>NC_084495.1:21253181-21876136 GCF_030035675.1 Rhineura floridana | reverse complement strand
TGACAGAAAAAAGTCCAGAAGGGATCTGGCTTTTTTCTCTCTCTTTTTATACTTTGAACTCTCGATTCTCTTTGACTGTTTTGTGTATTGCCATGGAAACTTAGAGGGTTGTTAAGCAAGCTTTTCTGAGTCAAGGACTATAAGTTTTGTAAAGTTTTGTTTTGAAATGAGCTTATGGGAAGCAGCAGAATGGCCTGGGGGGAATTTCAATTTAACATTGTGGAATGCAAAAAAATCTATGCTATTTTATTTTATTTATTTAATTAAGCTTATATACTGCCCGACTAGCAACAGCTCTCTGGGCAGTGAACATTAAAAATACAATAAAAATAACACAATATAATATAACACAATGCAAAACTGTACAAAAAACTGTACAGTCTAAAATCAGATGATAATAGTTTAAAATTAAAATGAATTAAAATGCCTCAGAGAAGAGAAAGGTTTTAACTTGGCACCGAAAAGATGATAGTGTCGGCGCCAAGCACCTCCTCGGGGAGACTATTCCATAGTTCAGGGGCCACCACTGAGAAGGCCCTAGATCTTGTCACCACCCTCCGGGCTTCCCTATGGGTCAGAACCCGGAGGAGGGCCTTCGTAGTAGACCGTAGTGTACGGGCCGGTTCATATCGGGAGAGGCGTTCCGACAGATATCGTGGTCCCGCGCCGTATAAGGCTTTATAGGTAAGTACCAACACTTTGAATCTGGCCCGGAAGCATATTGGAAGCCAGTGCAAACGGGCTAGCACAGGTGTTATATGCTCAGACCGCTTGGTTCTTGTTAGCAGTCTGGCCGCCGCATTTTGCACTAGCTGTAGCTTCCGAACCGTCTTCAAAGGTAGCCCTATGTAAAGCACATTGCAGTAGTCCAGAAGCGAGGTTACCATAGCATGTACCACTGATGTGAGGTCCTCCTTACTCAGATAGGGACGTAGCTGGGCTACCAACCGAAGTTGGTAGAACGCATTCCGGGCCACCGAGGCTACATGAGCCTCAAGTGTGAGGGAAGAGTCTAAGATGACTCCCAGACTACGAACCTGTTCCTTTAGGCGGAGTGTAACCCCATCCAGGACACGGTATATATCCACCATCCAAACAGAGAAACCATCCACCAACAGCGTCTCAGTCTTATCAGGATTAAGTCTCAGTTTGTTAGTTCTCATCCAGTCCATTGTTGCGGCCAGGCAGCGGTTCAGCACGTCGACTGCCTCACCTGAAGAAGATGTAAAGGAGAAGTAGAGCTGCGTGTCATCAGCGTACTGATGACAACGCACTCCAAAACTCCTGATGACCGCTGTGATGTTCCTATATTAATGTATATATGGTAAGTGTTGTTGTTTTAGAAGATACATGGTAAGTGGAGTGAAAGAGGACGGGGAGTGAATGGGCAGTAGAATGTGAGATGATTGGCTGAGTGTTTAAAATGGCTGAATGTATAAAAGGAGGAGTGAGAGTGGAATCAGGGGGGAGAAGAGAACTGAGTGGATTGCTTGGTGGGGTTTAGAGAGTTGTTTACCAGGAGGGAGGTGGAGTTCGGATTAGTATTGAGTAAAACCATATGCTTATGTGCCTTAAGAAGAAATCTTGTTAATCTTGTTAGCTTTGTTATCTGTAATAAATACTTAATTTGGTTTACCAAAGGCCTGATCCTTGGCTGGGGTTTCACAGACCAGAAGGGAGGGTAAGGTAATGACCAAGGCTGAAGGGGAACTGTAACAAATGGTGGTAGCGGTGAAGAGAATAACAATACCAGTATTCAGAGTCTCTGGGAATACTAGTATTGGGACGTTACTGGTGGTTGCCTAGGGGGGGGATCTGTTGAGATCTGTGCTAGAGCGGATAGGTAAACCATAAGAGCGTGCGGTCCGGACTGGTGGAGTCCCTGGTGGTGCCTAGACACAGGCAGTAACCACGAGCAGGTAGGAACCTGACAGGGAGAGCCAGGGAAGGAAGCATCACATGTGGTCAGTAGCGGTGGGATACGAACAACAGAGAATCCTGATACGAACAACAGAGAGTCCAGATACAGTGGTGTGGCAAACAGAAATAACAAAACAAGATTTCTTGTGAGAGTGACTGGCAAAGAGTGTGTGGCAAAGAGTGAGTGAACTTAAACACCATGGCTGAATACATAAAAATGAAAAGAGAGGAGCTGGTGGAGAAGTGCATAACATTCAATTTACCTCATGAGAGTAAAGGGGTAGATGAATTGAGGGTAGCACTTATAGGATTTGCAACTGCCCAGCAAAAACAACCTGTCAGAGAAGAGACCCCAGAAGGATATTTAAGCAATCCCGCTTATATAGAGTACTTGAGAGAGAAGTTAAGATGGGAGGCTGAGGAAAAAGACAAGCAGAGGGAGTTGGAAGCTGAGAGATTGAAGATGAAAACTGAGAGAATGAGAATGGGGTTTGAGGAGAGGGAGAAGCAACGAGCAGTGGATGCCGAATTACAAGTAGAAAAGTTAAAATTTGAAAGAGAGAAGTTTCATTCTGATGAAACAAGAAAGGACAGAGATGGAACAAAAATAAAAATTACTCCAAAGGACTTTGCTGTCTATGAGCCTGGTCAAGATCCTCAAATTTACCTCAGCACCTTTGAAAAAGCAGCTCAGTTGTGGGGGCTACCTGAAGATAAATACATGCAGTATTTATCAAATCTGATTAAAGGGGAATTGGCTGAAGTATACCAATATTTCCCCTCAGACAGGCCCGTCACCTATGCTGAATTCAAAGAAGCAGTGTTTAAAAGATTCAGACTGGGGCCTGATTATTTTAGAAAGCTTTTCAAAAATTGCCAAATACAGACAGGGAGGTCTTTTGTGGAACTGGGAGCAAAGTTGATGGATATATTTGGAAAGTGGATGAGTAGTGCCAAAGCTCAGTCTGTGGAGGAGGTGAAAAACCTCATGATATTGGATCAATTATACCATCAGTTACCACCAGAAATAAGGCTCCTGGTCAAAGACCGTTCCCCTACATCTGTGCAGGAGGCCGCAGAGATGGCGGATCACTTTGCCTCCAATAGAACTGGCTGGGTGGGGAAAACATCAAGAGAGCTTAAACCCAGACCATATAGTGCTGGCAGAAGGGATGTGGTACCACAGCGAGTGAGTCCTCCATTAAAATTTGAAGGGCACAGGACACCCCAGAGTGGATCTGTGTACCCTAAAAGTGAGGAGAAATTATGCTACAAATGTGGTAGACCGGGGCACCTACGTTTTCAATGTGAGGTTGCCAACCCCATTAGTAATCCTGCTCAGACAAGGACAGTGAAAACAGAGCCCAAGGCTTTAGAAACAGCGAAAAAGGTTCAGTTCTGCCAGATAAACTGGACAGAAGTAACAGACCTTGATTCAAATCTGAGAGAGGAAGTGAGTGTACAAGGGGCAAATTATTGGGCATTGCTTGATACTGGTGCCGCTCAGACATTACTGAGGCCAGATTTAATAAAATCTGAGGTAATATTACCTCAGGAAACTGTGACTATCCAAGGAGTGAGGGGTCAACCAGAGAGTTTGCCTGTGGCCCTAGTGAAAATGGAATGGAGAGGCCGAGAGGGCCGATATAAAGTAGGCATTAATGCCCAGCAACAAGAACCAGTAATACTGGGAAGGGATGTAATGGGCGCCCAAGGAAAGATTGGAGAGAAAAAGAAGCCATATTAAGGGGGGCTGAAACAAACAGGGTGGAATCTGTTAACCAGCCTCAGGTCACCATAGCAACCACTAGCAGGCCTGCTGAAGGAGACAAATTGTATCAAGTGGTCTCTGGGAAAGAAGCAGAGCAATTCAGGGAAGAGCTGCATAAAGATATAAGTTTGAAGCAGATAAAGGAACAAGCGCTGACCCAACAGATTCCTTTCACTGACAAACTGAGGAATCAAGTTGTGTGTGAGAATGGGATTTTATATAGACTGTGGATGCCTGCTGAGAGAAAGGATGAATGTGAACCAGTGAAGCAATTGATAGTACCTAGCAAATACAGAACCAGATTGCTAGAGGTAGCCCACGATGTCCCATGTGCAGGACATCTGGGAATAAAAAAGACCAAGAGGAGATTGGCTGCACATTATTATTGGCCAAATATCTCCAAGGATGTAAAACAACATTATCTTGTGGAATATGCCAAAAGGTGGGAAAGAGTGGAGTAAAGACCAAGGCACCCTTAAAGCCCCTTCCTATAATTGGACAACCCTTTTATAGAGTGGGAATAGATTTGGTGGGCCCTTTTTCCAAACCCACAAGGCATGGCAAGAAATATCTAGTGGTGGTGGTGGATTTTGCCACCAGGTACCCAGACGCAGAAGCACTGAGATCTGTAGAAGCCCCTGTAGTGGCAGAGGCTTTATTAAAAATCTTTATGAGGCTGGGTTTCCCTCATGAAGTGCTGACAGATCAAGGCAGTGTATTCATGGGAGAAGTGATGCAATGTATGTGGAAATGTTGTGGTCTAAAACATCTAAAGACCACTACTTACCATCCCGCCACTAATGGGCTAACTGAGAGATTCAATGGAGTTTTGAAGGGCATGATCAGAAGCTATGTTCAAGATCACCCACAAGACTGGGATGAACGTTTGGGATGCTTCTTATTTGCATACAGAGAAGTCCCTCAGGAGTCAACAGGCTTCTCACCCTTTGAACTAATGTTTACTAGAAAAGTGAGGGGACCTTTGGAACTGCTAAAAAATTCATGGGAAGGAACTCTGGGAGAGTACAAAACTTCTGTAGTAGATTTTGTATTGGAATTCCGCAATAAATTAACATCAATGATGGAAGTAGTGAAAGAGAATTTGAGTCATGCACAGGAGAAGCAAAGTTACTGGTATGACAGAACAGCCAGAGAACGTGTGTATGATGTGGGAGATATGGTTATGGTGTTCATACCCAGGAAACATGACAAATTACAGGCTAACTGGGAAGGACCATATACCATCAGAGAAAGGCTTGACACAGTGACGTATGTAATCACCACAGACCAATTAAACAAAAGCAAAGTAGTTCATGTAAATATGTTAAAGCCTTACCATACCAGGGATGCAAAGGTGTTGCAAGTTACCTTATTCCTTGAGGGAAGTAGGCCTGAACTTCCAGATTTGGTACAGGAAAGCAAAGACAAAGGAGGGGTAGATCAAGTGGAATGGTCAGAGCAGGTAGAGGAGGAAGTAAAAGAAAAGATTCTGAGAGTTTTGAAAACCTATAGGAATCTCTTTAGCAACAAACCTGGCCGAACCAGTATAGTTATACATTCCATTGATACTGGAGATCATGCCCCAATCAGATCTGTTCCGTACCGTGTGAATGGGAAAGTTTTGAATGAGATCAAAAAGGAGGTGGAAGATATGCTGGAATTAGGAGTGATCAGGGAATCCATCAGTCCCTGGGCCTCAAGTATTGTCCTGGTTCCGAAAAAAGATGGAACGACAAGGTTTTGCATTGATTATCGGCTAATCAATAAAATTACTGTCCCAGATGCGTATCCTATGCCTAGGGTAGACGCAATGTTAGAGTTATTGGGGGCAGCAACCATTATCTCTACACTAGATCTCTGTAAAGGATTTTGGCAAATGGAACTAGACGAGCAATCCAGAGCCAAAACTGCCTTCAGTACACCAGATGGGTTATATGAGTTTGTGACCTTACCCATGGGACTAAGGTACTCACCAAGTTCATTTCAGAGGCTAATCAATACTGTGTTGCGAGGCATGTCAGCTTTTGCAGTGGCCTATATCGATGACGTGGCCATTTTTAGCAAGTCAGTGCCTGAGCATGTCCAACACCTGACAACAGTATTGGAGGCCGTAAGAAAAGCAGGCCTCACAATAAAAGCTAAGAAATGCCAGTTTGGACTAAAGGAAGTAATCTATTTGGGACATAAGGTGGGGAGTGGGAAAATCACCCCCTTATGGAGCAAGGTGGAGGCAATACAAGCGTGGCCGATCCCCTTAACCAAAAAACAAGTAAGGGCATTTCTGGGTGTGGCTGGATTTTATAGGAAGTTTGTGAGAAATTTTGGGGAAATAGCAACCCCCTTGCATGAATTAACAAAGAAGAAGTGTTCTGAGCGTGTGGTATGGACAGATGAATGTCAGAAGGCTTTTGATCTACTGAAGCAAGCCTTGTGCTAAGGACCCATATTAATAGCACCAGACTATGAGAAACCATTCATCGTGGCTACAGATGCGTCGGACCTGGCGTTGGGAGTCGTCTTGCTACAGGAGAGAGAAGGCACCAGACATCCAGTGGCGTACCTGAGTCGCAAGCTGACACCGAGGGAGAAAAACTATTTGTCGGTCCAGAAGGAGTGCCTAGCGGTTGTGTGGGGACTGAACAGGTTGCACCCATACATGTGGGGACGAAGATTCACAGTGACTACGGATCATCGGGCCTTGTTATGGTTGCAGACTATGAAAAACCATAACACTATGCTGCAGAGGTGGTCCTGGGCCCTACAGGACTATCAAGTGGACTTCCAGTTCATAAAAGGCAAGGACAATGTACAGGCCGATGGACTTTCCAGGCAAGTGGCTGGGACTGCAGTGACGTGACCAGACAGAGGAACAAAGAAAGACATTTTCCCCATAGAGACTTTTATTTGTTAACGCGATGTATAAATCCTGGAACAGGAATAATACTCTGCTGTTGTTTAAGGGGGGGGAAATGTGATGTTCCTATATTAATGTATATATGGTAAGTGTTGTTGTTTTAGAAGATACATGGTAAGTGGAGTGAAAGAGGACGGGGAGTGAATGGGCAGTAGAATGTGAGATGATTGGCTGAGTGTTTAAAATGGCTGAATGTATAAAAGGAGGAGTGAGAGTGGAATCAGGGGGGAGAAGAGAACTGAGTGGATTGCTTGGTGGGGTTTAGAGAGTTGTTTACCAGGAGGGAGGTGGAGTTCGGATTAGTATTGAGTAAAACCATATGCTTATGTGCCTTAAGAAGAAATCTTGTTAATCTTGTTAGCTTTGTTATCTGTAATAAATACTTAATTTGGTTTACCAAAGGCCTGATCCTTGGCTGGGGTTTCACAGACCAGAAGGGAGGGTAAGGTAATGACCAAGGCTGAAGGGGAACTGTAACAAATGGTGGCAGCGGTGAAGAGAATAACAATACCAGTATTCAGAGTCTCTGGGAATACTAGTATTGGGACGTTACTGGTGGTTGCCTAGGGGGGGGATCTGTTGAGATCTGTGCTAGAGCGGATAGGTAAACCATAAGAGCGTGCGGTCCGGACTGGTGGAGTCCCTGGTGGTGCCTAGAGACAGGCAGTAACCACGAGCAGGTAGGAACCTGACAGGGAGAGCCAGGGAAGGACGCATCACACCCGCCCCCAGCGGCTTCATATAAATGTTAAAAAGCATGGGAGACAGAACCGAACCCTGCGGGACCCCACATTGGAGAACCCACGGTGTCGAGCAATGTTCCCCAAGCACTACCTTCTGGAGACGACCCGCTAAGTAGGAGCGGAACCACTGCCAAGCAGTGCCTCCAACTCCCAACTCCACAAGCCTCTCCAGAAGGATACCATGGTCGATGGTATCAAAAGCCGCTGAGAGGTCAAGGAGAATCAACAGAGTTACACTCCCTCTGTCTCTCTCCCAACATAGATCATCAAACAGGGCGACCAAGGCAGTCTCAGTACCAAAACCAGGCCTGAACCCTGATTGAAATGGATCTAGATAATCGGTTTCATCCAATAGCGCCTGGAGCTGGTCAGCAACCACTCGTTCCAGGATCTTGCCCAGGAACGGAACATTGGCTACTGATCTGTAGCTGCTGAAATCCTCTGGGTCCAAGGAAGGTTTTTTCAGGAGTGGTCTCACTGCTGCCTCTTTCAGACAACCAGGGACCGCTCCCTCTCGTAAAGAGGCATTAATCACTTTCTTGGCCCAGCCAACTGTTCCTTCCTTGCTAGTTTTTATTAGCCAAGAGGGGCAAGGATCCAGTACCGAAGTGGTCGCACGAACCTGTCCAAGCACCTTGTCCACGTCCTCGAACTGAACCAATTGAAACCCATCCAACAAAACATGACAAGACTGTGCTCCGGACACCTCAATAGGATTAACTGCTATTAAATGGGAGTCTAAGTCCCGGCGAATGCATGAGATCTTATGCTGGAAGTGCTCAGCAAATTTATTACATCGAGCTACCGATGTATCTGCCGTGTCCTGTAGGCCTGGATGGAGTAGACCACGAACCACTCTAAAAAGCTCCGCTGGGCGTGAGAGAGATGACTGAATAGTGGTGGCGAAATGTTTTTTCGCCGCCCTCACCGCTCTTACATAGAGCTTAGTAGAAGCACAAACCAGCTCGTAATTGCATTCGTCGGGAGTTCATCTCCATCTCCGCTCAAGCCGCCTCCTGTCTTGTTTCATCGCTCTCAGCTCCGGAGTATACCAACTATATCTACTAACTATAGTATACAGCCATTCTCATGGATGTATAATGCCACATTTCCAAATTATGCTCAAAGTGGCTTGCAAGAATAGTCACAACAAATATAGTCAGATACATCTAACAATATGATCCTTTTATTCACATTAGAAACTAATCCTGTATTACATCCTATATTAATTCTAATCTATGTCAGTATGACAACAGAATACAAATCTTAATTATTCTGCAACTCACATTAGTCTGTTTATTGCTTCTGTTACAATATTGGAAGAGTTTTCTAAACAGTTGGGTTTTCCCCCCTCCACATTTATTTCTCCCTTCTCTGACTCTAATCCAATACGTTAATTAAATGCATTTAATTAAAGACCAACTCTTGATCCCCCACTCAGTGATAACAGGTGACTGCTTTTTGTTTTCATTATTGGACTATTAAAACCCTTGCTACCATTATTAACGGTGTAATCAGCAAATTGCCAAATGCCATTGAGTTCAATGAGACTTACTCCCAGGTATGTATAACACAATTGTTTCTCTTGAGGGCCACATTTCTCAGGTAATCTGCCAGGGACCACATGCTGGTAGTGGGTGGGGCCAGTACCAAAAAGTGAGTAGGGCACTTCTTTCTATGTGTCTTCCTGCCAACTGCTGCAACTGAGAGGACTGAAATTGACAGATTGTTGCATCCCTATTTGCAAGGCTACCTTACTGAGATGAAAGACATATAGAATAAATGCCTCTCCTTGCCCTAACCCATGCCAGAACATCTCTTCTCTCTCTCTCTCTTTTTTTTTTTACTTACAGCGGTGTAAGTTCCACTGGTTGAGCCCCACCTGAACCAGCAAAGACCCGACTCAGCCGGGTTGAGGGACTTATGCCAGCATAACCTCAGCTCAGTCAGAATAGCCCAAGACCTGCTGATTCTAAACTAGTTCTTCCTGGCAGATCTTGGGTTTGGATTGCGCTGTTAGTGGCCTAATGCAAACCACGATCTCTCAGTCTCACTTCCATGTTTTGTTTTGGGGATAAAAAGTGGGACAAAATGTTGCACTGTTGGTGTCCTGTTTGTTCCACCATTTCAGGCAAGTCAGTCATGTCCTCCTCTAGGATTCTCCAATCCCCCCTCCCAGCAAGAGACAATCAGTATTTTCTGGCCACTGAGCATGCTCAGTTCTCACTGGTTTGTTTATGGGTTTTTTTTTTTAAAGATGACATGATTTGTTGTACTTTTGCAAGCCTCAGGGCTCCACTGAGTCTGCCGATACTTCTCCTCTTGTGCACGGGAGGTGACATTTTGGCATTGGCACTCATGCCTGAGCATTAGAAATACAGGAAGAGATGGTACTGACTTGCTTTACAGGGTTGTTGTAAGGATTATAGGGAGAATGTATGCATGGGAAGTAACTTTGAACCATGATTTGACTACTTTTAAAGTGTTTTAGTGCTTTGTTTGCTGCCCTGGGCTCCTGCTGGGAGGAAGGGCGGGATACAAATTAAATAAATAAATAAATACATACATGCATACATACATACATACATATATACACACATACATACTTTATTGGAAGATTTTTCATTACAAGAGTGCAATACATTAACCAACATTACACTAAGCACTCATTTCACACATACCTAGCAATTTATATTTCCATTTTCTGTTTTCAGAGTGACCAGAGATCAAACTCACTGAATGAAGAACATACAAAGAAAGTCTTAGAAATCACAGTATAAATGTAGGATTATCCGGTCTTCAACTCATCCCCTTTTAGAGTTAACATGTATCAGAAAGAGGAACCATTTTTCCAAGAAATCATTGTTGAAATTAGGGTACAAAGCCCCAATTTGCAAATATACCTTTTCCATTAAAAGCCATTTCCATACTTTGTCAAACCACATCTTAATAGTTGTTATCGGGGGATATTTTTACTATGAAACCAGATGAAAATTGGCTGCTATTAACAAAAGACCTATTAATGCATAAACCATTTACAGTATATATTAAGCATCATTGTTCTATATAGCACTTTTCCTAAACGCAGAAAAAACACACCGGATTCCATTTATCCTTATGATAACCCTGCAATGTAGGCCATCATGGTTATAATATGGGATGAGTAAGGTTGAGAGATAGTGGGCTGTCTAAAGGGAAAATTAGACTAGATACTGGAGATGTTTGACTGAATCATACATCTCTTTACATTTCTTAAAAACAAGCCGTGTGTGTGTGTGCATGCATGCATGAGGGAGGTTTACTTTACACACACCATTTTCCGAATATAAATCAGCTTCTCTTGCCCCCTCCCACTCCTCTCCACACAGCTGCTGTAATGAGTCAAATAGGAACTTGGCTGGTGAGTCTTACATCAGGAATAGGACACAAGATAAAATAGTATCTCTCCTCCTCCCATGTCACAGTCCCTCTCCAGTTCAGGCCTTCCCCCCTGTGGGTGACTTTTAGAGCTGAGTGCTAATGTCTCCTCTTTTTGTGGCCACATTTTCAGGTGGAGATTTTGACTATTTTCAGCAAATTTCAAGACTGGAAGGAAACAAAACTCCCTGACTTTCTTCTTTGTTCAGTTGTCAGGTGCCATTTTAATTTTCCAATAAAATAAAAATGGCCATGGGTGATTGGAAGGACACTGGGGCAATGTAAAATTCTACCTTGCCTGTTTTACTTAGAAGTCATGTGCTTTGTTTTATATTTAAATCTTTTTTTATTTAAAATGTTTTGTTCTGTTTTTAGAATAATTTTCCTAGAACAATTTTTAGTGATGTAGTGTCATTTGGGGTATTATGGGGAAATATAAAGGAGGTTACCAGCTAAAGGAAGAAGATGAGCTAGTGAGTGTTGCCCCCCTCAAAATCCCCTCGCCTACTCATGAAAGGTGAACTAGGCCAGGCAGTTTTTTTCTTTTCTCTCCCTAATGAGCCCCCTCCCTTCACTCAATTTAAGAACATTGGGTGGTATTCCATTCTAGTCCTACTCAGAGTGGACCCACTTAAGTTCATAGGCATGACTAACTTCAGTTCATAACTTTCAGTGGGACTACCCTGAGTAGGATTTGGTTGAATAAATACAAGCCATACAGTTGAGTACTAGTTTTTAAAGAATTCGGAGATTTGACCACACATTTTTTTAAAAAAATCTCCAACATCTCACCTAGAGTTGTGGACTCCATCCAGAGGCTGTTCCCTGTTTGCCTCCTCAATCAGAATCTCAGAGGGTGGGCACAAGAGAGACGGCCTTTTCAGTGGTAGCCCCTGGCTATTTATTTATAGTATTTATATACTGCTTTTCCTCTCAATGGAGCGCAGAGCATTTCACATCAATATTAAAAACACATTATAAACTAATCATATTAAAACATTTTTAAAACTCATATCAAAACCAAAAAGGAAATACACAGCAGCCTGTTATTATATTTACATTTATTAGTCACTGTATACAAAAAGCCATGAAGAATAACAAGATGAAAACATATAAAATCAATGAAAACCCAGAAAATGTTAACCAGTGTACAATACAAAATTCCTGATATTCCTCAATACTTGCATCCAAGGACATCTAAGTCCCAATGGAATGCTCTCCCTAGGAAAGCCCACCTGACACCCACATTGCTGGTTTTTCAATGCCAGGTTCCAGGTCTTTTAACATCTGGTTTGAAGTCTTTGTGGTTTGGTTGGTCATTTCAATGTATACTTTTTGGCTCTTTTAATTCTGTGCTGCAAAATGGTGTTATGTTTTGCATTTTTTATGCCAGTTCTATTACATTTATTGTGTTTTTATTGTTTTATGTTTTCATTGCTTTTCTTTGTTCTCTTTTATATTTCTATGATGCCTAGAGAATTTACTTAATGAGGCACCTCATAAATATACTAAAAAGAGATCATGGTGAAGGGGAGATTTAAACCAATAACTTTCTGCATTGTAAGCAACTGACCTCATGGTATGTAGCTGCCCTGGGTGAATGTTGTGTATTCCCAACTATACGTGTTTAGGTTAGGGGGCATTTATATTTATGCAATTGGCTATATTATCCCCAATAGATGAACAAATAACAACTATTAAGGCAGGGTGGGCAGGCAAAATGTAGTGGTTATCATATTAAGAGTAGAATAGCAATTCTATTCCCAATGCTATAAAGGCATCTAAACTCGACTTTAGTGCCACCATAAAATGGCAATGAAGGCAAAAAGCTACATTTAAACAACATTAAGGACTGTGATTTAAACTCCTAAAATGAGAGATCGTAGTGAAAGCAAGGAGGGCATAATTAAGAGGTCGTTGGAGAAAGCAGCAACACAATATTATATCTTTTTTAAAAAAAAAACCCTCAAGTGCTTGGGGGAAAAAATCCCATTGGGACAAGAGATGAAAGAACAGAATTGTAATACTGACTTAACTCAGCTATGAATGGGTTTGCGCACACACACAAAATATCTGAGATGCATCACAACACACAGTGAGTACAATGCACAGATTGACGGTTTATTAGTTGAACATGCAGTCAGATTGTTTCCCAGTTCATAATATGGGAGGAGATGTAGTTCAGTGGTAGGGCACATGGCTCCACATCTTCCCCAAAGGCAAACCAGGGACATTGCTTTACCAGGAGGTACTAGAATAGGGGTATACAGGCATCACATGGTGCACATATCCCAACAGATGCAGCAATATGGAGAATATAATATCTGAAAATGTGATGGGTGTAGCTCAGTGTTATAGAACATGCACTGCATGCACAATGTTCCATGTTCAGTCCCCAACATCTCCAGATACTGCTAGAAAAAACTCATGTCTAAAACCCTGAAGAGCACTGATGGTTAGTGTAGGCTATACTGGGCTAAATGAATGAATGGTCTGGCTTATTCTAAGACAGCTTCCTATGCCTCTTCTCTGCTCCAGTACTGACTGCTAATGTTTAGCTTGAGTGAAAGACACAGATGTGCAAAAGGACACTGTCTACAATGATTTTCAGCTATGCATTTGTATCTGTTTTAAGACACAAATTGTGTGTTCTTTCATTTTGGAACACATGAGAAATTGAACTGAATAGGACTAGTTAAGATTTCTTCAAGATTTCTTCAAACGGGATTGCATAACAAGATCCCTCAAGGTTTCTGGGATGACACCATCTCTCAGTGAAGTATTCATGATTGTTTTGAAATGAGCTTATGGGAAGCATCAGAATGGCATGGGGGTATTTTCAATTTAACATTGCGGAATGCCAAGAATCCATGCAGACTATAGTATACAGCCACTCTATAATTAATGGGACTAAGATACTGATGTCCATTAATTTCAGTGAGTCTATGCTGAATTGACTAGTCTTGGATACAACCAAAAAGGCCTTCCTATGAACATGGCCAAAGTGAGCTATAGGCATATCCAGAACTGACCATTTTCTACTAATTAGGATATGTGAGGGCTACATGTATTCAAAACTTTAGCTTTCTATCTAGTGAGGGGATGAGCGGGAAATTGGATTCAGTTCGCATTTTAAGCAGTATCTATCAAATTCACAATTTCTGAAACGGTATGAGAATTGAAACACACCCATCCTTTGAAATTTACACTTATTTGAATTTTGCAATGGAATGCAAACAATGTGTACAAAAATGCATGTCTTAGCGGAAAATGTCCATAAAAAGAAATATATGAATGAAAATAACATCCAAAAATATATAACATGATGGGAAATTGATTACATAAATGTGTACATTAGTCAAAACTGACAACAAAAATGTGTTTCTTAGGGGACATTCACACTAAAATGCTGGCAAATTTTCATGAGGATATTTTTTAAGAAAAATCACAAATTGCTTCAGGACCGTGGAAAATTGAATTTAAGACTGAAAAAATGAGAAACTGAGAGAGCCAAAATTAACAGATCTTACCAACCCTATAAGTAGCATAATCATTTGAGGGTATACTTCATGTCCCCCTTTGGACATGCAAATTTCACATCTTCCTATTTTTTTGAGTGACTAGGACAATGGTTCTCAACCCCCCGCAGGCCACTTGAAAATTGCTGAGGATCACAGTGGACCATTTAATGATTTCTCTGCCAGCAATAGCAATCGTAATGCACTCTACTAGATGCCCTATGATTTTTAATTGAATAAGATTAAACATCTTAGTTCTAGGCTCCCATTAACTTCACTGGTCATCCTGTTCAAGACTCTTCTCTCCCCATCACTTCCAACCTGTCCCACTCATCTTCTGGACAGACCACTGGGTTTTAAGAATGATAGATCAGCCTCTGCACCCACTGTTTGAAGCTGCTGCTTCCTCCATTTTTCAGAGACATGCTGCAGACCACCTGAATGAAGCTCATGGACCACAGTTTGGGAACACCTGTTCTAGGTGCCTGAGACTACATGTGCTAAAGTTTGGCTTTTAAAGTTACACAAAAGTACCCTAACAATTCTGAAATCCCCATGGCATTAATGACAATGCCAAACTGTTTTATGAAAACACACATACATTTGGACTAGCAAAACATCTGACCCCCCTGAAGCATTTCAGCACTTTTAAGAGTTTGTGTCTTTGGCAGCCTTTTTGACAACTACATTTATTTTCCTCTTTTCATGTCCTATGCAAACTCAGAGATTCCCAGTTGTATTCCATATAAAATGCCTCACTCACTTAAGGAAGGCTGTTAAGTCTTTAATTCAATGTTGTGGATTGCCTGGTCCAGCTGTTTCATCATTGGTGAACTCTTAAGAGTTGTGCAGGAGTGCTGGAAAGTGAATGGCAACCTGAAACTTCATCCAGCACACATGTTTCTAATTATGGCCAGCTGGTGTTTATAGGTCTTATGCCAATAGAGGCGTCCAAAAATTACAAATATAACTGGATCAAAGAGCATTTGGCTTTAACCAGCTGTCAATTAAGTCCAACATGATGGATTCCAGATCTTTTGCAAAGAGTATATAAGTGTCCAAGTCCTTCATTGCCAACCTCCCACGTCTCTTTTTCCGCAATGCAGTAACAAAGGTCGTTCTTTCAGCAATACTATAGGGCAAAAGTAAAGTTTCCCTTGCCTAAGTCACCTAGAATTCATCTCCTGCCACAGTCCTGTGTTGAGGGTGGCAACTTATACATCTCCCCCACCCCCAAAAGATAGGGCAGAGGAGAATATTGGTTTGCATAAAATTAGCATATGCTAACACACCTATAGAGATAAGGGACAGCAAGGTCTGTCAGTTTTGGTTTTCTCAGTTTCTCATTTTTCCAATCTGAAATTTGGTTCTCCACATTTCTGCAGCAATTGGCAGGTTACTTTTTTAAAAAAAAATCCTAAGGAAAATTCTTCAGCATTTTGGTGTGAATTTCTCCTAATAAGCACCTGTTTGTATGCTGTTTGGAATAATGCACACATTTTTGCAACCTATTCCTCCTAACAAAATGCATTTTGATATATTTTCACCAATATATTCATTTTTATGCACATTTTCCCCAATATATGCAGTTTTGTAACCATTGTTTGGTTGGAGAACTGCGTTACAAAATTTGGAAAAGTACGAATTTTGAAAGATGGCAGTGTTTCGGTTGTCATCTTGTTTTGGAAAGTGCAAATTTAATAAATTTGCTTGTAAATGTGAGTGGAATCAAATTTCTTCCCCCCATCCCTAGTAGAGATGCAAATTTAGAAATAACTGCAATAATGCAAACAGAAACACATCTCACCATCGTGGCAAAGTCTGTGAGCAGGTGACCTGTATGCCTGCTCAGTCTGCTACCCAGGTGCTAACTATCGATGGGCTCCCCTCTCCCTCTTTATTTTCTTCTTGGTTTCTTCTTAGAGGACCTTTTCAGATAGAGGACTGTCCTCTGTAAGTATTCAATCTGTTTTCATTGATTCATTTATGGTAAATATTTCGGCCCAGCCTGCCCATCTGAAAAAAAGAAGACATTCAAGGAGATTAACAGCACATTTGTTTTAAAAAGAAAACATGCAAATACAAAAACATCATCTAAATGTGGAGCGTAGCAAAAATGAAAGAAATGCAATAACCATCAGCATGTAAGGCAACAAGGGATCGTGGGTCCCTATTCTGTGAGGCCCTCTCACATGCCAGATGACGGGAAAGCATTTCCAAGGTGTGCACCAGTGAGAAGAGGCACACCTCAGGGGCAAGGGGTGGGCCTGGTTCCTTGGGAAGGACCACAGCTGAGTGGTAAAGCATCTGCTTTTCACACAGAAGGTACCAGGTTCAATCCCCAGCAGCTCCATATAGGGCTGGGATTGTCCCCTGTCTGATACCCTAAACAGCCAGTGCCAATCAGTGTAGGCAATACTGAGCTAGATGGTCTGTTGACCTCACTCAGTATAAGGCAGCTTCCTATGTCACCCATTCTTTCAACCCATGTGTGTGATCCTCCCTATGGTCAAGCAAAAGCTCTGTATTAATGGTTTTAATTGGATTGGGCCTTGGCTGCCTATTACATCCGCTTAATTATAGATTTAGTTTGTATAAGACTTTATATATAAAAAAGTTAGAACTATGACAGGGGGTGTGGAAACTTTATACTGGAAAGCAAATATAGACATTTGCGATTGCCTTTGTAAATTGCTAAATTTGCTCACCATTTATTCCTTGTCTAATTATTAAACTTGTTTAATATTTATTGATTTAAATATAATCACGTTTATTTCCCTGCAACAAATCAGTATGTGCATCACAGACTGAGTTCTACAAAAGGGCATCACAGCACTGCAAACCGTTCTACTCTATACCCTGCAATGATAAGGAGAAAGGCACTTTCTTTTTTTTAAATAGATACTGGCAACTTTGATCCTGAGTATTAACAATAACATAAAGCAAAGAAAGAAGAAATACATGAGATACCATTTGTTTGTCCCAGTTGAGGTTACATCTGTATTTATACTTCCTTGACATTCTTGTTGAAAGATGCATGCATAAACTCAAGGTGGAGATACAATGAGAAATTCACTCGACTTATTTAGTGCAATTTCTTTGCTTAACAAGAAGAGGGTTTTTTTTTAAAAAAAATCTGAGAATATTGTATTCAATGATAGTCCAGAGTGCACCCATTGAAGTTAATAGACATGGCTAACTTAGGTTCATTCATTTTATGCATGCATATTTAAAGATAGTTCCTTTCTCCTTATCCTTAGTCAAAGCTGCCTACAAAATGTGTGTCTTAGGAGATATTAGCACTAAAATGCTGGAGAATTTTCATGAGGATTTTTTTTTAAAGCAAATTGCTGCAGAAATGGGAAGAACTGAATTTCAGATTGGGAAAAGAAGAAACTGAGAAAAATGAAATGGACAGATCTTTCTATTCCTGCTCAGCATAGAGCTCCAGCATTTTAGTGCAAATTTCTCCTAATTTTTGTAGGCAATGTTTGACTTGTGCACATTTTTGCAAGCCATTTCTCATCACAGTATGCATTTTTGTGTGTTATTTTCTCTCATGTTCATTTATATGCACACTTTCCACTAGCATATGCCACCCTGGGCTCCTACTGGGACAAAGGGCGGGATATAAATCTAATAACAACAACAATAATATGCATTTTCGTAAACATTGTTTGGCTGGCGAACTGCATTGCAAAATTCAAATAAGTGTGAATTTTGCAGGATGGCTGTGTTTTAGTTCCCATATTGTTTCAGAAAGTGTGCATCTGATAGATTCAGCTTGAAACACAAACTGAGTTGAAATTCTCACTCACCCCTAATGCTGAGCAAGGCTTAGTTGAATACAACCCACCAATGTTGCATCTGTCTCTTCTAGGGATGGGGGAGAAGTTTGATTCAGTTCACATTAGGTGAACCTGCCTAATGCACATGTTCCAAAACAATATGCAAACTGAAACACAGTCATCCTTCAAAATACACACTACTCTGATTTTGTCAAGTAACATGTACAGAAAATGCATAGACTAGGAGTACTGTGTGCACAAAAATGCATATATTAGTGCATAACATACAAAAGTGAATTATATAAGGGAAAAGTAAAGTAAAAGAGTACACAAAATGTGCATATTAGGATAAATTTTCACTAAAATGCTGATGAATTTTAATGAGGCTTTAATAAATAAATAAATAAATAAATAAATAAATAAATAAATAAGTAAGTGTGGAACCATGAAGAATTAAACTTAAGTCAGAAAAAAAAGAAAAACAGAGGAACCAGCACTGATAGATTTATCCATCCTTAGTCTCTTCACATGGTGTCAAGTTTTGTAGCTGTGAATAGCCAGAGTGTGGAAATTACTTGGCTGCACTTTGTCGTCTATTCACTCATGACAATTTAGCTAATTTGTGCACTTGGAGCTGAGATACAGTTCTTTGTTCCTGGCTGTTTCCTGTGTATGCGCAGGAGAACTAACCTCTGTGACACAGAAAACAGCAGGAAGTTCAGGAAACTTTGTGAAAAGCTGGCAGAGGCAGTGTGCTTAGCACAGGCAGGGATGCACCTCCACATGCATTGTGATGGACAATTTGGGGCCATGGAAGCAATCAAAATGAAAGTATCTTCCAGCAGGAAAGGCAAGAAATGGCTTTGAGAGAAACACAGCAGCAAGCAATGTCAGTAATAGGCAAGTGTCCTATTAGGACATAGGTAGCTAAAGTGGTGCCCTCCAGTTGTTGCTGGATTACAACTCCCATCCTGCAGCTCGGGGGAGGAGGAGGCTACTGCAAGGAGCAGAAGAAGCACAGTTATTTCAAAACTGGCAGAATTAGGCTGCTACCTGTTACTCTGAGATATTTTATGGGAAGTGATTTAAAAATGAAACTGGTAGAAGTTGGTCTACCAAATGCTAGAAAAATCAAGTCCTTTGAAATGTGGTGTTGGAGGAGAGCTTTGCAGATACCATGGACTGCAAAAAAAGACAACTAATTGGGTGTTAAAACAAATCAAACCAGAACTATCAGTAGAAGCTAAAATGATGAAACTGAGGTTATCATACTTCGGACACATCTTGAGAAGACATGATTCACTAGAAAAGACAATAAAGGGAGTAGAAAAAAAGGAAGGCCAAACAAGATTGATTCCATAAAGGAAGCCACAGACCTGAACTTACAAGATCTGAACAGGGTGGTTCATGGCAGATGCTATTGGATGTCGCTGATTCATAGGGTCACCATAAGTTGTGATCAACTTGAAGGCACATAACACAGAGAGAAGCTGGCCCATTAGGGCAAAAGGGGACACTGCCCCACTAACCTCAGTCTGCCTTCAGTCAGCCCCCATCTATCTGCCTTCTTAATTACATCCAGTCCAAGGGTTGATAGCCGTTGCTGTCTGCTTCCTCCTCCTCACCCTCAGTGTTGCCCTTTGTACAACTCAAAGGATGATGGGGACAAAACTGGGGTTTCTCCCAGCCCTACCTCAAGATGCTGGGGACTGACTTATAGAGCAGATGTTCCTCCATTGAGTGACAGTCTTTCCCCTAAAGTTGTTAAGGACCCAAGGAGACATTATATGAACCCTGTTTTTCTTCTTCCAGAGAGCATCCACAGTGTGGCTCTCTGTTTGTTCAATCTCTTCCAAGGATAAGGTTTTCTGTATGCTAGCTTTCTATTTGCAAAGAGGTGGTGTGTGTGTTCACCCACATGTGTGTGTGTGTGTGTGTGAGAGAGAGAGAGAGAGAGAGAGAGAGAGAGAGAGAATTCAGATCATGTAATCTGTGCATAGAAGGAAGGAAAAGCTATCAGAAATGATTCTATCACATACCTTTTCTGCATATTTAACAGAGCAATGCTCTATGTGTCTACTCAAATGTAAATCCCATTGGGTCCAGGAAACCTTAAGGACCGCCTGAGCCATTATATCCCAGCCTGATCACTGCAGTCATCTGGAGGAGCTCTGTTAGTTGTCCCCCATGTTACAGAGGCCTCACTGGCCTCAAGCAGAAACTAGACATTCAGTGTTGCCAGTGGGGCACTCTTCCAGCAGAGATTCAGCAGGCATCCTCACTTTTTACTTTCAGGCATCTCTTGAAGACTTTTGGGGGCCAACCTGATGGATCGCCTGGAAGGACTGGGAATTGGAGGCACTGTTTTACAGTGGTTCCGTTCCTTTCTCTCTGACAGGCACCAACAGGTAGCATTGGGAGATGAGGTTTCAGACACTTGTGGAGTGCCACAGGGTTCTATCCTCTCTCCCATGCTATTTAACATCTATATGAAGCCACTGGGATCTATCATCAGGAGATTTGGGCTGCGGTGTCACCAATATGCGGATGACACACAGCTCTATCTCTCGTTTAAGTCTTCACCAGAGTTGGCTGTGGAGACCATGTCCAAGTGCCTGGAATCTGTGAGTGGATGGATGGGAAGGAACAGGTTGAAGCTAAATCCTGACAAGACCGAGGTACTGCTTGTGGGAGACAGGGGTAGGCTGGGTCCTGTTGACCTGAGGTTTAATGGGGTACAATTGTCCCTGAAGGACCAGGTCCGCAGCCTGGGGGTTGTTCTTGATTCCAGGCTGTCCATGGAGGCTCAGATTTCGGCAGTGAGCCGGGCAGCCTGGTACCAACTACACCTCATACGCAGGCTGCAACCCTACCTCCCTGTTCATCAGCTCCCACTGGTAGTACATGCCCTGGTCACCTCTCGATTAGACTACTGCAATGCGCTCTACGTGGGGTTACCCTTGAAAACGGTCCGGAAACTTCAACTGGTACAGAATGCGGCGGCTCGTTTACTTACAAACAGCCGTCGCCGTGATCATATTACACCAGTATTATTTAATCTACACTGGCTTCCAGTAGTTTTCTGGACCCAATTCAAGGTGTTGGTGTTAACCTTTAAATCCCTATACGGTTTCGGCCCAGTTTATCTGAAGGAGCACCTCCAGCATCACCAACTATGCCGCCCGACAAGATCCGCCACGCAGGGCCTTCTCTCAATCCCACCAACAAAAGTAGCTAGGTTGGTGGGGACTAGAGAGAGGGCTTTTTTGGTGGTGGCCCCCACTCTCTGGAATTCCCTCCCGTTCGATCTTCGACACGCCCCTTCCCTGGATATCTTCCGCCGAGCATTAAAAACTTGGCTGTTTGGTCAGGCCTTTGGGACTATCGGGATGGGCTAATTATATACTCAATGCCCGTTGCTATGTATTACAATTGCTGCTATTCTGTCACTGTTGATTATTTGTATTTTATTATATTTATTGTATTTACTGTATTTTGTATTTTATTGAATTTAATATGTACGCCGCCTAGAGTGGCTTCGGCCAGATAGGCGGCCTAAAAATTAAATTATTATTATTATTATTATTATTATTATTATTATTATTATTATTATTATTAACAGGCCTATGCAGCTGTTTATTTCTTTTTAGTAGCCAGTCATTTTAATGATTGTTTTGTATTGGTTTTAAATGGCTTTATGTTTCTGTACATTGCCCTGATGTTTTGCAAGAGGGTGGTATATAAATACTTTTATAAATAAAATGAAACAAAAGACCCATTGATGTCAGTGGGACTTACTCCAGGACAAGTGAGTTTTGGGCTGCAGCCTCAATCATTCATCCCCTGGAATTTATTTGTCTTGAGCTGTTTCTGTTATCTGTCTCCCTGCTTGCCTGCCTGCCTGCCTGCCAAGAATTAACAATTCCCTACAATTAATGTTCTGAACTCCCTCAAAGTTCCCCCTGAGTGTCAGCATTTCCTAATCTGCTTTCTCAAGCTCTCATGCAGAGCTCCCACAAACAGTCATCAGTTGCATTCCTTTTTCTCCCTTACGTGTTAGGCAAATTATTGTTGTTGTGTCTGCCAATATATTTGTTGCTGTAAGGCATAAAATACTCCAGCATTCACTTTGTCACGTCTCTCGTACTTGTTGAACTTTGCATGTTGAAATATTCAGAGACTTTTTCTTTAATGTATACTACATTGCAGCAATAACACTGCACTCCTTCTGGGAAAATGTATATATATATATATACACACACACCCTCTCTGGACTTCAGTGTAACTTGATCCTACAGCAATATTTGTGGCCTTCTGTCCATGAAAAGTGGTAGAATGTGGTGTCATGGTTACACTAGGAAAGGACTCATCAACTGTCACCTGTGGGCACTATGGTGCCCATGAGGTCTTCCCCTGGTATCCACAAGGGCGGTTACTTTTTTCTCCCTTGAAAAATACATAGAGCTGAAAGAGAAAGTTGGATGAGTGGCACTCTTTCCCACTTCCTTTTTCAGCTCTATGTGCTTTTCAGGGCTCAGGATCCATCTTGTACTGGGGAGGTAGAAAGTGAAAGAGAACGAGAGAGAGAGCTCTGTTTCTGATCTGGGGAAGGGGGAAGAAATGATCAGAGGGAGTGGCACCCACGACACTTGCTTAAAACATCACATGTGCTCCTGGGCCTAAACATTTTACATTGTTTTTAATATTGCATTTTGTAACCCATCCTGGGATCTTATGGTAAAGGGCAGGTAAAAATCCAATAGTAATAGTAACAAAAACAACAATAGCAACAGCAACCCCTGAGCTAGGATGAGGCAGACCTGGATTTAAATAACCATTCAGCCATTGAAGTTTATGTGAGTGACCTTGGGTTAATAACTATCTCTCAACCTAATCTTTTTGTCTTTGGGGTTTATTTGAGGGCCCTTGGGCTAAGAACTATCTCCCGACCTCATCTCCTTTGTGCAGCTGTTATAAAGATAAAATGGGTGGGGGAGAGACCATGCTGTCTCTTGAGATCCATTAAGTAAAGGTAGAATTTGTTGAATAAGTGGGTCCTGCAACAAAATGTTGCAGTGTGGTGTGCTCCCTAATGAGGATTCCAGCCATTCCACTTCCCCTTTCCGCCTCATCTTCCTCTACCCACAACAGGAAGTCAGCATTCCTTGGCCTCTAAGCACAATCAGTCCTCAGTGGGCTGTTTTTCTTTTGTTCCCCTGATATTCATACTAGTGGAAACTTCAGAGGCCCCTCCAGCCTTCTGTCACTTCCATCCTATGCATGGATGATGCCATTTTGCAAAATAAGCAATGGCTCTCACAGCCTGAACATTGGAAGTAGTGGGAAGGAAGGAATGATGGTTCAGTGGTAGAGCATCTGCTCTGCATGCAGAAGGTCCCAGGGTCAATCCCCAGCATCTCCAGGTAGGGATGGGAATCTCCCATCAGAAACCCTGGAGAGCCATTGACAGTCAATGTAGACAACAGAGCTGAATGACTTGGTATAAGGCAGCTTCTTATCTTCCTATGTTTTTAGACTATGGATGACAGCAAGTTATTATGTGCTAATTGTCCAGTGCATTTCAACCATATGTTCTTCTTGGGGGCACTAAAGTAAACTACATGTATTTACAATTAAAAATGAAAAAAATGCAACTTGCTATAAAAATGTAAATGTACTGCCTTCTAGTCAATTCCGACTTATAGGGAGATACAGCCTTTGAGGTATTGGGGTCCTGAGCTGTATAAGGCTTTATAGGTCAAAACCGACACTTTGAATTAGCTCAGAAACTAATTGGTAGACAGTGCAGTTGAGCCAGAATTGGTGTTATGCACTCAAATTGTCTTATCCCGGTGAGCAGTCTGGCTGCTGAATCCTGCACCAGGTGCAGTTTCCAAACTATCTTTAAAGGCAGCCCCACATATAACACATTGCAGTAATCTAACTTAGAGGTTACCAGAACATAGACAACAGAAGTCAGGCTATCTCTGTCCAGATAGGGTTGTGGCTGCAGTTGATAGAAGGCATTCCTTGCCACCGAGGCCATGAGTCTCAAGTGACGGCAATGCATCCAGAAGTACTGACAAGCTACATACCTGCTCCTTCAGAGGGAGTGTAACCCCATCAAGAGCAGACCACAACCCCTCCATACAGTCTAGGGAACCACCCACTAACAGGGCCTCAGTCTTGTCTGGATTCAGCTTCAGTTTATTGGCTCTAATCCAGTCCATTACTGAGGCAAGCCATCAATCTAGCACATTGTGATGAAACCATCTGTTTAACCTTGTTTTAAAATGTGTTCTGTTATGAAATAGTTAATGGAATGCTGGGAGGTGTGTATGATGTAAGACTGCCAGGTGTGAGGGGGGGTGTGGGTGAGAGTTCCAAGTGAGTTTTGAATGGAAAAGTGATTTGTTTGGTCAGTTAGAGAGACAGGGATTAGATCTTGAAGAGGTATCAGAAGGTGTTGATGGAGGATTTTATTAGGATTAGAGGGGTAGAGTAGGTAGGGTGGATAGGAACTATAACAACACCATTTATAATATTTAATAACTCGTAATTAATAAAGTTTATTCTGTTTGTTCAAAATCCTGTGTGTCAGCTTGGTCACATAGGCTACCACAACAGGGCACAGTTCCCTATCATTCCTATATCTATACCAATCCTGCTTTCAGTGTACACCAGTGGTCACCTTTTGAGGAGAAAGGTGGTGGGCTAAAGTGTGTGGTTCAGAGAGTATATCTGACACAGGCTGAGGCAGACGTCCCATGGGGGGATTTCCTGATCCAAACATGGGGTATCAGGAGGTAGAATCCCAGAAGGGCATGGGGGTGGACATCACCCACATCTATTGCCAGACCTGGAGATGTAAGGGAGAAATAGATTTATGTGTCATCAGAATGTTGCTGACAACTTACTCCAGATCTCCGGATGACGCCACTCAGTGGTTTCATGTTGATGTTAAATAGCATGGGATATACAAATAAATTATGAAAACCAACACCACAGAATCTGGTCTGTGGACACTGGCTTAGATGTTAAGCCACATTGGCAAAATGGCACTGAATTGGCAAAATGGCACCTCTGGGTTCAGATGCCGCATGCCACCAACTAATAGTTGTGAAGACCCAAACAGCAGGGGATGCCTGTGCTTTGCTTGGGAGATTCCTGAAAGCATCTGTCTGGCCACTGTGGAGAGAAAGAAGCAAGATTATTTATTTATTGCATTTATACCCCACCTTTCTTTCATCATAGTGAACCATCATTCTTGGTTCCATCATGTGGTTTTCAGGCGGTCTCCCATTCAGGCACCAAGCAGACCCAGACCTGCTTAGCTTCTGCAAGGGTGGTGGCCTCATGTGTCTTCAGACAATAGCCTGGGTTTAGATAGGTTTGTGGCCCATTTCCATATAACAATCATTCAAAAATTGACTGCTCTGAATTGACTCAATATGCTGTTATAAAATATGCAAACTACGGAGGGTGGTTACAGTTTATAGTGTTCCTACACATTTTATTTATTTAGTACACCTTTATTCCATCTTTACTTCAAAGAACTCAAGGTGGAGCACATGCTCTCCCTTTTAAAGCAATTTTATTTAGTTATTAAAAGATTTTGATCCTGCCTTTTGGCACAAAAACCTGTGAGGCAGCTTGCAATAAAGAAAATGTGTGCATGTGATATATAAAGAAAAGAAAAGAAAAAATAGGAGGAGACAGCAGAGCCTCCCCCCATTCTCCAAAAATCAAATTAAACCTACAGGATACAGAAAAACCAAAGGAACTCAGCCAAGCATCAGAGAGAGAATGCCAACTACTTTGCAAAAGAGAACAGTTTTTGCCTGGTGCCGGAATGACAGCAGTGAAAGAGTT
Source organism: Rhineura floridana (assembly GCF_030035675.1). Lineage (NCBI taxonomy): Eukaryota > Metazoa > Chordata > Lepidosauria > Squamata > Rhineuridae > Rhineura > Rhineura floridana. The sequence goes on along the minus strand of NC_084495.1, from coordinate 21,850,193 downwards.
AAATAAAACAAATAAAAAGTAAACCTCACCTGATGAGGAGATCCAGAGCCTCAATGGCCCAATCTGCAGTATACATTACAATCAGCATCATGCCATATATCACTTTGAACTGCCCCCAAAGAATCCTGGGAACTGTCCTTTGTAAAGGTGCTGAAAGAAGATCCCTATGCCCTTCACAGAGATACAATTCCCAGAGTTCCCAGGGAAGAGGGATTGATTGTTAAACCACTCTGGGAATTGCTGGCCTGGAAGGGGAATAGGCAAGTCTCCTAACAATGCTCAGCACCCATAAAAACTACAGTTCCCAGGACTCTTTGGGGGGAAGCCACAACTACTCAAAGTGGTATGATACTGCCTTCAATGACAGTGCAGTTGGGGCCAATGATATTTGTTCCAGGTTAACTTCCACTGAGCCATTCTAACAAAGCAATCCAAACCTAATTTGCAGTGGGCTTGAGGGGAGGGGGCTTGGTTTGGCTGGAGGTGCTCTCCCTCCCAGCTTCTGCCAGCAGAGTGATACCAGCATCACTCTGTTGATGTGGAGCCCTTCCTTCTGTCTGCTGAATGTGCCAGCATGAAGCCCTGAAACAGGATGGGAAAAGGTTGGGGCTGAGCCAGCCCAGGTTCCACATTATGCTATCACCACATCAGGCCAGAATCAGGCTCAGTTGCTGTGCACACTCCAGGCTCACATAGTGATTTGCATGATCCCCATATTCTGCCCTGGCCTCACCGCTCCATAAAGCCCCACTGGGCAGGTTGTGATGGGGAATGTCAGAATTGCAGCCTAAGTGGAGGAACCTGGAGCAAGCCTCCCCAGGAATATCTTAAAGAATGTACATTTTGATACAAGATCCAGACCAGTTATCACTGCACGACAAAATGACTGACCTAAGGTCACCCAGGAAGCTTTTGGCCGTGACATTTGAACCCAGGACTGCCCAGCATAAATTCCAGACCACAAAACCATATTGATACTTCTTAGAGGTTAGCATTTTTTGTAGTAACATTCTCATTAGTGCAGTGGCAAATTCAGAAGTGCAGTGTCCCTTCCTAATACTCAAAGTCATGCCCCATTACAGCCACGCCCCATCTAAGATTATAGCCTTGAATGCTGCTTTTTTGCCTATCACTGTCACCATTTGCTTTTTCTAACTGTCAGAGATGTTGCTTGAATTCCTGAATTCAGTGTCTGCACATTTATCTCCTGCTGCTGCTAGACTGCTTGATGATATAGATGGGATATTATCATCAGGATTCACTGTCTCTTTTGCAATTACAAAAGTCTCACTCTCCACAACTTGGTTTTTTGACATAGGAACTAATAAGAACTCTTTTCACTCTGATTGGCTCCAATCAGCAGGAAACAATAAGGAAGCATGTTAGAAGACTCTTCTCAGTGGCCAACACACTCCCCTTTCATGCTGAATGGCTCATAGGAAGCTAGAGGCATAGGGACTTTGCTAGGACTTGGCTCCCAAAAAAGTAAGGGGTTTAAGACCCTCTGAGACTGTGCACAACTACACCCCTGAACATACCTAGGGTGGGCGAAGACGCTTTTTGCCTTGACAGGTTGCAAAATGGGCCTCAAGCCTCAGTTATAAAAACAGTGTTAAGTGATCTAATGATTTTTTTTTCTGCATGGAAAAATAAAGCATGTTTCAAGAAGATAGATAAAAAACCAAAAATACCACTTTGCTCAGAGACTTAGCAAGAGCAATAGGCCCAGCATGTTGCCACTATTGCAGATCTTCACTGGCTCACAGCCAGCAGCCTAACAAAGTATAACACATTCAAGCACTGACTACAAGATACAACAGCCAGAGATGTGAGCGATATTAGATGGTGTGGCGGCAGCCTTTGCCAGCTGGTCTTTTGCTGAAGAGCTTCTGAGCAGGACCAGTCTATGTCCCATGAGAACGTTGAAAGTTCTACAACAGGTGTGGGGAGCTTTTGACCCTCCAGATTTTGCTGAACAGCAATTCCCATTATCCCTGGCCATTGGCCATGCTTGCTTGGGCTGATGGGAGCTGTAGTTCAGCAACATCTGGAATGTAAAAGGTTCCCTGGTGTACAGCAAACAGTGGGGAACATGGTTTGGTTATACTCTATCATCAGCCCCAGCCAGCATGGCCAATGGCCAGGGATGATGGGAGTTGTAGTCCACCAACATCTGGAGGGTCACAGGTTAGCTATCATTGGCCTACAGCAGGGCTGGGAACCTCTACCCCTTCAGATGTTGGTGGCTCCAACTCTCATCAGCCCAAGCCAATATGGCCAATGGTGAGGGATCATGGGAGTTGTAGTCCAGAAACATCTGGAGGGCGATAGTTTCCCCACCTCAGTGTATAGCCTTTCTTAACTTATCCAACTTTCTGTATGTGCGCACATATTTGGGTGCTTTGGTTTGGGAAGAAACTGGTTGTGGCAGCCTTTTCAACTTGGTGCCCTCCAGATGCTGTCAGATTACAATCGTCCCTGAACTCTGGCCAGTCTGTCTGGAGGTCATGGGAGTTGGAGCCCTGTCTAGCCCTGTCTAGAGGGCAGCAGACTGGAGAAGGCAGAGTTATGGCACTGGTTCTGTGCGCAGGTAAATTGTCTCATTCTTGTTGGTTTCTGGATGACAAGATACAATAGTTTATTGCAGGGCAAACTTCTGTCCCCACATTATATGCTCTCTCTCCTATTCGCATTGTAGCCCCATGAAGCCAGTGTGCAGAGCAAAGCATCAGATTGCATTGTAAAAATAATAATAACAGGTTTTGTAACAAACACTTGAAGCGGCTCTTGACTTCTGTGATACCAGCCTCTAATAAGAGTGCCAAAGTGTCCCATCTTGCTGCTCTCCCTTCTCTAAGGTTGGTCCATCTCTGACCTGGCTCTTAAGGGTCCCTCTTTACTTTCTTTTCACTCGCCAATGCATGTGGTTGTAAGAGGATCATCCACAGTCCTTGGGCCTGACTTACCAGCTATCACTGCACCCTTAACCTTTGCTCCAGCAGACTACTCAGCATCTCATTATCTCAGTCCTTTCAGCAGAATAGCTCTCCGGCAAGCAGGCAATCAAATCCTCCTTGCCTCTTCAATCCTCCTTCGACATCTCCTTTGCTTTCTCATTTTGTTCCTCGTGCCGGTCCTTTATTAGTCTATTGGAATCACTTTTAATAGCATCTGAGCCACCGCAACCCATCATTTACAACTACGTACTTCAGCTCTTTATTATATGTGGTGCTACTTTCTATATTATTATCTTGCTTGTGCATTTGCTGGCCGGTGTCTTTGCCTCCTCTTTCCCCGTGATCCATCTCCATCTCCCACCAGCCAGGGATCATTCCACAGCCATGCCAATTGCTTTTCTCTTCCTACCTGCATAAGCTCTTCCTCTTTAGGTCTCCATCAATTTCAGATAAAGGTGGGGAGAGAAAACATTGCTGATGTTTCTTTCTTTAAATCCAGGGATGGGGATCCTCAGGCCTGGAGGCTGAATGTAGCCCTCCTTGCCTTTCTGTGTGGCCCTTGGGACCCTCCCTGGGCTGTGCCTCTCATCATCCCTGCTTGGCACCCTCTTCGAGTGGTACTAGTGGCAGCTCAAGTGACAAGGCAGGGCTGAGAGGAGGGACAAAGGCCCATTCATTGTCACACAGCACTACTTCAGTTGCAATTGGAAGTAAGGAGGCGGAATTGTCACTGTCTAAACTGCTGAAGTTTTCTCCTGTTTCAGCCCTTTCCCTCTGCAATCCTCTGGAACCCTCCTCCTGATCACTCTGCCAGGAGTCCTCCACAGGGTCCATTACACCAGACCACACACCCTCCCCGGGGACACCCCTTCTCCCCAGGCCACATCCCTCACCAGCCCTGCTTTGTATGCCCTCCTTGAGTTTTTTTCCCCTGGCTTGTATGTGTCCTTGAACTCTGATAATGCTTCTTGCCTGTCCTGCCCAGAGTGCGAGACATGAGACAGAGGCGAGACTGGAATTAATTCTTGTTTTATTAGAGTAATGGTTACATCAAAGGCAGTGTGCTTCATAGACTTAGCTATGCTAACTCACTACTATCCCTAACTAAGCTACCTAGGCATACTCTGCAGCATGTGAAGAAAGTTGATTCAGCACCCCAATCAGGAGGGCGCCGCCTTAAGTAGGGAAGGTCTTTGCTCGTAATCTCTGACTCCTCCAAAGTTTCACCTTCTGGCCGACCCGCTTCTCACGGCGTCTTGCGTGGGGCAAGGGGGGGCGAGCCTCCACCGGCTCATCTGACAGTACAGGCTCGATAGGTGCTGGCTGTGCTTCAGTAGGCAGGAAAGCATTTGAAGTGCCAGGCGGGGAGTCCTGGGAGGGTGGAGTTGGCGTGCACGTCAGGTCATACCCCAACAGCTCTGTTGGGGCGTCTGTAGGTGGAGCGAGGTCTGCTTCGGTGGGAGAATGTCAGGCCCAGGATGTGACTCAGGAACCAGACCAACGGCTGTAGTTAATTCGTGTTTTATTAGGGTAATGTCCAAACAAAGACTGCGTTTTCTCATGAAGCAATACAGGGATACAGGTCCTGCGGCATTGGGAGAAAGTTGACAGAGCAAGGGACTTCTTCCCGCCTGTTCTTTAAGAAGGGGCCAAACGGGCACGCAATCTTTCGCTCCTCCTTAACTGCCCCTCAGGTACTGCCCGCCTTCCCCTCCTTCTCTCCTGTCTTTTCAGCTGTCTGCATGTGCGCGGTGAGGGGGGAAGCATCACCCCCTCCTCTTCTGAAGTTTCCGATTCCAGGATGGGGGATAGGGGAGGGGCTGATGGTAAACTGCCTCCCCGCTTTTCGGCTATGAGCAGCCCTCCCTCTTTCCCCTCTTGCTCTGAGCCTGAAAGAGGGGGAGGCGTGAGAATGTCCAGGGAGGGCTCAGGCTCCCCATTGCTAAGCGACCTTATCACTGGCAGTTCCTCTGTTTCGTCTTCGCTCCAAAGGGGGAAAGTTCCTCCCCCTTTCCTCTGCCATCCATCCGAATACTCTTCTCCCAACTCTCCGGGATCCAGCTCCCCAGGATTGGGACCCCAGCTCTGCCTTCCGACAGAGAACAGTCCATGGGAACTGGCAGACTGTCAACTACATCCCCTCCCTCATTGTTCTTGAAAGCCTCTACACCCCCTCCCTCATAGCCCATGAAAGCCTCAGCTGCCTCTGATTCCTCTTCCGGCTCTAAGTGGGGAAGCTGGGGCTTGACCAACTCCCCTCCCTGATCCTCCTGGGAGAGCTGGGGCTCAACATTGCCTGCCTGGATGGAGGATAAAGGGTGTGTAAGTGTGCAGAAACTAGCCTACTGTGCAAAGATAAAATTTACATTCATTGTTCCACCCATTTTTGCCTCGAGCTCCACCCATCACTGGCATGATGGGCCCCCAGAAGATTGCCCAGAAGGGAAGGTGGCTCTCCAGTTGAAAAAGGTTCCCCACCAACCAAATTTCCAAGGAGAGTTTGTTCTATAACTGGGGTGAACTAGCTGAGAAGACCTGCAGTTAAGTTATCGCTCCACAACCTTCCCTAACCGATGGCACCACCAGTATGGTACATAATATTTGTTTTATTTTTTATTATGACATTTCTATCCACCTTTCCTCCAAGAGGCTCAAGGTGGTATGCATGCATCTCTCCATCTCCCATTTTATCCTCTCAAACAAAAAGCTGTGATCTAGGTTAGGCTGAAGGACTGTGGCTGGTGCAAGGTGACCCAGGCAGTGTATACACAGTATATTTAAAGCACATTCCCACCCCCCAAAGAATCCTGGGAACTGCAGTTTATCCCTCACAGGGCTACAATTCCAAGCACCCTTAAAAAACTAACCTTCCCAGGAATCTCAGGGGGAATCAATGTGCTTTAAATGTAGGGTGTGTATGCAACCCCAGTGAGTTTCATGACTGAGAGGGCATTTGAACCCTGATCAAGGGATGGGTGAGAAATTTGATTCATTTCACCTGTTAAGCCAAATCTGTCAAATTCACACTTTCCAAAACAATATGAGAACCAGAACACAGCCATCCTTCAAAATTTGCACTTGCTGAAATTTTGCAATGCAATTGGCCAACCAAACAATGTTTACAAAAATGCACGTTAGAGGAAAGTGTGCATAAAAATGAATATGTGGGTGAAAATTACATAAAATGCATTATATGTCAAGAATTGGCTTGCAAAAACTTGTACATTAGTCAAAACTATCTGCAAAAATGTGTTTATTAGGAAAAATCACACTAAAATGCAGGATAATTTTCATGAATTTTTTTTTAAAAATCACCAATTACTGTAGAAATGTGGAGAACTGGATTTTTCTGAAATGGAAAAATGAGAAACTGAGAGGACTACAATTGACAGAACTTTCCATCCCTACCCATGTTTTGTCCAGCACTCTAACCACTACACCATACGGGGTCATTTTGTAGAAATACATTTTATGCATTTTGGACACATTTTAATTAAAAAAACATACATTTTCTGTGGATTTTTACCTACAATGTACATTTTTGTACACATCTCCCTTATTGCATCACAAAATTCAGAGAAGTGCAAAAAAAAAATAAAAGAGAGCTGCTGTCTGGTCCATTATTAATTTAGAAAGTGTGAACAAAGCTGATTAAAAACATGGACCCATACAAAATCCTAGGAAATCCCTACATCCAGGGATGGTATAGACAATCTCTCCCCCCCATCCTTGTCCTCTTAGTTGATAATTTCATAACCGTCCCTAATATGCTAATTCTACTCCCTTCCTGCCTCTTAAATGTCATTGAATGAATCATAATCTTTGTGTGATTCTTTTAAGGGCTATGTGGTTTTATTGACTTCAAACTCGACACTTTGCTAATAACAACTATAATAATAACTTTGGAAACATGGACTAGGATAAAAAGATCTCATCAGGAACTTATTAGCTGGCAAATATTTTGTGTGCGTAACAAAACTGCAGGAACATGGGAGAATAATGATGCTGTGGGAGCTCTCGGCAAGTTTCTGCTGCGGCAAAGTCAGCCTGCTTTATATCAAGTCAGACCATTGGTCCATCTAGCTTAATGTCCTGGATCCTGACTGGCAGCAGCTCTCTAAGGTCCCAGTAAAGGCTCTTTCCCAGAACAAACATAGACTTATTAGTACAACTGGAGCCAGCAACAAAATGTTGAAGCATAAATGTCCTGTTCTAGCTGGGTCCCTAGTTGCAGGAATTTGCAGGTAAGAGAACTGTCATGGGCGTAGACACCAGTGACATCCAAGACCAGTCCAATGCCCAGTCCCAGGCAATCAGAGATTGAGAGTCAGGTACAAGTAGGGACGTGGGAGATAATAGATTCAGTTCACATTTAGAGCCAACTCTATCAAATTCTCCTGCTGTGAAACAATATGAGAATCAAAAAACAGCCGTCCTTTGAAATTTGCACTTATCTGAATTTTGCAATGCAGTTCTCCAAATTGTGTGTAGAAAAATGTGTGTATTAGGAAAAATGTGCATAAGAATGAATATATTAGTGAACATAGCATACAAAAATGCATTGCATTAGGATAAATTGCTTGCAAAAATGTGTACATATAGTCAGAACTGCATACAAAAATGTGTTAAGAGAAATTTGCACTAAAATGCTGATAATTTTTTATGAGGAACTTTTTTTAAAAAAGCACAATTTGCTACAGAAATGTAGCGTACCACATTTCACATTGGAGAAAGAAGAAAATGACAGTACAAAAATTGAGTCTTTCTCTGAAGTCTGGCGCATCTGCTTATGGGGCAGGTTTCTGTCTGCTGTTTAAGACATCTTCACCCCCCACAGGCTCAGGACGCATTCAGCCTCAGCTCCTAAGACTAAACTCTCCTACTATCCAGATGAACCCCCAGTCATGAGAGTCCTGACCGATCCTTGTCCCCAGATCTGGTCTTTGCTAAGGAATGGGGGCTCCAGCTTAAGGCATGACAGTGCAGTGCTTTTGTTCAGGATTCTGAACGCTTCTCTCCATTCCATTCCCTGATCTCTCCCAGTTTTCCAGTTTTTGCCCAACAGCCACCATTCTGTGCCACTGAGCATGCTCAATCCTCACTCAACTGTTTTGGCTGCCCCTGTGATGTTTGGCTATACATGAGTTGTGGTAAGCAGTTAAACAGGTAATGTTTTGGATTGTATTTGTTTTAGAATAAGTTTGATAAGGAGAGGGGAAGGGGAAGCAAGTGAGTTAGAATGTTAAGAAGTGCTATGCGCTGACTGGCTGGGTGAAGGGGGGATGGTCTGTTTATCTGTGTGTGAGAGAGTTGTCAGATGGGGCAGAGATCATGAGGGAGAGGGGATTTTGAGGAAGGTAGTTAGATGGGTAGGTATAGGTAGGAATGTATTTTTCTCTGAGGAGAATTTATATGTATATGAAAACAGTGACTACTATGTAGTAATCACATGCTTTCAGAACCATGATATTGACTAATCTTGCTTGTATTTGTTATATCTGTTAAATAAATGATATCCATTTGTTTTAACACACACCTGATTCTTGGTCTAGCTGTCACATAGAACAAGTATATTGGCACAAGATAAATAACAGCCCAAAATTATTTATGGTGGCAGCAAAATACCAAGGAGAAAGAAACAATTACTAGTATCAGAAGACCAATGCATTGCTGGGATCTTGAGTGACTATAAAGTATCCAGAGGGTTTGAGGCTTTCTGTTGCCAGGGCAGTTTGTAAGGAAGGGCTGGGGGAATAAAACAAGGTCCCTGGTGTCAAGAAAGCCTGCTTTAGTCTGAAAACATGGCTCTGCCATAAAGGATTCTGGGAATCCATCTCATGTGAGTCTGAAGAGTAAATCTGAGCTACAAGCCAAACTGTGAGAAAGCAGCTGTTTTTCTACAAACTTTGTCTGTTAATTAGCGGTGTGAGATAATTTCTTGCACCTGTGTTATCTCTGATAAGAAAGCCTCTCCAAGGCTGCAGCTGCTTTTTTTAAATTGGATTCTCAAGCCACAGTTGTGAGGTTCTCACTTAGGTCCTAGGCTTAGAAACTTCAGTTCAAGTTGTCCCTCTGATTGGTCAGGACCTGCCCCAGGTCCAGAAGATTCTATCCATTTTGCACTTTGATTGGTCCCATATGCCTAGGCCTAGAATATTCTATTAACCATTTTATTGGTCTAAGGATCTGCCCTGCTGTTGCGATGCTGATCCTATAAAAGTACTTTCTTTGTTGCCTCCTGTTCCAACTCATTGGGGGGATCAAGTATCTTTGCTATCCTGAAACTCAGTTGGTATGTATAGAGAGGCATAGCTAGATTTTGTTATTTTGGTCCTGTGGTTATTTCTTAACAGTCTCATTGATATTTGATGTTTTGAACCTAACCTTATTGGGTGAGCTGGTTAAAGGATTTTGATGCTGTATTTTATGTAATTTTTGTATTTTGATGCACTTAAATATTATTTAACTGAACTTTTTAAAATTATTAATAAAGCTATCTCATATTTACCTGTGTGTTCTTTCAGGATCTCAGGTCTAAATGTATCTCAGCCCCTTGTGGCTACAAGGCTACTGAGTAATCTTTGTGACTTAAGGCTCCAGGAGCAGAGATTGTAACTTTCTAGCTATTGTTTCCTTTGGAATCCCAGCCAAGTTCTCTTTGGAGACCTGTGTTATTTTTCCCTTAGTAAAGATGGGTGGTGGCAGTGTACTACCTGGTAGGGCTAGTTTCTGGCTGTTTTTACCTGTTCGGATCAGTCGGTATCTGGAGAGTGTTTCACCAGGCCTGTAGTCTTAGGGACCTTGACACCTAGAAACAGCTTTGCTTAGTCATTAATGTGTGGCAAACATATCTCTACCTCTATCTCCACAAGGCAATGCACTGCAGCATTCCTTGACATCTACTGACTGTGTAGATTTGTGGGTATGAGCACGCCATTTGGGCAATGCAAGCAGTGACCCTTGTTGGGAGTCAACAAAACGTTGTCATGTATTCCCGTTGTGTGAGTGGCTGAGGGGGTTAAAAATCACAGTTAGCATCAAAGACAGAAGTCCCTTATCTCTGCCTTATTTCGTGTGCAGGCTAACCAAAAAGGAAACAAGTCCCAGCAAACCAAGACAGGTGATTATGAAGAAATTGGGGTTAGAACCTCCAAGGGATGCAAACTAAATTGACATAGAACCAATTGTATGAAAGTATTTGATGTAACTAACATAAACAATTACAAGCAGACAAAATGTAAAACCATTTGACTCAATGGAACAAATTGAAATATACACAAACACAGGAAACATGCTGGCGAAGCAACACCCAGCAGGATTGAATTCTTCACTCAACAGCTGATGAGCAGAAGGTTCTGTTCTGTTCTCTGCAATGCAGCTGGAGGTGAGGAGACACAGCATCTTCTTCTGCCCCCCCCACCATATGTTTAATTAGGATTTTGAAACCTTGATTCAACATGTGATTTGGGATGGGTCGAACGCTGTGTCTCCTTCGTTCCCTGTCCCTCTCTGATAGCATGTTGCATAAGGGTTTTTAAACCTGCTTAAACATTAGGACTGCTCCTGAATTGATTTGAGGTCCAGATCCAGGTTGTGTCAGCCCCTGATCAGCCCAGGTCTAATCAGGGCTGGTCTGAAGTGGCTTTTTTTGTGTGGGTATGATAGTACCCGTGGAGTATTGGCACCTCTTTTTTTGATGCCCATGGCAACCATTTTGTGCTGGCACCCATGGCTCTTTTATCAAGGTATGAGTACTAACAGAACATGGTTTTACCAAACAAGCACTATCTGTATAGTCCAGCTAATGCTTCATTGGAAAATGCTGTCCTTTCCTGGACTCTGTGTTGATTCCTTTTCCAGCCATTATATTCCTCTTCCCACTCAGTTGTCAGGGCCTCTTCCTCTCTCCATTCCATCTTCTCTTATGTCAGAAGAACGGGGCCACATGTGCCAATCCTACCTGTCCCCTCCACCACCACCCCAGTGGGGACAGAGCTTGTTTGCTCATCACAAGCAGGGCATGAATGCAGTAGCCCTCTTCAGATGTTGTACCCCAGAGTCTGGTTTTCAGTGGCATACCACCTTGGGACCTGAAGGTTCTACTTAATTATCATGGCAAAGAGCCTTCAATAGGCCTATTCTCCATGGATTTGCCTGACCCCTCTTTTAAAGTTGCCCAGCCCCCTGCAGCACATCTTGTGGTGCTGTGTTCTGTAAGTTAACTATGCATTCTGTGCAAAATATCTTTTTCTCTTCCCAGATCTACTAAAAATGTAATTAGATCGCTGCTGAGTAAGGAAGGAATAGATCTGTTAATTTCAGTTTCCATGGGTGGTTTGAACACCTGAAAAGAGCTAAAATCTTGAAGCAATCGGACATGTAATTATATAAAGATTTCTCTCTCTCTTTTGCAGGATTTTGGCAGTATACACACATGGCAACATGGTGGCAGCTTGTGTGTGTTCAAATGAAATTAACAAAATCTGCAATGTTTCCAATTTCAAAATTCATCTGAGAAAATCTCCTAATTAGAACTGAAATTAACGAGCCAAATGCAGCCCAGCAAGAAATTCCAAAACAATAAAGAAACAAAAATGGGAGAAATCCTCATCCCTAAGTATTTCTGAGACCTCAAGACTGAGCCACATTTGACACTCTGCTTTTTTACTGCTGCGTCACATTGTTGCTTTTCCTCCCTATGTGTAATTATCTCATAGTACCTTGTCTCCTATCTCTTTACTCTTTCTTGCATGCAAAACATGTTTCCTGCAATCTGTTCACTTCTCCCCGTGTGTCTTTCTTAAAGGAATCGGTTTATACCAATGCTGAGAAGACACTAGCCGAGTCCTGCTGGGTGCCCTCGCTATAACCTGATTTCTTTCCTATTTGTTCCAGGGGAAATGGTTACCTGCAGTGTTTAAACACACTTTTTAGACTGCTGAATCAGAACTAAACAATTTCAAAAGCGTACAAAGATGAGGTTTCACTGGGATTGTTGGGAACTCTTGGGCTTGCACTCAAAGCCTTTCTCCCTGACAATGGCTCTCCTAGCTATTTTTATACAGTGACAGCAATGTTCAGAGCAGAGAAATCACATTCTCACTTGTCCAAACCCAAGCTTGGTACATTTTGTCTTCCTTGAGACTCCTTTGTCCAGGCACATAATGAATGTGATTATCCCTTTCATTTCTCTCTGTTGCTTCTCTTCCATTCTAATGTCCTTTGCCCAGCCCAGGTGATTTTGTGTTTCATTTTATGGGAGGATCTTTCACGGGGGCTGGATGGCTCTGTGGGGAGTCGGCCAAGGAGCACAGTTGCGGCTCTGGATTTAGTTCACATTTTTTATGTCAAGCCAAAGCTCTTAATGTCTGACAGCAATTGGGTTTGTATTTCTTAGATACACTCACTGGGCTGAAAAGGCTTGAATGTTCCATTTTTGATTGTTTCTCTCCCCCACTCCTTTCCCAGTTACATCCCTTTCATAACTCAACATGGAAGTATAGGATATATAATTCATTAAGTATCTAAAAAAGAGCAAATACTTTATGGATAATAAATTGGGACATGCAGACTTGTCACTTAAGCCCAAAGTGCATGTCACTAAGCAGCCATGTATGTTTCTTCTCACTTGCAGGGTACCTTTGCGGATGGAGTGCTTAAGAAGGTAAAAAGAGCTCCGCTGAATCAGATCAAGCATTCATTTGTTGCTGCACCCTGTTTCCCACAGCAGCCAATCAGATCCCTCCAAGAAGTTCACAAACAGGGCATGAATGCAGCAGCCCTTTTCTGATGTCGTCCCCCAGAGTCTGGTTTTCAGTGGCATATCACCTTGGGACCTGAAGGTTCTACTTAATTATCATAGCGAAGGGCCTTCAATAGGCCTATTCTCTACAGATTTGCCTGACCTCTCTTTTAAAGCTGCCCAGGCCCATGCAGCACATCTTGTGGTGCTGTGTTCTGTAAGTTAACTATGCATTGTATGCAAAATACCTCCTTTTTCTCTTCCCAGATCTACTAAAAATTTAATTGGATCATTCATTCATTCATTGGCGATCACTCGTGGCTGAGTAAGATTGTCTTCCAAGTCTTTGCTTGGAAGACGCCTGTGAGTGAATTTGTTTTATGTGCGGAGATCGGCCGACGATCAACACACAATCTTGACAGAAAAAGGCTTTGATCCAATGGCATGGATACCACAACGATTGGAAGTCTTTTATCTGCTGCAGCTTTCATCCGCCTTCACAGCTGCTGTAACGTACACATTGTTATCCTCCACCTGTTCTGCCATTGAGGACTTTCTTGGATCGTTCTTTGTCTGGTTCCTCTCCCTTGACCTTACCACCATGGGTGACCCTGCTGGGAGTACATGACTCCCAACAACATCGCTCACAGGGTTCACTGGAACACGCAAGCCCACTCACCACTACAAGGTGATGATCCAGTAAGAAAGGAATAAATCTGTTAATTTCAGTTCCTTCAGTTTCTTATTGTTCCAACCTGAAATTCAATTGCCCAGGTTTCTGCAGCAATTTGTAGGTTATTCTTTTTTATCCTCATGAAAATTTCTCCCAATAAATACATTTTTGTATGGAGTTTTGACTAATGTACATAACTTTCCAAGCGATTTCTCCTACTATAATGCAATTTTGTATGTTATTTTCACTAACATTCCTTTCTGGTCTACTTCTCTTAATATATGCATTTCTGTCATCATTGTTCGGGTGGAGAATTGCATTACAAAATTTGGATATGAGTGGAATTCAAAGGATGACTGTTTCAGGAAGAGCAAATTTTATAGATTGAGCTTTAAATGCAACTGGCCTGAATTCCTCCCCCATCCCTGGCTGGCACAATAGCTATGATTATTGCTGGGGTGATACAGCTTCACCATAGTAGTTCAGACATTGGTGACTTCAAGAATGGGTTGCTACAATGCACTCTATGTGGGACTTCTCTTGCACTTGATCCAAAGATTGCAGTTAATGCAGAATGCTGCAGCATGGTTGCTGACAGGAGGGAAACCCTGTCAGCATATGACACCTCTGCTCGGAGATCTGTGCTGGTTGCTGATTTGCTACTGGACCAGGTTCAAGATATATAAAGCCCCTCACAGTTTGTGACTAATTTATTTGCCAAATTGCCTTTTCCTGCCTTTCAACCTGTGTAACGGGCGTTCTTACAGGTGTCACATAATACTCATTCTACACTTGTAAGAAATTGACCCTTTAGTGTGGTAGCACCTACTTATTGGAACTCCCTGCCTATTGATATCAGGCAGTTGCCTTCACTGTAATGTTTCTGGTATCTGCTTAAAGCATTTTTTTTTCTTTAAGCAAACCTATTCAGACATGTAGCTGCTGACATGTATTTTAATTTCTTTTTTAGCTTACTGTTGATTTGTTTTTCTTTGGAATGTTGTTAAATACCTGTTTTTAACTGTTTTTATTTTTATTTTTTTTAGAGGTTTTATTACATCCACATGGGATATATGTTTTGTTAAATAAACAAATAATTGTATGGTAGGGATAGCAATGTTGTTGGACACTAGATTCTTTTGGCCCCAGCTATCATGGCCAAAGGTGAGGGGTGAGGGGAGTTGGAGTCTAACAACATCTGGAGAGCACCATGTTGTCTAGTTTAAGTAGATTCATACAGGTACAGGCATGGTGATATACACAGTGTAACTTACTTCTGAGTAAGCTAAGCATGCATAGGATTGTACTGTTGCTCTTGCTTTATGTAAATTAGGGATGAGTGAGAAATTCAATTCAGTTTGGAATTCAGGCCAAATCTATCAAATTCACACTTTCTAAAATAGTATGAGAACTGAAACACAGCCATCCTTCAAATTCGCACTTAACCAAATCTTGCAATGCAGTTCTCCAAGCAAACAATATCTATAAAAATGCATTATGTTAGGAGAAATTGTTTGCACAAATGTGTACATTATTCAAAACTGCCTACAGAAATGTGTTTGTTAGGGGAAATTCTCACTAAATGCTGGGGAATTTTCATGAGGGGTTTTTTTAATTAAAAATTAAAAGTTTCTGCAGAAATGTGGGGAACAGAATTAACGACTAGAAAAAAGAGAAACAGATAGAACCAAAATGGATAGATTTTTCCACTCCCTAATGTTAATCTGCGAGAGCCAGTGTGGTGTAGTGGTTAAGGTGCTTGGACTACGACCTGGGAGACCAGGGTTTGAATCCCCACACAGCCATGAAGCTCACTGGGTGATCTTGGGCCAGTCACTGCCTCTCAGCCTCAGAGGACGGCAATGGTAAACCCCCTCCGAATACTGCTTACCATGAAAACCCATTTTGTAGGGTTGCCATACGTCGGAATCGACTTGAAGGCAGTCCATTTCCATTTTTCAATGTTAATCTGCATTGCTAAAGCCTGCAATTTGGCTGCTTTTGTTCCTTCTCTTTTTTGTGTCCATGCTGATGTTCACAGTGCTTTATTGTATTCTCTGAATCTTGAGTGCTGCTTCATACACAGTAGGGTAGTGGCAAATTCAGAAGTACAGGGTCCCTTCATGATAATCACAGACATTACCACCCCTTTTTTCTGCTGGGTTGATGCTTGTTAATGCCTTCTCCCACAACAACAGACATCCCAAAAAAGCATTAAATGGGAGAGCGTTAGCAACAGAAGAGTTTTCTCAGTGGCTGACTCACCTCCTTTCACTCTGATTGGCTACAAACATCAGGAAAGGACAAAGAAGCATGTTGAAGACTCTTCTTAGTTACTAACACACTCCCCTTTCATACTGATTGTCTCATAGGGTGCTGGAGACATTGGGATCCTGCTCCCAAACAAGTAAGGGGTCTAAGACCCTCTGAGACTCAGGATGACCACAACATAATTTTTCTTTAAAATGAAACGACAGTATAGCAATATCTTAAATTCAGCATTGCCCCCCCCCAACAAATAGAACTGTGTAAGCTTCCCTAAACATTCCTCAAGTAGTATTTGTTGGCAAAAGCTTCCCAAATCATCTCAGATTTTGCTTTACATGAAGAGCAAATCGCATGTAACTCTTCTTCAGAATTATTCTGGAATATGCCAGGTTGGGAACAGATGTACTTATGTTTACCTGAAATAGTGTTATGTACCATGTAATTATTTGCTTTTTAATTTTCTGCCAAATCATGTCATGCCCTCATGCCAAACTATCTTTGTGAGACATGTTTGTGTGAATATGTGTTACATACCATGTTATTATTTGCATTCTATTGATGTCTTAGGGCTGTGCTATAATTCCATCCATTCCGATGTGGTACCGAATTTTTCATTAATTCGTTTCTCTTAATCGCTGACGATTGGATTTCAATGCGGTGAATTTAGGCGACTATTTTTGAAAACAGACTTGTTTTTTTAAAAGTCCATTTATAAAACATCAGTTATAAGAATGATAATTTATCAGTATTTCCTTTAAAAATAACAATATTCAAACTATTGACATTTTAAAGGAAATAGTGATATTTCCTTCAAATTATTGACACTTAAAATACAGATATCCATATCAATATTTTTCCAAGCGAAAAGAAAAATGGTTCAGTAAAAGTAGTGGCTGGCAG
Source organism: Rhineura floridana (assembly GCF_030035675.1). Classification (NCBI taxonomy): domain Eukaryota; kingdom Metazoa; phylum Chordata; class Lepidosauria; order Squamata; family Rhineuridae; genus Rhineura; species Rhineura floridana. The sequence goes on along the minus strand of NC_084495.1, from coordinate 21,833,653 downwards.
ACAAAGAATGAACTCAAATCAATGCCAGCCTGTTAGATTGACAGAATGCTCACGAACTGGCACTAGCCAATGGATCCCATCCCTAGTCTCAACCATTTCTAGCAAATCATGTGAAACCCACATGCCAAACTATCTTTATTTTTAAGAGCAAAAGATATATACAGATAGCTGGAATTCTGCCATTTTCATTTTTTTATTACCAAATCATCATCCTTTTCTTGCATGCACATGAATGGCTACCTGTTTGAGTACTACAAAATTACAAAACCCATGGTGCAATACAACTGTGAGGGGGAAAATACACTAAGAACAAACATAACTGGAGTCTTTACTTCAAGTGAAACACTGATTGAAATTGAACTGATGCATAGCCAGGATTTGACATTGGTTAATGCTGGAAGTTGAACTGCAAGCTGTTGAACTGGCAGACAAAATTTCCACAAAAAAATCTGCTGATTGGGAAATGAAATAGCAGACTGGAGATGGGGAATTCCTGATTCACGGCCCTTACCCAAAGCTACCACCACTTCTTTCCAAATTAAGGAATGCTTGAGGAATTCGGTCTTTGTGCATCCCGTTGTGAACATTGTGAAGGTCTATTACTACTGTTGGGATTTTAATGTTTTAATGTATTTGTATGTTTTTATTCTGTATGTCGCCCAGAGTGGCTGGACAACGAGCCAGACTGCCAACTAATAAATCTAATAAATAAACTGACCTGATCTGTATCTCCCACCCTAATGTATGCGTCAGAATGTAGCCACCCAGCAGATTTCACATTTCTCCAGATTCATACTTAATAGTGCAATCCTGTGAGAGAGGGAGAAATTGTGGTGGAAGAACTGTATTTTCCTATGCCAAGGCGACAGAAGGGGGGGGGGACAGATTTTCCCTTTTTTAAATTTGGTATTTTATAGACATTTATCTTTTTAAAACATTTTTGTCTGCCATTGAGCCCACTGGAGATCCAGAGCTTCTCTAGACATGCCTCCTTTTTGTCTTCTGATAGTGGAAACATGCATCTTGTGGACTTTTGCATGTTGGAGGCTTGCAAGATTAAATCTCTCTCACCCAAGGTGGTTCTCTTTTGGTCCTCAGAGAAGGAGAACCAAAAAATTGCATAGCCTTTTGCGACATACTTGTAGGCCCTAAAGGATTTCCACCCTAGATACATATTTAAATGTCAAATTTATTGCACAGTTTTATTATTGTGTATTTGTTTAATTTTTTTTTTAATATCACAACTGAAGAAATGATTTTTTACCATTACTCATTCCACAGAAGCTCAGACCATGTTGGAATGTTTCTGAACTCCTCTTGTCCATGGAGAAATTAATACAATTAAATTATGCAGCATAAAACGTGTCTTGATAAATCTAACTACTGAGCAAATGAACCTTTTGAGTCAGGTTTTTTTTTCCAGAATTACTAGATACCAGACCTTGCCATACCAGGCATCAAAGATCGCCCCTTCTAGATTAGAGATGGACTCCGTTTCTCTATCTTTACAGAGATAATTTTGAAATAGCAACTCTCAGCGCCTGGTTTCCAATTCATTCTTCTTTTCTGTTTTTTTAATTCTCTTTAAAATCATCAATAATGTGAGTGATACTTTTATCTATCTACTTTTTACATGAACTCTTCAAATGTGTATTCCCTTTCACTGATGTCAGTGAAGTGATGATTGTAATTGACAGACAGAAAGCAGCAGGGAGGAATGAAGTGTTGATTATAAGCAGCAGGGGTGAGGACACTGACTTGATTATCTACCTTAATCTGCTCTGCAATGCACTTGAAAAGGAATGTAAACAGGCAATAATTAAAGAGCTCAGAATAAAGATCAATACCAATGAATGAAAAATGAAAAGGTATCAGAGGAAAAAGGAATTGGATCATTAATGACTACCAGTGGGCCGTACTTAAAAACAAAATGTAAAAAAGGAGAGTATTCCATCCCTACTCTAGATGCTTCTAGAGTGTGTGACTATCATTCTTGTTATAATAAGCAACAAGCATACTAGTTTTTAAAAAATCTGTGGCCTTCTTGGTTGGGACCTCCCAGATGTCAGGGGCTCCAGGGAGCATATTGCAAGAGGTTCTGTTTCATGATGAGACTGATTTCCATAAAACACTCAGTTTTGAAACATCAATTAAACACCTTTGATTTTTCTGATGGATTTCTCTCTCTTTATGAATTTATGTGTTAAAATTGAACCTATTTATGATGTGAAGTCAAGATGTGGCCACATTCCAACCACCCTCGAAGATTTTATTTGACAGGCATGATATATATTTATAAATTAATGAAAAGAATAAAACCACAAACTCTGCCACTCTGAACAGTTATCTTAAACAAAATAAAAGAAAATTACAGAATGAATTAATAACATGGCAGAACAGACCTAACACATCTGAAAGTGATATGGACACGGAAATAGACAAGATCCATCCCTATCAAAAGGTGATCACCACTTGATTCATCCAGCTGTTGCTTTCCATGATTACTGGCTGGCATAACAAGGTTTACGCTTCAATAAGGGGCTGCTGACTCTGCAGTAGCACAAGCCACTCTGTATGCCCTCACTGACATATGTATCTATAAGATCAGGTTGTAAGTGGTTTTGGCATTGCTAGAACCAATTCCTCAACTGGTTTACCTTCTACTTTCCTAAAAGAGTGTCCATTGGCAGCAGCTATCCCACTGCAGGCTGTGAGCTGTCAGATCTGATCAGCTAAATGGGGTTAAATGTGGTCAGAACTGGAAAAGAAGATGCCCAAGGAATGCCTGCAATTAATGAAATAAACATGTGGATATTGCAGAGTGCTTCCAAGTGATGCAAAATAGAAGTGATTATATGTGATTTTCAACCTGTACCAAACTTGTGGATTGGATTGATCTATTTATGTAAGAGTATGGCTGACTGCATCCTGGCAGATGATATTTGTCTGCGTCTGTGTTAGAATTGCTTAATATGTTTTTTAATAATGCTTTAACCCTTTTTAAAAGTTGTTTTTTAATGTTTTTAACATTGTTTTGTTTTAATGTATTTTAAGATCTGTTTTTATGATGCTTTAAAGTGTTTTTAGCGCTTTGTTTGCCACCCTGGGCTCCTGCTGGGAGGAAGGGCGGGATATAAATAAAATAAATAAATAAATAATATTTGGAACACACATAAACAACACACACACAGAGAGAGAGAGAGAGAGAGCGCTCTAGAATTAGGGTTGAACAAAGCTATTTATCTCATTTTTGTCATGTTGTTATTTGTGCATGTCAAAAAACACCTTCCTAGCACTGGTTGAATTTTCAAATTCTATAGCAGAAATTCTTCACCCTTCCTCTGGGAGGTGAATTTGAGGTAGCAACTTTGAATGAAAAAAGTAGGGTGGGGCAGCAGAATTTGTGAGTGGGAGAGAATGATTATCCAACAGTTGGCAATGTCAGCATGGTGGCAGGAGGAAAGGGGGAATACATTTTGGGGCCTAACTTAGTAGGAGAGGAAAGGAGGGAAATTCTTCTCTGGCTCAAATTAGACTCTGACCTGTTGAAGAATTTAGAGGAAGACTCAACTTGTTGTTCTCGTGCTCACCTTGTATGTGAATTTCAGAGCCCAGAAATATAACTCTCAATAACCTCATAATGGGAACAACAAAATAAGGAGAATATTTGATGAACTGGGTACTTTCTCAACATTTTGTTGTGTTGAATATGCTATTTGTAAAGTACCCATCCAAATGAGAAAACATTCAGTGTAACCGTATATATGACAGAACAATGCCAAGTCATCAAACTTCATTGGGGAGGGGGAGGTTTTTTTGTTGGGGAGGGACTAAACATTTTCAAAATGTTAGAAGGGCTCACCTTTGGTGGCAGCAGCAGTGGTGATACTTTTTTAAAAAAAACACCCACAACCCTTTATCTTCACACTGATGCCACAGGCAGAAGGCATAATTGCTACATGCTGGGTATTCAGGAAAAACAAAATGATGGTAGTTAAAAGATGTCACCTTCTGCAGTTGGCATTTGGGCACATTTTGGTTGCAATCTGATTTTGATTTGAGCTAAACAGCTACATCTTTAACAGCACATCCCCACAAAAGAGTCAGGATTTTCAAAGGAAAGGGGTTTGTGGCAGAACTGAGGAATGTAGGAAACTGCCTTATACTGAGTTTCACCATTGCAGCCTTTCCCAACCAGTGTGCCTCCAGATGTTGTTGAACCACAACTCCCATCAGCCTCAGCCAGCATTGCCAATGGTCAGGAAAGATGGGAGTTGTGGTCCAACAACATCTGGAGGCACACTGGTTGGGAAAGGCTGCACCGTTGGTCCATCTAGCTCAGTACTGTCTACATGGGCTAGCAGCTGCTCTCCAGGGTTTCTGGCAGGAGTTCCTCTAGCCTTAACTGGAGATGCTGGGAAAGAATCTGGGACCTTTTGAATGCAAAGCAGATGCTTAGCCTCTGAGCTCTGGCCCTCACATTTCATTGCATGCTACTTACATGGTGCCTTTCATTGTCACCCTAAGTATGCCATCATTTTATCAAGAGTCCCCAGCATTATCTGACAGCTGTTTTTTTTCCCTTTAAGATTTCTTTAAGCTCTATATCCTAGATATCTACCCATAAGTAATATCAGTGTCTTGCTGAATGCACACTTCTTCTTTCAAATGGAATTTTATTTGGGAACCCTATCAATCATGTTGTCAAAGCAGCTTTGTCGTACCATCTCCCTTCCATTAGCCGTCTTCGGAGATGTTTAAAGCTCCACTGATTTGGAGATGCTGAGTTAACCTCCAATATTTTCCAAACTTAACTCAATAAGATAATTGTTTCTAATGTGACCTTTAATGAGCTTTAATTAGGAGATTGTTGAGTGCTTTCCAAAGCCTGTTGAATGGTTTCTTCTGTCCTAAAAGAAAGACACCATTTTGTTATTTTTGCTAAATTGTATTGATCATGATGGCATTCAACCATCTCGTTTTCAAAAATTCTGATTCTGGCATTTGCATCCTCCCCCCTGACCTTTTCCCTTCTACTTTCCTCCCCTCTACTTGATTAGACTTTATCTCTCTCCATGCTATCTCAGGTAGGATCACATGAAGAAGGGCAGGCTAAAAATGTCCCAAATAAATAAATATATCAGCTGGAGGAGGAGGAAATCAGTGCTAATGGGGCAACATTGTAAAATGTCAACTCAGACTGTATAACTTTTCCCCTCCCAAAGAATCTTGGAAACTGCAATTTACCTCTCTCAGAGCTGCAATTCCTAGCACCCTTAACAAACTACAGTGCTTCAAATGCATAGTGTGAATGCACTACACACCTTATATAAGCAAGTATTTTTCTGGTTATGTACATACAGTCTGCGACCACATTCACACAATGCATTCATCCCACTACTATTCCACTCCAAGCAGTCATGTCTTTCCCCAAAGAATCCAGGGAATTGTAGTTTGTGAAGGGTACTGAGAGTTGTCAGAAGACCCCAGTTCCCCTCACAGAGTTATAATTCCCTGACTTCCCTGGGAAGAGGGACTGACTGTTAAACCACTCTGGGAATTATACCTCTATGAGAATAGCAGTCTCCTAATAACTCTCCGCACCCTTCACAAACTACTTTTCCCAGGATTCTTTGGGGGAAGACATGACTGTTCAAAATAGAATAATAGCTGAATAAATGTATGGCATGAATGTGGGCTGATATTTAGGCAGCTCAGAGTTGCCCAATTTATTTGTTTATTTGGTATTTTTATGCACCATCCTTCAATAGCATATATTTCCAGGGTGGCTAATACAGTAGGAAAACAACGAACCATGCAATGATACACATTATCATCAAAAGTTACAAGACAATCACTAAATAGCATAAAAGAAAGACATAAAACCCAACTGCCAGAGTTAAACACTTTAAAGGTCATGTCCAGGTGTTGCAGGACTCCAACTCCCATCAACTCCAGACAGCATAGCCCAGCCTTTCCCAACCAGTGTGCCTCCAGATGTTGTTGGACCACAACTCCCATCTTTCCTGACCATTGGCAATGCTGGCTGAGGCTGATGGGAGTTGTGGTCCAACAACATCTGGAGGCACACTGGTTGGGAAAGGCTGGCATAGCCTAATGTCAAGGATGATGGGAGATGGAGTCCAACATCTGGAGGACAATGTATTGGCTACCCCTGGTGTAGCACATTATAGGATTGGAGAAAATGCATCCAGAAATGTAGTGGGAAATGCATTAGAATGCCTATCTTGTGGGTAAAACACAAAACCATATATTTTAGCATACACATAGAAAAGTATTTGCAAATACATATTTCAGGGGACTGGTAACAAAGCCCTGTGAGGAGAGACTGAAAGAAGTGGGCATATTTAGCCTTGAGAAAAGGAGGGGACATATGATAACACTGTTCAAGTACCTGAAAGGTAATCACACAGAGGAGGGCCAGGATCTCTTCTCGATCACCCCAGACTCCAGAACATGGAATAATGGGCTCAAGTTACAGGAAGCCACATTTCAGCTGAATATCAGGAAAAACTTCCTAACTGTTAGAGCAGGACAGCAATGGAAAAAATTACCTAAGGATGTGGTGAGCTCTCCAACACTGGAGGCATTCAAGAGGCAGCTGGACACCCACCTGTCAGGTATGTTTTAAGTTTGATTCCTACACTAAACAGTAGTTTGGACTCTATGGCTTTATAGACCCCTTCCAAATCTAATATTCTATGAAAATGCAACTTCTAGGAAAATCACATGCAAACATGTTCATGTTTAGGAAAAATGTTAATTGTTTTGTGTGTGTTTTTTAAAAAATCCACAGAAAACAGGATGGGCCTGACTTGTGATTGAGCACATGCAAACCAGACGCAGAATGGAAATGCACAGATCCATCCAACTCTGTTCCTCAACTGTCATTGGTCTTGTCTCATATCTAGAGGAGGTCCTCCTTAGAGGAATTAAGCCATCCTATCTTTTTGTAGAGCTTGAAATGCATTCATTTTGTTCAGGGGGTGGGCATTTTCAAGTCCTTGATGAAGTTGGGCGAGCATTCTTGACCTTAAACTAAATGCAACAAGCACACCACTTCTAGGCTGCAAGTGTCACATTTGAATGTCTCCCTCCTCAGTACGTGATGCTACAAGGTGGAGCAAATGGCTGGAGGAAGCAAATTTGAACTTCTGTTTGAAAGGATAGAGTAGACAGCTTAGGAAAACTAAATAAAAAAGCCACGTGAAAAAGAAAGATGATTGCTCACATAAGCTTTGGTATCTAGACCCAGGTGTTTTTTGTTGCTGCTGCTGTTGTTAATTGATATTTCATCCAAATGATGGTTAATAGAAACATTTTCCCTCCTTCCCTCCCCCCACCGTTGTTCCACAAACAATGAGAAAAAGAAGAAAGGGTTGTATCCAGTTGTAGCCATACTCACAGTAGACCCACTGAAATTCACAGACATGACTAACTTAAATAAGCTGCTGGTACTCATACCGCGGGTGCCAGCACAAAAAGGTTACCATGGTTAGTCAAAATAGAGGTGCTGGTACTTTGTACTAGTGAGTGCGCCATGCCAACTCCACTTACTTACCTCTAAACAATAAAGTTGTGGTTTAGTTTAACTGGACTGGCTGTAGTTCAATGATAGAGCATCTGCTTTTCATGCAGAAGGTCCCAGGTTCAATCCCTGTCATCTCCAGGTAGGTCTGGGAGAGTTCCCTGCTTGAAACCCTCCAGAACCACTACCAGTCCATATAGACAATACTGAGCTAGATGGATGAATGGTCTGGTTCAGCATAAGGCAGCCTTCCTATGTCCCTATGGTCTGCCTCATTTCTTCCTCCACCTTCAGGAATACACCCCTGCACATACTGCACAAAGAGATCTAATCAAAGTGAACACCAAGCACTCTTCTCTCCTGAGGGCCTCTTGTTTGCATGCTGAAGTGCCCTGCCAATCAAACTAACCCTAACCCTATTGGAAACTGTAGTTCTGCTTTGTTAGTTCCAAAGCACTCATCAGTAGCATGGAAATGCTGTGAACATCTCTTTCAGAGGGTTCTTTGGGGAAAAGCGTGCATAGCATGTTTTTTCAAATGAATGTGTTTTGTATTAATAACATATTTGGCTCACTATAGAGAGAACGATATACTCTGCCAAAATGTGTTAGCTCGCCTGATCAGTGCACGACACTGGAGCATCATTTGACACATTCTTGAAGTATATATTATGGGTTGTGAGTTTGTTTAAGGTTTTTTCTTTCTTTTTGCTTGCTTATTTTATTTATGGCACAATGGAAAAGAAGAAATGATTTTTTGTTACTTCCAGAGTTCCTTTGAATTTTCATTTGCTAGGACCAAGATGAAAGTGTGAAAATTGGAGGGAGGAATATCAATAATTTAAGATATGCAGATGATACCATACTACTAGCAGAAACCAGTAATGATTTGAAACAAATGCTGATGAAAGTTAAAGAGGAAAGCACAAAAACAGGACTACAGCTGAATGTCAAGAAGACTAAAGTAATGACAACAGAAGATTTATGTAACTTTAAAGTTGACAACGAGGACATTAAACTTGTCAAGGATTATCAATACCTTGGCACAGTCATTAACCAAAATGGAGACAATAGTCAAGAAATCAGAAGAAGGCTAGGACTGTGGAGGGCAGCTATGAGAGAACTAGAAAAGGTCCTCAAATGCAAAGATGTATCACTGAACACTAAAGTCAGGATCATTCAGACCATGGTATTCCCAATCTCTGTGTATGGATCTGAAAGTTGGACAGTGAAAAGGGTGGATCAGAGAAAAATCAACTCCTTTGAAATGTGGCGTTGGAGGAGAGCTTTGTGGATACCATGAACCATGAAAAAGACAAATAATTGGGTGTTAGAACAAATTAAACCAGAACTATCACTAGAAGCTAAAATGATGAAACTGAGGCTATCATACTTTGGACACATAATGAGAAGACGTGATTCACTGGAAAAGACAATAATGCTAGGCAAAACAGAAAGGAGTAGAAAAAGAGGAAGGCCGAACAAGAGATGGATTGATTCCATAAAGGAAGCCATAGACTTGAACTTAAGAGATTTGAAGAGGGCAGTTTATAACAGATGCATTTGGAGGTCACTGATTCATAGGGTCGCCATAATTTGTAATTGACTTGAAGGCACATAACAAAACAAATGTGGCTCTTGTTTTCCACCAAGTTTTCTGCATAACTTCGGAGATGCCTAGAAGAACCTGGACTGGTCCAGAAGCTCTATTTCCCTACATTGCACATATTGCTAAATATCATCAGATTAATTATGGGCTTGGTTCTAAGCTCAGGGGAAAACAACAGAGAAGAACTGAACACACTTCAAAGAGCCTCCAGCCTCACATGTTAGCATCCCTTGTTTGAAAGCAATGGCCAGGTTCTGATGCAGTCAAATCCTGCACACAGACTGGCCAACACAGCATGTCCTCCAAAGTTTCATAGATAGGGCTAGAAGATAATTTTATTCAGTCTGTATATTAAACAAAATTGACCTAATTCACCTGTTCTCAACTTACAAGCCGATAGCAATCAGACTGTGCATTGCTGTGAATTTTTCAAGGCAGTTTCTGGTTTTAAAAATGTGCCTTTTTGTGCATATTGTATGGGGACAATATGTATTTAAGGGGAAATGCATAGAAAAACAGACAAATGAATACAGAATGCTATTGTAGGGGGAAATACATATAAAGTGAGAACAAAGTGTATATTTTTGGGGTAGGAATGTGATTTTTCTTGCATTTTATATATATATATATATATAGGCATCTGTTATCCTAAATCAGCCTTCTCTACACTGCTGGCCTCTAGATATTTTGGGCTATAACTTCCATTATTCCTGATCATTGCCCATAGTGACTGGGAATGATGGGAACTGTAGTCCAAAACATCTGGAGGGCAGTAGGCTACGGAAGGCTATCCTGAATTTTAGATTTATATTAGTTATAGCACATCTGTGCCTTGTCATTCAGTTCAGGTAGGCTCTAAAAACAGCTTTCATAATTAAAAGCCTTCAGAAAAAATGCAATCACCAAGTACATAAAATATACAAATGGAATGCAGCAAACAATAAAATAGGTCAGATTTAGTTCTCAAATCATTTTCAAATGGATGGAAACAGAGGGACCAGCATATTAAAAAAAAAAATCATTCAAAATCCTTCTAGCTCTTACCAAGATTCAACCCATCTCTAGCTCTCATCTAAATTTCAAATTCCCTGTCAGGGGCCCCATGAAGAACATTTGGCAGGATTGGGAGAATGGGGAGAGGGTTGCAATGTTGGAGAAGAGTCTAGTGAGATCATGGAGGAAATGCTTCCTAAGACCCCTGTCAGCCCTGTGTCAAGTGGTCCTGTTAGTATTTCTGCTGAAGAAGGTGTCAGCACCACCACCCCCGCACCTTGGAAGAGAGTGAAGAATCTAGTCTACCCTCATCATTGGCAGCCAGGACTTAATGAATCTGCTGGACAATTGCAGAGAGACAAGGAGGGGGAATCTTTCACAGAGTCAGAATTTCCCCAAGGTCAGATGGGAGAACAGATGGTTCCAGCTTGAGAAATTATCATATTTTCCCAGGAGAAGCCCCCACGTTGCTTCAAAGACAGGAAAGTACTAGATTTAGCTCATGTAAGTAGAGCACCCACTCTTTTATTTGGAGTGTTTTGAGGTGAGCGCTTTGTTGCAACAACCTTCTGTTGCTTCCACAGCCTAGCCACACCTGTTGGTGTTCTGTATCCTGATTCATGCCTGGTGTGTTTTGATGCTACATTCCTGTCCTAAGCTCTGGAATAAATAACTCTGTGCAAAACCCAGTCCTCAAGTCCTGAATCTGCTTCTCTGGTCAGGAGCCAGGACACTCCTAGCCCTTGTCTCACAGGTTGTAGGAACTGAGTTTGGCAAATCAAGCTATTTTCTTAAAAAAAAATACTGAGCATGCTGAGCAGTATCTTCAAAACAAGGAGACTTGGTTCATGCAGTTTCTATGGCACTTCATATCCATATTATTCCAAAGGTGCCGTGGGAAATCACATTTGCCAGGGTCCCTTTTCTTTAAGAAAGTTCCGTGCCCAAACTAAGTACTCAGATTTCCATGAAAACTATATTTTGCAGGGTACCTAGCACCTGAGATTCTTCCATTGTCATACTAAATAATTAGGTGTCCTGGACAATTACATTTCCCAGGATCCTTGGCCTCTGGTGGTAGTGAATGACAGAAAAGAAAGGTACTAGTGCAGCTTCAATTCTGAGCCAAAGAATAACATGGGAGGAAGATACTACTTACTTCATAATGTAGTCAAGCATTCTAAGCTAGGCCATTCGTAATCTGAACAATACAATTTTGAACTTCTGTGACATCACTAGTGACAACAATGTGGGCAAGGTTGCTTTTCAGAATGGAGTGGATCTTGTTTTTGCATATGTCTAAATTCTCCCAAAGCTATTTTGCACTAGATTTTGGTGGATCCCTCTCCTTTGTGGTTATTCATTTCTACAGGCTACAACACCTTACCGCATCTTCCAATCCTCAGCCTCATTTCCTTCTTGAAGTCTTCCATCATAGATTTTTGAAAGAGGCACTAAAGTGCAGCTGAGAGAGAAACACACATACGCTCACATTTGTGTGTGTGTGTGTGTGTGTGTGTACAGCAAACAGCTCCCAAGGAGAATTTTATGTAGTCCTGGCTGTATCCATTGTGTAATATGCACACTGGGATCAATGGGCATAATTTAAGAAAGCTCTGGCTGGCTGGCAGTGAAATGTAGGATGTAGTCATGATTCTGTATTCAGGAGTGACATTTCCTCTAACTCAGTAGAAACGAAATATTTCCCCAGTGGGGTTTTAAAGTGGTTTACCCATCACAGCATCTTCTGAGGAACGCTGGGAATAGTATTTTGGGGAAGGTGCTGAGATGTCTCAGCAGGAAATCCTTCAGCTCCTTGCAAGGAAGGCAGACACTCAGGGAACTCTGAAAATAATCCAGAGGATTAAAACTGGATTAAGTCTGTAATATACACCAGCTTGCATCCAGGAAAGGCATTTCTAAAGCAGACCATTTTTAGCTATTTCAGACCCAGAGTCTACCTTTAATCAAGGATGGGAAACCTGTGGCTCTCCAGATGCTGTTGAACTCCAACTCCCACCAGCCCCAGCCAGCCTGGACAGTGGGCAAGGATGATGCAAATTGGAGTCCAACATCTGGAAGCTCACAGGTTTCCCATCCCTCCTTTAATTTCTAACTGCAACATGGGATTGCTCCTAATTATTTGTATTTATTGTACCTGTATTTCTCCTTCTTCCTTTAGGGGAAGCAGATGAAAAGAAGGTGAGCACTCCTCTATTTCTTTTTTTAAAAAAAATAGTTACATGGAAGTGGGAATTTTGGTCAGCACATCTTGTCATGCAAGGGGAAGAGGGGAGAGTGTACCTACCAGACCAGAGGCAGCCAACATAGTGCCCTCTAGATATTGTTGAACTCTAAATCCCATCAGCCCCAGCCAGCATTGACAATAGTTAGAGAAGATGGGAGTTGAAGTCCGGAGGGCAACACATCCGGGTGGGGAAGAACCACATTGGCCACCCCTGCACTAGAATGTCTTTACCTACACAACTACTAAAGAGAAAGCAATGTGAGGCCTTTTCAAGCGTTCCCTCCATGTGTATCCAAAATGCATGCAGGAAGGAATGGGAATGCACGCTAGGGCCCTGCCTCTGACATCTGCAAGACAATTTAAGTGGGACAGCTACAAAGGAGCATGTTAAGTGGGACAGTTGTAGGGCTATGTGTGCCTAGCTGCTGCATGTGATCAGGAACCCCAATTGTACAGTGGGTCTACATATATACAGCTGAACATATGTAGGAGCCCCATTGCAAATGACATGCTGAAGGCACTGGTGTTGGAGGCAGAGTGAGCAGGGACATGGCAAAGTTGGGGATGGGTTAACTGGGCACATATGGAGGGGAGCTTGAAAATTGCTTCCATCTTCTATGCATCAGGTCATCTCCTCTCTCTCTCCCCTCTTCTCTTTCAAACCCCCCCCAAATAACCTCCTCCCCCATATAGGAAAAAAGTGATGGGGTCATTTGGCATGATCCACCTTAGCACATGGCACACCCTTGGGGCTCTCAGCTTAAGAGCTGAAAACCTGTGTACTAAAACATTCAGAAGCAAGGCATAATATGTACAGCAGTCAGTGCAATTAAATGTCACATGTTCAGGCACAAACCAACTCTATGTGTTTTTAATCTGCAATCCCTTTTGTTCCTCTCGTCTATGGCTTCAGAAGCCATTATTCCACATCACACAGATGCTTGCTAAAGAACAAAGAGCATCCCTGCAAGATTCAATGGCACACCAGAAACCCCCACCTTGTGTTGAAAGCTTGTGGAAAGGGAAAGGGTTAGGCAATCACACCTCCCCTTACCTCCATTCCTTAACTCAAACTTGCAGCATTTCAGGCTGCTTTTCATTTTAAAACACACACACACATTCAGAGACCGTTCACGCTTCCACGTAGCATCAAATTTTGTGCTGAGAGAATCATTTCTCTCTCACTCAATGCCAAGATTTCTTTCAATAATAGGTGGGTGCTTTAGTTTCATCACAAGACAGTGATTTCTCAAGCTCTCCTCTCCTCCAATGGTTAACATCTGCTGGTTCTCGGAGCATTAAATGGGCCTCCATACTGTGTTCATTATGAAGAGGACATTGCAAATGAAGTGATAGCTTACAGTAACAAATAGCACCTGACATCCACCACTATCTATCCATCCTGTAATGTGAAATAAATGCACAAGTCCACACCCCTGATGAGTTCATTAGCGCAGGGAGAGAGGAGAGAAACACCAGCACAGACACAAACATGACTTGGAGGAATGCAAAGGGTTTGACTGTAATGGGACTGCAATGAAGACATTTATTCATACACAGGCAAGTCATATGGAAGTTAATGATGTGGAACAAAAGGATTAAGTATGGTACAGACATGTGGGTAACAAGGCTGATAGGAGCATCAAGTGACTTGGCAGATGATCAGCATGACCTATAGGAACCTCACATGACCTAATCAGCTGACTTATCAAAACATCCTTTGGGCACCCTGAGAAAGGGTGGTGTAGCAGTTAGAGGGTTGAAAAGAAAGTTAAGGTGCACATATAAGGCACAAAATGAAGTGGGTCAAAAATTAATACACATGTATTGCAAAACCAGCATAAAATCACTAACAAAGCTCTACATACAGTAATAAATCCATGCCCATACAAGATGAAATTCAAAGTACAAAGTACAAAGCCAAACACGTTTTGACAAGAGTCTTCTTCAGTGGCCTTGTGATTTAATAGGCATACACTACAAAGGGCGCCTTAACTCTCTTTTGAGCATTGTGTTTTTGTTAAGGCTGATTCAAACTTTTCAGTTTCTGTGCGGTTGGAGAGTTGAACTAGGAGTGGGATAACAAATTTCTCATGAATCTCACTGAGTGACCCCACGCCAGTCATTACTCCTCAACAGACCGTACCTCACAGGGCTGTTTTGAGGATAAAATGGGTGGGGAGTAGGGATGAGGGAGAAATTCAGTTCAGTTCACATGTAAAGCTGAATCTACAAAATTTTCACTTTCCAAAACATTATGAGATCCAAAACACAGCCATCCTTCAACATTTGCCCTTTTCCCAATTTTGTGAAGCAGTTCCCAAAGCAAAACATTTTTTTTTTTAAAAAAAGAATGTATATATTAGGGGAAAGTGTGCATAAAAATGAATATATTAATGAAACTAGCACACAAAAATGCATTATATTAGTCAAAACTGCATACAATAATGTTTATTATTAATATTGTTTATTGGGAGAAGTTTATACGAAAAAGTTGAAGAATTTTCATGGTACTGATTTGCAAATTGCTGCAGAAATGTGAAGAACTGAATTTAAGGTTGGAAAAATGAGAAACAGAGAGAAGCAAAATTAACAGATCCTTCCATCCTGAGTACAAGCCACAGCTGGTAAAAGGTACTTCTAGCCACTGATGTGCAACAGAAGTGCATCAGCCCTCTTCTTTTGCTTTCCAGTGAGAGCTGTTAGAGAGGCAGGTACCAGGGACAAGGGTTTTTTCCGCTAGTAGCTTCATACTATTGGAAAAACCTTCCTAAGGATATGTCTGGCCTCACCATTGCCAGTCTTCAAGAGCTCTTTAAGGGCATTTTTATTCTAGTCTGATTTGGCTAATTTTAATGTGCTGTGCTTTTAAAATATCCTGTTGCTACAACTTAGAGATTCTTATTCTATTTATTTATTTATTAAATTTATATCCCACCCTTCCTCCCAGTAGGAGCCCAGGGCCGCAAGCAAAAACACTAACAACACTTCAAAACATAATAAAAACATATTTTAAAATATATTAAAACAAAACATCTTTAAAACATGTTAAAACAAAACATCTTTAAAATCATTTTTATATATAAAAAATAGCTTTAAAAACATCTTTAAAAGCAATTTCAACACACACAGACTGGGATAAGGTCTCTACTTAAAAGGCTTGTTGAAAGAGGAAGGTCTTAAGGAAGAGCAGGAAGAGCAATCAAGAGTGGGATAAAATGTGATAAACACAAAAACATCTTAAACAAAAACATCTTAAAAATATTGTTGTTAAAAAAAGCCCACCATCTTTGAAAACATCTTAAAAACAATTATAGCACTGATATGGACTGGGATAAGGTCTCTACTTAAAAGAAAGAGGAAGGTCTTCAGTAGGTGCTGAAAAGATAACAGAGATGGCGCCTGTCTAATATTTAAGGGGAGGGAATTCCAAAGGGTACATGGCACATCACTAAAGGTCCGCTTCCTATATTGTGCGGAATCAATCTCCTGATAAGGTGGTATCTGCAGGAGGCCCTCACCTGCACAGCACAGTGATTGACTGGGTATATAAGGGGTAAGATGATCTTTCAGGTATCCAGCTTAGAAATTGCCTGGGTTGATGGAAAACTGCTCAGGAGGAGGAGAACAACAATGTATTTTGATGATGGTGGTAGGGATTATACCTTCTTTTGAGGAAAATGAGCCAGATAAGTGGATTAGAAAACTTTTAAAGCAACAAATCTCTATGGAGGAAGTTCCACTACTAGTGTGCTGCCGCAGAAAAGGCCCTATCTCCAGTTGCCACACTGGAGAAGGGCCTCTGAAGATTTTCTTAATGGCCAGGCTGATTCAGTATTCAAGCCAAGCAGGTACAGTTTTCATGAGGCTACCAAACCCTGTGTGATGGTGACGGATGCACATTCCTTTTCAGAACTGGATATAGTCATAATATTCAAACCAAATTCCATGATCTTATGAGGAAAAAAAAAAAGAACCCTAGTGGCAACCTGTAAAAACACTATTTGATTAATCTCCAGTTTGGACTAATCTGTCTTTTCTTTCCTCACTTTTTCTCTCTTTATCAATTCTTCTCTTCGTCACTATTCATATAATTCAGGATCAGGTATTCATTCAGTGAGACTAAAGGGCTGTAAATTTGAAGCCAATAAAAAGAAAATGTGGAGCACTCTTTCATCACACTCTGCAGAAGTCACAGAGAGAGAAGGTCATGGCGACAAATACACTCGCTGGATTCTGAAAAGGGCTGAGTAATTTCACAGTCAGCATCAATGCATGTAGCTATCTTGCAAGCTGGGATAATTAGAAGAGCAATCAAATTTTTTATGCTGTAGGAAGTAAGCTACTCCATCTAATATTGTCCTGTTCACTGCCACACGCGTTTATATTCCCTACTGCCAGCCACCACTCTTGTACAGAAGTCTGTTTGTATAAGTAATAAAAATTAATATGCAGGCATCGGTCAGCCTTCTAGAAGCGAGATAGCCTATATAACTTCACAGGGTAAGGTAAGAGAGCCAATGCAATCAGAATCCAGGAAATCCCCCCTTTTTATAGCCTTATTTCTGCTCTGTATTAGTTTACTGCACATCCATCATCTACCAAAATGGCATTCTTATAACAGAATGTAAACTCCAGCGTGTATTACAGTGTTGGGGGGGGGGGGTCATAGGCCTCATCTGCACTATATGTTTAAAGCAGTATTATACCACTTCAAACATTCATGGCTTTCCCCAAATAATCCTGTATTTTGTTAACGGTGCTGGGTGTTTTTCTTTTAAATCATGAGACCTCTGTTCTCCTCACAGAGCTACAATTCTCAGAGTTCCCTAGGAAGAGGGATTGATTGTTAAACACACTGTTTCCTAAATCCCTGCTCTTGCCTATGACTAGCATTTGAAACTACAGCTGAGTAGAAAGCTGTTATCCCAGAAAGAGGTCAGAAGACTTGAAGAGGATTACAACCTCGCTGCCAGCCGCTCCCCTTCCTGGTCATCTGCTGAGTTCCTGTTCACAGATGAATCTTCTGTGACATCTCCCTCCTCCCAAGTAAACTTTTCCTCCCAAGCATATGACTGGCCATAAAGCCTCCCAGCAGCCAAACAAGAACTTCTACACTGACGCTGGGCTTTCCACTGTGTCCGCTGTCATCGTCACCCTTGAGAAGGGGGAGGGGGAGCAAAGTAGAAGAATGGAAGCTTGAGCCAATCTCAGCTGGAGAGCTTGTCGGGAGGCCCAGGTGAGATGCCCGTGAGTCTCTGTTAAGGATATTGGAGAATTCAAACAAAACTGGGAGCGTAAATTGCCACCGTTCAGTTATTCATCCGATGTCCAAAACGGAAATCAATCCAGTGAATATGATCAGTATTTGCTGTGGTTGCTGCTTTCAGTCTGCAAGCGATACGTAACTGATTACATTTTCCCCCTCCATTTGCACTGCCTTTACCTTGGAATGAATGGGGTGGAATAATGTAATGACAATATAATTTATATAACCTATGCAATCAGTTCTATAAATTATGTAAGTTACTTGGTTTGGTCTCAGCAGACAACAAGACAAATAACAGTTTTTTTGGTGGGAGATGAATTAATAGCAGGGGAATGGAAACAGGACTGCATGCAATCAATACAGTGCAGAATGGAAAGCAATGCCTTCTGACATCCCTAGTCTCTAGGTACTCTGGGCTGTTTTAGGACTATAGCAGGTGCTTCCATTTCCATAGCTGTGCTGGGCTTCTCTGCACGGCTCCTCTTTTCCTGAGGACTTTCTTGGGTCCCTGGTCAGGCAGGATCCTGACCCCACGATAGGGATGGAAAGTTCTGTTAGTTTCAGTTATCCCCGTTTCCCATTTTTGCAATCTTAAATTCAGTCCCCCACACATTTCTGCAGCAATTTGTGAAAATTCTTCAGCATTTTAGGGCAAATTTCTCCTAATAAACACATTTTTATAGGCAGTGTTGACTAATGTACACATTTTTGCAAGCAGTTTCTTGTCATGTAATGCATTTTTGCACATTGTTTTTCACACACGTATTCATTTTTTTGCACACTTCCTCCTAACATATGCATTTTTGTAAACATTTTTTCTTGCAAACTGCATTGCAAAATTGGTAAAAGTGTGAATTTTGAAGGATAGATGTGGTTTGGCTCTCATTGTTTTGGAAAGTGCAAATTTGAAATGCTTGAAATGAGAACTGAATCAAAATCCTCACTTATCTCTACCCCACTACCTCACACTGCTTTATATGGAAAGAGAAGGGAATGTAGCATAATCCACCATAAGAAAATTGTTCACTATAAAAAAGATAATCCAGTGAATGCTGAACACTTATAAACTTCGTTCATTTCAGTGAGGTGACTTGAGACTGTGCTTAGTTTTCTCACCAAAATGAATTGATTTAGGGCACAATCCAATTCACCTTTCTCTTGGGGTGGGGTGAGTTGGATGCCATGCAGCCTGGGCTGCGCTAGCAGCAGTCCTCTGCGGTGGCTGAGCTGTGGCACCACCAGGACCCTGCCGGCACTGCTGGGGGTGTACCAGGGATGGCCAGCCCAGTGGACAGTAGGATTGTGGAAGCCAGCAGAAGCCCTGAGAACAGGACTTTCTGGGGTATGAGGGGGAGGAGCCATAGGGAGAGAGTTGCATGGGTTCCTCCTCGCATTCAGACCTTTTCCCCAGGTCCCAATCCCACCGCAAACTCTGCCGGTCAAAAGGCTGGTGCAGTAAAATAATTTTCTTACTTCCCATTGTGGCCAACAGGGAGTGCTTACTCCCCAGGAGGCCTGTTTGTCCAAGCTGGCACTTCCTGGCTCATGTGTGTGGCTCCTGATGGAGCTTTCCAAGAGCTCCTCCTCCACTGGTCCCTCCTCCAAAATGGCTTCTCAGCATTTGGATTGCTCTGCCCACTTAGTTCAGGGCATGCTGTATATATGTTATCAGCTGACACAAGCAGAATGTGCTCTAGATCAGGGTAATGAAATACCATAACACATCTTTTTAATGCAGCCCTGAATGATGATTATGGGATTCCCGCCTTGTGCGGGGGCGTGTTTGCCGCCACCCCACTGTAGAGAAGGCTCGGGAAGGTTCCCGAAGGTTTCAAATTGGTCAGGTGGGGTAATTTGACCAATTAGGTGAGGGATTGAGCAGCTATAAATAGTCTGCTCCTCTCTAAAAACTTGCCTTTTTTGCCTTGCGGCACCCCCCCTCCCTTGTCAGTGTGGACTCTGCTAGTCGCCAAATGGGGCTGAGTAGGATTTTTTTTTTTGGAGATCCTGATTTCAAAATCTCTTTGGTTTTGCCTACTCCATACTGCTTGGTTTGATTCAATTGGCTTGCCGGGGTGTGTGGGGGGTGTGGTGATTCCGGTTTGGCTGGCATGGAATTCGGGCAGTTGAGGTAATGGGGGTTAAAAATTGGGGCAGCTGAGGCATTTTGGTAAAGGGCACTCCCTAGGAAACCATCAGCACGTAACGTCTGGTGTGGATCTGGGGAGTGTCCACGTGGGACCGGCTTGCACATCATGGTGAACGCCTGTACGGTGGGTCCAGGATGTAGAGGTTGGAACCACATACCTGACTCCAATAGCAAGGAGGGATAAGTTTTCCCACATCCTTGACTGGGGAGTTACAGTCCGACATGACTGACTTGACTTCTGGATCGGAGGGTCTATACCCTCCCAGATAGGTTGAGCCTCATCTGCCCGAAGTATTTGATATACAATTAATTGGCTGATTTGAATTTGATTGATTATATGTTATATTTTAATAAATAT
Organism: Rhineura floridana; assembly: GCF_030035675.1. Taxonomy (NCBI): domain Eukaryota; kingdom Metazoa; phylum Chordata; class Lepidosauria; order Squamata; family Rhineuridae; genus Rhineura; species Rhineura floridana. Next base: position 21,813,479 of record NC_084495.1, on the reverse strand, counting down.
AACATTACTCCATATATGTGTCACGAGTCTTCTTTGGTGTGGTGGCAAAGAAAGATCTTGTCTTAAGATGCTGGCCAATAGCTCTTTGGATTGGTTAGATCAGGACTCTGTAGCATGTGAGTCATCGAGTCAAGCAAAGTAATGTATGGCATCAATTTGATAAAATCACTCCTTTTTTTAATTACCTTCCTGGGACTGCAGGACCTTTTGTGCTAGGAACCTTCAAGGTTGACTTTGACATGGGGAGAACTAAAAAGGTTTCACTTTCTGGATAATGCCATTCCCTCTGATTATAAGCTTGATCTGTCATTCACAGCAGAGCTCTCCCTCTGCCCTTCCCTTCCTGGTATCTTCCTCAAGATCAGAGACTTAAGTTTCACTCTTGAGACATAAGTTTCACTCTTGAAAACCACTGTAATTGGTGAGCACTGGTGAAATAATTCCTTCTGATTACAGGCTAGATCTGTCAGTCATGAAGGATCTCCTTCTCCTGATCCTGCTGTTTTCTTTATGCTAAAGAGATGAGTTGCTTGCTTACTTTTAATAAACATTGATTTGCTTCAATCAACAAAACCTAGCTCTCTTGGTTCATCATCTTTTGTATTTTCATTGTTACAGGCACACAACAGTTTCAAAAAAATTACAAGTTAACTCTTGGCCTGGCCAATTAAAATTAATCCCCACTGGTTATAAAACTGGTTTCAACTGATGAGTCAAATCATATTTTAGTGGATTAATTTACCACTTAAAGGTTGCTGCCTAGCAAAACATGGTTCAGATTTTTTAAAAAACAAAACCCCTGTCAAATTACTAGTTCTGCCTGCCAGTGGGTGCTCTGTATTACTGTGTCTTGCACAAAATATTTCTGTTGCTTAAACAGCAGGTCAACTGTCACCTAACAAACCTTAAAAAAAAAGGAAAAGGAGGGAAGATTCCAAGCATAGCTAGTTATGGACCATTGCTGTAAGGATAAAACACTAACTCCTCACTAACTGCGTTCATGTCCTTGGGCATGCTTAGAATAACTCTGTGGAGTCTAGTCCGTGTGTGTGTGTGTGTGTGTGTGTGTCCACTAGGGATGGGGGAGAAATTCAATCAGTTTGCATTTAAAGTCAAATCTATCAAATTCACATTTTCTGAAACAATATGAAAACCAAAGCACAGCCATCCTTTGGAATTCAGACTTATTCAAATTTTGCAATGCAGTTCTTCAATGTCTACAAAAAATGCATACATTAGGATAAAATGTCCATAAAAATGAATATATGAATGACAATAAAATACAAAAAATCATTAGGAGAAATTGTAAATGTGTACAGTAGTCAAAGCTGCATACAAAAATATGTTAAGAGAAATTCACACTAAAATGCTGAAAAAATTGCATGAGGATTTTTTTTAAAGCAAATTGCTGCAGAAATGTGGAGAAATTAATTAAATATGGGGGGGGGAGAAACAGAGAGCTGAAATTGACAGATCCTTCCATTCCTCACAGCTGGTGCTTCAAGGTGGGTGTAAGTCAAGTTGCAATTGCCAGGGAGCAATACGATCACGTGCAAGTGCATAGCACCATCCATACACATGCAGAAACATTATGACCTAGGAGAGAACTCTTTGGAAACAGACCATTTTTTTCTGTACACCCATTGAACAAGCTAATAAAATACCAGGCTCATTCTAACTTGAGTCAAGTGGAATTTGCCCATTGCTAAGCACAGGTATTGGTAAACCCCACTGCATGCCAGCAGTCCTGAGCAAGGGCAACACTCTCACACTTCAGTGTGTACAGCCTGGTTCGTGGTATGCAGTTACGCATCCGTTCTGTTTGTTTGTGCCAGAATGCTTCGATGCATACAGAGAGATCAATTCCAGGCTGTTGTCAACTTCCTCGGTCCGCTCTTGCAACGTGATTTCAGCGGAGATGTCAACAGAGGCATGTGTGTATGGAGGGGGAACGGGGACAACTGATCCATCACAATATGCTACATCCAGCTGCCACTAAATAAAAGGAAGCAGAGGCTCTCCGTGTGTGAAGCACTTGATTCGAGGGGTTCTGTGGGAAGATCGCACTGTCTGAAGTGGGAGATGCAGGCACTTCACCTCCCTGTCTGCTGCCGATGCAACTGAATGAAGGACTTGGCAAAACACTTGACTTTGTTTCACCAAGTGGAGAATAACACCATCTCTTTCCCCAAGAAGTGAATAGCAAGTGATCGTTTTTGATGTAAAGTATGTGACATGGAGCAATACAGGTGTTTTCACTCAAGCTGGTAACAAAGTGGTGGAGAACATCTGATGCCAATTCAGTCTGCTAAAGTAGCATGATGATAGACTATTTTAGCCATGCATTGAGAGAGGGAGAGAGAGGAGGGAGGAGGGAGAGAAATCCAGCAAGTAAATAGGGAACGTTTCCTGGTTATATGAAGACTTACATCACGTGTCGCCCTCCAGATATTGCCAAACTACAACTCCCGTTACCCTTGGCCATTTAGCATGCTTTCTGGGGCTGTAGGGAACTGTAGTTCAGCAACATCTGGAGGGCCAAAGGTTCCCCATCCCTGTCTTCATAGAATAACCTTCTCCAGCCTGGTGCCCTCCTGATGTTTTGGACTACAGCCTCCATCAGCCCCAGCTTGCATTGTAGGGGGAGGCTGCAAAAGGCAATGGCCAATCCTCCCTGCTCTTATGGCAATGATGGGAAAATTGTGGCCCTTCTGATGGTGCTGCACTACAGCTCCCATCATCCCTGTCCATTGGACATGCCTGCTGGGGCTGATGGGAGCTGTAGCTCCACAACATCTGGAGGGCCAAAGGTCCCACCCTGACTTACATGGTGATCAGGTGGCACTGTGAGTATGTGGATGGGTATTGTTGTTGTTATATGCCTTCAAGTCAATTACGACTTATGGCGACCCTATGAATCAGCAACCTCCAATAGCATAAACCACCGTTCAGAAATTTCAAGGCAGAGTACAAAGAGTCCCAAGGGGGTCATTAATCCAGGCATTGACCAGACTCAGACCTGCTTAGCTTCAGCAAGGAAGTGACTTCATGTTCCTTCAGACCATGATGTGTGTTAGCACTTGATAAGTTTGGCACTTGTGTCATTCTACCATGTGGTGAGGAGAATATCACTGCTCTCTTTATTGTATTGATTGATTGATTGATATCCTGCCCTTCCTCCCAGCAGGACCCCATCTCAGAGTTTTGGCAAGATGCTATTAAATGTTCTGCTCACAGCTTGACTAGACAACTTACAGAGCCTCCCGGATCAACTTTAGGGGCAGGTGACCTAGAAAACATTTTAGGCTGCTAAGCTTGAGGGGTGTCTATCAAGTACCATCAACTCAACTATCCACTTTACAGCTGAAACAGATGGTGCAAGCAATTCATATTCATTTATAGAGTCAGCAACACTGGACTGCATGGCCTATGTTGCAAGCAGTACCAGTACTAGTAGTACTATTAGTACTGCTATTAGTACTACTAATGCTGCTGTTTGGAGGAAAATGTATGATTCATTTAATGTTCTTCAGAACTGCCCTGATGAAGAAATTACTGAGGAACATAGCTCACAGTCACTTCAGACTTCACTTTAAGCAACACTGTGGCCACCCTTCATTTGTTGACCCAAAATGGCATCTCATTCATCATTTAAAAAGGTGCTATCATTGTGGCTTGCTGTTTCCTATCTGTGATACATAGGAAAGTAACAGAGATGCTTTCAGTGCATAATGGGAAGCTTCCTGAAATAAAATCAGTGCTAAATATAAAGGATTGTCCATGTTTCCAGCTTCCACCCTTTTTTCCCAGTAAGGAAAAACTGGTTCTCATTAAATTACTTTAATAGGACTTTTAAAATGTGAAAGGATTAAAGAAGGGATGGAAAGCAAATGCTAACATCAAATCATTAATATTTCAAAGTACAAAGCACAAAATAAATAGCCTATGGAAATAATGAAAATACAAATTACCCATTCCAGAAATATGGTTAAACTTTGATGAAAAGTCATAAAAAATTAATCTTAGATTTGAATGGAAAGTAGTATTCCACAAGCCATTAAGAACATCCACATTTGAATTTGGTTCAATTCTCAATTCTCTTGCACAACACAACGTTGTGAGCATTACATTCTGGAAGATGTGCCACTATGACAGAGAGTGTGAAGCAAGGAAGCCAGCTCTATTATGCTCCTCCTCCCATCAACTGGCAGGAGTCATTTCATAGGCCATAGCAGAAGAATAGATGGAAAGCAGGTCCACTCCCTTGGCTCTGCTGTGACACCCACAACCTTCTATCTTTGAACTGTTACCATTCCAGCTGATCATTGTCACTAACAGATAGTGCCCAATTTTGCTTTCCCCCTTCTTTCTCCCACGCATTCCCTTTTCTTGAGGGTCATGGCTTTAAGATTGTAAGCTCAAGTTCAGGGAGTGTCTTATTAAGTTTTTACTGATCTTTATCAGCCAGTCTAGGAGACAGATGGAAAGAACTGTCAATTTCAGTTTTCCCAGTTTTTCAATCTGAAATTCAGGTCTCCACATTTCTGAAGAAATTTGTGATTAACAACAAAAACACATGAAAATTCTCCAGCATTTTAGCGCACATTTCTCCTAATAAACACATTTTTGTAGGCAATTTTTTTTACTAATGTACACATTTACAATCACTACATAGAAATCTGATCTGTGGTGATACAGAATAAGTGAATTGATGGAGAATTTATTTTAAATTTAACTGTAATTGTATTTCTATTTTAATTTGTATTCTAATTTTGTTTTTAAATATGTTTTATTGTATGCTGTAATCCACACTTGTTCGTTTTAAATGTGGTTTTATCTTGCTGTACACCGCCCTGAGAGCTTGTTGCTATAGGGCGGTTTAAAAGCGTAATTAAATAAATAAATAAATAAATAATTTGGTACTAGTACATCCCTAATGGCACCTGTAAAAATCCACAATGCAGAAGAGACTGCTCCTCCTAATCAGTTCCTGTTTGCACAATCTTATCCTCTCCAACATTGAACATGTCCCCTTCAACATGCCCACCTTTCATTAGAAGCCAGGATTGATTGTGTGTGGGTGTGCGCATGCACACACACACACTTACACACTCATTCTGAACAGAGAAGGGCTGTAAAGAGATTCTGTCTTTGCATGAGTGGCTGATGTGGGTGCCTTCTCCCTCCCTACTCCCAATAGCGGTCATTTCCTGACTGGCACCCACAACACTTTTATTATTTATTTTTGTATAAATGTAGGAGAAAGGGAGGGATATAAATTTAATAAATAAATAAAATTCCAAATGTGCATGCTGGTCCAGAATGGTTTACGCAGCACAACATTAAAACGCAACAAAAATTACGTGCAGCTTAACACTCTCTGAACTCATGTGTCAGTTTTAATGCATGAGCAGAATTCTCCAATACAATGGCTTCCCCAAAGCCAGTCCGTGCTTCAGCTCATAGCTGTAGAAAATCTAGGTATTCCCCCAAATATAGGTTTATTGTCAAGAACAACATCTCCCATTACACCACACATTCCCATTATATTATGTTGTGGTGAAAAGGAAAAGAAACTTCCCAAGAGATGCCACAGTGGGTGGTAACTATGGATGGATGAATCTGTCAATTTCAGTTTATAATTTTTAGCAGTCTTAAATTTCAGTTTTCCACATTTCCACAGCAATTTGCTATTATATATATTTTTTAAAAAATCATTGTGAAAATTCATCAGCATTTTAGTCTGAATATCTATTAATATACACCTTGCTGTATGCAGTTTTGACTAATGTACAGATTTTTTGCGAGCAGCTTTCCCTCAGGGAATGCATTTGTATATGTTATTTCCATTGATGCATGCATTTTGCAGGCACATTTTCTCCTAATATATGTATTTTTGTATACATCATTTGGCTGGAGAGCTGCTTCACAACATTTGGAAAAGTGCAAATATTGAAGGATGATTGGATATCTTTTGGATAACATCTACCCATGTGAGCCTTTGACAATAAACCATATTTTATTATTTCATAGATAAGATTTCTTATCTGCCCTTCACCATAAAGTCTGAGGGCAGGTAACAACAATATAATATGCTATGATAAAAACAGGTAAAACCACAACATTTATAAAACAAGTGAAGGCATTCCAAATGGAACAGAACAGAATAAATTCAGCAAAAGAGCTGGGTCCCAAATATCTTAACTATCAAAGGCCAGAGTAAAGTGGTTTGTCTTCAGCGTATGGTGAAAGCTGCATGATGAATATGCTAGATGCACCACTCTGTGGGAAGGGAGTTCTAACAATTTAAGGGCTGCCATAGAGAAAGCCCTCACTTGGATTGCCATTCCCTGCACTTCTGAGGGTTGTGGAATGACCAAGCGAGTCTTTATTGCTACTGATCTTAAAGTGCAAGTGAGTCTGTAGGAACAGAGGTGGTCTCTGAGGTATTTGGGGCCACAGTGGCCTACATTCACCATTGATTTTTAACCCCTCTCCAGTGCAGACTGGGGGCTTCGATGTCAGTGGAGCAGTGAATCCACTCCGGGTCTTGAGCTGTCCAAGGGGCTACATCTATTTTGAGAAAAGGTTTCAGCACCTTGGCTTCCTGAAAGTTCAGAGTAAAACCCAGAACAGATTCACTGCCCCATTGACATCGGGCCCACAAACGTCCACTGCTCCTCTCTTTTTTATTTCTTCTTCTTTTTTAAAAACAGCGCTCCTCTTTTTTTAACCCAGCAGAGTAAGCTGAAACAAGCCATCCTTGAACACTGAAAAGAGAGCCTGTAGTTTTATGCAGTCTGGGCCTGTGCAATGCCATCAAAGGCACTTCTGAGCAAACAGTCCCAGAGGCTGAAAGGCAGCCAGAGGGAAGACTGAATGTAGCCTTTTGGTTCCTTGACGTAAACAGTTGAAACAAGGCTGACACCTGTAAAAAAATTACCTGCCAGTTGTCATACAGAGTTTTATTTTCAAACTTTGCAATCAGCATCAGTTGCTTGAGTTTGATGTGCTCATTGCCCACATTAGCTAAAACAACTTGACTGTGGAAGCAGATTCATAGCCTTGGGGTGCTTTATTCTACATCATCATTTTCTTCTTATCTTCTTTTTTTTAACAAGTTTAATGAAACACATTTTTAATTAGTAACATGCTAATGAATATACATAAATAGAGCCAGGCCCCTGTGTACCACCCAAGTGAACAAGCCTATCAATGTGAATTTGAAAGATTAAAAACCATTTTGCAAAAGGCAAACACGATGAATAAGTCATGGTTGCCTCTGTTTACAATGTACACAAACACAAAACATAGGGAAACTCAACTTCATCTTGAGAAGGCTGAAGGAAGGAATTCAAACTCCAAGTTGCCATTTTATTGTTCTCAGGGGTCTTCCCCCTCTTTCTCTCTTCGTCTCCCTCCCTTCATCACTCCATCAGCCCAATGAAATGGTCTAGTTCCTTTTATTACACCTGCGGATTTGCTGAGTGATATGCAGTACAATGGATCATAATTCAAGAGCCAGCAAGGAGAAAAAGACAAGGAGCCGCTTTTGCCAATCCGTGGGGATGATTATTTCTCTGCCATTGTCAAGTGAATGACCACTATCATTGCCTTAGCTATTACAGACTCTCTTTCCCACCCCCAACCCTCCACCTGCTGGTAGCAAAGGAGCTCTGGTACTTTTCTTATTAAAGAGGGGGATGGTTTTAGTATTATTCTGTGTCTGATTCTTTGCCAGTGAAATCCCTCCCAATCATTTCAAACAAATGTATTATCTACTATCTGTCCTGAAAAAATGGTGCAAAGCAGAATTTTAGTGCCTGAGGTTGAAAATCTAAATGGCAAAGTCTGCCCCCACACTTACAAAAGCAACAAAGTGTGCCCATGTATTAAGGCCTTTAAGGGAGCCCCTGCTTTATGTGTTCCTCCCCCACCTTCCATCCTGAAGTGAGGTGGCTACCATGGATTAGGGATGGGGGAGAAATTTGATTCAGCACATTGAAAGCTGAATTTATCCAATTCAAATCCAACGTCCATTTCCAAAACAGCATGAGAACCAAAGCACAGCTGTCTTTCAAAATTCACACTTCTCCAAATTTTGTGATGTAGTTTTCCAACTAGGCAATGTTTGCAATATGTATATACTAGGGGAATGTGTGCATAAACATGAATATATTCATGAAAATAAAACACAAAATTCTTCATGTTACCAAATTCTTCCAAGTTACAGAGGAAGTGGATTGGACTGTGAAAGACCAACCCAAACTGTGTTTGCATTTTGACAGATTTGTAGGGCAGTACAATATCTCAGAGAAGAGGTCAGGTCTCCTGCTCCCCTGGTGCATTCACTATAGCTGCCCAATTTCCCTGCTTTTTAAAGTTTGATAGAAATATCCGTTGGCTATAGGTACATTCTTAAACCAAAAGGGATTTTTTTTGGCTATTAGTGAATTCTCACTAAAATGCTGGAGAATTTCCATGAGGATTTTAAAATAAGAAGCCACAAATTACTGCAAAAATATGGAGAACCAAATTTAAGATTGGAAACATGAGAAACTGAGAGAACCGAAAATGACATCCTTCCATCCCTACCCAGGATAGGTTCGTCTGTGTGGTGGTACTGAGAGACTTTTGTTTGATTCCATATGCTTCTTTCCCTGTCAGGATGACACACATGCCTGTAATTAAGGAAGGATAAACTTGATTCAAGGCTGCCTGATCTGTATCAAGCAGTGCTTAGAATAAACTAGTTTAGCTGAACGAAGTTCACTGAACCAGTTCAAAAATATCTGAACTGCACTTGAAAATAGTTCCCATAACTGGTGAGTGAACAAAAGGTGAATTAAGTACATTTGGACTTTGAACATTTTCTAGTTCATCCTCGTGTGAAATCATCTTCATGTGATTTCTGCTTCATTCACCCACCCAGTGCAGGAGCCGTGGATCTAAGCCTTCATTTAAAAAAAAAAGTTAAGTCAACAGGGCCAGCACCAGGAATGACTGGGCCCTTGGGCACCAGCTTGCCGAAGGCACGTGGCTCCTGCCTGTTCACCTACTTCTCTCTTGTCTCCTGTTGCTGCACGTGCTGCACGCATAGGGCTGCCATCAACCAAGATGGCAGCAGAGGCTTCTCTAAGGGGCTGATGTCCCCTCCACCATCTTGGTTGATGCCACTCATGTGCAGTACACTTCACACATGCACAAACACATGCCTGCCATCAACCAAGATGGCAGTAGGAGCATCAGCCCCTTAAAAAAGGTCTCCTCTGCCATCTTGATTGAAGGCATGCAGCCTCAGAAGACAGGAAAGAGAGGTAGGTGGAGCGAGCAAATGGATGGGCGGCTTGAAAGCTCCCTCCCTGTGATCCATGGCAGGGAGCCTGCTGAACATCATGGAAGGGGAGAGCTATTCCCCCCCTAATGAGGGGTCCTTCAGGGGGCCCTGTGGGACACAAGGCCCTTAGCCAGGGCCTGACCTGGCTGCTCTTTGGTGCCAGCCCTGTAAGTCAATCAGACATCTACAAAGAAAGTTAGAAAGCAAAATGTAGAGGTTTATTAAGCAGGTACAGAGGCACTGTTGTTGCTAAGGATGCTTAGTCACTTAATCACTGTTGTTAAGCAATAAGAAGGAAGGAATGTGAGCCATTTTCTGTATCTTCCTTGATGAAGAGATATGCTTTTCTTCAACAGGAATACCTTGCAGTGAGAAGTACTGATACAGGAGCAAAATGAATGATGTCTTGTGCCTTAAACAACAGGCACAAATTAAACAGGGCAAGTCTTTTCTAATATGGAAATGCAAAAAGCTTCACCAGTTGACCTTGGGTGTACCCAAAAAAGTACTTCAGCTAGCATCTCACCACATGCCCTCCTCAAATCTGCTCCAGAGGTTTTGGGAGAAAACCCAGAATAGATCTGGGGGTGAGGGCAAGGGCACATGGAGAAAGGAGAGGGAGGGCAAGCTCCATTGCACAACCAAATGCCTTTCTGCTACCAGAACTAGTTCACTGGACATTGCCCATGCCATCTATCAGACATCTTATTGCTTGTGTGTGGCATCTGACTTATTTTTGGATCCTATACATCAGCATACCAGTTTGTGATATGCTGAATGCTTTAAAAAATTGCTGAGTATTTGAATGAACTTGAACTGAACTAGTTTATTTTTAAAATGAACTGTTCTAGCACTGGTATCAAGCAGATGCCTAATCTGGCCCTCAGTAAGACTAGTCAAGTTTCTCAAAAGAGGGATCTGTAAAAATCTTAATGAAGACAGTCTAAACCAGGAGTGGGGAATGTTCAGCTCCAGGTGTTGCTGAACTACAACTCCCATCAGCCCTAGCAAGCATGGCCAATGGGCAGAGAGGATGGGAGTTATAGTTCAGGAACATGTGGAGACCCAAAGGTACCCCATGCCTGGTCTAAGCAGCTGTACCTCCCTGAGTACTGTGAGATAAATTTCCCGATCTTCCATTCATCGAGGTTTGCTAGTGATTAACAAAAGCTACCATCAGCTGAAACATAACACAATCTCTAGGAAGTGCCTACTAACAGTTTCAAATCTAACAAAGCTGATCATTGTTATTCATTGATAGCATGTGCAGAAATAAGAGAGGAAATAAAAGATGTTTCATTTGGAGTCTCATGGTGACAGTAACGAGGGTTGCTTCTGATGCATACAGTTTCATGATATCTCCACTCAACATGGAAAGTTTTCACAGGGATGTCCCTAATGAATTCAATATTGCAAGGCATAGCAAGGAAGAAAGAATACATATTTTGGCATTGATAACAGATAAATGCATTTCCTTTATATTATCTTCAGAACAGAGGGATGAGCCTCAGTAAACCTCTTGGGAGCTGATGCAGAGTGTATTAAACAGAGCAAGGCCTCTTTAGATCAGCTGTACACAGGATACAAGGAAATATGACAGGCATGTTACACTAAGGAAGGGAAAATCCTTTTAAGCCTTTTAAGTTGGGACCTTTTCCCAGTCTGTGTCTGTGTTAGAATTGCTTTTTAATTTGTTTTTAAACCTTTTTTAAAAAAAAAAAAAAACAAGGTGTTTTTAACCTTTTTTAAAAGATGTCTTCAAACCTTTTTTAAAAAATGCTTTTAAAAATGTTTTGTTCTGATGTATTTTAAAGTCATTTTTTATGATGTTTTAAAGTGTTTTCTGTGCTTTTGTTTGCCGCCCTGGGCTGCTGCTGGGAGGAAGGGTGGGATATCAATCAATCAATCAATCAATCAATCAATCAATCCTGGGAGACTATGCAATAAGAATATAAAAAGAGCTTGCTGGATGAGGCCAAAGGTCCACCTAGCCCAACATCCTGTTCTGACAGTGGCCAGTCAGATGCCTACGGAAAGCCCACAAGCGGGACCTATGTGCATGTAGTACGTTTTAGAAGACGCAACGCAATCATTTGGCCTTAGTCCTTTTCAGACCTTCTGAAGGCGTGTGGAGGGGGTAAAATTAAGATTGTCTTTATTACCCCTCCCCCCAGAAATATTCTTCATTGTTGTATGTTAACTTGATTGTCCAGTGCCTATATATTGTACCTGTGCAGACTAGAATCCTGGAAAATGTAGAGTGAATGTTGAATGAAAAAAGCCTATATGTGTATGGGGTGGACACATGTGAGCCCCCATGAGCGATCAGATGAACATGAAGAGGTTGAGAGCCTGGAGGGACAGAAGGTGCAATCCCGACTTAAGGAAGTATTATAGCTCTTTAGTAAAAGCACATGCTCTGTAAGGAAGAGGTCCTAGGTTCAGTTTTTGTTATCTCTACTCCAAAAGGTCAGGTAACAGATTATGTGTGTATGTTTGTGGGATTCTGCTGGATTTATGGAACGTTCTCATTACAAAACTGATTGATTTCCCTCTGTAATATAACAAAGCCCTGTTGCTCACTGGAGTCAATAAACTGGTGTCTGGGCTATACTATTTCAGAGTGCTGGGGTCAGGGGGGAGTGTAGTGTTGAGAGCATCTCACATATTCGCTTTCTCTCAGTTTCTCTTTTTCCAATCTTAAATTCAGTTTTCTGCATGTTCACATCAGTTTGCTTTTTTTAAAAAAAAACTCCTTGTGAGAGTACATCAGCATTTCCATGCAAATTTCTCCTAATAGACATTTTTTACAAAGCAATTTCTCCTCGTGTGATGTATTTTTTATATATATTGTTTTCACAGACACATGCATTTTTATGTACACTTTGTGCCAGTAGCTGCATTTTTGTACATTTGGCCGGAGAACTGCACTGCAATATTCTGAGAAGTGCAAATTTTGAATAGCTATGTTTCAGTTCATTTATTATTTTGGGAAGTGTGGATTAGGTAGGTTTTGCTTTAAATGCAAACTGAATCAATTTCCTCCACTATCTCTAGGGGGATGTCCTATGATTGAATGTTCTTCCATATTCTTGCCTATAAAAAAAATAGATGTCAACTAGAAGGGTTCTTAGTCTCCTTGGCATGTTATTTTCCGCGTGCAGGTTATATTAGGATTCTGCACTGGCTGAATCACGGATCGTGAACCAAATCAGGGCAATTCAGATCGACCTAGGATTTGGCTGAAGTGGGCTGAGGCAGCCCCAGATCACCCCATGATAGATCAGGTCCATCCAGAGCAAAACAGGCAGGGCAGGTGCCAGAGAGTGGCCAGGCTGGACCCAGAGGGCACCCTGAAGGGCCCCTCCTTAGGAGGGAGGGTGGCACTCCCGTTCTGTGATCCGCAGCAGTGTCGGGTCCTGCAACCTGAAAGTTCCCAGGCACCCCCAATACAGACAGTGTGGGCTTCAATAAGCCTGTGCACATGCCCCACCTACCTCTCCCATCAGTGTGAATGCTGTGCACGCTGTGCACACATGCCTACCATCACCCAAAATGGTGGCAGGGGCTTCTTTAAGGAGCTGATGTGCCCACCGCCATGTTGTTTGATAGCAGGCATGTGTGTTACACATGCATGTCATTCACATGACACGAGTGTTAGGTGGGGCACACAGGTGGGCTTACACCACCTGTATAGGGGGAGTTGGGCTACAGTGCCACAGACCTGGAGCAGGCTGGTAGCCAAAGGCCCAGTAATGCCTGGCCCTGGCCCTGGCAACCGAGGTCTCAAAAGTGAGGGCAGTCTAGCAGTGAGGAAGATGGAAGAAGGAGATGCATGGGGACTGCCTAATTAAACACTGGCCAAGACCCCCCCAAACAGGATAGGGGCCTAGATCCAAGTCAGGTCAGCTCTGGGTTGTTCCAGGTTGGAGCAGGGGTACAGAAAAGTGTTGTATCAGGTTCCAAATTGGATCCAGTGGGGGGAGGGTCACAGACCTTATATCCTCCTTCAGCCTAACTTGGTACAGACCAGATGTAGATTTACCTGTTCAGTAAAGAACTCGGTAAGAACTAGGTCTAAGGAGAGTCAAGACAATTGAAGCATTGCCCCTCCTGAATGAATGAGTCAGGAACATTACAGTCCAACCCTAGCTGGGAAAATGATCTCTACCAGGCTGCCAAAAATTAGGAAAACAGCACACAACACAGATGCAAAGAAAACCTGGGCAACCTGCTGAAGATTTCTTTGACAGTAGTTCTGATACTTTTTCTTTCTTTTTCCCCTTTCCTTTTTTTTTTGGAAACCCATTTCTGTTTTATTTTCATTTTCACTCAGCAGAAAGAGCAAAATCACAGTCGAGCTGCAAGCTCAAATTGTAATCCACCCATGCCCAGTCTCCAGCTGACCTGGGCCAAATCACTATCACATGGTATGTATTGTGCCGAAAGGTTTCTGAGATGGAACAACCAGATATTTACCCCGCTGTGCACATCCCCTTATGATAATGCTGTGGTTAATGCAAGAAAAGGGAGCAACCTTCACCAGGGAAGGTTCTACAGTTTATCTGATCATAACAAAGGAACTCAGGAGAAGGTGATGTGAGTTCTAAAGACCCTCATGGGACCAAGGAATCAAGCTCATTTCTATTGTCAGAACAAAATAAGAGGGAGACTGAAATGATTCAGCATGTGCAGTGGAAAGCATTATTTTTCCTGTCTCTGTCCCCTCCCCCTCCAATACATGATGCAGTTCAGAAGCCAGTTTGAAAGTAAATACACACATTCCCTGCAGTGAATTAGAGCTCTTACTTCAGAATGATTTCGGAGAAACAGAAAGATACTAAATGAATGGAGAACTTTAATCAAAAGGACTAAAGAAGAGATAAGATGACTGGGGGGGAGGGATAAAAGTGGAGGTTAGCAAACAAAGAACAAAGAGAGAGTTTTGAATACAATTACCAAGAAATTGGGAATAAAATTAGGACACGGAGGAAAGGAGGAGGACTTTCTTTGTGGAGGGAAGGGAATAGTCAGGTTGTTTAAAGGATTCATGTGCATCTTGAAGAAAGAGTTATATGTAGCATTGAGGCAAGGAAACAGGGGTCTGACCGTGGGACTGGTGCTACAAAATGAAAAGAGGCAGAAGGAACTCAGGTGCTCCTCCTCTTTCTATGGTTACATGGTCCCCATTTCCCTGAAGGTGGAGAGCTTTCGGGGACAGCACTATATCTCGGCAGGTTTACTGAGATGTACAGTAAGTTTTGCTGTGTTCAGCGAGATTTCCTCTTGGAGTAATTGCGATTGAGACTGCGACCTTTGATTCATGGAGCAAAGTCAGGTTTTTAAAAAATCATTTGGCAACTCTACATACATATCATGCCGTCAGGGTGCTAGGCATGGCAGAGAAGAGCCATAAGCCCTTTGCGGGCATTGCTCCTGCACCTCCAAAGAAGACTTATGAGACAAGGCATTGGATTCAATGTCATCTTTACTAAAATCTAACCACTTCTGAAACTGGAATAAAACAACTCCAATTAACCAAATTAGAAAACATGGGCAGGTGAGGAATTCAACTAATTCTGATAGGGAAGCATCCTTCCAGACCCCAGGGTATGCATTCCAGCCTGTGGCTGTGGCTCCCCAGCCAAGGATGTGGAATAACTCTCCTTCCATGCTAGGTGAGCCTTGGGTGTGGATCCTCCCTGCGCACCCTAGCCCCACTGTACTCACGTTCACTCTGATGCACATGACAGGCCACAAGGAGCACCCCAGACCTAAAGGTCTGGTAGATTCCTGAAGGGTCTCCTTACCCAATAATGCCTCAGTATTCCTAAAATATTCCCCCAAGGTCCTCACCTGCCTGAACTCAATACCTTAACAGGCTATAGTCTCACCTCTCCCAGATGCCAAATGAATTAAACCCAGCAGTATGAAGCAGGCAAAATGGGAAGGGTCCCAAAGTGAGGGTCCCAACCAAAGTTTTCCTGCTTGGTCCCATACAGATGACCAGCATTGCCCATACATCATGTAAGGAAGGAGGGAGGGAGGACACAAACAAAATGCAAGGAGGAGATTTAAGAGGGCAGAGCGGGCTTTTAAATTCTGTTCAAGCCCCTTCCCATTGGCTGTGGAACATCACATGTCCCCCCCTTCACATCCTTCCCTTTGGGAGACACTATTCTGAGCCCTCTTTGCCAAGGGGAGGGGTGAGGGCAAATCTGCTCCCACATTACAGCTAGAATGTTATTCCCCATGTGTAGGAGCTATGTGTGCAGAAAGGGCCACAGGGACTATGCTGTTGGTCTCACCTGTGACATCATGTGCAGCATTGGTTCCTCCTTGTTGAGACATGGAAATATGCAACACCGAAGCCCACGGAAGTTGTTCATGTGCATGCTTCCCTGATGCAAATGACAACATTAATGCGTAGATGTCCTGGGAGCAGTGCCAGTGCCGTGCAAGACATCTGGGCCAGGACAGTACCACTCACCCTTTCTTCACGCATAGTCCTGAGATGTATAGAATGCCCTTAGGAGGCATTGGACAGCAAGCTCCGTTCAGACATCCTCTCTACCACATGGATTGGACTTCTCCTCTGCTTAGTTAAGAACATAAGTAACATAAGGGTGATGTAATAAACAGTTTGGTGCTAGACTCCTGTTGGAAGTGAAACAAGGCTATACCTTTAGTAAGCTGTGACTTCACTAGAACCACTCTTGGCCAAAATCAATAACTGCTTTTCTAAGGTTGCCTAGTTCATTAACACCAGACACATTTAGGCTATGTGCACACTAGTTGTTTCACAAGCAGCAAGATTGTTTTGTTTGGCTGCGGTTTGAAAGATATTTGGCCCACGGCTCAACATTTCTCCTTTCCCCACTGCTGGTGCCAGACCTTTTAGAACTGCCCACAGCAAAGTGTTGGGCAAATTAGTGTCTGTGCCTGAGCCTACAACATAGGGCACACCTTGAAATGGCAACAGGGATGATGGCCAATTAGTTTGGAAGTCTGTGTGAAGCTGACTTCAGGGTAAAACACACTCAATCTCCCATTTCCCAGGTTTTGGAGTAAAAGGGGGTAGAGTTTGACTAATGTTGTGTGCCCCGGGTTTTAGAAAACAGAGGTGGAGACACGCTGAAACCAGTGCAACTGCAAGGTGTATATTCATTTTTATGCACACTTTCCCCTAATGTATGCATTTTTGCAAACAGTATTTTCATGGAGAACTGCATCACAATATTTAGATACATTCCTCTTTATCTTTCAGCCAGACAAGCAAGATTGAAGGGTGGGTTTGTTTCAGTTCCTATATTGTTTTGGAAAGTGTGGATTTTAGAGATGTGGCTTTTAATGTGCACTTAATCAAATTTGTCCCCATCCTTATTTACAACCAATCTTCCTGTTATTGGCTCTGGCTCTGCCTACTGTTGGTCTCCCTGCCTTCCGCCCCACCAGTCCCAATGAGCATCAGCTACCACTGATTGCCAGGTTGCTACACGAGAGACAGCAGACGGCCAATACTTGCTTGCTTTCTAGTCCCATCTTCTAAGGCTTCATTCAGGGTTAGATCAGGCATGGGAATCTTCTTCAGCCCAAGGGCCACATTCCTTTCTAAGCAACTTTCTGATGGCCACATGCCAGTGGTGGGCAGGGCCAGAGGCAAAAGTGGGTGCAGCAACGCTGGCACCAGGGAAGGCAAATATGTCAGACAAAGAATTGTCCTGGTCATGGACCGTAAATAAAATGAATATATGTTTGAAAATACCATGCATAAATTATTATATGACAAGAACCTGCTTGCAAAATGTGTACATTAGTCAAAATCGCCTACAAAAATGTGTTTATTAGGGGGAATTTGCACTATAATATTAGAAAATGTTCATGAGGATTTTTTATTATTATTTTTAAAGGCAAAGTGCTTCTGAAACCTAGAAAACTTAATTGAAGATTGGGAAAATGAGAAACTGAGAGAACTGAAACTGACAGATCTTTCCATCCCTAGCTGGGAAAATAGGCATGGGGCCTTTTGAAGTACCCCTACCCATGGAAACTCAACAGACCTACACAAAGCTATAGGAGGGGAAGGACTGTTCAGAATCACATAGCAGCCCTAAGATGGAAGGGACAACTTGTAACACTCAATTTTCTGCCTAGTGATAACTGTTCTGGATGCTGCAGGCATAGCCTGAGTGTTGACAGGAAATGCAAATCTTCCTGTTTGCTTACACTGTGGCTGAGCTTAGAAAACAAAACAGCTGGATAGCAATACTTCCCCCCTTTTCTTTCTTTCTTTCTTTCTTTCTTTCTTTCTTTCTTTCTTTCTTTCTTTCTTTCTTTCTTTCTTTCTTTCTTTCTTTCTTTCTTTCTGTCTGTCTGTCTGTCTGTCTGTCTGTCTGTCTTAAAAAAGAAGGTCACACTGGTTTACAAATGGCCAGGTGGCATCCCTTGTAGCAACGACTTGTTTGGAAAGAAGTGGTAGAATATTAAAGCGGATCAAGGTTTATGATGCCCTTAAGAAACACAGTGGATGAGATGTGTCCTGCTGGGCTATGGAAAGCAGCCAAAAAGGCAAAAAGGAAAACATGTTGAGGAGTCTGATTCTGATGCTGAACTGCTTTACACCACATGGAGCAGTTCTGCTGAGCAAGGTGGGCATAGCGATGAAGATAGAAAAGAGATGGCAAGGTTCTTCTGCAGAGCATGCTTGGTTGATTTCAGCTGAACTTATGTCACCTGATCCAGCTAAAGGAGACACTGACCTCATAAATTATTATATTTTCATAATCAGATCCATCACAGATACAATGAATACTTATTAATTTAGGTACTGCTTGATGCTGGCATAGTCTTCTAAAGGGTTTGCAACGTATAAAAACCAGAAGTGCAAGCATTAAAACATCAACATTCATGTGCAAAAAACCAATCCCATTAAAACAACAGGAATTTTTAAAAAAGGAAACTTAGGTCAAGAGATCAAGGGAATGCCTATAAATGCAATATCATCAACATTGGAGAGGAAAGGGAAATCCTGTTGCATTTGCTGGAATGCTGTTGGAGCTTGCCCATTGTAAATATTTAATGTCCTTTGGCAATTAATTGTCTAGACTGGTAAATTATCCTGATTAGTTAGAATGGAGGGGTTTTTGAGAGCATCCTTAATTCCTCTACTTGGTCTAGGGACGGGGGAGAAATTTGATTCAGTTTGCATTTAAAGCCACATTTATCAAATTTGTGTTTTCCAAAACAATGTGAGAACCAAAACACAGCCATCCTTCAAAATCTGCACTTATCCGAATTGTAAACAGCATTTATAAAAATGCATACATTAGGGGAAAATGTGTGTTAAAATGCATATATTAGTGAAAATAACATAAAATGCATTATAGCAGGAGAAATTGCTGGCACAAGTGTGTGCATTAGTTAAAACTGCAGCCAAAATTTTGATTTTTTTTTTATTGCCACAGAAACCTGGAGAACTGAATTTAAGACTGGAAAACAGAAATGGAGAGAACCAAAATTCACAGATCCTTCTAACTTAGGGTAACCTTTGCAGCGGAGGTGGTGGGATTAAGCATGTATGAGAGATGGATGAAAATCGGGTGACCCACGTTGCACAAGTAGAAGTACTTTCCACTAAGGCAGGGGTGGCGAGCCTCTTTCAGTCAGGAGGCCACATTCCCTTATAGGGAACATTTTGTGGGCCAGATACCCATGGTGGGTGGAGCCAGAGCCCAAAGTGGATGAAGTGCAATAAGCTACATTCCAGCTGCACAGGTTTCTACATACACCTTTCCATTCTCCATGCAGGAAAGCAAGAGGTATCCCAGCGCAAGGGCATATCCCAGCCAGGCAAAAGCACTCAAGGAGGCATGGCCTGGGAGAGTCCTTAGAGCCATAAAGTAAAACCTGGAGAGTCACATTGTGCTAAGGCAAAGCCAATATTGAATACAACTGAAGGCATGCCAGTCTTATTTAATTTGCATTCCTTTTTTTTTTTTTTTGCACCTTGGTTTGGTAATACCAATACACAACAGGATATGCTTGACATAGTCTTTTCTACGATGCCTGGCTGAATATTTTGAAAATCTAATCAGCTGTTTAACTACAGACGTTAGATGACTCTGGAGATGGGATAACGTTTGTGCTGGGGCTTTAGGAACTCATGTCGTTGCATGAAATTACAATCTCTTGCAGCAAGTAAAGAGCCACCTGGTCTCTGTGCAGACAGTCACCTTTCTTACTCGTGAATTCTCTTCTCAGCAAGTCCCTTTGCCTTATCCAAGCAGTTGGCAGCTTTTGAAGCATTTCCGCGCGGCAGGGGTGGGCTGCCTGGGAGAAGTCAATGCTGAGGATATAATCCAGCTGTTCTTTGAGCCATTCATTCCTCTCTTCTTTCTCTAGATCAAATATGGATGGCTAAGATTATTTCAAACAAAGCTGACAACTGGAGAAGGGGCATGGAAGAAACTGTGCTGAACTCAGCTTAGTTATCTCACTTCCTGCTAGTGACAAAAGATAGTGACTCTTCCCTTTGACAATCGAAATGGTATTTATAAACGAGCTCAACTGGCTAGTTCTGCTATGCTTGGAAAAGAAACAGTGGGCTTAGGTTGCAGATATTGGCAGCTAGCAATTTCAGGTTGTCGGAAATGCTACTGGAGATGCAGGTATGCTCAAGTAGTAGATTTCCCCCTATTTTGTTCCTTTATTGTTCCATGGATAAGCTTTGCCCTGTGATTAGGGATGTCGGAGAATTCTGATGAAAATAAAAATGGGAGTGGAAACTGCCGATGTCCACTTATTTGCCTCATGTCTGGAACGGAAATCAACCCAGCAAACAATATGTAATTGATTACAATATACAATTGATTATTGTCCGCAAACAATATGTAATTGATTACTTCCTCCCTCCCACCCCGCATTTGCATTGTGTTTCGTTTGCATTGAAATGAATGGAGTGGAATGCCATAATGACAACGTAATGTACAAAACTAATTGCAAACATTCATTAAGTTATGTACTTTGGTCACAATGGAGAGCAAGTCTTAGTTTTTGGCAGAAGACAAACTGCAGTGGAGAGGAAACAGTGTTGCATGTGGTGAATATAGGGCAGAATAGGAAAGTGATGCTTTCTTACATCCCTAACTGTGACCCATCCTTCCTAAATCCTGGGTTAATGAGGGGGATTCCTAATATAGGCTGCTTTCACACATGGGGCTAATAGCGCTAGTTTAACAGATTAAAAAGCTAGCACTTCTGTCCCAATTTCTAAAATCCCTTTCACACTGCAGTACCTCTTGCGAGAAGGAACAGTACTTTTTCAGCCGATATAGCAGCATTTCACGCAACTGTCTTTCACACAGCTTGTTTTCGTCCCTCACCCATGCACACTGTTCCCCACTGTGTAGGAGGTCTAAGATCTTGTCCCATCACCATGCAAGCCCTCTCCCTTTAGGATCTGACTTTTTAAATTGTTTTAGTTGTATCAAGACGGGGATGTGTGGGAAATGCTGCTGCTATCTGTGCCGATGCTGGAATACTGGTACAACATTTGTCAGGCAAAAAAAAAAACCAAACCTGCGGGACTAAAGGGTGGGAACGCACTGCATGCTGGGATGCCTGTCACATGAGTGGCAGCAGCTAGCTAAACACTCCCTCGATCTTCTGGGTTCCCGCCTTGCTAACAGATTATTTCTGGTATCGTTTATTGCAGAAATTTGCGCTACACTTACACTACATTCCACCAGAATTCCGGAGCTACCCGGTATGTCGAGTGAAAGCTCAAATATAATGCGTAAATTACCAGGTAAGAAATTGTCAGAATAATGGAATAAAGTGCAGTGTGAAAGCACCCATAGATTGCAGAATTTGAGCATTTTTATTTTGCTGCAGATTTCTTTTGCTTCAGGTCGTTTATATATTTATTTAATTTGATTTTTATTTAATTTGATTTATATACCGCCCTAAGCCCGAGGGCTCTCTGGGCGGTGTACATAACAATAAAACTTCTCATTCCTTCTGATACATTACTGTGCAAACTCAAATGTCACTACTTTTACTGTTAGTGAAAGGAGGTGCAGCTGGGACCCTGACTGAAGGCTGCGTTTTTTCCCTCTCTCTAGGTACCTATTTAAACTCATGCCTGGCAAGGGCTCAAGCCCTTGGTGAGAACAAAAGGGCTCTCATCCTGCAGCTCACAGCCAGGGGTGAGCAGTTTGAGCACAATGTTCTGGCCTATTAAGGCATTGATGTAGCGTACGTTTGGGTGGTAGCAGCAGAAGTGGGAGTGATGCTGCTACCTGTACGCGCACATGTGTGTTTGGTGGGTGGGTTCGTTTGTCTTCCTGGTATATCTGTGTTTTAATCTGTCAGTGGTGATTATGATTTATTATGTTAGTTATTTTAGGTTATATTAATGTTTAAGATTTTTTTAAAAAAATGTTTTGTATTGTTTTAAATGTGTAATTTGTTTTTATGATGTTTAATGTTAATGTTAAGATGTTAATGTTTAAGATGGTTTCTTCTAAATGTTTTGTATTATTTTAAATGTGTAATTTTCTTTGATTTCTTTACAACACTGTAAACAAACTGCTTAGAGGCTTCTTTTCAAGTATGAAGCGGTATACAAATTAAATAAATAATAGTACAAAAAAAACCCCAATCTTACCATTGATGTGATAATATTTCTGCCGTGTTTTACTGAAACACACACCGCAAAGAAAAGCAATCTTGTTATGGTCATAGGTATAAGAACATAAGAACATAAGAAGAGCCTGCTGGATCAGGCCAGTGGCCCATCTAGTCCAGCATCCTGTTCTCACAGTGGCCAACCAGGTGCCTGGGGGAAGCCCGCAAGCAGGACCCAAGTGCAAGAACACTCTCCCCTCCTGAGGCTTCCGGCAACTGGTTTTCAGAAGCATGCTGCCTCTGACTAGGGTGGCACAGCACAGCCATCATGGCTAGTAGCCATTGATAGCCCTGTCCTCCATGAATTTGTCTAATCTTCTTTTAAAGCCATCCAAGCTGGTGGCCATTACTGCGTCTTGTGGGAGCAAATTCCATAGTTTAACTATGCGCTGAGTAAAGAAGTACTTCCTTTTGTCTGTCCTGAATCTTCCATCATTCAGCTTCTTTGAATGTCCACGAGTTCTAGTATTATGAGAGAGGGAGAAGAACTTTTCTCTATCCACTTTCTCAAGGCCATGCATAATTTTATAAACTTCTACCATGTCTCCTCTGACCCGCCTTTTCTCTAAACTAAAAAGCCCCAAATGCTGCAACCTTTCCTCATAAGGGAGTCGCTCCATCCCCTTGATCATTCTGGTTGCCCTCTTCTGAACCTTTTCCAACTCTATAATATCCTTTTTGAGATGAGGCGACCAGAACTGTACACAGTATTCCAAATGCGGCCGCACCATAGATTTATACAACGGCATTATGATATCGGCTGTTTTATTTTCAATACCTTTCCTAATTATCGCTAGCATGGAATTTGCCTTTTTCACAGCTGCCGCACACTGGGTCGACATTTTCATCATGCTGTCCACTACAACCCCGAGGTCTCTCTCCTGATCGGTCACCGCCAGTTCAGACCCCATGAGGGTATATGTGAAATTAAGATTTTTTGCTCCAATATGCATAATTTTACACTTGTTTATATTGAATTGCATTTGCCATTTTTCCGCCCATTCACTCAGTTTGGAGAGGTCTTTTTGGAGCTCTTCGCAATCCCCTTTTGTTTTAACAACCCTGAACAATTTAGTGTCATCAGCAAACTTGGCCACTTCACTGCTCACTCCTAATTCTAGGTCATTAATGAACAAGTTGAAAAGTACAGGTCCCAATACCGATCCTTGAGGGACTCCACTTTCTACAGCCCTCCATTGGGAGAACTGTCCGTTTATTCCTACTCTCTGCTTTCTGCTTCTTAACCAATTCCTTATCCACAAGAGGACCTCTCCTCTTATTCCATGACTGCTAAGCTTCCTCAGAAGCCTTTGGTGAGGTACCTTGTCAAACGCTTTTTGAAAGTCTAAGTACACTATGTCCACTGGATCACCTCTATCTATATGTTTGTATGCTTTGTTTGTGTAAGTATGCACGAGTGTAGATATAGATACAGAAATTGAGCCACACATGAACTCCTGTGCATTGATAAGTTCCACGAAAAGGATCTCGATTGAACCATAAGAACATAGGAAGAGCCTGCTGGATCAGGCCAACAGCCCATCTAGTCCAGCATCCTGTTCTCACAGTGGCGAACCAGATGCCCATAGGAAGCCTGCAATCAGGATCAAAACACAAGAGCACTCTCCCCTCCTGCAATTTCCAGCAACCAGTATTCAGAAGCACAGTGTAGGTAGAGCATACCCATCATGGTTAGTAGCCACTGACATCCTCTATGAATTTGTCTAAATTTCTTTTAAAGCCTCCAAGTTGTGAATCCCATAGTTTATGCACAGATTAACCATATGCATCATCACACTGAGATGATGATGGAGGGCTGAGCCAGGGACAATGATAGGCAGAGCCCAATCCAACAAGTATTTATTGTTTGTAGCCACAGTCCAAAAGTCTTCTGGATTAACTAATCTGGAATAAAGGCCACCTTGTTTCAATTTTCACTGGGGCTACCTCAAATTAGAATTCGCAGTGCAATGCAGAAGTAAACCCCAATGTGTTTGAGGGGGGGTACTCTGAAATAAGCATGCAGGGGGGTCTGTTTGTTTTTAGCACAACAGAGCAATAGAACTACTGCTCTGGAATGCACCTGAATGCAGTTCCTTTCTTACTTGAGCGTGCTCGACACACACAGCAGCAGTCCACTAATTTATTATCAGACAGCTGGGGGGAAACCTTTTTCCCCCCAAGTCATGCAATTAGGGGAGGAAATCCCTTTTAAAAAATAGCGTCCCTTCCTAATGTTCTGAAACTACATAGAAAGAAAGTAAAAGCCAGGAAAAAATATGGAGCAAATGACCAGGAAGGGAGAGACTCTGATGGGCTGGAAGAGTAGGGCAGGCACGGGGGGGGCATAAAATGAGATCAGAGGCCACAAGCTGTCCGTCTGTGGCCTAGAGGAAAGTCATCCCTTGGCAATTTGCTTCTTAGGGCAGTCTGACATCCCAAAGTTGCTTATATTCCGGATCGGCTTCCGTTCAGCTATAGAAAAATGCTAGTCTGCCAAGGTTACTCTGCTATGTGGATGAGAGAGCAAAAAGTGACTTATATAGCTGAGGTTTTGGAAGATTTGCTCCACAGCTTGCACTCTGCTGCTTTCTCAGCTGCTCTGCTCAACTGCACCTTTACCTCTTATGCAGTGTTTGCCTTTTATGTAGCTACAAATGGGACAAGCCCACAAAAAGAAGCAAATATGAGCAAGGCTCCAAATGACTGCCTGCAGGGTCACTGTAGCAGGAATGTTAACATGTGGCTACACTGTAATAGTGAACAAGGTGACATATGCCCTTCAGCTCCCTGATTCTAAACACTTGATTCTAAACTCCCTGATTCTAAATACTTGGGAATATATTCCACTGTTTTCACTCCAACGGATAGGTGTCCTGCCAACACCGGCAATTCTAGTACAGAAGATGATTCAGTAGATTGAGTGGAGGGGTGGAAGGGAATTTGACCCCTGGAATCCCAGTTCCTAGCCCAACACTCTAACCACTGCAGCACACTGGCTCTCTTATAATAAAGACAATCCAATATAATACAGAGATAATACAATATAGAAAATAATATAGACAATCCAACAACATCAAAGATTATTCTGAAACTCCTCTCAATCTTAAAGGAGTAAGCAAGGCATTCCTCACAGCCGCTATGTATATTCATTTTTCAAATGCCAGTATGTGTGTGTGTGTTTTGTGGTATTGCACAATGCTAATTTCCATACCTTAATATTGTAGGCAGGCCAGCTAATCTAATCTCATTTGCACTGCAATATAGAAATGTGCAAGGGCCCAAGGCCACCCTGTCTGTCTGAGTAGATATTTGAACCCACAATTTCCACTCTGCCACCCTGACCCTCATTTATCCACACATTCCACTTTTATTGCTTGCTTGGTTTGTCACAGCCTCCGTTTTGCTTCGGTGGGATGTCGAAGCTTACAAATTCCATACCGTATCTTCGCTGTGCCACCAACGGAGTGATTTCTATAGTGATGTATGTGCTGCCTTGCTGCATCATTTTTCTGTACAATGGACCATATTGTGTCGCGAGAGGGAGAGATTTGTGAAGGCAACAAGGAGGACTTGAAGCAATAGATTAGGCTCCTGCTGGCAAACTCCATGTTAATACATTGTCAGAACAATGCTAGGAATGAATGGGGTGTTAATATAGTGACAGCCGGCAGGAACACTGTTTGCATGAATTATTTAATAAGGCATTACAATCACACAAATATTATCCTTGTGACAAGGTAAGACCATGTGAGCACGGGCATTTTATTACAGAGCATGGAGCTCAGAGGCCTCCTTCAAAACTATTATTTATGTAGCTCCAGGACAGGTTCAAGAAAAGCCTAATGTCAGATCTCGCCACGCTCTTCATATTTCAATGAATGCAAGGATCCATAATAAGAAATAAATCCACCAAGGCCCCCTTTCAGCTTTAAATACATGTTTGGCAAACTTGTTTGGGGTAAATCTCATTACAGTTTGAAAGGCACATGGCACTGATCCTACAAGCTTTTTCATCCAGCTGAGCTGGGCTCCAGAATATAATATAATAAGGGGAACCTGCAACAAAGTGAGGACAGTAATCCCCATTCCTGAACAAGAGTGTTCCTGTTAATGGATCCAGTCATCCGTGCCACACTCTCCTCCAGGATCCTATGAACTGTAAGAATTTCAAGCAGGCCCATCCCACCCCCTATTTTTCCTTTTCCAGATTACATTTAACTTCCCATGGTTCTGGAGACCAGTGAGGTTGCTCTATCCTCACTGGGTTGTTGTTGTTTATACAGCCACAAGAGTGGCTATATACGATAGCCAGCATGCATTTTTTTGCACTATGCAACATTAAATTGAAAATACCCTCATGCCATTCTGATGCTTCCCATAAACTCAATCAAACCCCAACCACCTTTTTTTGCATCCTCTGGTGTCTGCTTGTGCAGTCCTACCTAGAAGAAAACAGTGCGAAAACAGGAATCATTCCTTCATGCTACCACCCTCACTCTGATTTGTCCCCTGAAATTGTCATGAAGCCAAATCAGAGTGAGGGTAAGAGCAGGAAAGCCCACACTCTTATACTTCAGCAAATAGCAGCAGGCAGCAGCAAGGAGCCTAAATGCCACCAATGTAATGTGGGGTTGACATTTCTTGCCTGCTCCCACCACACCCACCAAATTCCCCAAACCTTGGCAGCCTGTCATGGAATGGTTGACGGACAAGGGGACATTTTGTCTCAGCACTCATTTTCATTCACTTTTTATGTCTCTCACAGGTATCACGGCAATCAGCCACTTTTAAAAGCATATAATCGCCCAATGCACACTGTAGGCAAGTTTGCTGGAAGGTGTAGTTCCTAGATATTGCTCCCCCCTGCCCACCCACCCCCACTTTTTGAAACCTACCCTCATCCTTCAGGTTTTGTTCAGGGCACTCAAGCCATGTGCCGGTAGCTAAGTAGTACAGATGTCCTGGGGCTTCATTGCTGCTTTTGAGCTTTGCTGCAGAGGGTCCCAGTTGCTGCTGGGAATTGACAGGCAATGCTGGGGTGGAGGGAGAAGGCGCATATGTGTTTGTTTAGATCATCTATTTTTAGCACACACACCAAAAAATAAATAAAATAAAATTTAAAATATGAGTTTACTCACAGATGTGAAATGCATGCAGAATACTTTCTCACCTTCTTTTCCTTCCACCCACGATTGTTTTCTTTACAGCAGAGTCATTCACACAGACGGTACTTCATGGATGGCACAAAGAAAAGATTAGCTCAAGCATTAATAAAATCCATTGGAGATGCCAGTTTCTGAAAGCGTTAGAGATGAGGTAGTTTTTTCAAGAGATTATTTTCTAAAACAATAGGAAGGATTCTTCCCTCCCCCCTCCCACTTTTAACAGAACAAAAGTTGTTTAAAGAGCTACAATCTTAAAGAGCTACAATCTGGGAAGGCAAATTACACAGGCACAAAAACAAGAAAAGAGACTCTTGTGGCACCTTAAAAAGTAGATTCATTGTGGCATTGCAAGCAAAATACCCCTCTTTCTTTTATATCCACTCCTGATGGATTTGAGAGATTCTCTATCAGACACTTGACCAAGACCAAAATGAAAATTTGTTTGACCTTTTTTAGCATCTGATTTGTGGGTTCCAGTTGTAAAGCTCTGTTTTTTCCCAAGCTATTGGATCCAGTTGGATCCAGGGCACTTGTTTTAGCTCAGTGACAGAGCACCTGCTTTTGCATGCAGAAGGTCCCAGGTTCAATCCCCAACATCTCCATGCAGGTCTGGGAGAGGACCCTGCCTGAAACCTTGGAGAGCTGCTGCCAGTCAATATGGACAATACTGAGCGAGATGGACTATTGGCCTGACTCCTATGTTCCTGTTACATTGTTAGACTTGCAAGTGGTGTTCTGATACGTGTTAACCAGTTCTGCTTTTAATAGCAACCATTTCTCTAAAGTGAATGCAGGCGATACAGCTACTGGTTTTATGAAGATGTGTTCCAGGATTATAAGAGAGTGCTCGATTGTCAATAAATCCTGAGTCAAATTGGGTCAATTTGGAACTTCTCCGAGCCAAAGTGAGGTCTCTCTGAATTACTCCAAACTGAATCAGAGGCCCCTAAAGCTATTTGTGATGATTCAGAGATTAAGATACTAACAAACGCTGTGTGGCTAGTATCTACCAAAATTAAAACATTTCTCCCCAAGCATACCATACATGGAAAATGCTGCAGTGAAGAAGGTGAGAGTTGTTTTGTGAATGACTGAGCTGGCTTCAAAGGGAGTTATTTTACCAGGGCTCTCCAATCACAGTGCTTTGGGGGAGGAATGTTAAATGAATGTATCACCTTGTTCTTGTCTATTCTGTGCTGTGCTCTTTGCTAGTTATGCTAGGGTTACTTGCTTGGAAAATGTCATATGCCCACACAAATCATGTCTAATCATTATTGCACAACATTTCTATCAGTTTTGGTGCCAAATGAGCAGAACACAAGCTTGAAATTCTTATCCATTTTTCATTCATCATAACTCTCTAACTCCTGCACTTGTCCTTCTGAAACTTTGCAGGCTGCTTTCATAGGGGCATCTCCACAATGTATGCCATTTCATACTAAAGCCATGCCACTAAAATCCACAGGGAGGGAAGCAAAATCATTTTAGTTGCACCCCCATGCCCAAATTAACTTTTAAGGTGCCTAGCATAACCCCCCCGCTATCTATCCTTCTGAAATTTGGCAGGCTTCTTATTTAGGGACATATATCTGATGTATGCAGTTTTTGTACAAATTGCACTCCAAAAACAATAGGGGAGATCAATTAAGTCTTTTTTAAATATACCCAAATTGTAACGACTAGCCTTGCAGAAAAAAGCACTACAATCAGTCTTCTGAAATTTGGCAGTTTTCAGCCCCTCCGAATGGGCTACCGTACCTACAAATGCCATTCAATTCTGCCAATAACAGCAACACACACATGCCCTGCAGCTATTTATCTAGAATTTAACTGCCTTTATCCATTTCATCCAAATGTGTGAAGAAGAAAAAGTTATAGTTACATTTTGATTTCCACATGATAGTGAAAGGGAAGTCACAAAGAATTAGATTTTCCAAACTGGACCTGAGCCAAATCAGGCAGCCTCTGAATTGGTCTGAACAAAATAGGGCTGCTTTCTCAAGCCTTAGTTTGGCGTCCAGCTCAAATCTTATGGTTGGTACACACCCCTAGTGGATACTTTTCTTTCACCTTTTGCCAGTAACTTTATGCAAAGTTGGACGCTGGTAGAGAACAATGAAAGAAGACTCATTGATGACATTTGCAATCTATTGTGAGTTGGCTACCAAGGGGTACCTTAATAGCTAGGTAAACATTGGAAGATGCTGGATTGAAGTCTACTACAGAAGAAATATGGTGTTCTCTGTTAACATTTTCCTCATGTTTGTGAAGGGGATACTGTCTGGAAAAATTGTTTCAAAATGTCATTAATGTGCAGTATAGAAATGTTGCAAATAAATAAATAAATAAACTTCCACTGGGGATCCGTATTCTCCAAGGATTCTGTCTTCCATAATCAACCGCTGGTGCCAGTGATGGCAACAGAAGGAATTGGGAGTTTGACCCAAGTATGGAAATGTATGGTTAGGACACTGTAATTACTGTCATCAGCTGAATATGCATCCCTTGACAAACTTCAATTAATGCTGACTTGGAATTCAGTACACATTTTTTTGCTTGAAGTCAAACTTCAACTTTGATTAGTTCGGCTACTTTGATTAGTTCATTTGGAACTGAAATAATCAAAGTGAAGTTTGACTTCAATTAAAATGTAAACTGAATGACGTGTACCAAGTTGAAGTCAAACTCCCACCAGCTTCAGAGATCTATCTCTCATGTAGCCATCAGTTAAAAGCACTGATGATTAAAAATATAGGGCTCAAAGCATTAATTGGATTAATCAAAGCATTAATCAATAGATTAATCAAGCAATTATTTCCAGGGTCACAAGCATGGATTTTAATAGGGGACAGAGATTTCGGTGTGAATAGCATTGTTCTCAATGATATATGTGCTTTGGTTGATATAGGATGTTTGCAGATGCTTTTGCCCTGTACCCTTACTGGAATGAAAATGTGAGACAGCATTTTGGGTTAATGGTCTTCAATGTGATAAAATGTAAGGATCAGCAGCAAGCAAATAACTAAAATTCTCAAAGTACAGAACTTTATCACTTGAAGATCCATTTGAGAGGAAACCTTCTTCTGGCTCCTATAAGAGCATGACCAACCGCACTAAAGGCATGGACCAGATAACTGGTTGATCTGTGTCTTTCTTCACCCACTCACCTTATATTCCACACATACATACACACCCCATTGGCCAGCGTTCAGTGAGCTAAGGCCTCCAGGGCCCAAGAGACGGTCTCCTTCTATCATCCTCTTGAGCTGGACAGCAATAAGAGGAAGATTGGAAAACCATCCCTTCCCATACACCCAGGTGTCCTAGGTTGCTTACCAGGTTATCTGGGACCACAGCTTGGAAAAGTTACTTTTCTGAACTACAACTCCCATCAGCCCAATCTAGTGGCTATGCTGGCTGGGGCTGATGGGAGTTGTAGTTCAAAAAAGTAACTTTTCCAAGCTCTGTCTGGGACACACATCCATGTTCCCCTCCCTACCCGTACTTTCTATCAGCTTGGACCGAGAACGTCAAATTGCAAGCCAAAAATGCCCAGAGGCAGCAATGGGGTCATCTGGCACAACTGTAATTAACGAGGAGTCCAAGTCAATCCGAATGTAGCAATTTTAACTGTGAAGTGCTTTGCAAACATGTCACAGCGAGCAACTGATGGTTAAGAATCTGCTGTCAGGCCAGAGCCCAAAAGACCCCGGACCACCCAAAAAAGCATCACCAGATGGCACTGGGCAGACGCAATGGTGGCACAGAAGTAAACTTCTTTCGCCGCCACCACTACCACATGGTAGGTCCGAAAATGAGCTCTAACCAGTGTTCAGTCAAAAACAGATTGAGTTTCTCTCCATCGTCGTTCTAGCCGTTGTTCCTGCCGTTTTATCAGGCCCAAGGTTCGAGTAAACCAAGGTGCATTACGGGCCTTCCCTGGTGGGAGAGGGTGCTTTGGAGCAATAGTGTCCACCACCTGGGTCACCTCCGTATTCTAGAAGTTGACCAGGGCTTCGGCAGTAGCACCAGCCATGTTGGGAACATCCCCTAGAGCATTCAGGATACATAAGTCTCCGGAGGTGGACCATCTTAATTGGCCCATCACCCCTGCAAAGGTTATCAGGGGCACAAAGTCTAAACCTAATCAGGTGGTGATCTGACCTTGACAACGGAGTCACCATGAACCCTTCCACCCTCAGATCACCAGCTTCCTGTCCTGAACAAAACACAAGTGTGTGTCCTGCCACATGAGTTGGTCCAGAAGATATTAAGGACAGCCCCATGGTTGTCATGTCAGCCATGAAGTCCTGAGCTGGACCTCTGAGACTGACCTCAGCATGTATGTTGAAATCACCCAGGACCATCAGCCTCGGAAACTGCAACACCAAAGCCAAGACCAGCTCCACCAGCTCAGGGAGGGAGACAGTTGGGCAGCGGGGTGGATGGTACACCAACAGAATCCCAACTCTGTCACCCTGAGCCAATGCCACGCACACATACTCAAAGCCAGAGGAGTTAGGGACAGGAAACCTGACAGGGAAAATGAATTCCCTACAGATAATTGCGACCCCATCTTCCCATCCCATGGATCTGGGCTGCTGGAATGCCACAAAACTTGGAGGGCATTGCTGGGAAAGTCCAGCTTCGCCCTGGTCATTTAGCCAGGTTTCAGTAATACACACAATGTCAGCACACGCATCCAGAACTAAGTCCTGGATTAATGTGATTTTATTAATCAGCAGCAGAACAGTACAATCCAGGGAGTACCCAGCATGACTGCCAGTGTCCCATGGGTTGGGAGGGGGATCGGGAGGGAAGCACAAAGATGTCTTCTATCCCTTCCCCTGTGATGGCCAAATGTAATTAAAATGTAATTAAACTAACTATAAAATTAAAACCATTTAAAACATGTCTATTTTTAAAAAATCCAAATCAACAAAAACAGCACCCTATTTAATAGCCCTTTTTTCTGAAAAGCCTCTCTTTTCTGTCTGAAGAGAAACATCTTCACCTGCTGATGGAAGGACAGCAGGAGGGAGCCAGTCTATCCTCCCTAGGAAGGGAATTCCAGATCCTAGGGGCAGCCACCAAGAAGGCTCTTTCCCATGTTCCCACTAGATGTCCCTGTGAGGGTGGTGGGACTGAGAGAAGGGCCTCCTCCAATGATCTTAGGGCTCAGACAGGCTTATATGGGAAGATACGGTCCTTCAGATAGCCTGCACCCAGCCGTATAGGGGTTTATAGGTCCTATAGACTAGACCCCTTGGTAGGCCAAATGTGTCCATTATAGTCCCCCACCCCATTGCAGCCTTAAGAGGGGCAGAGGAAAGTCCCTGCCCCCTGCTAAACACCAAAGAATGATACTACAAAGGAATCTTAATTTTTCTATTTTAATTCTCATTTGAAGTGAGCTTTTCAGAGCTCCTGAAGTTCATTTCCAAGCCTGACGCAGGAGAACTTTGCCAGCATCCCTAGTGCCAATTAATTTCAGTGGTTAACCTAGAGTAGATATGAACAATGAATCAAAACAAATGAACTATAGATTTCATCGTGAAACCACTTGCATAGCGTCAGTAAACCAAAACATTTACATGCATAGATTTTTCTTTTGATCTCTCTGAAATACCAATGCATTCTAATACCTGAAAGGCCTTTGCACACGAGCTATGTCATTAGAAATAGCTGCCACAAGGAAAGAGGTAATCAAATCTACAACATGCTTACCTTGATATACTGTGAGACTTGAAAGCATATCAAGGCAACCATGTTGCAGTTTTGAACAAATTAAACTTTGACTAAAGAGGGGGAGGCTTAAGAGACAAACAATTATGAACTAGATGAATATATGCCAATTTGATTTTTTTTCAAAGAAAATGAATTTGCAATTGGGATTGCATTCATCTGAAGATTTTTTCCCCTTACAGATTAATACCAGAAAAGTTCCAGACTGCAAGAAGTCTTATTCAGAGCTATTTTGTGTTTGCTAAATGGGATGTGACAGGGATCTGCTACACTGCTATGCTACAGAAAATAATTAGTTGAGAAGTAACTTGATAATTTTACCACTGTGAATAATGAATGGAAATCAACCTTTGCTTTAATTATGTGCAAAGGAGAAGTATAATTACCTGCACAAGATAGTAATCAGAGAAAATGATAATGCTGAATTCCTATCTTATCTGGTCCAGAGCAAACTAGCTTGTTTAATCTTTTCACCTCTGCTGGAGCACAGATTTTTTTTTTTTAAACCTCTTAATGCAAAGCCAAACAAATATATCAGTAGAACATCTTTCTTCCAGGCCTGGAATAAGTCACTGATGGAGTCTTGCTCTGTAACATATATATATATATATATATATATATATATATATATATATATATATATATATAATCAAAGAGCACATCAGATAACTGAATAGTTTGCTCTGGATCCCAGAAGAATGCAGACAATCTCTAAAACCATATATTTATCACAGTGACTCACAAAACAGAGATATGAAAGTCTTAATAAATATAAGCCCTCTCTGTGCTTTTAGAAGAGGAATTGTAAACACACTGGGCTAAATGTGCTTATAGCCTTCCCACAATTTGCAACCCTGATTGCACATTGTGTTGGGGACTGTAAGAACATTCCACTAAACATCCTTACCATCCCCCATCAGATTTTTTGCTCAGTATGGGAAGGACAGGTGTGGAGGAAGAGGTTCACATGACCCTGTGCACTCCCCCTCCATGGATAGCATTTAGGAGCGCCTGAAGAGAGCTTTAGATAGAGACCTATGTTTGTTTTTGCCTTCCTAGATCTCAGTGACCTAGGAAGGTAGCACTACAGCGATAAGGACACAAAGAGAGTCTCAGCAGATCAAACTCTAGGGCCATGTAGTCCGGCATTCCTTTTCCTACAGTAGGAAACCGAGAGCCAGGGAAAGAAAGCAATGGCCCCCTCCCTCTGTCCCCAGCATTTGGCATGACTGGACTGCTGTAGTAGTTCCCCCTATAGTGTTGTAAATCCTCCTCCCATGCTGCTCAGCTGACTGGGAGGGGTCAACTGAGCTGCCAGGGGAGAAAGGGAGCATGCAGCCACTTACCCCTTGTCCCACCAGCTGATTGGTAGGAAGGGATGGCATAGGTCTCATAAAATTAATCAGAGGGCTGCAATGGGATGCTGCCTACCTCTGAACCAGAGATGAGACCAGGGACATATTTCTTGGAGAACACGCATATCGATCATAGGCTGTGCGAAATGCAGTTGAGATGTGCATATTCCCCAAGTCCTATTGGAGATTATGCATATCAACCAGAAAATGCACATTCCCCAAGTCCTATTGGAGATTATGCACATTAACCAGAAAACATACACAACTCCCTATTAGTGGACAGATGTGCACATTCTCCACGAGAGGTGGTGAATTGTTATGCTCATTAGCTACTCAGCTCACATTGCCCCTAACATAGACTTATGCGCAAATATTTTTTCCAAGATCTTTTATCCTGCCTTTCTATTTAAGAAAAAGGAAATACTCAAAGCAGCTAATGACACCAATCAAACAATTTAAAAAGAGTAAAAGAACCCATTTAAAACAAAATCAGCAATTAAACCTAAAGGGAAATAATAATTTAAAAATGCAGCTTAAATATGCCTGCATCCCCTAATCTATTAATACAGATGTCAAACACCCACTGGAACAAAGGCGTTTAAAAGGGGGAAAGATATGAACCCAAGCAGACCTCCCTGAGGAGGCCATTCCACAATCGTGGTGGGATATAGAGAAGAGCCTTCTGTATTGAGCTTAGTGTATTGGGCAGGTTCACAGGGAAGGATTATTTTTTTCAACATCTTGATCTTAAGCCATTCAGGACTTTAAAGCTCAGCAATCTGAACTGAGCCAGGAAACAAATTAGTAACCAATAAAGATAATATCAAAATTATACTATAGGAATATTGGAAACTGCCTTATAGTGAGTCAGACCATTGGCTTTATTGTCTACTTTGACTGGCAGTGGCTTTCCAGAATTTGAAATGCAGAATATTTCCATATCTACTTGGAGATGCCGGAGATTGATCCTGGGACTTTCTACATGCAAAGTATATGCTCCACCACTGACTTTCCCCTGCAACCAACCTGTAACCCCAGTTAACACCCTGGCAGCTGCATCTTGAATCAGTTGAAATGTCTGCACTGCCTAGCATGCCCAGGTCTCTGGAATTTACCCAGAGACTCTGGGTTTAGGGGGTCCTCCCAGGGTCTCCAGAGGATTCACCCCAATCTCCAGGCAAGTGAGGGGTCACAAGAGAGGTTGCAGAGTCATGCAAAGTTTCATGAGAGGTTGGGGCCGTGTGAGGTCAAGTGACCCCACTCCCTCTCATGTGATCTCTTGTGACCTTGCAACCTTGGCCCTTCACCTGCCCAGAGTGAAGGCAGCAGCAGCAGCAGCAGAGAGCGAGAGAGCCCAGGCCTCCCCAAAGGTTGAGTGGGAGGAAAGCTTGTAAGCGCCCAACATGGGGCATCAACAAAAGAAGGTGCTGGGGGGAGGAAGGAAAGTGCCTGGGGGGCATGAGTGGGGTGCGTGGGTGGGAGAGTGAATGGGGTGTAGGATGGGTAGGAGTGGGTAGGAAGGGGCCTGGGGGAGTGAGTGGGGTGTCAGTGGGAAGGTGCCATGGGGAGTGCCATCACTGGGGTCCCACCCTGTGACATCACTAGGGCCCATTCCATGACATCACTTGGGCCTGCCCCTGCAATCTCACAATTTGGGATGCCTGTGACCTGGCAACGCTAGCACTGCCTTCAAAGACAATCTCACACAGAGCTCCTTAAAATAATCTAATCTGGCTGTGCATGGGGTATGAATGCTGGTGACTAGATCTGACTTTTCCAGGAAAGGCATGCTAATCAAAGGTGGCACACATCTTCCCAGGCACACAACAGGCATTCTCACATCATTCTAGCCATGCAAAATCATTCCAGGAGGTTTCAGCCTGAGGGCGGGGGTGTGGCCTGGGAAGAGTCCTGAGGGCCAAATTAGGGTTGCCAGGCTCAGGGTCTGATCCTGATCCTGTATCTTTAAGAGAAGAGAAAGTCAACCATGTGCAGGTGTTCTTGCAACCCTGTAATGGGAAAAACCACAAGGTGGAATTCTCCCTTCCCCCTGCACAACTTTTAAAGATACAGAAGACCTCTTGGTTGCCAGGTTGCATTCTGATCCTATGTATGTTTACTTAGAGAAAGGCCCACTTCATGAGGCTTGCTCCTTAATATGCACAAAGTGCAGTGTTCAGAACTGGATGCAGTACTCAAAATGAGGCCTAACCAGTACCGAATTATGGGGGAACCAATATTTGGCCTCCAAGAGATCTTCTGTATCTTTAAAAGTTGTGCAGGGGGAAGGGAGAATTCCACCTTATGGTTTTTCCCATTACAGGGTTGCAAGAACACCTGCACTTGGCTGACTTTCTCTTCTCCTAAAGATACATGATCAGGATCAGGCCCTGAGCCTGGCAACCCTATGTCCTAACCAGAGCTTGGAAAATTTCCTTTTTTAAACTACAACTCCCATCAGCCCTAGCCAGCGTGGCCACTGGATTGGGCTGATGGGAGATGTAGTTCAAAACAGTAACTTTTCCAAGCTCTGCTCCTAACTAGCCCTGATTCACATGCTCCTCCAGTTCTTTTGCCTGGCTGGAAAGTGCTCTTGAAGTATAGTCATGTCTCTTGCTTGCCTGGAAGGAGAGATGTGCATGTAGAAACCTCTAATTTTTGCATGGCTGGGCCATAGCGTACCATATAAAGAGTCCCATTCATTGCCACTGAACATGTGGACCCCAAAAGGTTGCCCATGAAGTAACCAAGAGATCTTCTGTATTTTTAAAAGTTGTGGAGGGGGAAGGGAGAATTCCACCGTGTGGTTTTTCCCATTCCAGAGTTGCAAGAACACCTGCACTTGACTGACCTTCTCTTCTCCTAAAGATACAGGATCAGTCTCAGGTCCTGAACCTGGCAACCCTAGGCCAAATAGAGAGGCCTGGAGGGTGCCATTTGGCCCTCAGACTTCAGATTCCCCATCCTTGATCTCTGGCAACAGGTTTGTTTTTTAAAACAAGAAGAAGAAGAAGAAAAATACTTGCCCTCCTCAGGATTGGGTGGTGGGCTGCATAATTTAACAAATAAATATAATGAAGTATTTCTATAAAATTAGTTTTCGGATTCACTGTGTACTACATGTGTGCTATGAACTGAGCCCCTTCCTTTGGGTGTAGGCAGGCCAATGTGTTGAACCAAAACCACCCACTTGGCTTTGTGCACCAACCCTCCCACCAAAAAGTCAAGGCAATTAATCAATGTAATGTCTTTTTATTGCCTTCATAATTAGTTGTCATAAAAGATCAGTCTGCTTCTCCAGCTAATTCCCTGAACCTCATCTTCAAATTTCTCATCAACATTCTATTAATCCCATGTATCATTTGCTTCCTTGATACTGCTGGCGCTCAGCAGTATTAGACTGCATGCCAGTTTATTTTCCTTGATTTTCCTCTTATGGCGATGTCAGTGGAGCAAGGATCAGGATATCAAAAGGAACTGATCTTTATCTTGAGAGGATGCTAGATAAAAAATATGTCACATACCCGGGCATGGATATATTACTAGTTCCTCATTCAAGCATTATACCCCCTTCTCTTTGCTTGTATGGAATCAAAGAGGAAAGGGGGAAAGCTACAGCTGAGCAAAAATGGTATCTTAAAATTCTCCACCCTATTCACAGGAAACAAAATGTGTGTGTGTGTTGCTGAACGTACTCCAGTGGAGTCCTGATTCATGGAGATTCACACCACTGTGGATAGGCAATGATCCAAGCAAGCAGGATGTCAGTAGTCCCAGGGTTCCATGCAGACAGGAAGAGAAGGTAGAATCAGCACCTTGGAGATGGACCATGTTTTGGGTTTCAGGACCATGGTTAATGATCCTGCACTCAAGAAGGAAATGCAAATTGTATCAGCAGTGTGTGCAGCAGCTGGTAGATCTTTATAACCTAGGCTAGATATTCAATAGCTAGAATCCTTGCATTTGGCCAGTTCAATAAGTGGTGCCTCCTTCTTCAGCCACTGGCTTCTTCTGGCTGGGGTTTCAGCCTATGGGGATCTATGGCTCTACGATTCTCCAAGGAGTCTGTGAACCAATGATTGGAATCTAGTGGCAGATTCCAATCTTTTCAGGGCTCAGGGGTGGATATGCAGACTCTGGTGCCCACAGCTTCACATGGGATGTACAAGGAAGTGGTCCCATCTCTTCCTCAGGGTTGCTGCTATTAGAGGACTCTACCTCCAAAAATTCCTGGTCTGGGGGCATGACAAGTGGGGGCCCAATTCTCTGACATTGGCGGAGAGATTATCATCTAAGATAGGAAGACTGGAATTGCTCTGCCTTGATCTGGCGGTAGTTGGATATCAGGGCAATCTAGATGTGTCTTAAGGAGAAGATGATGCCGTCCAAGAGTAGATATGGCCCAGTAGCAGGGTCAAGGTAGACAGTAGTCAAGAGCAAGATAATTGCAGGGGTCAGTAGGACATGGTCAGCCATGGCAGGACACAGGAACAAGATGCTGGGTAGCACAGAGCTAAGGACCTGCTTTGTTCTAAGAGGCTAACATTCTGCGGCTGAGCGTTTATGTAGCTTGATTACCCAAACCCAGCTGCAGTTGGTTAGCTCAGCCATCAGGATTCCTTGCTGTCCTGGCCATTCAATTCAGACTCAGACTCACTGGGTGTGTTTTCCCCCATTTTGTTTAGTGTGAAATCTCAGTTTAGAGTGTTTCATAGATCAGTTTACAGATTATACAGCACTCTGCATCTCTACACAGCATAACTAGGCATGACTGCTCAAGCTAAGACAGTGTTGTAGCAATTAGCCCTGTCCCTTAAATAGGCTCAGGGTGGGCTTTCTATTTTGCATGGGGAAGGTTTTTCTTAACAGGATTATGTGAGCAAACAAGCACTCAGTAGGCTGAAAAGCTGGCACTATCTGTACATACCTGGACATCAGGGGTGGTGGCACTTCAGCCACATCCTCTCTGACACTGCCTCTGGTTGAGCCTCTAATTCCTTCTACTCAGGAGGAGGTATGAGTGGCAGCTCAGATGATAAGGAAGGGCTGAGAGGTGGGACAAAGGTTAGCTCATTCTTAGACATTGCTTCTGCAGTTGTACCTGGAATTAAGGGGGCACATATGTCACTACCTAAATTGCTGAAGCCTTATTCTGTTTCAGCCCCTTCCTGCTGCAG
This sequence comes from Rhineura floridana, assembly GCF_030035675.1. Classification (NCBI taxonomy): domain Eukaryota; kingdom Metazoa; phylum Chordata; class Lepidosauria; order Squamata; family Rhineuridae; genus Rhineura; species Rhineura floridana. The sequence goes on along the minus strand of NC_084495.1, from coordinate 21,774,010 downwards.
TCCACTGGCCTCCTCCTTCTCCTGTTGATCACTCCGCCAGGAGTCTTCCACAGGGTCCATGACATCTGCTCACTAAAAGGCCTCATGAGGATCCTCATTCTTCTGGGCCTTGAGGCATGCATTCCATTGGCAAGTGGCTGCCTGTGCCTGCTCCTTCTGATGCTGATGTTCCCCGGAGCTCGGAGATCCTTCAACCTCCTCCTTTGATTCTACAGGCAAAGGAGCTATAACAGGTGAATCAGCATCCTTCTGATGCTGATGTTCCCCGGAGCTCGGAGATCCTTCAACCTCCTCCTTTGATTCTACAGGCAAAGGAGCTATAACAGGTGAATCAGGGACTTCATCCATGGGCCTATCTGGCTCCAGTGCTGTAGATAAACCTGGTATCACTTCTCCAGAGATGCTGGAGGTGTCTGAGGTAACACTGGCATCAGGAGGCCCCATAAGGTCTGGAGGCTTTGTCTCACTGAGGTCTTTATAGAGGAAGAGTCATCCTGCCTTGCGTCAGGGAAGACAGGAAAGAGTAGGAACCAAGCTCAGTTCTTCATTAATATGAAAATGTACCAGGCTGAATCTTGTGCCCCAAATTCACCACAAGAGATGTTGGAAATGGGACCATTTTGCTGAATATTCTCCAGGGGATAGGGACTGAAATTCTCCAGCTGTTTTGTGGAGCGGAGCCTTTAAAACAGAAAACTCCCAGAGCATTTCTTAGAAAACTGACACTATTTGCATCACAGTTCAATGGACAATTCCCTGTCGTGGAATATGCACATTTCAGCATGAAACTCTGAAAGGATGAAAATTCATTTCAGCCGAAATCTTGGCTTATAAAGTCACTCTTGCTGGGGAGAAAGAAGACATGACTTTTCCCCACAATGTCCTAAGAGAAGCATCTGTTGTGATCCTTCAGATCATATGTTCTGCATGCAAGCTGTATAGATTCCCAGAGCCTACATATACGGGTAGCGAGACAAGTTATCAGCAGCATTATCGGCTTGTAACGCAAATGCATTAAAATGAGTTACTGTGTAATTACCGTTGCCTCTGACAGATTTACCTTGAAGTTACCATGTTTCTGCTGCTAAAATAACATGGGTTATTTCATGATAATTATGTAAGCTGGTGTTGCAGTTGTGCACAATTCTTCAGTGATAATAAAGGCAGGCATTGTGCCAACACAGCAGCAATGGTTCACCCTTGGAGAAGGGAAAGAAGATGGGGATATGTGCCAATGAAACAAACAACACCAAATGCATCAAAGGGAGAGGGATGCTTTAGGGGAATAAGATTCAAAAAGAGCACAGATGGATAGAAACAAATAAACTAATACAATGCATCCATTCTTAAAGAGACCACTATGACGATGTGCCCCAAGTGTTAGCTTAGTTATCAACCCTCCCCTCCAAAAAATCAATTTCATACTATTTAAAAAGTCTTTTGACTTTGGGAATGCTTTTCTATCTTCTGTATTTAGAGTGTGTCATTTTGTGGTTAGATTGATCGTCTAGGACTGGGGAGATCCAGGTTCACATCCGTTCTTCATATATGAAGCTCACTGTGTGACAGTCATAGGCCACATCTGCACTACACATTTAAAGCACTATGATACCACTTTAACAGCCATGGCTTCCCCCAAAGAGTTTTGAGAACTGTTGTTGGTTAAGGGTGCTGAGAGTTGTTAGGAGACCCCTCACAGAGCTACAATTTCCAGAGTAGTTTAACAGTCAATCCCTTTATCCAGGAAACTCTGGGAATTGCAGTTCTGTGAGTGGAATAGGGGTCTGCTAATAGTTCCGAGCACCCTTAACAAGCAAAAATTCCTGGGATTCTTTAGGGGAAACCATGACAAAGTGGTATCATAGTGCTTTAAATTAGGGCTGTGCACCAGAATTGGCTGGGGCCTGTGCCAAATTGGGTCGATTTGGAGGAATTTGGGCCTTGGCTGAGCCAGGTTCAGATAGCCACGGATCCCCACAAAAAAGGTGAACCTACCTGATGTGTCTCCCAGAAGGTAGAAGGTAGAAGGCACGCCCAGCACTGTAGCTGTCCCACAGGAACAAAGTCTCCGTTCATCAGTTGTTGAAGAGAGACATCGATCTTGTGGGGTGTGGGTGCTGCTCCTCAAGCACCTTTTCTGCAGGATATATTTTCCCACATTCTGTCATGCTCTAACATTACACCAGGAAATGCAAGCAGGAGAGGTCTTTCCCATTGATGTCTAGTCGGGCAGAAACCTGGGACACAGCTGAGAGTGGGAAAAATCTGACTTCACTCTAAATCTAGAATCACTATGGGCAGAGGGACAATGTAGGGCCCCGTCCCAGTGGTGACTGCAGAATGCACACTTTTATTTCCTCCCAATGTAAGTCAATGGCTGCCATTCACACCTTTGGAGGCAAATAAAGCATGACAGGCATAGTGTGTGGTCATGTACATGTGCGCATGCATGTATGTGTGTGTTAATGCACAACTTCAAATGTAAAAGAAAACAAAAAAAATCAGCTCTGAGATGTCTCTTCAGCTTTCAAAATTCTTCAAGAAATGAATGGACAACCAGCCCTCACTCATTCTACCTTTGTTTCTGTATAAGAAAATGTGAGTTCTCAAAATGGTGCAGCTTTCCATATTAACATTCATAACTGAAGAACAACAAAGCAAGATTTGTGTTGTTATGAAGTATGTATGGACTCAAATGCATGGAGAAGATGTGTGATCACTGAGGCAGCTGAATCCCAGCAAAACTACAAAGGAGCTGTTACCATCTGCAATATCAAGGCCCACATGAAGATGTTTCAGTTTTTCAAGCAAAAGCACAGTCAATGACAACAGCTACTCAGAAGTGTTCTGGCACTTTCAGGACATATGTGATGCCTGTGTGCTCACCCTGCCATCTCAAAATCCCTCTGACTTTTGCAAAGAAATGTCACTTCAGTTTATGCCAAGTAATTGCTGTTCAATTGAGCTTAACTTTATAATTTTATTGGCTTTGACAATGGCATCAGAGAAGCCATCCTGTCTTGGTCCACCCAATAAAATTAGGTGGAAGTTTGCAATGCAGAGCTACCCTTTGATTACTTTGATTATTACTTTTTAATTGACAGTGCTGCAGAGGTGTCTCTGCCCATGTTAGGCAGGCATCAGCTATTCTATGAGCCTAGTAGACTTGCTTTAAGTACCAATCAGCTGTTCAGCATTTACAGCAAACGCGCTTCGGGCAGACATCAACTGCATCATCATCATCATCATCATCATCATCAACATCATCATCATCATCATCATTATTATTATTAAAATTTACCTGTCCTTCACCATAAGATCCCAGGGCAGGTTAAAGCAATTTTAAAATACAGTAATAAAATCAATCAGTTTAAAGCAAATTACAGCCAAGAGATTAGGGTGATCCATATATATATCCATTGATTTCAGAGAGCTTGCTTTAACTGCCAATCAGGTCTTTGGTGACTGTGAGTCCATTTTGGGCAGGCACTGGCTGTGGCATGGAGTTCTCAGTGGGGAACACCATAGCACAGAGGATTCTAGTGGGCTTGCTGTCACTGTCAATTAGCTGATCAGTACTGACAGCAAGCCTCCCTTGCCAACATTATAGTACAGAGGATCCCAGTGGGCTTGCTGTCACCACCAGTCAGCTGATCATCACTGATAGCAAGCCTCCCTTGCCAAGGAACAACTGAGAGCTCTTTAAGACTCATGATTATTCCTTTGCTGCTGTGTTTCCACCTAAACCACACCTGTTGGCACAAGGGTGTCAGGTGTGGGGAACATGGCCATGGTTTGGGGGGAAATGGTCTTGCAGGCCAAATTGAGACCTAATTTGTCTTGTGGGGTGGATATTCTCATAGGTTTTGCTGAGGAAAAACCTCAGCAGTAAAAATTGGGTGATAAGCTGGATGTGTCACACACACACACACACACAGAGAAATTGTCCTAGTCTTATCAGAACCCTCTTATCTTCCACTGCAATTCTTCCAATGTGATGGCAATTCTAATCCATACCAATGGCTGGCTTCCATTAAATTTTAGCCATAGGATTTGTTCTGGTTCCCAGCATAACTCTCCACCTGTCCAAAGTCCATTTAGTTACCAAGAAATTTCAGACTGTACCAGGTGCTCCTCTCACTGCTCTGGCTCCTTCATTGGCCCTGTCCCCTTCAAAGATGATCTGTGATTGGCTGCGCTTGCTGCCAGTCTTGGCTGTAGGAAATTATTCAGTTGAGGATGGCCGGTGACTGGAGGGATGCCTTGGCTGCAGACAAGGCTGGGTTGTGATTAGGTTGAGCTACACATGTCAGCCCATTGGTTCATCTAGATCAATATTGTCCATACTGACTGGCAGCAGCTGTCTAGGGTATTTGATAGGGGACATTCCCAGTCCTACCTTGAGATGGCAGGGATTGGATCTGGAACCTTCTGCATGCAAGGCAGGTGCTCTCTCACTGAGCTACAGCCCTAGCCCTGAGGTGAGATTTGAAGCAGGGACATTTCACCGCCCTCTTTGCCTTGTGGAATGGCTGTGGTTCAGGCGAAGAACATTTTGCATGAAAATGGTCCCAGGTTCAATTCCTGGCATCTCCAGGTAGGGTTGGAAAGATATGAACCCTTCTACTGAATCAGACCATTGGTCCAGCTCACTCAGTATTGCCTACAGTGACTGACAGCAGCTGTCCAGTGGTTCAGGCAGGGACTTTCTCCAGCCTTACCTGGAGATGCTTTGGGATTGTACCTGGGATCTTCTGCATGCAAGGCCAGTGCTCTACTGCCGAGCTGTGGCCCTTTGAGCTGAACCACCCCAGTCACTCTCATTATGGCTATTGCAATATTGCAATATTTGAGGAAGGGAAACTGCCAAGGACTCCATCAGAAAAGAGGCCCTCCCCCCCATTTGTTTCTTTGGTAAACAAGAATAGTGTTCTTCTGGGATGCATTTACTGGCGTGGATATAATATCCTGCGCATGTGATCTGAAGGCATGATAGACGTGAGCTTCTCTCGCTGGTGACTTTGTCACCTGCAGAGTCTTTTGCACAGTCCTTTCCTCAATGATAACTAATCCCAAATCCTCTTCACAGCTTTTTATATGAGCTGTGTTGGAGTTCTGTATCACCAGAATGAAAGAAAGCTATCAGAAAACAGAGTCAGCTGTTTATGGGAGAGAAAGGGGCTGGAAACCAAGGCTGCTTCTCCTGTTGCATTTTCTGGTTGGTGTAGCTTTGCATGAGTCTCTTTACTCTCCTATCATTTCCTGATGGGATTAAAATGTCATTTGCTGACATGCAGAGATGATGGTGTTAGAGTTTCCGCAAAGGAAGACTGAGTACTTTGACAGGAAGAACTGCACTTTTCACTGTCAATAGTGGTCTGTTGGAAAAGGGCCATGGCTCAATGGTAGAGCCTCAGCTTTCCCTGAAGAAGGTCCCAGATTCCAATGGAGGCTGGTCCATAAGACCAAATGGGGGCATTGCCCCACCAAGCTCAAGTTAACCCTCAACCAGCCCCCACCTGTCTGCCTTTTTATTTACATTACAACCAGTCCAGGAGGTGACACTTCTTAGTGTCAGTGCTGCCCCATGAAGAAGTCGAGGATGGGGACAAAACTGGAATTAATTGGTTCTTCCTGCCATTGACTCTGGCTCCCTCTATTGTCGGTCTCCCTGCTGTACACCCTACCAGTCCCACTGAGTGACAGCTACCACTATCAAGTCTGATCCCTGGCATGTCCAGGTTGGACTGGGAAGACCCTTGTTTGAAAACTGGAGACATTGCCAGCTAGTGTAGGTGATACTTAGCTAAATGGACCAATGCATTTCACCTGGTATAAGACAGCTTCCTATATTCCCATATTTGTTTAAAAAAATTGGGCAGAGTCTACTGGGATCTCCCTATATCAGGCCTCATTGTAATGAAGAGGTGTCAAATATGGGAATATGAAAGCACTTGTCTCAAGGGTAGAGAGGGGGAAGTAATGTGGTTTGCATTTTAATTCACACTTCCTGAAACAATGACTTGAAACACAGTTATCCTTTAAAATGTGCACTTCTCCAAATTTTATGATGCAGTTCTCCTATAAATAAAAAGTGTGCAAAATGCATATATGAGAGGAAAATGTGCATAAAACGGCATATATTTGTGAACATTACCTAACCATGCATATTACAAAAAATTGCTTGTAAAAATGTTTCATGAGGACAGAGGACAAAAACAGTGCAAACTGATGCAGAAATGCAAGGAACTGAACTTCGAACTGAAAAAAATCAGACTCTGAGGGGAAAAAGCAAAACTGGCAAATTTGTTCACCCCTACTCACCCCTATAGTTTGTTCACCCCTATAGTTTTGAGCTGACCTATAGCATAATGGACTAGGAATGGATCAAATATAACACACATACCCCAATGCCATTTGTCTCCCATAAAAGTTGGAGGGTTCAGAGACTTTTGAAGGGAGGGTGCTAAATCCTCGTAATTTTCTCTAGGGGTGAGGGATTTATCATTAAGATGAGGCAGTAGGTGGTAAATCTCTGTCTCTCCCTTTTCATGTAACAAGCTTTGCCACTACTTCAAGTGATGACCACATTGCAATGAGCAACCCATTCTGTTTTTCAATCTTGTAAAATGCTGCAATAGCATCTAATGCAGGGATGCATCTAAGGCATCTAATGAAAGGATGCAACATATATTGCCCCCAAATCAAGAAATTTTGGACCAACATAGTAAAGGAGAAAAAAACAATAATGGGATGCATTTTGCCAGTGGATCCTTTAATTATGTTATTTGGGTATAAAAAGACTTTGTATTATCAGAAGACATTTACTGATAGCTGCTACAATGACCATCTGTTATAAGTGTGGGGAGGGAACCTGAGAAAACCAACTTTGGAGGAATGGATAATTAACGTATGGGATATTGTAAACATGGTGAAATTGACAAACATATTAAGTGTTAGAGAAGGAAGACAGCCTGACAATCTTGTTGTGGAAAAATGGAGAGTTTTTTAATTATTTATTGATGAAATAAGGCACAAGACAATGTAAATCCACAATTACGGAGAGTATTGTAAGCCTACAAGCAGTAATTTATTAATTGTTTGTATGCCTGGCTTTTTCTTTGGTCAAATCCACACCATATGTTTAAAGCACTATTATACCACTAACCGTTATGGAGAATCCTGGGAACTACAGTTTGTTAAGGGTGCTGGGAACTGTAGCTCGGTGAGGTCAACACTCTTAACAAACGACAGTTCCCAGGATTTTCCCTGACTGTTAATGTGGTATAATAGTGTTGTAAATGTATGGGATGGATGTGACCTTTCCTCCTCCCTCTTTCTTTTTGCATTTCATAGTGATGATTACAATTATATATACGAAGAAACAACAACAAAATGTCCCAATGGGAACAATGCTATGTCATGATATCATGTCATTCCCAGAGCACTGCAGGGGAATCTTGATGGCTCCTCTTACTGGTCAATTGAGGAAGCCACCTCTTCCTCTTCCCCTAGGATGCCTCCTGTAATGATGCCACTCTTGACACAGTGTCATTGTCATGACCCCTACAACCAGCAGTGATCTGCATACAGAGTCAGAGGCTCCACAGGCAGCAGATGGGGAGCTGGGTCAGGGCTCAGAGCTGATAACTGAAGATAGTGAGACCATTGAACCTGAAGCTGTTGGACAGGAACTCTGAGAGGAACCTTCCAGACTACTTAGGCCTTTAGGGTCAGTGCCTGGACCCTCATGGGCACCTTGCCCTGAGCCTGAAGAACCAGATGCCTCCCACTGCACATCACCAGTCCAGCAATACAGGGAGTGCACCAGGAGGGAGGCTATGGGACTGAGGAGTGCCTGTCTTCAGGCCAGGGCAGTGGTCCCTTAAGCCTCTCAAGGGGGTGGAGCCTGGAGGAGGTAGTCTAGAGACAGAGGTTTACTTTTGCCAGAGCTGCTTGCTCACTTGGAGCTGTCCGTGGTCCAGCAACCTTCAACCATTGTTTTCAGTGGGTCTGCTTGGAGTAGAACTTAGTTGAATACCACCTTTTCTTATCTAATATTTCTGCGGGCAAGTCCCAGTGCACAATAGCGATGACCTTGCAGAGCAAGAACATGACCCTGGAACCAATGCCTTTGCAATTACTTGATGTGCATCTCTCAAGCTCAATTGTTGTCTCCTGCTTCCTCTTCCTTTGAACAAGTGTTTTCTCCATTCCCAACAGTGCTGAGCCAGGTTTCTCTTTGAGAGACAGAACTTCCTGTGTTTCCACAAAGCTGCCATGGCTCTTGAAAAATTAATTTGCAGCAAGCTTAGTGTTTATTCCCAGCAACGACGACCCTCCCTGACACTCCTCTTCCTTTTTGTTTCATGTTTATAGAAACTTGCAAAGTTAATAGAGAGGCAAGCTAAAATTAACAGCGAGCAAGTATCTTGTGATGCAGCCTCAGATGAATAAATTACATAAGTCATACTGAACTGGAACAGCAAAGAGGTGGCACAGTTCACAACTGAAGGGGTAGGCCATGGCTTCATCCTTCAGCTGGAACATGGAGGGAGAGAAAGAATAATGGGTACTGAACACAGGATCTTACGGATATCTGGTAAATTTAGTACACACATCTGATGGGCTACACTATAGCAACTTGCTATCCTGGTGGGCTACACTACTGAAACTTTCTGGGGTTGGGACCTGCAGGGAAATAGTATTGAACACTGGATTCTCTTCCAATCCAGGTCTGGGGTGAGGCAAATCATAACCCTGGGAAGCTCCCAGTGAGCCCTGCTTCCTGAGTGTAGGAATACATTGTCTTAGCAAATGCTTTGAGCCAGGGTAGAGAACCTTGGGCCCTCTAGACGTTGCTGAACTACAACTCCCAGCAGCCCCAGCAAGGATGACCAATGGCCAGGGAGTACAGGAGTTGTAGTTTAGCAACCTATGGAGAGCTGAAGGTTCCCCCACAACTAGCTTATAGTCATTGTTCTGTCTGCCTTGCTGTGTACTGCTTCCCAGCCAGCAAACCCAAGGCCTCCTTCTGATGTTCTCACAGTGGGTCCTTTGCACTGTTGATGGAAGCTAGGCTTCAAGCATCATGCTGTCACTGCACAACTCTACTTCTCAGTTGTGTAGTGTCATATTCAGAAGTGCAGGGTCCCTTCATGATGGCTATGCCATGCCCCCTCACAGCCACACACCCTCACTTGCTTGCTGTCCATCACCATCTCCCTAGGAACCAATCAGCATGGAACGGGAATGTGTTAGCTACTGAGAATAATCCTCTCAGTGGCTGACTCATCTCATTTCACTCAGATTGGTTCCAACCATCAGGAAAGAACAAGGAAGCATGTTAGAAGACTCTTCTCAGTGGCTAACACACATAGGGACCCGCTGTGACCCTGTTCTCAAAAAAGAAAAGGGTCTACAACCCCCCAAGATCCCAGAATACACCCCTGCTGCTTCTAGTCTACCTATCTTTCAGTTGGACCAACAAAAGAGTAGCACGGAGACCAGCAGCACATTCCACATTCCCCCAGCAGCTAAGAAGAGTCACACATAGACCACATCTCTCATGTTTAATCCCCTTTTAAAGCCATTGCCCATCACCCCCACTTCTTGTGACAGTGAATGTAAGCATAAATGTGAAATGTGTGGATATTATTAAAATAATAATGTCTTTCAAATAGAACCAGGAGCAACCAGAGTCACTCAAGTTCTCTGTCCAGCAAGGTGATAAACTACTATATTACCATTATCTTAGTTCAACATAAGAATTCCATCTTTCTTTCTTTTGACCCTGTAGCAGGGATCCTGGGATTTTAAGAGCTACGAGACAAGGAGGAATGAAACAGGTGATGCTCTGTTTCTGCTAGCCAGCACAAAGATGGAAGGAAGGTGTCACCTGTTGAAATTCTGACTGTCAAAGATATAGGAGCCAGGAGAGATGAGGTGGTAATAACCCTGGTGCTTAATAGCCTCTCCAAACAAGAGGTGGTGGTTTTCTTTAAGTGTTTCTGAACAGGTGATAGAAAAAAATAATATAAAATAGCAACAGCAGTGCTAGAAGTGTTGTTTGATGAAAATTTGCAATGTGACAAGGATCTTTGTGCATTTCTAATCACACTGAGTAAGCACTGTAATAAGGAAGCCTCATTATATCATTAAGCATTGTGTTTTTGTGCATGCTTTTTAAAATAAAAAAATGTATACATGTTTGCTTTGTTTTAAAGTACTCTATAAGCTTTTATAAAAATGAGTTAAAGCTTTCTGGAAAATTAGAATGTGTTCTTCATGAATAACCGGTGTGGGTTTTGTGGGGGTTGGGGCCATTTTCCAAGGATGGAAATCTAAAGCAAAGCCTTGACAAAAAAAAATCAAGTTGAGATGACAAGCGTTGCCTGCACAGGAGGGCATCTAAGTAGAAAAGGTAAGTGGTGCCACGATGGAAGTGTATAGAAGTATGCATGGCATGGAAAAAGCAGAATAGAGAAACGTTTTTCTCCCTCTCTCATGGCAATAGATCTTGGGGACATCCAATGAAGCTGAATATTGTAAGATTCAGCACAGGCAAAAGGAAGCACTTCTTCACACAGCACATAGTTAAACTATGGAATCTGCTCCCACAAGCAACAGTGATTGCCACCAACCTGGATGGCTTTAAAAGAGAATTAGACAAATTAATGAAAGGATAAGATTATATTGGTGGCTACTGATGGCTGTATTCTTTGTTGGAGGTACAGGCTTCTGAATGCCAGTTGCTGGAAATCACAGGTGGAGAGAGTGCTGTTGTGCTCAGGTCGTGCTTGCAGGCTTCTTATGTTCTCATGTCCCCCCCCCCAAATTGTCCTTGCAGTAGCTATGAAATCGCCAGCTTAATTCATGGGATCCAAAGATTACTTCCAATGCAACACAAGAAGCTGCTGTTATGACTACCCATGAATTTCTCTCCATGTATGTTAAGACACACATTCATTCAGCTACTTGTATTCATTTGTGTTGGTTTTATTCTCTCTTCTGTAGGAATTTTTGCCAGTTTGTGGTAACAGCAGTGAAGGCAGCAAAGCTGATTTCAGAGGCTGTTCCTTGAAAACACCATTATATTTTCCCACCTGCCCCAAATCTTGTGTGATTCTGGACCATACCCAGATATGCAGACCTCTATAGTCTGGAGACAGTCTATAGAGACATAATATCTGCATAATACTCTAGAAGGTGTTGCTGTTGTTGTTGTTCAGTAGCACTTTTTGTTGGATGCCCACCATAACACGGTGTACATAACATATACCAGTGATTCAGATCTTGACTTTGGTGCTTTTGAATGGGAAATACATTGCACCACTGCAGATGATCAAACACATATGATGCACAACAGTGGATTTGGATCCAGTCTGTTAAAAAAGCCATAAATTGTTTTAGAAAATATCCCAATGAGATGATTCGGGAAGGTGGAAAGATCTCCAAGTAAATGGTGGATTTGCAATAGGATCTCATGGGGTTCAGTATGGCAGGGATTGACAATCTGGTTTGGCCAGTGGGCACAATTGGAATTCCGAGAAAGTGTCATGGGCACCAGTCACATCCTTTCTGCCATGGGGGGGGGGATAGCTTCACACAAAGCGACTGCTACATTTAAAAGAGAAGGAAACAAATACAGGCCCCAAAATTGTGCAGGTAGGCTTTTAACCAGGACTTCAACCCCCATAAATGGGGAAAAGGTACCTACATCAGCCACCACCCTATTTGTTCACATAGACAAGCTCTTTGTACCTCCCCTTTGTTCAGAACAGGTGGGAGGGTGAGCATACATGCCTAGCATGAAAGGAAATGTGGGCATGTTCAGTATTAGAGAGGATGAACCACTGCAAACAGGAAATGAGCAGGAAAAGCAATGAGTCTCTTGTGCATTGTGGTTTTTGAGGGGAATATTTATTGACACCTTTTACAGGCACCATAGGAGGTACTGGCAGGCACACTGGCAACTCCTGCAGTAAGCAAACTTTCTAGAGAAGACGGCTTTTTTTAAATTTAAAAATGCAATAATCTCCATGGAGAACTACCTTAAACACCTTGCCTGGGGCAATTTCTCATTACTTGTGGAAACAATGCAACCTTTCCCACCTTTAAACAATCAGGTAGCATAAGACCACTCTGCAGTGGGTCTGGTGGTGGTTGTGGTGGTGTCAGGAGGTTAAGAGGCTGTACTCTGAAAATATGTGCTCCATATTTTCCCTGGTGGAATGACAGTGACATAATTCCATGATAGACAAACTGTACCAATGCAATGCATGCCTCCAGTGTGTGGAATTTCCATTCAATATTTCATAGAGCATGGCTGTATCACTATAAGGCCCATTTCCTCCCCTCACCACCCCCAATTGCAGCACACCTGCCTGAGTGGTTTTCACAGTGTAGCAGCAATGATGCACTTACATCAGTGGGGTTTCGTTTAATGGAAGCAGCTTCTGAGTTTGTGCTGTTCAGTCTCAATTCTAAACACTGCCTCTAAATTCATTTTGGCACTGAATATATGCATCCAACAAAGCTGAGAATCACGCCAGTGCTCTCTGTGCATGGAATAACAAACACATAAACATCTGAATTTCTGGCAAACATTTCAGAACTATTTAATTCTTTTGGCCCTCCTCCTTGCACATTATTTTAAGCTAATTAAGTCCAAAGGGAGGAGGGAGAACAGAACTGAAACGGGTTTCTTTTCAAAATTTTGATTTGAAATGCGACTTTGATTTGCCCTTCCAGAATTTGATCATCGCCCTCCCCAAACAAACATACCCTGGAGCAAGGTTTGGATGGGCGGCTCAGCAGCTACATAAATGAAATGAGTGAGGCTTCCAACAAGCTTTTCTAAAGTATCGATTTTCCCAATCTGCATCTGTTTTGGAATTGTTTTTAGATGTTTTCATTCTTGTATTGTTTGTGTGTTTGCTGCTCTGGTCTCCTTTGGGAGGAAGGGAGGGATATAAATATATTTAATTAATAATAATAGCTATGCTATACTACCCTGAACACGCCCGATCTAGTCTGATCTCAGAAGCTAAGCAGGGTCAGGCCTGGTTAGTACTTGGATGGGAGACCACCTGGGAATACTGGGTGCCATAGGCTTAGAGGAAGGTAATGGGAAACCACCTCTGAATCCCTCTTACCATGAAAACCCTATGAATATATCCAAAAGATTCATAGGGTCGCCATAAGTCATAATCGACTTGAAGGCATATAACAACAACAATTATTAATAATAACAGCAATAAGGATGATAACGTTTATAATATTGGATGACTAGTAAGGATGCAGGAGAAATTCATTTCAGTACTTATTTAAACCCAAATATATTGCATTCACACTTTCTGAAATCTGCACTTATCCAAGTTTTGCAATGCTGTTTTCTAACCAAAATTTACAAAAATGCATATATTAGGGTAAAGAGTGCATAAAACATGAACATGTTAGAGAAAATAACATAAAATGCATCGTTAGGAGGAATTCCTTGCAAAAATGTGTATATTGGTCAAAACTGCATACAAAATGTGTGTATTGGGAGAAATTTGCAGTAAATTTCTGGACAATTGTCATGAGGATGTTTTCTTTTAAAAAAACCAATTTGCTGCAGAAATGTGGAGAACTGAAATTAAGACTGGAAAAATGAGAAACTGAGAGAACCAAAATTGATAGATCTTCCCTAATGAGTTGTGGGTACAACATGGTTTGTGTTGACATATTAGAGAAATTGGGTGATGGTAGACGTGAGACAATCTGGGTATGATGAGTATGTGTTTAGAAGGGCTGAGTGTTGCATATTGTGAGTCAATAAAATCTCCCTCCTGCCAAAAAAGGTTTTGCTTTGGGGGAGATTTTATTGTTTTAGTTGGTACTGTAGTCTTTCAGTGTCATTGTTAGTAGGTATATAGGTATACAATATTTGTTTGGTTTGTTTTTATTTGTAAGCCTCTTAGATACTCTTTCAGTATTAAGGAGTGCATAAATGCATGAAATAAATAAATAAAATGGTCTTCAGCGTTCTCTGTCTGCTAGTGCAAGGGTTCTTACCCTAGCTGAAGGATTAGTTTTAATATTGCACCACAGAGGAATTCAGTGAAATAGCTGTGCTAGCAGAAACTCATTGTGCAACAGATTGTACAATCTCTTGCACAGCAAAGTTATCAACAGCCTGCTTATGCATTCTTTTCTGCAACAACATTCTGATGCCACAAAACATTTCGCCAGTAGAACAAGCGTACTGCTAAGTGACTTTAACACTACATTAGACGCAATCCTTTGTTTGCGAGAAACAGTCAAAAGAGTTGGCCCAAAGAGATACAACATTCACCTAAAAAAAAGCTATTTGGCGATTCAAAGCCATTGATACTTTTTTCCAGCAAGAGTAAAAGCTTTTTAACGTTAAAGAACTTCTGACAATGTGTCAATGTGCACAGGTCTCCTGAATACTTTGACTGCATCTGTCAAGAATGCCAGAAAGCCTCAGACCTCATGCTGTTATGCTCAGATCCTTCTTATAGACTTTCCATGGGCATCTGGTTGGCTGCTGTGAGAATAGGATGCTGAACTAGGTGGGCCGTTGGCCTGATCCAGCAGGGCTCTTCTTATGTTCTGTTCATTTGAAGTGTGAGAATAACTTTTAGGGGAAATGGTTCTCAATTTGTAACACATCTGAGCAATACATGCTCCACAGTAACTCAGAGCAGGGCTTTCAGTGTGGCTGCCCCTGTTTCTGTAGAACAGCATCTCTTTTGAGATATAACATGAGCCCACTGTCTGTGATTTCTGGAAACAATTGAAGACATTTTATTTTGAAGACAAGCTTTCCCACCTGGATGAAAAGTTCTCTGCCTTAGTTGTTAATTTTGTATAGTTTTAAAGCCTATCTTCAGTTGTTTTCGGTATTGTTTTTAAAACTATTTTAAACTGTTTTATGATGTGTTTATACATTACCTTGTGACACATGTAAATGGTGATATAATAGCAATTATTTAATAATAATAATAATAATAATAATAATAATAATAATTAATTTGTTTGTCGCCTATCTGGCAATTAGCCACTCTAGGCGACGTACATTAAAATGAGATAAAATACAACAATAACAATGCAGTCATATTAATAACAGTAAATAAAATACTGGACAGTCATCAATACATATAAAAACAATTATATTAACAGCATACGACAGATGACAAGATCAAGGAGATTTACCCCTCCCAAGGACCTCAAAGGCCTGTTGGAATAGCCACGTCTTCAGGGCCTTGCGGAATACCTCTAGAGAATAATAATAATAATAATAATAATAATAATAATAATAATAATAATAACCTGACCCTAGGTAATTGTAAGGTTTGTTGACATCATTATCAGTGGTGCTGTGTGTGCGCATGCATGCTTGTTAAGACCTTTCCTCTCCTTTTAGAGGCAAGCTTCCATTGTTCAGATACCAGCACCATGCCGGAAACAGGGAAGCAACTGTTCGACCAGCAGCAACAACTGGAACACCAGCACAACATCAGAAGGTGTGGAGGAGGGGGGAGAGCACCTCACCGCCGCTTTCCAGCACAGGGCCTTCTGCTCGGCAACAGCCACTGCCATCACATTCTTCTCCTTCTCCTGCTCTAAGCAGGACCCGGGTCCTTGCCGCCGCTTCTTCAACAAAAGCCTGGTGTGGGTCCTCCTGCACGGGGCCTCCTGGCATGGGGGTCTCCCTGCTCAACAACAGCCTGGCGCCTCCTACCCAACAACAGCCTGGTGCGGGGCCTCCCGGCACAGGGCCTCCTTCTTCACAACAGCCGCTGCCTCCACGTCCTTCTGCCCCTCCTGCTCCAGGTAGGGCCCAGATCCCCGAGCCCAAGTGCTCGCAGCTGCCCTCCGACATAAACTGCCAGCAGCAGCAGCAGCAGAAGCCTGGGGAGCAGCAGCTGAGCGAGCCCGAGGACATGGGGAGGAAGACAACATTGAACCAGCAAACAGCTTCACTGTAATAAATGCTTGTCGCCCTTCTGCCTCTGGAGAACTCCCCCCCCCACTAAGATCACCTCCTCTTTCTTGGTGGTGTTGATAATGATAATGTTGTTTCTATTTAATTTAATTTTTGTATATTGTATTGTTTATATTGTATATTATGGTATTTTTATACCTGTGTTTATTTTTCTTGTAAGCCGCCTTGAGGGCCTTTGGCCGAAAGGCGGGGTATAAATAAAATGTAATAATAATAATAATAATAATAATAATAATAATAATCAGACTCATTCCCTCTTGGAAAACAGTTTGGTTCTTATCTTATACTTATTCATATGTTTACTGGATTCTTGAGAACTCAGAATAGACTTTGTTGGCAGACACAAGATTCAAAATGAGAACACAACAGGGCTGCCATCTTGGACAGGAACCCTGATGTTAAAGCTAACAACCATCCAAAACAGAGGTCAAGTTCTAATGAAAAATTACTGCAGATGTCCCATAACATAACCACTTTATGAAATCTCTTGAAGATTTTTTTTGTTTCGATTTGCTCTATAGAACCCTGCAGAAACTTAAGATCCCTTTAAACAGGGTGACTAGGAGTATCTTTTGTTTAATCACAGTTTCAAACTTTATTCCAAGACCATTAGTAGTGCCCTGTCCAGAGCTTGGAAAAGTTACTTTTTTGAACTACAACTCCCATCAGCCCCAGCCAGCATGGCCACTGGATTGGGCTGATGGGAGTTATAGTTCAAAAAAGTAACTTTTCCAAGCTCTGGCCCTGTCCTATTCAGGCTTCAGTGGCGTCATTCCCCCTCCCCCCAAAAAACTGAATGTCCAGTGGGATGGAGTGTGTGGGAGGGGGAGATTCTCCAACTGAAAAGGTTTGCTAATAAGCTGAAAAGAGAGGAGTTTTGCTGAAGTCAGCTAGAGGATGCAGTCCCTGGTCTCTTCTATTTTCCTATGGGGAATGATTGGTAAAGAATGCAGTGGCCCATTCCCCAACTCAAGGGTGGAGAACCTGCTGCCCTTCACATGTTGTTGGACAGCAACCCCCATCAGCCCCAGAAAGCATGCCCAATAGTCAGGGCTAATGGCTGCTTTAGTCCGGCAACCGCTGGAGGGCCACAGATTCCACACCCTGCCCTAACTAAATTAGGACCACTGTGAGGTTATTTACAATAGTAATTCATGTTTTGATATATATTTAAATGTGCACTGTATCTCAAAATATGTATTTAAATGCATATGTTGATATATTTAAACAAGAACGAACTGTGTCAAAGCACTCAGGGAAGTATGAAATCTGGTGGATAAGTCAGTCTATTAGTGTGACATGTGTAGATCAGGTCATTTCATGTAGGAATTCATGAGGACTGAATTCCTCAAGGGTGCTTACACTATAAAAAAAGTAGTCTGGGAGAGTCAGTTATCACATGCTTCATCATGTTTTGGAGGGTGCTGGCATCTCCCTTTTGGACTGGGGGTGTATTCATAGGAACACAGGAAAACTCTCTTACATCAAGTCAGACCACTGGTCCACCTCAGCACATGCAAATGCCATGCAAATTGGTGTCTTCTTTTGTTCTTTTTTTGGTGGGGTGTGTGAGGCATTTCCTCTTTCTTTGGTGATTCAAAACTGGTCACCCTACTGGCCCCAGCGGACTAGATGGACCTGTGATCTGATCTGGCAGAGATCTTCTTATGTTCTTATGCAAAAGTAGATTACAGTAATTGCACTTCTTAGGAAAGGGTGTTCAGACTGAGGTGGAATCCAAGAGCGATTCAGCGGAAGGGGGGATAGGCAAAGGGCAGCAGGGATGTGCTTGGAAGGAGAAGCAGACTTTCCCCATAATTGCTAATTAGGATGAGGGGGAGTCAAGTGGCAAAAAAGTGCATCTTCAGATTAAAAAAGAAAGTTCTCTGCCTCACTGTGCGGCTCTTCAAAGCAGCCCACTTCCTCCCCTCCCATCCTGGCCCTCTAGAGAATGTGTTTTGGTTTTCAGGCCTGCTGTGTTAATTACCGTTTCCCTGATTGCCTTCGGTGAGACGCTGCACTTCTGCTATTTGAACAATAGATGTTGGAGGGGTTGCCTGGAAGCTGCTTCCAGCTAAGTCATAAGATGTGCATGCAGGTATGTGTGTTGGGTGAGTGATGCAGATTTCTATGGCAGCGCGCAATTGCAGGATGCATTGGGGACATTGAAGTGCAGAGGCGCCACATTCACTGGACGGCAGCAATAAGTGGGCCAATAGAAAGAGATGCCGTATCACTGGAGAAGCTACATGTGCAGATACAGGAACTGTCTTATAGGGACAGAGGACAAATCTGACACAGTTTTCATTTAAAGGCAAGCTTACCAAATTCACACTTTCCAAAACAACATGTGAACTGAAATACAGCCATCCATCAATATGTGCACTTCTCTGAATTTTGCAGTGCAGTATGAGGAAAGGTGGCAGCATTGGGGGCTTTTTAGTTCAGAGAAAAGGCAAGGAAGAGATGACATCACAGAAGGGTATAAAATGATGCATGGCATATAGAAAGGGGACAGAGAGAAGCTTTTCTCCCTCTCTTGTAACACTAGAACTCAGGAACATCCAATGAAGCTGAATGTTGGAAGATTCAGGGCAGACAAAAGAAAGGACTACTTCACACAGTGCACAGTTAAACTATAGAATTTGCACCCACAAAAGCCAGTGATGGCCACCAACCTGGACGGCTTTAAAAAAGGATTAGATAAATTCATAGAGGAAAAGGCTATCGGTGGCTATTAGCCATGATGGCTATGTTGTGCCTCCATAGTCAGAGGCAGTATGCTTCCAAATACCAGCTGCTCAGGTCCTGTTTGCAGGTTTCCCATGCTCAACTGGTTGGCCACTCTAAGAGCAGGGTGCTGGAGTAGTTGGGCCATTGACCTGATCCAGCAGGCTCTTCTTATGTTCTTATGTCCCAACCAAGTGATGTGTACCAAAATGCATATATGGGGTACAGTGTGCATGTGCATGTGTATATTAGGCAAAATTGCAACAAAAGCATTATATCAGGTGAAATTTGCTCTAAAGTGTTGATGAATTATGATGAGGATGTAGAAATGTAGAGAACTGAACTTAAGACTAGAAAAACAAGAAACCACAATTGACGGATTCGACCATCCTTACTAGGAAGGCCCCACATTGGCTACCTCTGAGCAACTATCTAGAGGTGGTGAAACTACTAGTTGACAAATCATCACACTTCCCTGAAAAAAAACTTGCCAGATTTAGAACTTGCTACTTAGATAATTAATTAGGACTGTTAGGAAAGATGGTTCTCTCAACTTTTGAGCTATGCTTTAATTTAAGGATGTTTTGGTCAACGCAGGATGTGTACATTTCTTGCTTAAGGATAGGATAACCAATCAAGAGTGTTTGCTAATCATTGTACTGTGAGATGATTGTTGTTGCTGCAAGCTTGTGTGGGCAATTTTAATATGTAATCAAAAAGCTGACTCATGCTCTGAGGTAAGATTTATGCCCAACCCTGACATTAAAAAACACTAGACAATGAGCAAAAGTACTCTCCGATGCTTTTTTAAAAAATCCAATGCCACTGCAAGACATAAGACCCATTCCTCCATCCCAGAGAAAGGGAGACATTGCTTCATCTTAGAGGCACTGAAACATCCACAGGATTCTTTTTTACAAGTTCAGGAGGTTTAGGTGGAGCAAAAAGGACTGAGAAAATAGGCCCTATTCTTTGGTAGAAGGCAACAACTATTGATTGATAGGGGCTAGAGAACCACCATCATCAGAGCAAGCAGTAAAGGGTGTGTCAGTTTCTTTCCTCCCCAAGCCTTTGCCATCACTTGGAGGGGTAGTGGAGGTGTAATCAGTGTCTGGCAGTGTTGCAGTATTCAAGGGGAAGGGTCATCGCTCAGCATCTGTATGCAGAATATCCCAGGTTCAAGTCCTAGCATCTCCAGGAGAGGCTGGGAGACAACTCTGTTTGAAATCCTGGAGAGCCACTGGAGAGTCAGTGTAGACTATGCTGAGCTAGATGAACCAATAACCTGACTCAGTATAATGAAGCTTCCTATTTACGTTCCTAATTTCTTACAGATTGGCCCAATGGGAAAAATGCATCACAACATAGCATCATTCCCAGGGTGGGAATGATGCACTGTTGTGCACGGAGAAGGACTGACGGCTACCTCCAGTGACCAACTCTGATTGCATCTCCACCACCGTCACTTGAATCACCAGGGGAGCTTCTCCTTATTTATTGATTTGTTTAAGAGATTTCTTACTCACCCTTCACCACAAGATTCCAGGATGGGTTACAACTGTGTAATCATATAACCAATTAAATCCAATATTTTTTTTTTAAGAAACAAACCAAAGAAATGTGCTTCAAACAACAGAGGTGGCTCCACAAAGATCACACATATCTTAGTTGTCAGGGGAAAACAACCAATGGAAACTATATAATGAGGCTGCTTGAGGCACCTCTATGGAGAGGGAATTCCACATTTTGGCAGCTGTCACAGGGAATGCCTTCTTTCAGAACACCATCTACTGAGATTCCAAGGGCTGTGGAACTGTGGAACTGTGGCACCATCTGCCAACCTTAACACACAAGAGCATGGTCTTCTTCTTCCTCCTCCACCCTTTAAAGGTCAGAAACAAACAAGGACCACGGCTGCCTTCCTTCATATTGGTGAACCTTGCATCTTGAAAATTAATAAATTTCACCTTTAACCCAGTTGAAAATTGCCAAACGCCCCCAGTTACCCACTTTCACAGAGGACAAACACATCCCAAAGTTTGGGTAAGTTGTCCTGTCCACTAGTTCATTTTCTTCATCCTTGATCCACAATCTCTGCTGAGGTTTTATAGTTCAATGTCTCTTCTGAGGTTTATTTTTAATTCCACTGGCAGTAGCAGTATGCTTCTGAAGACCATTTGCTGGACGAAACTGCAGGAGGGGAGAGTGTTCTTGTGCTCAAGTCTTCCCATAGGCATTTGGTTGGCCACTGTGAGAACATGATGCTGGACTAGATGGGCCACTGGCCTGTTCTGCAGGACTCTTCTTATGTTCTGATATTATTAATAAGGCTTGCGTCAGAGTCTGTAGGTGAGCTCACTGGACCCTTTCTAACTGTAACTGTGTTTTATAATGTTTTTAACTGTTTTTATGATGGTTTTCTTTTATTGTTAAATTGTTTTGTTCATATGTTTGCCTCCATGGGTTCTTTGGGAGGAAGGATGGGATATACATTTAATTAATTAACTGGGCCCAGGAAGCAGGTTAGACTTGTTTCCCTGAGGCCCTTGCCCCCATCAGCTTTCTCAAAATCTCTCTTCTTTTGCTTGTGAACATGCCTCTCACTGCTCAGTAACTATTCCTTACCCAGCCTGTTTCTCTCTGCATAATACTTTCCCTCCCTCCCTTATAATCTCTCCACTATTCCCTTAATACCTACTCTTTCCCCTTCCAACCCTTGTCATACTTCTCAGCTATTCCTCATAATACAGCCTGGAATATTTCTATGCTCACTTACCCATAAAGCTTGCCAGCTCTCTGAAAGATGAAAATGATCAGGGGGGGGGGAGAAAGGCATGTAGTGAAAAAGCCAAGGTCACCATCTTGCCGTACTCAAAGGGGATAGGTTGGGAGAGAATCAGTGTGACTTTTGGATTTAGTAGCCAAGTAAAAGAGTGCAACTGCCATGTCATTTATTGTTCCAATTTGCTTGGCAAATCGCATGAAAATTTCACAGCTATGGCCATTGTGTCGCTAGAAACCTGAATTGGCAGCCTACAAGAAAAAAGAGAGAGATTGATATAATGCTAAAAATGGATTTCCCTGTCTATCCAGCAGAGAATTAATTTCTCTGCTAGGTGGTAAGTTTCATATCTTTCAAATGGCAATGGGTTTTTGTGGCTTAATTCTGAAAAACACACCAAAAGAAGACTAATTCTCTGCTGCCTCCTTGAAATTAGGAGGACAGAGATGAAATTAAGACAGAGACTTTGGCATAAGCATTAATGCAGGGTGTGTGAGAGAGAGTGAGAGAGAAAATGGGAAGGGGGAGGATTTACCTTAGGTATGCCATCCTGGACTCCTTTGGGGAGGAAGGGCAGGAGATGATGATGATGATGATGATGATGGAAGCATTTTTCTGTAGGCGGCTCACACATGACTAAAGTATTGCTTAAATGGCCCAAGCACACTTTGGGGGATGATTATGTGGGTCATAAAAAATAACCTTGCACCCCATTGGAAAGGGATGTGCTGATTCTGGCTGCTTTCACACTGCACTTTTTTCCGTTATTCAGACTATTTCTTACCTGATAATTTGCACATTATATTTGATCTTTCACACAAAGTACAAGCTAGTTTTGAAATTCTAATGGAATATAGTTCAAGTTTAGCACAAATTTTCATGGTAAATATTACCAGAAATAATCAGTTTGCAAGCTTGGGAACCCGGAAAATCATGAGAGTTTTTCACCAGCTGCAGTTGCTCACATGACAGGCATCCCAGCATGCAGTGCATTATCACCCTTCAAGGGTGCTTTTTTTTTCTTGCCTGATGAAAATTGTACTGGTATTCTGGCATAGGCACAAGTAGCAGCAGCATTTCCCACACACTCTCCATGTCTATACAACTCTCTCTCTCTACACACACACACACACACACACACACACACACACACACACACACTGTGTGTGAGAGAGAGAGAGGGAGGGAGGGAGGGAGGGGGGAGAGAGAGGGGGGGTTGCATGGCGATGGGATGAGATCTTAGACCTCCTGCACAGTGGAGACTTCAGTGGGCATGTGTATAATGGGTGAGGGATGAAAACAAGGCATTCATTGCAGCCTGTGAAAAACAGTTGCATGAAATGCCGGTATATCGACTGAAAAAGCTACTGTCCCTTAACACAACAGGTATTGCAGTGTGAAAGGAATTTTGGAAATTGGGACAGAAGTGCTACCATTTTAATCTGTTAAATTAATGCAATAAGCCCCATGTCTGAAAGCAGCCTCTGCAGAAAGACCCACACAGTCAATCCTCATTCATGCAACTGGGCCATTTAAAGATTTAGCTCAGCTGCTCAGAATCTACTCACAGAAACACAGTTCTCATGCAAAACATGCAAGGACAGCTTGTCTCTGAATAGTAGTTCCTGAAATCACAGGCGGGGGGGGAGTCCTGCTTGAGGGCTTTGCATAGTCATCTGGTGGGCCACTGTGAAAACAGAACACTGGACTTGAGTTTTTGGCCGGATTCACCAGCGCTCTTCTTACATTCTTAGCATCACTCACCCCTCCTGACCTTTGGAAAGGGTTTTGCTCACCACACATTCTGAATGCTGGTGGAAGGTTGGGATCAGCCCAAATCTGAGCACTGAACTTGGAATACTTCCTCCCCCCAACAACTACATATGCTTCTGCTCTCATATTCTTCTCCAGCACCCTCAAATGCAACCTGCATTTTCTTAAGGTCGTGAAGTGTTGTGTTTCCTTCCTGAGAAGTGATTTTTCATGGTCATTAGTCATATGCTTCCTTGTCATTTTGCCATTACTTTCACAAAGCCCCACCATATCCATCATCGGCTGTTTTTTAGAAGTGACACCTTCAACCCCAACTCCCTGCTGTCTGCTAGGTTCTCTTTTATTTCCTCCTGGGCAGTGCTGAAGTACTTTGGTTCCACTCTTTGCCCATTCATCACATGGAATCTGCCTCCTCTTTTCTGATCCTCCTTAGGTACAATTTCAAGCACCAGACTAGAATATCTAATGTACAACTGGCCTACTCAGAAGCTCTGGAAAAGGCTTATACTTTTTGTCTGGTATACGCAGGGGAAAACATATGGCCCCCAAAGGTAGCTCTGTTGAATATTTATTTGCTTCTGGACTCAATTAAATGAGTTCGATTTGGACTTTAAAGCCCTGTATGGTCTAAGCCAGAGGGGGGCAATGTGGTGTCCTCCTACTTCCATAAGCCCCGGGCAACATGCACATGGTCAGGGATGATGGAAGTTGTTGGCTACACCTGGTCTAGGACCAGCTTACTTTAAGAACAAGCTTCTTCTGTATAATCATGCCCACAAACTAAGTTCAGCCCCAGAGGTCATGCGCCAGCTACCTCAGAGGCCATGTTCACCACAAGATATTCATTCTGAGCATGAGATGTACAATCTTTTCTGTAGTAGTGGAAAGTTTCTGGAACATTCTCTGATCAAGATCTCTGTTTACTAGAAACATAAGGTATTTTCATTTAAGTGGGCTTCTGCTATGCAATATATATATCAGTTTGAATCTAGCTAACAAAGGGATTTATTGCATTCCTTGAAGGGGCCACCATCCACTCACAGAAGGTCCCAAGTTTATTTCTCCACATCTCCACCTAAAATTATCTCAACTTGCAAGACTTAAAATGCCCCTGCTGAATTCTTGGAGAGCTGTTGTCAGTCAACACAAAATAATGGGATAGGTTATCTCAACAAGGGTAATCAACATGGTGCCCTCCAGATGTTGTTGGACTCCAACTCCCATCAGCTCCAGCCAGCAAAACCAATACCCAGGGATGATGGGAGCTATAGCCCAACACCATCTGAAGGACCCCATGTTAGCTACCACTACTATAGGGCAACAATATGTATCCAACAAGATCCTCTGTGGTGCAGAGTGGTAAGCGGCAGTAACGCAGCCAAAGCTCTGCTCAGAGCCGGAGTTCGATTCCAATGGAAGGAGGAAGTCAAATCTCCGGTAAAAGGGGTCGAGGTCCACTCAGCCTTCCATCCATCTGTGGTCAGTAAAATGAGTACCCGGCATACGCTGGGGGGTAAAGAAAGGCCAGGGAAGGAACTGGCAAACCCACCCCATATATACGGTCTGCCTAGTAAACGTTGCAAGACATCACCCTAAGAGTCGGAAATGACTTGCACTACAAGTGCGGGGACACCTTTACTTTTTAATATGTATCCAAAACCCAGATGTCTAGCCCAGGGCCCTGATGTCAGCTGTTGCAGCCATTTGTCAGGGATGGCTGTGGGTCACAGTCTGGAGCTACAGCCAGAGCAGGACCTTCATGTGTGCTTTCCCTTCCCCTGAGGAACCAAATGCCTCCCATGGTACCTCTCTGATCCAGCTGTGGCAGGAAGCACAGTAGGTGGGAGGGCATGGAACATAGGAGGAGTGCTTGTCTTCAGGCCAGAGGTTTGGCCTTTAAGAAACCAAGTCTCCCACAAAAGGGCAGAGACTGGGAGATATGGTCTGGGGGACAAAGGCTTAAAAGGCTCAGTTTGCTTTTGATCTTTGTTGCATCAAGTGGCTTACTGGGAACTCTCCATGGTCCTGCAACTCCCATCTTGCCTCTGGCACCAGACTAGATCGGGACACTCTCAATCTTTAACCTGAAATTGCACCATAGCACTCAAATAACATATTTCACACATTGCTAAGATACTATTTAGACCAGCCATGAGGCAATCCATGTAACACTGAATTAAGACCGCACATCTGGTTCAAAACCACACAGCCTGTCATCACGACTCCAAGTATTTCCACGTAGCTACATGTTTCCTATAAGGCTGTGGACTTCAATTTGAACTAAAGCTTTCTTTCTGTTTAAGGCTTCCACGTAACTTTTCAAGTTTTTCAGCAAAGTCATCCCCCCTCCAGTTCTCTTGAGCCAAAGCCAGCTTCAGCTTTGTGCAGAAAGGAGTTTGCTGCGAACCACAAATTTTATGTAGATTTGTCTCATTGTAATGTAGAGTTTGACAGAGTTTTTAAAAGAAAGAAAAAAATTATTTAGTACAGAAACTTGCTGTAGAACATGTAAAAAAAAGTAAACATTGATTGATTTCTGGATCTGCTCCAGGATTCTTCCAGCAGCATTGCTGCAAGGTGCCAAACCTCTCAGATAAGCAGACAGCAAATTCTATCTCATACTGTGAGGGCATACAAATACTTCTTTAACTCTGCATGATGAAGCCTGGTAAATATGGGGAGGAGGGGAAAAGAAAAAACTCAAGAATTGCAGTCACTTCGCTCCTCTGCAGCTATGATGACCACATAAGCCTTCTCCTTTTGTGTCTTTACATGGACTCCAAGTCACATCCCACAACAAAATCCAAGCTACTCGTCCTTATGTTTTTGTTATTGCAAGTTTATTGAGTCCCTTACACACATGCGCGCACATGCGCGCGCGCGCACACACACACACACACACACAGAGAGAGAGACAGAGAGAGAGAGAGAGAGAGAGTAATCAAATATGTACAGGAAAATAAAGTGTGCAGATAAACAGACTGAGAACACTATGCTTCTCCCCTCCAAATAAGACACCCCCAAGTAATCTAGCCCTATATCTACCCCAACATTAAACAACTCATCCTTACCCATTCATCCATTTATTCAAGGTATTTGTATATCACCAGGGCAGTTCACAATGAGAATTTATGATAAAATACAATCACATAATTATTCAAAAACCCATTAAAAAAGCATTTTCCAAAAT
This sequence comes from Rhineura floridana, assembly GCF_030035675.1. Lineage (NCBI taxonomy): Eukaryota > Metazoa > Chordata > Lepidosauria > Squamata > Rhineuridae > Rhineura > Rhineura floridana. The sequence continues at coordinate 21,747,520 of NC_084495.1, read as the reverse complement.
GAGCAGAATGGACAACTCATTACAGTGTTTAAAATATTTTAAAATATACTTTCCTTTCATTTAATATCATTTAAAATTCCAGAGAGGATAAAAAAAAAAATCTGAACCTGATGCTTAAAATACATACAATAATGTAGGTACCAACTAAACTGGATTGATTTCCATTCCAGACATGTGACGAGTAAGACTGCGTACGCACAACATGTTATTCAGGAATCAATGGAGACTGAATTCTTGTTTTTTCTATATAGTCCACACACAATCTAGCTCTATTGCATAGGTTTTGCCCCTGAAAAGTGTTTCTTGAGGAACTGGTTTTAAATAGATAAATAAATGAAAAGCCCATTGCAAATTGATTCGGTGTTACCCCATAGTGTGTCCATTTGAAAACAAGTGCACCAGACTGCAGTGGGCCCTTGAAGGCGGTGGCAATGTGGTGGCACTACCGCTGCCACCACCAGGGGCCTGAACAGGCCTGGCCACATCAGTATCTTGTGGATAGTCCCAGGAATGGTATAGTTGGTCCCAGCAATGGGGGACTGTATCCACACTTGCCCAATGATGTTGCAGGTGGGTGTATAGCAAGATCACAGTCACCACTTCCTGCTTCATTCACCAGGGGAATGTTGAAGGAGAAAAAGGTGTGGATAGTCTAATCAAGGGGAGAGTTTTCAAATGTGTTTCAGGTAACCACACCTACCCTTTTAGACAGCAGGATCTACGATCAATCTAGATTGAAAGAATCCTGTTGAGGACAACTGTGAACAATTACAGATTGAGAAAAACTGCATTTATCTGCTACAGGTATGTTGGTGTTAGGCTCTGTGCCAGTGGGTGGCCAAGGGACCCTGCAGCCGAGAGGGGCTGCTGCTGCTGCTGGGATTGGGCAAGTGTAGCTCCTGCTCTGCAATCCAGGCTAGCACTGGGCCATGGAGCGGGAGCCACTCAGAAGGCAACACCCCCACCGCTGCCAGCACAGGCTGGCTATGCCACTTCCCACATTGCCACATCAATGTGCCACGCTCATGCTTGCCATCATCTAAGATGGTGGTGAGGACATCAATATAGTGATTGGGGCAGTGGCAGGGAACTGCAGAGCCACCCTCTTGAAATCGATGCCGCGGAAGCTTACTTTAACAGGGCTGGGTCAGGGTGGTGATGAGGTCAACAATGTGTGGATGCACCAGAGGAGTCAATCCAGAGTGTACACACAGCGCACTAACATATTGATGCAGCCGGCCTGTTCAGGCCTCTGGGAGTGGCAGCAGCAGTGCTGCCTGCTTGCCTCTGCCTTCAAGGGCCCATCGCAATCTGGTGCCAGCCCTGGTTACTGTGTACTCAACCTATGCAAACATCGGCAATTTCCTCTCTCCTTTCCAACAGAATTCTCCAACAACCCTTCTCTGAGAAGCCTGTGTGCAGGATTTGAGTGCACTTGATTTTTTTCCTACTTTATGCTCTCTTTCTTTTACTTAATCACATTTTGAACCTCATGCACATATTGAGACACATCCAAGAACTTTCTTGTCTGGTACAAATGTACCCCCAAAGATTTCTCTCACCCAAGCAGTTCTTCCTATACTTGTTGGAGGCATCAGTCCAACCCCATGAGTTCAACAACTGTTGTTTATTTCCCCTCACTTTGATCAGAAAGGCTACAAATGAATCACTGCAATGCATTCTCTACCCCTCTCCTTGTCTCTAATTCTCATCTGAGGGATTCAATTGGGATTTGAGTCAAGTGTAATCAAGACTAGCCTGCTCATTAAATGGACTTAATCATTCACCTATGGTAATAATGCAATGCAATTGGCAATAGTCTCCCACTTTAACTCTGACATATCATCACTTAGTAGAGAATGGAGTTGTTTAATTTCAACACCCTACAAGATCTGAATCATGTCACAAAGTTGTCATTATCAATCATTAGCAAAGTCTCCATATCTGATGGCAATTGGCATGATTTTTAAGGTTTGATCTTTTTAACCAGATAAGGGTTGGCTTTCTAAAGATACATCAATGATGGGTAGATAGACAAACAAGCCATGCCTGGCCCAAGTGCTAGCAGGCTCCCCTCTCTCTTGGATTCCGTCAAGCAGTAGTGATTAGGGCAGTGGCAGGGAACTGCAGAGCCACCCTCTTGAAATCGATGCCATGGAAGCTTACTTGAACAGGGCTGAGTCAGGGCGGTGATGAGGTCAACAATGTGTGGATGCACCAGAGGAGTCAATCCAGAGTTCTTGCCAGTGCGTCCATAACTCACCACCACCTTGCTCCATCACAGCCCTGTTGAAATAAGCTACACTGACAATGTTATTGGGAGGATGGCTCTGAGGCTTTACCCCACCACACCAGATGTTTCTGCCATCACATCAACTCTTGCAACCTAAGAATAGGCTGAGAATGGGCCCTTCCCATTGGCCAACCTCATTCAGCTTCCATTTTGAACTCCAGCAGAAGCCTGTGGGAAAGGGTATATATATATCATAGTATATATCTTGGTTATATATATGTTCATTGCTTTCAAAACTGTCCATCCGTCCGTCCGTCCGTCCGTCTATCTATCTATCATCTACACACATACACAGTAATATATATATATATATATATATATATATATATATATATATATATGGTGTAGTGGTTAGGAGCAGCCTCTCCCAACCAGTGTGCCTCCAGATGTTGTTGGACCACAACTCCCATCAGCCTCAGCCAGCATTACCAATGGTCAGGAATGATGGGAGTTGTGGTCCAACAACATCTGGAGGCACACTGGTTGGGAAAAGCTGGGTTAGAGTGTTGGACTATGACCTGGGAGACCAGGGTTCAAATCCCCACACAGCCATGAAGCTCACTGGGTGACCTTGGGCCAGTCACTGCCTCTCAGCCTCAGAGGAAGGCAATGGTAAACCACCTCTGAATACCACTTACCATGACAACCTTATTCATAGGGTCGCCATAAGTCGGGATCGACTTGAAGGCAGTCCATTTCCATATATGGAAGCCTTATTTGCATACTCTTGTCTTTTCTTCATTGGCTAAAAAGCCCTTTCTGCCAATTCATGCTTGAGCAAGCTGTCAGTCCCATTCAGGGGTTAAATTTGTTTTAATTTCTTTCATTATTTATTTATTAAATTCATATACTGCCCTTCCTCCCAGAAGGAGCCCAGGACGGCAAACAAAAATACTAAAAACACTCTAAAACATCTTAAAAACAAGACTTCAAAACATATAAATAGCTTTAAAAACATCTTGGAAAGCAATTCCAGCACAGAATCAGACTGGAATAAGGTCTGTACTTAAAAGGGTGTTGATTTCTTGAATAGGCCCTCGCCTTCTGGATAGTTCATAACAGTGGTAGGTTTTTAGCAGTGGGGCAAAGAAGTTTATGAGCTCTGAGAAACCAGAGCTTGGAAAAGTTACTTTTTAAAATTACAACTCCCATCAGCCCCAGCCAGCATGACCACTGGATTGGACTGAAGGGAGTTGTAGTTCAAAAAAGTAACTTTTCCAAGCACTGTGAGAAACATAGTATAGGTTGAATCCAAATGTTGTGCTAGTGGAATGACTTCTGCAAGTGCCATGGAATGTCCCACTTTCTGCCTGTGAGCCCACCAGCACCAGCACCAAATCTGCCCCTGACGGTAGGGGAAAACCTCAGACCAGATTTAGATGGGCACACAAGAAGAGGAGGGGTTAGAGAATTTCTGTTACACCTGCAGAAGTTGTTCCACTCATGCAGTGACTTACTTGGTTTAAGGATGGGTGAGAAATTCAATTCAGTTTGCATCTCAAGCTGAATCTATCAAAGTCGCACTTTCCAAAACAGTACGAAAACTGAAACACAGCCGTCCTTTGAGATTTGCACTTATTTGAATTTTACAATGCAGTTTGCCAACCAGTGTATACAAAAAGGTGTATGTTAGGTGAAAGTGTACATAAAAATGAATATATGAGTGATTTTTTATTTTCATAATACAAAAATGCATTATAAGATGAGAAATTGCTTGTCAAAATGTGTACATTAGTCAAAACTGCCTGCAAAAAAATGTGTTTTAGGATAAATTGATACTAAAATGCTCGAGAATTTTCATGTGGATTTTTCTTTTTTTTAAAAAATAGCAAATTGCTGCAGAAATGTGGAGAACTGAATTTAAGATTTGAAAAATGAGAAACTGAAAGAACCAAAACGGACAGATCTTTCCACCCCTAACTTGGATATAACCCTACAGCTGGATCTAATTTTCCAACTCACAGCACTGGGAGAGCAATAGCTTCAAAAATGAAACTGAAATTCAAAAGCTCTTCTTATTCTTGTTTTTTTTTTTAGAAAAAAATGTGTTGGCAGAGGTGTACCTAACAGATGCTTATTTTAAGAAATAATCAGAATATTATTCACCATGTTGGGACTTACTACTATACGTGCGGTAGGGTGGGAGGAGAAGAAAATTACAATACCAAATTATACATATATATATAATTGTAAACAAACAGAAAAGTCACATTTGGCAAAATCTATCAACACTTCCCAAGAACTGTTCTTGTTTATATGTGTGTGATTTCTGAATTTTTCAAAACTACCTATAATAAATATTGGAATAAAGACTCAAAGGAACAACTGAAAGAGTGAGGCATCAAATCTACCTCTTGATGTCCAGTAGCTACTCCTAGCAGAACAGGCTCCAGAACACCTTAAGCTATAGCAGAGGGGTATGGGGGTTGAAGCTTCCTGAAGGAGCTGGGAAGAACAGCGTATGGGGTGGGGAGGATAGACAGCACAGAGGTCAGGAAAGCAGAGCTGGTGGTGCTTGAAGATTCAGGAATGGGGTTGCATGCACACCCCTAATAAAAGGAAGGTGTTTTGTTTCCCTTCATTTTAGCAGGGGATTCTAATAAAATCCCATTCTTGATTCCGGAGGGGTTTGCATCGGAATCTTCCTAAAACAACAGGCTCTCAAACAGCTCATCAGGTGACAAGTGGGTAGACATGGTTTGGGGGAAATGGCCTTGAGAGCCATATTGGACCCAGGTTTGGCCCATGGGCCAGAGGATCCCCACGCCTACACTAGAAGAATAAAGCAGACTCTCTGATGTGTATATGTTTGGGTCTATCAGGGACTCAGGAGTTGAATGTGGCCCTCCAAACCCCTCTATCTAGGCCTTGAGACACTTCCAAGACCATGCCCCCTCCCTAGGTCATACTCCTCTGAAGCCATGCTCTGTGCTTTCATTGAGTACTTTTGCCTGGCTGGAATGGAGGATACAGCTGTCAATGGCTACTAGCCATGATGGCTATGCTCCACATCCACTGTCAGATGCAATATGCTTCTGAATACCAGCTGCTGAAAACCACAGGAGGGGAGAGTGCTTGTGTGCACAGGTTCTGTTTGAGGGCTTCCTATGGGCATCTGGTTAGCTACTGTGAGAACAAGATGCTCAGCAAGTCCTCTGGCCTGGTCCAACAGGCTTTTCTTATGTTCTTATGCTCCCATGTCACCTAGGGACTCGGGTATGAAGGAGGACACTGTCCCATCATCAGTATTAAAGTAAGATTCATCTGCCAGTCTGGCCAGCTTCTGAATGTGGAATGGGGTGGGTGCCATCTTGTCCTTCAACTCAAGCAGCAACATGTGTTGGGCTGGCTGCAATTGCTTAGAAATCTAGGGTGGGAACAGTGGGCACAATCCCAATTCCCCCTATCCACACGTACCCAGTATATTTGCATGAAGCTCCAGTGTTTGCTAATGGGGCAGAGAGGTTATCAGAATTATAACTCTGAAATGCTAGTTTACGGAGGGGGGAGTGTTTATTGGAAAACATGGAACAGTGTTTAGGGGAAGAACCATGGCTTAACAGGGCAGCACATGCTTTGCATGCAAAAGGTCCCAGATTCAATCCCCAGGTTTTCCAGATAGGGCTGGGAGGTACTACTGTCTACAACAGTGACTGACCAGGGTCTCAGACAGAGGGTATTTTCTGTCACCTGCTACCTGCAAGGGAAAGGCTGTAGCTCAATGGCAGAGCATCTGTTTTGAATGCAGAAGGTCTCAGGTTCAATCCCCATCATCTCCAGGTAAAGCTGGAAGAGAAGTATGTTTGAAAACCCTGGAGAGCAATTTCCAGTCAGTGTCTACCACACTGAGCTAGATGTACTGATGGTCTGGCTCAGTATTAGGCAGCTTCCTATGTTCCTAAATGCTTTTAGCTTAACCTTTGAATATTCTGATATACAGTAGGGCCCCGCTTATACGGTGGGTTAGGGACCAGGCCCCCGCCGTAAAGTGGAAATCGCCGTAAAGCGGAACCCATAGACTATAATGGGGCTGTCATGCAAAAATGACACGAAAATGTCACAAAATGCCGCAAAATTGCAAAATTGGCTTTAAAAAGGGGAATTTCCCGCCGCCGCATTAGCAGAACGCTGGAATATGAAGCTCCGGTAAGCGGGGCCCTACTGTATTTGATATGTTTGTGATGTTGGTGTTTGGCTTAGTTTGACATTTTTACATTGCTTTTTTGGGGGGGAGGTGTTTGTTTTCATTCTGATAGGCCCTTGATTAATATTATATATATATATGTCTATTGAAGTCCATAAATAAACAGAACAAAGACTTAGTGTCCAATCTGGAACCTGGATTTTAACCAATGATGCTCCAACAGAGCACCATTTCAGAGGAGATCAAAGTTTTCCTGAGCCTGTTGCTTTTCCCACTTCTTTCCCTTATTAATTTTAGATCTAAACAGGTCTGGAACTTTTCAAATATTCCCATGAGTCATGTTGCACAGTTATGAAGCAAAGAATATCCATCAGTTGACATTCAGGAGATTATAAAGTGCTGTTATATGTATTTCGTTGTTCACATGGTAACAGAATAATATATATATATAGAAAGAGTATATTCATAATGAAACACAATGCCGGGATTCAGAAATAGACTGTAATAACATACTGGGTGAAAAATCCTAACGAGGAGAAAGAAGCCATACTCTTAACAGATGAAACACATCTCTCTGGACAATGCAATTAAGAGAGAATAAGCTAGCAAAGCAGTAACGTCTACCTCTTGGGTCAAATGTACTTAAAATCTTTTTAGCAAGAGGTAACCACAAACCACTGGTTTACCCAAAGGGACACATTGTCCCATACTGTATGGGATTCATCTCTCTGTCTTGCTTTTTTTCTCCCCTTCATTAAGTCAGGGAATGTCCTATTAAAATAATTGCAGGTCAAATTTGCAATCAAAATTGATTTTGAGGCTGGATTATATGAGGATAGCAGTTCTAGAGATGGTTTAAAGGAAGGAGAGGAGGGAGGAGGGAATTGAGAAAGAAATCATCCTTAAGTATGAGAAACTAAAGGTTGAAAGGGACTTAATTTTACAGCTCGGAGCTATCCTTTGTCTTAAAAGGTAAGACAGGAATTACCATGGTAACCAGCTCACTCCTTTCTGCTCATAGAAGAAAAACAAGAGTTACGTACATGAGTTAAAACACTATCAAATTGTTTATTCCTATCTTTAAATAACGTTCAGGATCTCTTTCCAAAGTGGCACCATTATCCCCATCAAACAGAAGTTAGAGCATGCTATCAGAGTGAAAGAAAGCATTTGTCGTTGTTGCAAATCACAGCTCTTGAGTTTTCTTTTCTTCCTCCCCTTTCTTTTTCTTTCTTTCTTTCTTTCTGGCTAACATTTTTACTGCTGCTATAAAATTTGCACCTCTCTGGAGGTAACCTTCACACATAATCTGTTGCTTCCTTCCAAAGCACATGTATTTGACTGCAGCTGGGCTCTTGAACTTGAGACAATAAAGGAAGGTAATTCCCCCCTTTAATTCCCAAGTGTTGTTTTGTTCCCATCTCTCCAGAGTCCAGAGGAAACTCTGGACCACAAGGTCTTCTGAAATTTAATGGAAGATTAAGGAAGAAAACAAGGGTGCAGGAGAGGATCATCTCTCTTCTCTCTCTCTGCTTCATACCTACTGTGGGGATTTACTATATTTTCTATACATAAGATATAGAATGCAATAAATACATTCAATAGTTCTGCTTCTGGTCTTATGGCTCATCCCATTTGGATCTAACTGGTTTGCTAAAGGGGAGCATCTATGTCCCTCATAGTAGAGACAATGCCAGAAGATGAGGAAGAAGAAGAAAGAACAAGATACCTGGCCAGGAAATGGTTTTGAACAGAACTTGGAAAAGTTACTTTTTTGAACTACAACTCCCAATCCAGTGGCAGTGCTGGCTGGGGCTGATGGGAGTTGTAGTTTTAAAAAGTAACTTTTCCAAGCTCTGGTTTTGAATTTGCTTTCAACAGTGGTAGGCCTGGGCTGCTTCTGCATTGATTATGGAATAGCCATACTTTGCCTGTTCGCTGTTCACAGAGCATCTGCATGCTGTCACAAACAAAAAGTCCCCCTCTGTGCTTTCCTTATTCAACTTCTGCTCACCTTCCCCAAAACACAGAAAATCCAAGATTTTTTTTCTTAAATAAGTGGAATCATTTGCAATTTCCTCAGGTGTAGATGCCTACTGTGCTGCTATTCTTTACCAGTTTGGGCTTCAGACATTTTCTAGATTGCTCTAGCCATACCTCCTCTCTCTTGAAATTAGCTCTATCACTTTCACCTTTCTGTTTCCTTTATATCAGTACCCCCTGCTCCCCTGCCAAATAGCACTGCCTTTATATCAATTTTTCTCCTTTATCTCCTGACCAAATCACAGTGGTATGTTTGTGTCATAATCAATGATCACAAAGACAATTGCTCCCCACCAATATATTGGGCTGAGGACAGGGGGATTGCCCATCTGCCTGTAGAGTGTTAAGTGTCTTGAAGGGGAGTTGCAATTCCACTTCCAACTTAAAGCTGTCTTGTGTACTGTAGACAGTTAAGAGTCAGAGGTTATCATCTCAGGAATGTGGTTCCAGGATGAACAACTTGAGATAACAATCCCAGCCCGGCCCACAAGAGGAGTGAGTTACAGGAGGCTTTAGTCGTATGGCATTTGCATAATTGCCTTGAGCCTTTCGCAGGTCGCTTTGATTCTTTAAGGAGCTGTGAGCTCCACCTGCCCTCCTCCATTTCAACATTTCAGATATGAAAATAGGGGGAAATGTGGCCAGCATTTTCATGACTGCTGTGCTGAGCCCCCACTTCCAATTTCATGAATCTCTTCACCCAGCCTGGCCAGCCATCCTACCTGCAAAAAGTGTAGAGTGTTTTTCTGCTACTTTTGGGGCAATGGGGGGATTTTGGTGAAATGTTTGCAGGGGTGAGCAGTGCAGGGATTTACCTTTATATCATTACAAGGTGGGTGAGTGATATTGTGTTCTTTCTTGAAACTTTTTAAAGCAAACTCATTGTAATGTTCTCTGGCATCAGGGGTGTAGTAGGCGAGAGCCTTGCAGGGTCTTAGGCCACTTACATTTTGGGGATCAGGGTCCCATTGCCTCTAGCATCCTACAAGGCAATCTGCAGGAAAGGGGAGTGTGTTAGCCACTGAGAAGAGTCTTCTAATGTGCTTCCTGTCCTTCACTGCTGATGGGAGCCAACAGTGTGAAAAGGAAGTGAGTCAGCCACTGAGCAGACTGTTCTCGTTCATGCTGATTGTCTCCAAGGGATGTCTGTTATTGTGGGAGAAAGCATTAACAAGGATCTCACTCTCAACCTGTAACTATCATGAAGGGACGCTGCACTTCTGAATTTGCCACTATGCTACTTTCCGGCAGCTTCACAGCCTCCCTATGCTTCCTAGAATACCAACAGAAGGGTGTTGAAGCGCAGGCAGCTGGGGAGACTGCCTGCAGAGTGCCTGAGAGTAATGCAATGTTGTTGTTTTTAAAAAGAAGTTAAAACCACTTCCTTTCACCTTACAAAGAAGAAAAACCCTATACAACTCTCAGGTGCTCCAAAAACAGTCCCTTTGGATGTCAGTGGATCCATGAGCCCTCCACAGCAGGCAAAGGTTGCTCTGGACTAGGAAGTGATGGTGTCCACTGTGTTGGAGGAGGAGGATCTCCATTGTTATTGTTGATCTTTTCCACTCCATGTCTGGTGGCTCAGGGCTTTTTAGCAAGCCCTTCTCCATCTTTCATGGACTAGGCTGGCGAAAACTGAATGAGTGCAGACCCATGTAATCTCCAAGAAACATCTTCTCAGTGGAATTTATTCAGTGGAAAAGCCTGTTTGTTCCCTCTGGATGATATTAGCTTGCCTAATTAAAAACTTCGGCAGAGGCCTTCAATTCTCCACATTTGCTCCTACGAGAAGCAGAGGGCCCACTTTTATGGAATACCTTTCCAGTGGAGTTCAACTATTGAACTTCCAGTGCCTACTACAGATTTTTTTTTTATTCCAGCGGTTTTAACTCATTTAGTTTCATTATTCTGAGTCCTGTAAAATTTTGGTTTTACAAATGTAATTAAGTGGCATATAAATGGTTGAAATGATATTAATGGTGATCAGCTTGAATAGCTTTAAGACAGGATTAGACAAATGCATGGAGCATAAGGCTATCAATGGTTACTAGTCAAGATGGCTTTGTTCTCCCTCCACTGTTGGAGGAAGAAGTTGCTGGGAATCGCAGGTGGGAAGAGTACTTGCGGGCTGCCCGTAAACATCCTGCTGGCCACTGTGAGAACAGGATGCTGGACTAAATAGGCCTCACTCTGGAGGTGGCCCGTGGAACTCCCTCCTCGCATCCATTTGCCAATATTAGTACTAGTTTACTAGTATTTAGGAACCAGGTAAAAAGATGTGTAATGTGTTATGTTGCTAAGTTGACTAGTATTTATGGGTAATTTCTTTTCAAAAGAATAAGACTTGACCCACATGGTGAAGATATCAAATATATCAAATAAATGCAGACCAATGTTTGGGAGAGGGTGAGTTCAGTCAGGCCGTTGTAGCCTGAGCTGATGTTTGCTGATGCAAATTGGTCATGTAGTTAATTTATTTCCTGTTTCTGGAGTTTCTTATATGTTATGGTTTTCATTCTTTGGGTCCCACCTTTGGATGCCCCTAAAGCATAGACTCTGTTTGGAAACATGAACAGAAATAAAATTAATGGTGGTGATGGAGGCCTTTTCAGTAGGGCAGAGCAATCCAACTTGCTGGAGGCCAGTGGGAGCGAAGCTGGCGGAGGCAGAGTTTGCAGAAGGTGCCACCATATCCAGCTGCCACTTGGAGGCCTCTTGGAGGGGACGATACTGGCTGCACCAGCAAACACATGTTTCCTTTCACCATCCCTTTTACCGGCATACTGGCTGCTGGGATGGAGAGCCGTGGGAGGCAGTTGAATGGGACCTGGATATTGTGTAAGACCCCCATCGGTCCTTCCTCTCACATGCCCCAGGAATGCACCTTTTGCAGGCTCCCTTTATGCCGGGCTGGGCTTCTCTGGCTGAGCCAGCCGGGATGAGGGACTTATGCCAGTGTAGTCCAGCATAACCTGGCTGAGCCAGACCCTGCCAGTTCAGCCAGAGGGTTGCCACATCCAACTCTCCTAAGCCTGGCATAAATAGCAGTTGGATTGTTCCCTAAGACCACATCTGTACCATACATATTTTACCACTTTAAACAAACATGGCTTCTCCAAAAAAATCCTGGGAAGTATAGCTTCTTAAGGGTGCTGAGAGTTGTTAAGAGACCCCAATTCCCCTCACAGAGCTACAATTCCTAGAATTTCCTGGGAAGAAGGATTAGTTGTTAAATTACTCTGGGAACTGGAGCTCTGTGAGGGAATAGGGGTCTCCCAACAGCTCTCAACACTGTTCACAAACTACAGTTCCAAGAATTATTTGGGGAAAGTCATGACTGTTAAAGTGGTATCATAGTGCTTTAAATGGCCACTCAGAAATCTCATATCTGGGCAGAGGAATTGAGGGGGGCATGAACATTCCATCAAATTTCTCCAAGAGGAGAAATTCCTCGGCAGTTTCTCGGGGGGACATTTTTCCTAAGGGTGTGCTTTGTTTTTGTTTTGCAGCCACCACAAGTGGCAACAGCAACAATTGTGTTGGCAGCCTGGTCGCTATCTTGCATCAGCCCCAGTGCCCCAGATCTTGTGTCATTCTGGGGCATTGTGTGGTAAGGAAATTGCAGCTAGGACACAAAGATATGGTGGAGAATATAACATTCTGTAAAGCGACCTTCTTTGTCTAAGGGGCTGAGAAAGAAAAATTTCACAGAAAAATTACTTCTGAGAGTTTTTGACTTAGTTCTGCTTTAAAGAAAGATATGGTACATTACTATATACAGTCCAACCCATAGTATCATTTATCAGTTAAGACCCATAAAGAGAATAATGGGAAAGTAATCTATTTTATTTCAAGAATATGACTCTTGTTATGGGCAAACCTAGATTTGATTTGATTTTGAAGCAGCTAATCAATTAACTGACATTGAAGACCAAAATGTTGAAACGTATCTGGCCATTAGAATTGTTATTAACCATAGGCATGTTCACACATAAGCACCAAAGTGTATATGGAACAGGGTGTGTTCCAAACATCAGTGCATACATCACTCCCTCCTCAGTCCCTGACATTTCCCGTGTTGGACAGGAAGGGTCTGCATAGGGCTTCTGCTCACATTCAGTTGAACGTGAGCAGAACCATCTGCATCAGTGGAGGTTGGTGGCTCCGATGTCAGTGGGGCAGTGAATGCTCCAGGTTTTTCAAAGCACCTTGGACCTCTCCTTGAAAGTTCAGACTAAAACCTGGAGTGGATTCACTGCTCCACCGACATTGGAGCCACCAACCTCCACTACTCTGCATGATCCTGTTTTATCAGGGCCCTCAGTGTTTATTGATGACTAGACATCTTTCCATTGCAAGACTGATTGTATGTTATAATAGCATCTCTTGACTATTAATGTCACCAGTTTCTGTTTTCTCATTACTGTGGTTATTGCAGTCATGTTTTGCATGATTTCAATTGCTGTTCATTTATTTGGCTTTAATTTAGTTTGTATTGTGTGTTGTGAACCACTTTGCTGTTTGCTTAATAATAATAATAATAATAATAATAATAATAATAATAATAATAATAATAATAGTAATAATAAATACCCATTAACAGAGGATTGCTTACTAAAAATATGGGATATTTTATATATATGATAAAACTGTTGGGTTAGAGGACCCTGACAAGTGGATAACAAGTTTGTTTAGAAATGAAGCATTTTTATAATCTGCAGGAACTTGAAGTGCAGAATTCTATACCACCATCTACAGTATTGCAAAGGATCTACAATGTTACTCGTGTGTCACGATTTTCATTTGTAAAATGCTGGAGGGTACATCAATGCAAAATTTGCACAAGTATTAAAATGTCAGACTTAAAACTCTAAACTCTCAACATGCATATTTAAGTGCAAAACTGTATAGGCAGCACCAAACTACAGGTGGAGAAGTCAGTCAACTGGTGGGAGGCGATTGCCTGTGGATAAACACTTTGCATGAATTGAGCTGCAAAATGTGAATTGTATAATTAAATCCACAGTTCCTCCTGTTGAGAAAATACTCTACTCGGTTATTTTCTTTATCCTTTAATGATAATGTTAACACACTGCTTTATTTGCAGATACACACAAGTTATTTCTGAGACTTGACCAAAAATCAAATCAAATCAAGCCACAAACAAGAAAACAGTGTTGGGCATAACTAACATTTGTCACATTGGCACAATAGTTTCAGCATCTTCCTTTATCCTCTCAGGCGTCAAATATTGCCTTCATCACCTTGCACAGAATAAAATCAAAGCTCAGCTTCTGAATTCTTTGAGGCATGCGTATATATTTCGAGGTACCTCTTAAGCTGGAGATCATGAATTCCTGTTATAGCTACCAGGGATTCAGTTTAATAGTGTTACAGCTGGAAGTGTTACTTCCAACTTTGCAAGAAACTTGTCTACAATTTACAAGGGGAGAATGATTAATAGCACCGAATCAGAGACACACTTGCCTGGAAAACACAGTGTTGGATGGGATGGAATTGCAGCATTTTTCTTCTGACCCAGAAACTCTGTAGGCTGCAGTAGGAGCAGGTGTATGGCAAACCACTCTATATGTCGTCATTGTAGAAGTGCAGTAGACATTTAAAGGTTTTAAGAGAGAAAGACAGCTGGAAGGGCTACAACCTAATACAATACCTGGCATGCCGATCTTGAATGTGGGAGATCTGAGTTCAAGTTAGGGCTGTTTTCACTATGTCTCTGAATTTCTTCTTGGATGTTAGAATTCCAGTATTACCTGGTCTCATTTCCAAAATGCAACCTATGCATTTGGATTCTTCTATGGTTCTGATGTTATTTTTATGTTCCAAATTGTTAGCCAGTCCTGGGGAAGCAGAAGCCTTGAGTGGTTCAGGAGGATGCCTGTCTGGCAAGTGTCTGGGGTAAAGAGAGAGGACAGACTGAGAAAAGCACAGAAAGTTTGGGGAGGGGAGAGATTGGTTGGAAGCAGGTCTTTCAGGACCCTGGACAGAGCCTAGGAAACTGATGAATTATTTCAAAAAAGGCTAGTCTCAATTAGCCCTTTTATACTCCCTCACTATCCTTGTTGGGTTCAGCCTCATTTCTGGGGGCTGCTGTGCTTTAAAAGATAGCATTCTGGTGTGGAGCCAAGAGCTCCACCACCTGTCAACAGTCTTTCACCAGGTGTAGCACATGTGTTGGTGAGCTATCTCAGTGGGATGTGAGGCCCTTGGTAGTGAAGATGTAGTCCCCCAGATAGAACTTCAAGGATAGCAACTCTGGGGATCCAGGTTTGGTATCAGGCTTAAGGGGTCTCTGGCTATTGGGCTTGGACTTTGTGGTGGAGGTAAAGGGAAATTAGGTAGGGTGATTTCTTAAAAGATAGTGGGGCAAGTTATTTTTTGAAAAACTGGGGGGGGGAGCTTTGCCACCATTTCAGCTGGTGGCTTAGCTAATTTCAGCAGCCCACTGCTGTTCCCTTTGTAATCTTGGACAAAACGCCATGTGTGAATAATGTTAGGTCATGATGGCACATCATCATTTTCAGGGGTTTAATTTCAAGGGAAAGATGGCTATTCCCATTGGCCAAAGAGGAAAATTCCAGTCATGGGATTCAAAGAGACATTGAGCAATGCATGTAGTTTGAGACCCACAACTCCATCCATTGAAAAGGAGCAGGACGGCTTTAGGTCTCTCTGAAAAGAAGCAGGACAGCATCTCACTGCTTCCCAACTTGCTTTGAGCACTGTGTATGACTGGGTAACAAGATTCCTTTCTTTGGGATTTTGCCAATGTGCAGGAAATCATATGTACATCAGTAAAACACCACACAAAAGAATCATGATGCAATGGTCACATCAAAATTGCTTCTTTTTTTGCAGTGTATAAATCAGCATGCATGTTTGTAGTGTTTTGTCCTTTGTTTGCCACCTTGAGCTCCTTCTGGGAGGAAGGGTGTGATAGACTTTTAATTAATTTATTGATTGGTTAATTAATTATTATCATCATCATCACTTGGGGGAGAAAATGCAAATGAAAGAAAGTACATCAAGCTGCATGCTCAAGTTAACAAATTAATTTTAGGAAACATTCGAGTTCATGGGTGAGGAACCTCCAGCATACATGATGAATGTAGCCCTCCGGGTCTCTCTGTCCAGCTCCCAGGATTCTCCCCAGCTCACCTACACTCTCCCCAAGCCATACCCATTGCTGGCTCTGCTCCGCTTAATGCTTTTGCCTGGCTGGACTGTATCCTTGAACTATGATCATGTCTCTTGCTCACCAGGATAGAGGATGGAGAGATATGTTGGGTGTGTGAAGAAAACTCTGGATTTTGTGTGGCTGGAATGTAACTGACTGTACAGAGCTAAGATTAAGAGTCACGTCTGTTGCTCAGCCCACTTCTGCTTCTGGCCCTGCCACCTTTCGATCTGGCCCCACCCACCACTAGCAGGTAGCTCCTGGGAGGTTGCCTATAAGGGAATGTGGCCCTTCAGCTGAAAAAGTACCCCATCCTCATACTAGGCAAAATGGAAATCAGGAGGAGTTAAATTCAGGAATGAGTGAGTCCATGGGATAATAAGGGAATGGAGAAGGGGACATCTGCTCACTTCTATTTGGGGTGAATAGACAAATTTCCCCACAGCTTAGTCTGCAGAGTTAAGAATGTAAGAGCCCTGATGGATCAGGCCAGTGGTCCATCTAGTCCTCATCCTGTTCTCATAGTGACCAACCAGATGCCTGTGGGGAGCCTGCAAGCAGAACCTGAGAGCAACAGCATTCTCCCTTTCTGTGTTTTCCAGGAACTGGCAATTTATATTCTCCCATTCTTCATCTCCCCCCTCCCTGCAAAAAAATAGCAACTGCACGTGCTGTTGGATTAAGAGTTTTAGTGGGTGGGATAAAAAGAAGGAAGGAATACAAGTATAAAAAATTAATATGATGAAACATGACAGACTGTTCTTTATACTCCCCAATCTCTCTTTGAGGTGCCCCGAGAAATGACTGATTCACAAAAATGATGACCTCAGTGTCACGATAATAGTCTACATTTTGAGAGCTGCAATGGCAGTCTATAGCACATTAATGCTGCTCTCAGATTTATCCTGATCTCCATGATTCTCTGATGACCATGGTGTTTTCTAGACTGTTTCAAACATTGCCTTTTACTGCTGAAGAAATCCCTTTGGGCAAGAGATGGATGCTCCCAGTCATGACCCCCACTTAATCTTACAGCCTACCTCCCAGAGTGACCATTAAACATTTCAGCAGAATTTCTCCACAGTCAAATTTTGGATGTCGACATTAAATTTTGAAGCCAAAATGTACTGTACATTTTTACTGCAATTCATAAAAGGACACAGGATGGCAGTCAGATCAATGCTCATGCTCAACAATATGCCATCTTATCTCAGAATCCAAAATACTATCAGTGCAATCCTATACATGTTTATTCAGAAGTAACTCCCATTGATTTCAATGATGTTTATTCTCAGGTTAGTGGATACGGGATTGCAGCTTAATGCACTGAAGGGGCAAAGGTTCGATATTGTTCATCAGAAATATGAGACACACAGTACTCTGAGTGGAGTGTCTGGTTCTAGAGTTCCCATAATGAGAATGAAAAGGTTGATATGGAATGCAGAATCCCTTGCAGGACTTCTGTTTTATCAAAAAATCTAGCAGTAACTGAAATTTCAGCATGTTATAGGCAAAGGTGATTGTACCGGGTGAGAAGCCATCAAATTATTATAAATCAACATGATCATCAAGATGTTTCTAGCAGAGATGACATGATACACTTTCAACATTTACTCCAACTGAAGGACTCTCATAAAATGTTGCCCATGGATTTTAAAGCTTAACTCTTACATTTATTATTGATACATTTAAAAATATATACATATATGTTTATTATTAGATCAGAACCAAATCAAAACCTTTTCATTGTGGCTTCCAACATAAAAACAAAAGTTTAGTGCTGTGCCTGAAATTTCTTCCACATTTTATTGGGCCATTCTGCAGCAATTAATGGAGAAGAAACTACATTTAAAACTCATCAAAAGGTTGGGGGAATTTCTGTTACATTCTCAAGGACAGGGTGCAGAATGTGTGGTTGTTTGTGTTTGTCCTACTTTTGAGAAGGCTGGGGGCTTTTGTGAGCCTCCTTTCTTTCATTCTACAAGTTATCTCTCTGGTGGACTGCATTCTACAGTCTTCCGAGTCTTCCACACCTCCTGAATTGGGAGCGCTGGAATTCTTAAAATTGAAGCAAAACTGGGCAAGCTTGCATGATTTCCCCCAGCTAAGATATATCCTGCATTTTCCCCCTCCCATGGAAAGAGGAGAAGTGAAAGTGATTCCCCAGAGGGAACTAGGGAAGGAGGGAGGGATGGGAAGAGGAGGCAAGATGGCAGGGGTTGCTGCAGGCGAAAAAGCTGTGTTGAGCTGATGTTTCACATGCCAGATGGTGTAGCAGCTGATGATGAAATGCTGATGCCACCACTTACGATGCTGACACAGCAAAATGCAGCGTGCTCCTGAAAGAGCTGATGGGGAGAAGAGGAGAGGTGAAACCTCCCAGCGAAAACAGCAGAGGGTGAATGCAGCGACGTGAAGTTGCCGTCGCTCTGAAGTGCTCGGTCAGGAAATGGCAACGAATCAAATGGAATGCAGCAAGCTTTGGAGATGCTGCTTGGGTGTAGGCTGCCTGTTTCAAAGGGGACAGGAAACTGTTTCATTTACATGTGTCCACATCAGAGTTGTGCAGAAGGGGGGGTTCTTTCTAGCTTGTATAGCCATTGTACAGTACTTTGGGATTTGCACGTAATTCATAGATCAATATAAAAATGAAAACTAAACACCTTTCCCTTTAGTTCAAAGTGTGGTAGCTTGAGTTGAGCACTTAGGATGCTCGGTCTTTCCAGTAAAGTGCATCCTCCCCACTCCCCACATTCACTGCTTTGTCTATTGTTTTGCATGTGCTTGAGGGGCTTAAGGGAGAGGAAGCCATCGGGGTGCCTGCCAGAAGTTGTTGAACAACAACTACTATTATCCCTGGTTGTTGGTCATGCTGGCTGGGGCTCATAGGAGGGCACTGCAGCTTATGGCTGTACTGTTAAGAAGCAAGCAAAAATCTAGTGGAAGTAAATCCACCTATGAGTCTGCCCAGGACTTAAGAAGGGCATCAGAGGTCCTGTTCTGTGGCCCGTCATTAGCAAATATTCTTTTGCCTGGTGCCAGAGATGGGGCCTTCTCAGTGGTGGCACCACAGCTGTGGGATTCCTTCCCTGTGAAAAGATGCAATGAGTCCCCCCTTCCTGCCTTTCTGTTTTAGATGGGTGTTGAAAATGCAATATAGGCCTGAGGCATTTTGCTGCCCTTCTCATTGTTTGAAAATGCTTCACCGTAGCATTTAGACAACAAATTCTATTTTCACCTATCCCCCATGCACACAGTTCTGAAACAGCTTGCCAGTTCTCTCTCTCTGTGTGTGTGTGTGTGTGTGCGTGCATGAGAGAGAGAGAGAGAGAGAGAGAGAGAGAGAACAGAAATCCTAAACACAAAAATAAGCAATCTTTATATTAGGCTTAATCAAGTTCTACTACAATGTTCAATATTTATATCAATATTGTTATAATTATTGTTATTGTTGTTATTATTATTGCCTTTGATATCCCACCTTTCAGCCAAGGAGCTAAAAGTGGCATGCATCATTCTTCCCTCCCCATTTTATCCTCACAGCAACCCTGTGAGGTGGGGCTAGGCTGAGAGATAGTGGTTGTCCAAAGGTCACCCTGTGAGCTTCATGACTAGTGGGGATTTGAACCCTGGTATCACAGGTCATAGTCTAACATCCTAACTGCTACGCCATACAGGTTCCCAGTTTGAGAAAATGACACTGTTTCAGGTTTAACAGGACCATGAAGGGGGTTCAGGAAATACACTTGATGTGTGCCCCTTATTTTCCATCTCATACTTCATGTCTGAAGAAGCACTGTTATAGCGCATGTTGCAAGTGGTTCCACGTTGGCACACTGTGGACCTTCCCAATAGGAGAGATGCTTAAGGTTGTGATTGGACAAGTGCAGGGATCAGGGATCCCAAGTCATATGGAATCAAAGTTGGCCTCAGAATTCATTTTGTCCAAGCCCCTGCCGATGCATCAATCCACTGCTGCAGCATCCCTGATTAGTGACAATCCAGCCTCGGCTTAAAAAGGTCTGCCACCTTCCAAGGCAATCTGTTCCAGTACTGAACAGCTCATGCCGCCTGGACGGTCTTCCTCATGTTCATTCAAAATCCTCTTTGTTGTAATTTGGACCCATTGTTTTGGGTCCTTCTCCATGTCCTCCTCAGATGTTAGGAATATAGGAAGCTGCCTCATACCGAGTCTGACCATTAGTCCACCTAGCTCAATATTGTCTGGCGGCAGCTCTCCAGGGTTCCAGTAAAGGGTCTCTCCCAGCTCTACCTGGAGATGCTGGGGATTGAACCAGGGACCTTGTACCTGCAAGGTAGATACTCTACTACTGAGCTAGTCCTTACCCTAAATGCTGTTGGACTACAGTTCCCATCATCCATCACCATTGGCTATGCTGCCTGGAGCTGATAGGAGTCGGGAGTCCAACAACATTTGGGGAAGGGTGGTCTGAAGCAATAGAAAACAGACTTGCTGCATCACTCTGTTCCATGCATGTTCCCTGTTTCCTCCAACTGTTGCTACATCCAAAGTAGGTGGAAATGAGTCTTGGGAGGTAAATGATTCTCTCTCTTCCTCCCCATCACCATTATACTGGGACGATATACAAACAAGGCAGACCTTTGATCATATGGTAGTGGCTCTGCTTTCATTCTTTGGAAGGTTGGCTGTTCCGAATGGGTAGCTTTGTGTCATTTTTATGAAAGAAAATTAAAGAATGGAAGAAAGGGCAAAGGCTGGGGAGAGAGCTTGTCACGGCCCAGAAGATTTGCTCCTTGATTAACTGTGATCAAAATCTAGCTTGACTTTCAGATCCAAGCAGAATTATCTCTGGAATGATTGCACCCAAAGGAATGCAAAGCCAAGCCAGGAGATTCTATTGGTGCACTTTGTAATGTTTGTCCCAGCAGAGGTGGAAAAGGGAAGGAGAAAAAGATTGGTTAATTCTGCTCTGGAATTTTTTGAAATAACAAATAGCACAGCTGTGTTTACAGTTGTCAGGGAGGCTGTGTACGTTATTTTCACTGTGACAACGGGGGTGATGGCATTTTCGGAGACTTCTCTCGCAAAGAGTTTCTGACTTTTCCCACCCGAGAATCCCCAAAGGGTCCTCCTTAATAGATTGCATGAATGTGAAACATTATTCGCTTTTAGGCTGATGTTGCAGTATTGCTGCAGCCGACCTTTTACTTGTTTTGATTTTGAGAGATGAAAAGCAGGGTGAAAAGGGGGGGTACTGAGCCTCCAATCACCTAGAGAGATTCATATCAGCAGGGTTGAAAGAGAGGTGTGTGCGTGTGTGTGTGTGTGTGTGTGTGTGTGAGAGAGAGAGAGAGAGAGAGAGAGAGAGAGGGAGAGGGAGAGGGAGAGGGAGAGAGAGGGAGAGAGAGGAGGAAGGAGAAAGGTGGTTCCATTCATATTTAAAAGTGAACCTCCCTAATTCACACTTTCTAAATAGGATGGGAATCAAAACACCACCATCCTTCAAAATTTACACTTCTCTGCATTTTGCAGGACAGTTCTCTAGGCAAGCAATTTGTACAAAAATGCATGTAAAATGTGCATAAAAATGAAGATATATGAAAGTATATGAAGGGAAATTGATTTGCAAAAATGTGTATATGAGGGGAAATTGAATCCAAATGTGCATATTAGGAGAAATCGGTGAATTTTCATGACGACTTTTTAAAGAAATGCACACTGATGTGGGAATGTGAGGAACTGAACTTAAGATTGGACAAATGAGAGAAACCAAAATGACAGATTCACCGATCCTTACTTATGAGGTGTGGACAATGGAAACGGGCAGGCATTTTACTGCTTCCCATGCAGGTGATGCTGCTCTTGGCCACAACATCCCATCCCATCCCATTCTACCCTAGTCCTGTCACTCAGGTATATTAGCCATCACATGAGCTTTACAGGGTACACTGTCTAGTGGAGAGGGGCAGGGAGAGGGCAGATAGCTGGCTCTGCATTTCATGCAGTTATTGACAAATAGTGCAATAAAGGGCAGGTGTGAAACTTTACACCTGGGGGCCAAACATGGTCCTCCAGTCCCTCTATCTCACCCTAGTGATTCTTCCCAAGTAACAATCCCTTCTCAGCAGTTCCTTCTCTCCCCAGGACTCACCCATCACCAGCCCTACTTCATACTTTCCCTGAATGTTTTTCCCAGGCTGGAATTTGCCAGCCCACCTTCCTCTTTCAACAAGCCTTTTAAGCAGAGACCTTATCCTAGTCTGCATCTGTGCTGGAATTGCTTTTTAAGATGTTTTTAAACATGTTTTTAAAGAAGCAAAGCTTTTGACAAAGTGCCCCATGATATTCTGATTAGCAAGCTAGCTAAATGTGGGCTGGATGGAACAACTATTAGATGGCTCCACAGTTGGCTCCAGAATTGTACTCAAAGAGTGCTTATCAATGGTTCCTTCTCAAACTGGGTGGAAGTAACGAGTGGGGTACCACAGGGCTCGGTCCTGGACCCAGTGCTCTTTAACATTTTTATTAACAACTTGGATGAGGAGGTACAAAGCATGCTTATCAAATTTGCAGATGATACAAAATTGGGGGGGCATAGCTAATACCATGGAAGACAGAAACAAAATTCAGAGGGACCTTGATAGGCTGGAGAATTGAGCTGAAAACAACAGAATGCAATTCAACAGGGATAAATGCAAAGTTCTACACTTAGGAAAAAGAAACCAAATGCACAGTTAGAAGATGAGGGATACTTGGCTCAGTAGTACGACATGTGAGAAGGATCTTGGAATTGTTGTTGATCACAAGCTGAATATGAGCCAACAGTGTGATGTGGCTGAAAAAAAGGTAAATGCTATATTAGGCTGCATTAACAGAAGTATAGTTTCCAAATCACTTGAAGTACTAGTTCCCCTCTATTCAGCACTGGTTAGGCCTCATCTTGAATACTGCATCCAGTTCTGATCTCCGCACTTCAAGAAGGATGCAGACAAACTGGAACGGGTTCAGAGGAGGGCAACAAAGATGATCAGGGAACTGGAAACAAAGCCCTATGAGAAGAGACTGAAAGAACTGGGCATGTTTAGCCTGGAGAAGAGAAGACTGAGGGGAGATATGATAGCACTCTTCAAGTACATGAAAGGTTGTCACATAGAGGAGGGCAGGGATCTCTTCTCAATCGTCCCAGAGTGCAGGACACGGAATAATGGGCTCAAGTTGCAAGAAGCCAGATTTCAACTGGACATCAGGAAAAACTTTCTAACTGTTAGAGCCATACGACAATGGAACCAATTACCTAGAGAGGTAGTGGGCTCTTCGACACTGGAGGCATTCAAGAGGCAGCTGTACAGCCATCTGTTGGGAATGCTTTGATTTGTATTCCTGCATTGAGCAGTGGGTTGGACTCGATGGCCTTGTAGGCCCCTTCCAACTCTACCATTCTATGATTCTATAAGATGTATTTTTAAGATATTTTGTTTTAAAGATGTTTTAAAGATTTTTTAGTGTTTTGTCCCTGTTTGTCGTTCTGGGCTCTGTCTGGGAAGAGTGGGATAGAAATTTAATTGATTGATTGATTAATATGACTCAAGATGAAAATTGTATGGTGAAAGAGTTACATTTATTAAATATAACAAATTAAAGGATCTGTAAAACCAATTAACCGGAATAACCAGATCATTTGCCAGGCAGGTAAGTGAGTGATGTAACAAGAAAGGATCACATCCTTTCCATCTCCTGGGCATTATGCAGTCACGCAACAAAGGGTAGGAAGGAAATTCTCCCTCCTTGCTACATGAACATTGGGCATGTGAACCTGGCACCCACACTCTGGCCCCTCTGTTCACCTTTCACAAAAGTGCACATGCCAAGCCTAAAGGGCACCCCCAAGGATACCCCCCAAGGAAACACAATAGAAGGTGACTAAAGTGTGCCCTTAACCCAATAATGCCTCAGGTGTTTAATTTAACCAACTTGCTCTGAAAAATTCCTTCACCTGCCTGGTCTAAATGGCAATTAAACCAAGTACTCACAAATGTCAATCCAAAAGCAAAGTAGGAACACCCAACACTTATAGTAGACAAAAAAGAAGAGTCTAAAGGCCAATCAGGGGCTCTCCACCCCAAAAAAATCCCACTCAACCCCAAAGAGACAACCAGTGAAGCCTCCACTGTAAAGGAACGGAGGGCACATGCTGCAAAGGAGGAAGGATGAGTTTGGGGCACAGCCGGCTTAAAAAGCCTGGCCACTGCCCCTTCCTGATTAGGCTTAAAAGCTTCACATGTCCCCAGATAAACCCTCCCCTAGGAATAGAGATGGGGGAGAAATTCAATTCAGATCACATTTAAAGGGAAATCAATCAACTTTGCAAAACAAGCTGAGAACCGAAACACAGCCATCCTTCAAAATGTGCACTTACCTGAATTTTGTGGTGCAGTTCTCCAACCAAACATTGTTCACAAAACTGCGTTATGTTAGGGGAAATTGCTTTCAGGAAAATTGCTTTCACAATGTGTACTTTAGTCGAAATTGCATATTAAAATGCAATTTTAGTTTATTTAGAGAAATTGCACTAAAACGATGAAGAATTTTCATGAGGAACATTTTTTTTTAATAATCAGCAATTGCTGCAAAAATGTAGAGAACTAACTTTAAGATTGGAAAAATGAGAAACTGAGAGAACTGAAACAGACAGATTCTTCCATCCCTGCCTGGGACAAACCACTCAACCCTTCTCTCAGTAAAAGTGTGTGGGTAGCAAATTCACTCCCACTCAAGAATGGGAGTGGCAGTATCCTTGCACTCTGATAATGTTCCTTGCTTGCCTGGATGGAGGATAGAGAGGTGTGTGTAAAAACTAGCCTACTGAACAAAGGCAAATTGAACACTCATTGCTTTTTTTCCTCTGACCCCATTGACAAAGTTGGCCAGATCTGAATGTGGCCCTTGCTCTGAAACAGATTCCACACCACTGATTTAGGACAAGCAAAGAATAATACCCAAAAGCAGAAAATGAAGAAGTGATAGAGTTTGCAGAATCCAAGCTGGCAGAAGGCAATATCTAAAAGGGGACAGGTTTTAGATTGGATGGATCTCCTCCTAGAATCATGCATTGGCTGAGGATGAAGGACCCAACCTCAGACTGTATTAGTGCTGGAGGGAGGGCATCTGACTGAGTGCTCTGTCAATGGCAAGACTTGAATTGCAGCCCAGATGGCACCCTTGAGAAACATAGCTTATTCTATGGCAGGAATAGCCAACATGGTGCCTTCCAGATGAAGTGGTCTACAACTCTCATCAGCCCAACCAGAATGGCCAGTGGTCAGAGATGATGGGGATTGTAGTCCACAACATTTGGAGGACACCATATTGGCTAGGTGGACCCAGTGTCGGACACAGTATAAGGCAGCTTTCTATGTTCCTATGTTCTAGCGATTACTTCAAAACTGGCATCTGTAGATATAAATTTCAAACTTTATGAAAAACCATGTCCTCTTTTGTCCTCTTTTCTGGCAACGCATTTCATCTTTTTTGGTGACACATAAGTGCCCCCCCTTAAATGAGGCATTTTTAACTGGCCGCTAAGAGCCCACATTTGAGAGAACTCTTTGTCTGTACCCTACAGTACCTTTCTGAAGTGGGTTGGGCATGCCATAATGTAAGGGGGAAAATGGTTATCCTAATGCATGGAATGTGGTTGTGTGAATTGGCATCAGTTCTGCAGAAATCCGAATCGCATGTATCCTATTCCCTACTCACCCAAATTTCACTTTAAATATATATATATTGGTAGATCACCATCAATGCTTTTATTATTCATTAAAATAACATTAATCTTAAACCTCTTCTGCTATTCACATGGATGTAATACATAGTTCCAAAGGAATTATGGATTAAAAAGGGGGACTTAAGCTTAGAACACTCCATTCATCCTGAGCACACTGTGTTCATTATGTTAGATTTAGTGTGAACTATTTTCTTTGTCATTATTAAAAGCGAGTGATAGTGGAGTTTTCACATTGCCTTGAAAGTGATTAAAGTCAAATTTTCACCTTGAATAAAAATACTGCAGCAACACATTAACAATTTTTCATCAAGCCTACAAAAGAAAATCTCTTCTCAACTGATTGGAAATAATCCTCTGAAATCTACCTGCTGTTGATTGCATTAATGCATGAAAAATACACATGTTTGCACATCAGAGGGGTTTTGTCCTGAAAAGACCGAATCACAGTGCAAGAGGTTGTTAAGATTTCTCCAACATAACTGTACCTAGAGGCAGCAAAGAGTCAATGCACATTTCTGTCTGGGATAGGACTTCTGAAAGCCTTCCATTAATATTCTACGGATCGTTACTGAGATAAAAATGAGATGTTTTATTGAACGTTACATGTCTGGCCTCATGACTGCCGGGTACTAATTAAAACTCCCCAATTTCTATGTCTGTATCTGCTGGATGTTTGGTAAAACCTGATATGGAGTCCTTAGCAATTCTGCTTCAGGGAAGTCAGGGCTGGCCCATCCATGCTTAGACAGACAGACCCTTAACTGAAACCAGTGAGTGACTTCCTGCACAATAGACACATAGATCTGAGGAATCAAGGGTAGGGAATTAATTCTGGTGCCAGCTCTATCTTTTCATGTTGTCTGGCAATATTATTACTGAACTTAATCATAATTGTTCATCTGCACATCTGAGGAGGAGCCACAAGTCAGTGGAAGAGCATATGCACATCAGGCTACTAGCAACAATGGCTATGTTCTAGCTCCACTGTAGGAGGTAATATACCTCTGAATGCCAGTTACTGGGAATCACAAGCAGGTAGAGTGCTGTTGTGCTCAAGTCCTGCTTTCGAGCTTCCCATATGAATCTGGTCGGCTGCTGTAAGAACAGGATGCTGGACTAGATGGGTCTTTGGCTTGATCCAGCAGGCTTTTCTTATGTACCTAGGCCTTGCAAAAGGTCCTGGGTTAAATTCCTGGCATCTACAGGTAAAAAGATCAGATAGCAAATGGAAAAGCCACCGCTAGTCAGGAAAGACAATACTGGATAGACTAATAGTATTTCTATTAGTCCAACATAGCTTCCTATCTTTATCATCCACAATGCCACAGTGTTGCCATTATAAGACCACATATCTGTCTCCCTGTAGCTAGGAGTGGATGACATGTCATTCCACACTAGGGATGGATGAATTGGTCTAGTTCTGAACCGTGTCAATTTCACATGCTTTCATCAGTCTATTCCATCCTGTTTCCACATTAATCTCAGACTGATTTATTTTAAAAAATCTGTACTGAAATTCATATTATCTCTATGTACACATTTCTGAACATATTATACTCTAAAACACATCATCATTATGCATTTGGTTACATTTTTGAGCCAAGAAATGTATTCCAAAATTCAAAGTTGTGCAGTCTGAAGATAACTATGTTCCAATCTGTGTATGAGTCTGGGTGGTGCGACTAAGATCCAGACAGCTTAAAAATGCCAACCCAACAGAATTCTTTATTCTGCATCCAGTCCTCATGCTCCTGGGTGGTGCCCACCAGTTGTTGGCACCATTAAGTCATGGGCTGAACTATGAAAGAGGAACCATTTGTCTCTGGCAATGGAGGCAATAAGAAAATAAGCTCAGCAGTGGAGGTTCATCCACTGGGGTGAGTGGGGCACTGCCACACCAATCTCAGTCTGCTCTCAGCAACCCCCACCTGCCTGCCTTCTAACTTACAGCTAGACCAAGAGGCAGCACAGCCTGTCATCTTCTTCCTCCTTAGGCTCAGTGTTGCCCTTGTAACACCCAGCAGGGAGGAAGATGGAGACAAAATGAGAATTAGTTGGCTCTGTCTGTCATTGGCTCTGGCTCCACCTACTGATGGTCTCCCTGCCTTCCACTCTAGCAGTCCCAATAGTCACCAGCCATTGACTGTGTCTACCTGCAAAAAAGACAAATAACTGGGTGTTAGAACAAATTAAACCAGAACTATCATTAGAAGCTAAAATGATGAAACTGAGGTTATCATACTTTGGAGACGTTATGAGAAGACAGGATTCACTAGAAAAGATAATAATGCTGGGCAAAACAGACGGGGGCAGAAAAAGAGGAAGGCCAAACAAGAGATGGGTTGATTCCATAAAGGAAGCCACAGACCTGAACTTACAAGTTCTGAACAGGGTGGTTCACAACAGATGCTTTTGGAGGCACTGTTGCATAGGGTTGCCATAAGTCGCAGTCGACTTGAAGGCACATAACAACCTGTCACCTTCCAAAATAAGTGGCCAAAGAGGAAAGTATGAGCTGACGTTGCCCAGTGGACCAGTGCTGGCTTTTGGGAAGGTGACTGGAACCAGGATAAAGATCCAGCAGGTGTAGAGGCACGGGAGTGAGTGCTTCTATTTTGTCCCATGAGGGAATTAGGAGGCATGGTGATTTGTCCCAGGAGAAAGTCCATGGGAGCTGAGACTGCTATAGAGACTTCCCCCACTTCCATTCCTAGGAACAAGGAGTTGGGGGAGGCCTTACTTAACTTTTGCCTATTGTTTATGGAAAGTCATTCTGGAGAGCTGTTGCCAGTCACAGCAGAAAGTACTTGGATAGAGGAACAAAGTGCGGACATCAGTCTGAACAGACACAAAGCCCACCTGGGCATAGCTTCCTCCACTATGCATCACATTATTACTTATGATCATTGTTTCTAAATTGGCTTCTATCCATATAAATGAGCATATACAGATGTTACACAAACCTATGTCCTCTTTTGGGGGGAAAGGGGTTCCTAAGTGGCCAGTTTATTGAAGGGGCAGTCCAGATCACCGTCCCTTTCACCCACAGATCCCAGATATTTGAAGGTTGAACCCCAGCTAAGTTTTTATACATCAGGGAATATATTTGGCGGGGATGTAAATCCATGCATGTTCGAAAGAGGTACTGGAGCAGGAAGGAGAAATAATACAAAACCAAAGGCATACATAGGGAAACGTTGCTATCATGGTAGTATGAGGGGAGAGAGACTCGGTTTGCCATCAGGGGAAGGCTATTTCCACCTGCCTTGCCCCACCCTCCAGCCCTGGAAGCCTTCAAACGCAGCTTCTTTCAGAAGACTTTCTGGCCCTTTGGGTTGAGCTGTGGGAGTTCGGGGGACGGAAGAGATTTTTGTATCAGCTTGGGGGTTAGTTTTTAAATATTTTTGCTTTGGCTTTGTTGCTGAGCTTTTTGCTCATTTATGCTTTGATGTATATATTTTTTCTTAATGTAGTGATTATATTTTTATTATGTGTTGTGCTATTGCATTTGGACTATTTGTGTGAACTGCTTTGAGCACATGTGTATTTGTGGAAAATGCGGTATATCAATAATCAATAATAATAATAGCAAAAGGGAATCTGAATGCTTTCGCTGAGAATGGCTGCAGGCAGTGAATAAGAGCAAGAGAGGGGAACGTGATGTTCCAGATGTTGTTGGGCTCTGTGGAGAAATGCTATACATGTGTTTGTATTTTTTTTAAAAAAAAGTCATATGACCCCTGTGATAGCCATGTGGCCTTGTTTTAACATACTGTTGCACGTCTGGCTCTGTTTGCTTGGTGACAGGTTCTGAGAGGAGAGAGACACAATCGCTTTAAGATTCCGGCAGATGGGGCCTGATTAGGTAAATTCTTTCTGATTGGCTGGAGGTTCCAGGCAGTAGGGAGTTAACTGTCAGTCAGGGGTAGCAGTTAACGGAGCAGTTAAAATAGTTGGTGTTTGTCAGAGCTGGAGTGAGGAGTTGGTTAGTCAGAACAGCTGAGAGAAGAACTAAGGCCGATATATCGTTATTCAGGATGTCACTAATGGTGGAGATCAGAAGGGAGCCAAAGACTGAGTGAGTCTGAGGGGCTGCCCTGAAGAAAGGTCCTGCCAGAGGTGAGTGACACAAATGGGGGTATAACACTAGCTCAACTGTCCCACAGCCAGGAGCGTAACCAGAGGAGACTGGGAGAACAGAGGCAGAGTGGCCCCAGTATCTGGACTGGATTGTGGAAGTAATTGACTGGGGTGGAGTTTTAGGGAGATTGGCCTGTGGGGAGAGCCACTTGGGGGCTGATGTGTTTCTGAAGACTTTAGAATTTATCAGCAAGCACCTGTAAAGTCCCCAAATAAGTAACCCTATTCCCTTTCGTAAATAATATCCCTTTAATAAACCCACAACATACTTTGAGATTTATCCTGTCCCTCAGTGGTGGTGTCATCTCACAACTAAAGCCTTCCATACATGCTACTAGGAGGGTTTAACAAGTATTCCATGTGAATTGGTGGCAGCGAAGAGTTAAGGAAGCCTGTCTTTACAAAAAGTGAGGCTGAGGGACCAAGGGGAATCCCTGACAGACTCCAACTCCCATCAGCCCTAGCCAGTATGGCCAATGGCCAGGGATGGTAGGAGTTGGTGTCCATCAACATCAGAAGGGCCACAGGTTCCCCAGCTCTGGTTAGAGGTGCACAGGAAAACCCTTTCGTCCAACCCACAATACAGGTTTGTTTCCAAATTAGTTTGTTGCAGTTAGAGATGGATGGTCCTGTCCATTTTGGCTCTCATTTCTCATGTTCCCAAACTGAAATCCAGTTCTCCACATTTCTGCGGCCATTTGCAGTTTTCTTTTAATAATAATAAAAAAGCTTGACTTCCGGGAAGGGTGACTTAGCCTGTGCCTGCTTTTGAGACGGGCTCCTGCCTCAAAAGAAGCTTATTCAGATATATCAGTCAGTTTTTTCTTTTTTTTTTGACTGATTAAACTTCTCCCGGGTAGGGAGAAACGAAGAGATTAACCTCAAAGCCTATTTTTGTTGGGACGACCAGATCTCATTAATTTATGGGACGAGGTCCAGCCGACGAAGGTGGGACGGATTTTCAACAGCAAGCTCTATCTGTTAAAGCGAACGTTCATCTTATCTTCTAAGAGAGAACGCACTAACAGGCAAGCACCCTTCTTTCTATATTTTTCTTTTACTTGACTTAAATTGTTGCTGTTTAAAAGAGATTTGCCAGATTGATCGGTTTTTGACATCTCACTGGGGAGCCGTAACTTCTCTCTGCTACGCACTAATTAATAGCTTATCTCTGTTTTTGTTGCAAAAAGCTGTCCTGGATTTGCATTCTAAAGATACACACAGAAGAGGGATTTCTATTCCAGATTTTTATTTTGAAAAATATTATACTGTTTTGAGACTACTCTCTTTTTGGTCTATTTTATTTTGACGAATCTGTTTCTTGACGATTGCCATTAATTGCTTCGATCCTGGGAACTGCATTTTGTTTACTTAACTATTGGAGAGATAAGG
This sequence comes from Rhineura floridana, assembly GCF_030035675.1. Classification (NCBI taxonomy): domain Eukaryota; kingdom Metazoa; phylum Chordata; class Lepidosauria; order Squamata; family Rhineuridae; genus Rhineura; species Rhineura floridana. Next base: position 21,716,543 of record NC_084495.1, on the reverse strand, counting down.
CTGTCTGCTCTGTTTATACTGTGATGTCACCAAGTTTGGAGTATTAACCCAATTGTTGCTGAAATAAGAAGTGGTTTTCCTATATTTTTCTTTTAAAATGGCAATTAAGAAAGTGGCTGAGAATCTGGAAATAACTATGTTTCAGAGAATAATGAATGAGATTGAGATAACGAAAATTGAATTGAGTAAAATGAAGCAGGAGATTAAAGATATAAGGGTCCCTGTGAGAGAGGTGACCCTGGAAGGGGTCCCTGTGAGAGAGGAGACCCCGGAGATTGGAATAGGGGTCCCTGTGAGAGAGGAGACCCTGGAGACTGGAATAGGGGTCCCTGTGAGAGAGGAGATCCCGGAGATTGGAACAAACGTGGAACAGGAACAAGATTTGGAGTCTATGGACTTTAGAAATAAAATCTATTGTTTGGAACTCAATGTTATCTCTGAAGAAATTAATGAAGATTCTAGAGATAAAGTTATCAATGGCATGGATTATCTTCTGGACTGGAATGATGTGATGGAGCCCAATATAGAGAAAATCTATGGAATTAACTGCAGCCATGTGACAATGGAAAAACTTTTAAGAGATGACCCAGTGTATTTTGAAAAAAAGAACAGAGATATGATTTTACAGCAGTATTTCAGCAACTTATTCAGAATGGATGGCAAGAAAATATTTGGGATAGAGGTAATTCCCATCAGACTCTTATTATATGACTATGGCTTTGACAGCAAGATTATTATGGAATACTGATAATGGAAGATTGGATATTGAAATTACTGGACTTAACAAGACTACTGAAGATGGAAGATGGAAAATGGAACTAATAGAGATAATAGAACAATGGCTACTGAAATTACTGAACCTAACAGATTCTGATGTGATGGATTAATTGAAATGTTTATTTTGACTATGGTTATGACAATAAGATTATCATAATTAGTAATGAGATGGATTAATCGATATGCTTATCTGGAAAAAAAAATTGATAGATATATTTCTTAAAGAATTGAAACCTCTCTTTGACTTTTTGTGGAAAGAATAAAGTAATGTTTATGAGATTTGATGATTAAGTAAGATAACTACTGGAGGAAAGTGATTTTATAATATGACTTAAGAGACAGGATTGCTATATATTATAGACTTATAACTGATTTGATCTTTGACAAATGGGAAGTCAATATTTTACTCTTTATTTTTTATTTTTATTTTTTTTTCTTCTTTTCTTTTTTTTTTTTTTTTTTTGTTTAACTATTTTTGATTTTGTTTTTTGTCTTTGAATGTTTTATGATTTTGTCTTGTATGTTTTATGAAAATCTGAATAAAAATTATTGAAAAAAAAAAATAATAATAATAAAAAAGCTTGTGGAACGTCTTCAATATTTTAGTGCAAATTTCTCCTAACACACTTTTTTGCATACAGTTTTGTGAGTAACGTCTCCTAATATAATGTAGTTTTGTATGTCATTTTCACTGAGATATTCATTTTTATGCACACTTTCCCCCCAATATATGCATTCTTCAGATGTGTGAATTTCTAAGGATGCGTTTCAGTTCTCATCTTGCTTTGGAAAATCCAAATTTGCTTGATTCAACTTTAAATGTGAACTGAAACAAATTTCTCCCCAATCCCTAGCTGCAGAATAAATAATTGATTTGGTAGGATTGGAAAGTATAAACAGGGGCATCCATGGGAGAGGAACAAATTATTATTATTATTATTATTATTATTATTATTATTATTATTATTATTATTATCATCATCATCATCATCATCATCATCATCACTGCTGCCTCACTTTCTTTCTTGACTTTTCCATCCTAAACCATTTTCTCATTTTCAGTTTAGCAACTTTGAGGCCGGGGGAAAATCTAAGTCAGCCACAAAAAGAGAAGGGAGGGTGGGGAGTCATCAACAAACTGTAGTTGAATAGCGAGAGAAAGAGAGTGAATGACCTTTTGGTTCGGCTTCCAATGGTGCACAGAAATGCTAAAGATGTGTCTTTTGAAGTGGGTTTCACTCTGAGGGATTTAGTGGCCACAAATCCAAGCACTTACTAGGGATTGCATACACATTTTTGCTCCCTGCCTGTATAAAGCTCCAATTCTAATGAATTTTTTTTGTTCCATTCTCTGTCTGCCTCCAATAGCTAATGCCCTTTAGTCATTAATAAGGCTTCATTCTTTACCTGTACTGTTTGAACTACATTTGTCATCTACTTACTAGCCTTGAAAGGATTTTAACATATCTAATTTCCTACACGTCTTTCATCCTCTCTCCATTCTCACAGCACAGGTGTTTATCAAAGAATCCAAATTCTAACCCCCCCCTTCTCATTATTAATTTTTTGGTGGACTAACCTTCACAATGCACTTGCAACCATTTCTCTAAGTTGCACTTGTTGGGAGTAAAACACCAATGCTTGTAACAAGTAATCTGAACCAGTGAGAGGTGATGGACAGAAATACAACCTACTCTTCTCTCGCTGACTCTTTCTTTGGTAACTACTTGTTGATATATAGATTGTTTTTCTCAGTCTTTACTTCCTTCCTCTTCCTCCTTAGTTAGAGTTAGTGTTACTGTTAACCTCATTACTCCATTATGTCCACACGCATGTCTACACTCAGAATGGCTTTTTAAAAATTCTTTCAACCACCAGTCCTAACATACTATTTCCTGGGCTTCCCCCAGGCACCTGGTTGGCCACTGTGAGAACAGGATGCTGGACTAGATGGGCCACTGGCCTGATCCAGCAGGCTCTTCTTATGTTCTTATGTTCCTTCTGCACTATGCTACCACATATACCAATACCAATAGCCCTCACATTTATTTTCTGTATTAAGAACATGAGTGGTGAACTGGATCCAGCTGGCAGGATGAATCCTTAATGCTATGGCTGTGCATCAGCTTTGGTTGAGTCCCAAGCCAAAGTTGCCCCATTTTGATGTTTTGGGGGTTTGGCCGAGTTGTAGTGGGACAGCCATGGATTGCTGCGGGTTGGATTGGATGGCCCAGAGCAACCCAGAACTGTCAGGGGACAGGGAATCAGGCAAAAAGGAGAGGCATCAGGCAGGAAGACCCAATGAAAGCTCTCCTTCCTGCTTGAGTGCTGCCCTACAGGATCATTGCTTCTGCTCTTCAGTTGAAAGCCTGCTAGGTGCAAGTGCTCCTTTGAAGGAAAGCCACTGCACAGATTGGTGTTTCCATTCAACAGCTGATAAGCAGAGGCAGTGATCCTGTGGGGGGGAGGAGGTGCTAACTTGCAAGCAGCTTTCCTTTTTGTATTTCTTTTTTCTTGTACAAAACAATAATCAAAGTGACTATAATAGAAAACCTACTGATAAATAGCATTTAGAAAGCAAACGCCTGGACACAGAAAGAAGGTTGGATATTTATTTATTTATTTATATACCACGCCATAGCCGAAGCTCTCTGAGCGGTTTACAGTAACTAAAATATGACCTGCAAAGAAGATTCAGGACAGGCAAAAGAAAACACTTCTTCTTCATGCCAGCATGTAGTTAAACTATGGAATTCACTTCCACATGAGGCAGTGACGGTCACCAACTTGAATTACTTTAAAAGGGGATTAGACAAATACATGGAGGATATCAATGGCTACTAGCCATGATGGCTATCCTCTTCTGCCACTGTCTGAGGCAGCTTGCTTCTGAGTACCAGTTGAAGGAAACTGTGGGAGGGGGGACTGCTCTTGCACTCAGGTCCTGCTTGCGAGCTTCCCATGGGCATCCGGTCGGTGATTGTGAGAACAGAATGCTGGACTAGATGGGCCATTGGCCTGATCCAGCCGTCTCTTCTTTTGTATCGTCTAATAGAATTACTCAATATAGGAATACATATAAGAACATTCTTTTTAAAAAGAAAAACCAAGCAGACGAACAGACCATCTATTGGAAAAGCTCCATAATCAAATACTTATAGCTCTTGCTCTGCAGTGTTTGAAAAATTAAATTATTAAAAGCAAATATTGTAGCAAATAGGTTTCAATCCATCTCAATAAAAGGGACATTTTAGTATCTCTGTCATATTATTACTTTTTGGCTTTCAGTCTTCGAATATTGAAAGGAGCACTAACAAATCAGAGCTTTTGCAATGCAATTTACCCAGTGAGTAATTTCTAATTGATTCAGACTGATGGGGCTGCAACCGTTTGATAAATAGCCCAAACAAGCCATGCTCTGTACCAAGTAAATTTATATGGTTGTCTTCTCTGGTGGGGGGGGGGATGATTGCAATATTTCTTTTTGGCATGTTGAGCTCCAATAATGTACTTACATGTCTTCTTACATGCTTTTCTTTTTAAAAGCTCCAATAATTTACCACAATCCCCTTTTGGACTTTGCAATGAGGAAAGGAGCTATGAGTAGGGATGGGTGAAAATATCAGTTTTGGCTTCTCTCTGTTTCTCAGTTTTCCAATCTTTAATACAGTTCTCCACATTTGCATATCAGTTTTTGATTTAAAAATATCCTCCTGAAAACTTCAACTCCCAGCAACCCAATCAGCATGGCTAATGACCAGCCGTGATGGGAGTTGTTGTTCAGAAACAACTGGAGGGCCACAGGTTCCCAATCCTTAGTTTAAGATATATCTCTCTCATGTCAGTAACAAATACTTCCAGATTTGGGTTCTTAAAAGGCCACCCTACATTCCCCCATGTAAATCTAAGCACACACTTTCAAGCATTTCGCTAAAACCATAAGGACTAGAAATGTTACTAATTTTTAAAAGGAAAATTTAAGATTCTGAAGATTCTGTACTTATACAATATGGACATAAAGTGCATACAACCCTGGCAAATACATGAAGAAATAATGAAATACTAAGCAGTTATCACAAATGCCTTTTGCCTCACAGAACCATCAAAGAGAAAGAACCTTAAGACACTGTTTTTTTAAAAAAGGGGAGAAACCAACCTCATGCAACATGCCTACCAAATTCAGAATTAACCCCAAAGTGTCAGTGTGATATATAAAAAGCGCCGTTGCTTAGTAACATCATTAAACCACCTGCAGGTCAGAGGTTCAGATCTTGTTAATGTCACTGGAAATTAGATTAAAGAAATGACTTTAGGGGGTCTGTGTGTTCTGTTGGTGACATTGCTGTCACAGTGAAGGTTAGTGTCACGTTTTGGAAAAAATGATTGTTAAACAGTTGTGGGTTGTTGTTTTTTCTCCCAAAAGGGAAGATGCATACATGGATTGTGGATTTAAAAAATATGAAGAGGAGGATGCACAGCGGATTGCATTTAGAATCTTGTGTGCGCCTGTTGTGCATGGTGAAAAGGTCAGAGAGGCGTCATCTCAATTCACTGCCAAATTGCTTTATTAAACAAAAGAAACATTGCAATTTAAAGAAAGACCTCCAAAGACCACAGAATTAAGGAGGGGAAAATGGAAAGAAAGAGAAATCACAGACTGAAAATGCTACGAACCAGCTTCTTTCTCTGTGCGTTTATTAATTTTTTTTTATAAATGGAACACTTTTTAAAAGGAAAACAAAAGACCAAATTGCCCTTTATAATCTCCAAAGACCAGTGCCCCAAGGAACAAATTAAACAGAACTATGAAACTTTACCTCCCCCCCAAAAAAAGAATCTGCATTCTTGAGAGATTCCCCTGGAATCCCCCCCCCCGAGGTACCAGTCATTAAGCCCCTTAGTCCCACTCTGCCTTTCCATGGAGGTCCAACCTGGCTGCTGTTTCTGTTCCCTAATGTGAACTACACTGCAACTGAGTCAAGTGAGATTTGCAATCCTATTATGTTTTTCTTGGCCTGGTGAAAGAGTCCCTGAAGATCCTAAGAAGTACCAGAAAGGCCTAGTAAGGCAAAAAGCAAATGGATTCCTTAAATCTTATGATACTAGATATGATGGTAGGCTGGCTGTCCTAAAATGTGTGCATGATGCTGAAGTATGCATGATGTAAAACTAACACACACAATGTTTTGTGTGAATACCTTGCTTCAGGATGGGTGTTCAGACTCTGGATGCTTGAAATTTCATGAAAGACAGACCAGGAAGATAATTCAGGAGAATTTTTTTGAGAGGGGAAGGAAAACAAAGGAAGGGGTGGGTAGAAAGAGGTGCATCTTCATTTTCAGATTGTCATTTTTTTAATGATAAATTCAGTTCTCCACATTTCTAGTTTGCTGGCTAAAAAATTAAGTTCTCATTCAAATTCATTAGCATTTAAATGCAAATTTCTCCTGTCCACCATTTTTACGCAATTTTCCATAATATAAACATTTTTTCAAAGCAATTTTCCCCAGTACAGTGCATTTTTGTATGTTATTTTCACCAATAGAAAGCAGTTGTTGTTTTTACACACTTTACCATAGTATATCCCCTTTTGTATACATTACTTGACTGACAACTGAATCTCAAAATTCAGAGAAGTGTGGATTTTGAAGGATGGTTGTGTTTTGTTTTGCATAATGTCTGAGAAATAATTAATTAGTTAGGTTCGCTTTTAAATGCAAACTGGATTGTACTTCTTCCCCATCCCTAGGGATTTCATTCACCCCACAATTTGGAGTGAATGCCCTTGGTTCATAATCCTCAAACCACTACTCGGAATGGAGCATAGATCTGCTGTTTTATTCTGAAGATCTACAGAGTTCTGGGCATAGCTGTGCTCTGGGACTGGGTTGTCAGATAGCGTGGCTGACCTGTGACGTGGGAGGGGCTTGCTCCCACCAGAAATCTTTGTGAGTGCTGCTGATTCAATCGTTCTACTTATGAGATGGTCCAAGAATTGTTTCCCTTTCTCCTCCCCCTTTTTTTCTTTAAGTCAAATGAAATTCAACAGGGATAAATGTAAAGTTCTACAATTAGGAAAAAGAAACCAAATGCACAGTTAGAAGATGGGAGATACTTGGCTCAGCATGTGAGAAGGATCTTGGAATTGTCATTGATCACAAGCTGAATATGAGCCAACAGTGTGATGTGGCTGCAAAAAAGGCAAATGCTATGTTTGGTTGCATTAACAGAAGAATAGTTTCCATATCGTGTGAAGTATTGGTTCCCTTCTGTTCAGCACTGGTTAGGCCTCATCTTGAATACTGCATCCAGTTCTGGTCTCCACACTTCAAGAAGGATTCAGAGGAGGGCAACAAGGATGATCAGGGGACTGGAAACAAAGCCCTGTGAGGAGAGACTGAAAGAACTGGGCATGTTTAGCCTGGAGAAGACTAAGGGGAGATATGATAGCACTCTTCAAGTACAGGAAAGGTTGTCACATAGAGGAGGGCTGGGATCTTTTCTCGATCATCCCAGAGTGCAGGACACGGAATAATGGGCTCTAGTTGCAGGAAGCCAGATTTTGACTGGACATCAGGAAAAACCTCCTAACTGCTAGAGCTATACGACAATGGAACCAATTACCTAGAGTGGGCTCTTTGACACTGGAAGCATTCAAGAGGCAGATGGACAGGCATCTGTCGGGAATGCTTTGATTTGTATTCCTGCATTGAGCAGTGGGTTGGACTCGATGGCCTTATAGGCCCCTTCCAACTCTACTATTCTATGATTCTATGAAAGCATTTCAATGCAAATGTGACAAATTGGCATTTCTCAAACCAAAAACACAAGCTGAAAAACAGCTCTCCTTCAAACCTTGTACTTGGACTCACTATCCAATCATATGCAGGATCCTCCCTTTTAACTTCAGGAGATAAAAAAAAAACACAGGCAGATGAATTGTAGCAAATTCTGCAAACCCTGGATTTTAATTATTTAATTCCATGCCTCTAGCCCTACAAAGGCTAGCAACCCCCACCCGTGCTCCCATAACCACAGTCCTAGAAAGAGATGCCCTTAACACTTTGAGTACATGCTTTGAATGCAGAAAGGACCAGCCCAATCCCTTGACATTCCCAATAAAAGGGTAAAGTAACAGGAGATGGGAAAAGATCTCCGCTAGGCAGAAAAGATAATACTGGACAAATAATCTAGCATGGGCCACATCTACCCTATACATTTAAGGCGCTATGATACTACTTTAACCATCATGGCCTCCCCCATAGAACCCTAGGAACCGTAGTCTGTTAAGGGTGGTGAGCGTTGTTAGGAGACCCTTCTTCTTTGGGGGACTGTTTAGAGTGGTATCATAGTGCTTTAAATGTATAGTGCAGATGTGGCCCCAGTGTAAAGCAGTTTACTGTATTCCTAAGGGTGACCATGCCTTGCTCTTGCACAAACATTAATCCAGATTATTTTTTGGCATGCCCAGGAAATTAAAACATTGTTCTCTCCCCTGCCCCGCCCCCGCTTGATATTATTGTTGTTAAACATAGCAAATGGTTGTCTTTCTGAGAAATTTTCCAAAAACATTTATACCAGTCCACCCATTTCTATGGAAACAGACTCCTAATACAGGTCCTATAAAACAGGTGAACTGGCTTCATAACTTGAGAAATGTCATATCACCCCTAATATACTATAGTATGGCTTTGGTTGAGCAAGGTGAATGTCAGGAGCCACAGGACTTTTCTTCTTTTTCTTCTTTTTTTCTTTTTTTTTGAGGTGAATGGGGCTGGCTAATCTTCAACCAGTCTTTGCAACCTGTTGCTCTCCAGTTGATCTTGTGCTAGGGATGGGGGGAAATTAGATCAGTTTGCATTTCAAGCCAATCTATCAAATCCACACTTTCTGAAACAAAATGTGAACTGAAACACAGCCATTCTTCACAATTCGCACTTATTTGAATTTTGCAGTGCCGGTAGCCAACCAAACAATATTTACAGAAATGCATGTTAGGAGAAAGTGTAAATAAAAATGAATATATGCGTGAAAATAACATACAAAAATGCATCATATGACAAGAAACTGTTTGCAAAAATGTGTACATTAGTCAGAACTGCCTGCAAACATTTATCAAAGAAATTCACATTAAAATTCTGGAGAAGTTCGATAAGGATTTTTTTTTAGAAGGGGGGATCTCTAGATTGCTCCTCCATGGCGCAAGACCCTCCGTGGCGCAGAGTGGTAAGCGGCGGTAACGCAGCCAAAAGCTCTGCTCACGGCTGGAGTTCGATTCCAACGAAAGGAGGAAGTCGAATGGTAAAAGGGGTCGAGGTCCACTCAGCCTTCCATCCATCCGTCTTCGGTAAAATGAGTACCCGGCATACGCTGGGGGGTAAAGAAAGGCCGGGAAAGGAACTGGCAATCCCACCCCATATATACGGTCTGCCCAGTAAATGTTGCAAGACATCACCCTAAGAGTTGGAAAAGACTCACACTACAAGTGTGGGGATACCTTTACCTTTACTACCAGATTGCTGTAGAAATGTGAACTGAATTTAACACTGGAAAATTGTGAAACTTAGAGAACTGAAACTGACATATCTTTCTATTCCAATCTTGTACTACATCTCCCATGAAGTTGGGGAAAGGCCATAGTTCAATGGTAGAAGATCTGCTCTGCATGCAAGAATTTCCCAGGTTCAATCCTTGGCATCTCCAGATAGCGCTGGGGAAAGTCCCGTGCCTGAAACCCTGGAGAGCCTCTGAAAGTCAGTGTAGACAATACTGAGCTAGTCGGACCAATGGTCTGATTCAGGAGAAGGCTTCTTATCTTCCCCCATCAACCTTGCCCACTGGCCATACTGGCTGGGACTGGTGAGAATTGTCGTTTGAAACATCTGGAGGGCACCCGGCTGGGGAAGGCTGTCTGAAACAAAGAAACTCTGCAGAGAGGCCTTGGCTTTCCTTGTTGTTGTTTGTAGCTCCAAGCATGAAATAAAGATGGGCTTCTTCAAAATGAAAACCAAGGGGCTCTTTGTAAAGAAAACATTCGGTGGAATTGTCAGCAAAATCCACAAAAGTAACTTGTCTCCGTGGAATCCCAGGCACCTCCCTGCTGGCAGCAAAAACAAGAACTGAAAATGAGGCATTGTCAATATTTTATATGCAAAGTCCAACTTTCCAGCCTTTTCAAGGATGTCAGCGCTACCATCTCCTTTAATGCTTTATTCATGCACTCTCTCTCTTTCTGTATATTTTACACACACACACACAAACACATATATATAAATATGTTGCTAGCATTTTCTTCTCTATCTCTGTCTCTGTCTCTATCTCTGTCTCTAGTGATATAGAAGAAAATGCCAACAACAAAACACAGGAAAGCTGTTCAAATACAGAACATGGAATTTGCATCATGCTCTGAAAGCTTGGAAAAGTTACTTTTTTGAACTACAACTCCCATCAGCCCAATCCAGTGGCCATGCTGGCTGGGGCTGATGGGAGTTGTAGTTCAAAAAAGTAACTTTTCCAGGCTCTGGTCTGATCAATGCTGACCTGGGCAGTGGGGTCTGAATGGGAAACCAACACTAAAGGTTCACAAACCAAGGGCGTGCAAGGGCAGCTGGCAAGGCCTTCCTGTGCAAAGTGTCCTCTGGTGGGGCTTCTCAGTGGGCTTTCCTAGCTGCAGTGTCTGTGCTCTGAGCAATACTGGGTGGTTCGGTCTAGCCAACTCTTTAATTTCTCACAATGCCCTGGGATAATGCTACATCAGGGGCATTGTGGGAAATTAAAAGAGTGGCTAGATCCAATTGCTTAGCACTGCTTTGAGTGCTGGGCTACCAAAAAAAATAACAAGAGGGGGGACAATAGTGGGCAACTGGCCAAGGATGCCAGGTGTTGACGCTGGCCCTGGGGAAGATGTGGGCTCCTACTGGGAAGAAAGGCAGGATATAAATGTAATAAATAAATAAACATAAATAATAAAATGTTCCCACCTAGGAACATAAGAAGACCCCTGCTGGATCTGGTCAAGGTCCCATCTAGCCCAACATCCTGTTCTCCCAGTGGCCAACCAGATGCCCAGGGAAACTCATAAGTAGGACACAAATACAATAGTGCTCTCCCCACTTGTTATTCCCGGCAAATGGCGTTCAGAGCCACACTGCCTCTGAGCCTGGAGACACCTTCTTCTCTTCATCACTGTCAATTTTTTTGCTTCTCCCTCTAGGCCTCATCACACCACCTCCCAGAGGAAGAAAGAGGGGACAAGCTGTGCAAAATGGCTGCTCCTTCTCTTTGCTACTCCCACTGCTTGCTCTCTGGCTGATGGCAGGTGAACAGGTAACAACAGCAAGGTAGAGGATCAGCAGTGCCAAGTGGCTCCACAAGGTGGCTCCTGCTAAGCTGCAGGCCTTAGAAGGTACCCTAGAATGCCAACCTTGCAAGGCAGGGTTCATGCTCTGAAATTGGACATAGACAGAAACAAAACATGACCTGAGATATGTGCTTTGTTTTGTTGTTGCTGTTGTTGTTTGTATCTTTTCCTTCACATTCAGATTAGTATCCTAGTCCCAAAATGAGAGCACAGGGAAGAACAAAGTGGATTCACTTTTTCTGTCATTTTTGCAAAGATGGCTGAAGAACATGTGAATAATCAAAGCTCAAAGGAAATGCACTTGCAGCCCAGAAGCAGCACATGCAGTCCCAGAACCAGGTTAACACCAGGTCATCATCAAGACTCAACCACCGAATATGTGTCGAAATAAAAAAAGAGAATTCCTTTGAGCATGCACAGAGGGATTTTCACCACAGAGGGCTGCTTCTCAGGGAAATATTTGGTGTGCGTACAAGAAAATGCAACAAGTACGGACGAGAAGGGAGCAGCCATCTTTCAAACCTGGCTTTCAAACTTGGGAGTGCAACCAGCAGGAGCTGCCAACTTTAAAAACAAAATCATGGCACTTATCTTCCATGTAGAAGCCTTTCAAGCCTCTGATCACATTCCAACCCAACGCAGATACATTTATATTTTTTCAGTCTATGTTATATGCTCTCAATAGTTAGCGTGCTCCTCCTTAGGATGCATTACTCTAATTGCCCCATAGGTTTACACACGATATACTAAAGACGGCAATCAGTGGATTTCCTTTTCCCCTTCATTAACAGTCTTGTTATGCATGTTCTTCCTTTTTCTTCCCTGTGTTTTTAACTTTATTTCAGCATTAAATTCCACATGAAAACAGAGCTTTTGCCACTGAAAGCCAAGAAGGCTGCCAGCAGGCAAGACCAGGGATGGAACCTTGTGAAAAACTCTGTGTCTGTCGAGCTAGTCTGCGTTCACTTCCATCTTACTTCTTGATCTCGGTGAGAAGCAAGGTTTGCCTACCCCCACCCCGGCTTCACTAAAACCCTTTTAAAAAAATGCTCTCATAGAGGATTAGACAAATTCATGAACAATAAGGCTATCAATAGCAACTAGTCATCACGGCTATGTTCTGCCTCCGCTGTCAAAGGCAGTATGCTTCTGAATATCAATTGGTGGGAATCACAAATGGGGAAGACTACTGTTGAACTCACAATCTGCTTGCAGGCTTCCCACAGGCATTTGGTTGGCCACGGTGAGAACAGAAGACTGGACTAGATGGCCTGATCCATCAGAGCTCTTCTTATGCATGCAGTGTTGTACGTGCACATATTTCTTTCTTTAAATATTTCCAGACCATACTTTTCACAGAAATACAGCAGGGTGGTATACAATATATAACATTACAGTAACTTTGATAAACGCAAGTAAAAAAAAAAAGCATCAAAGCATCAGTAAAAAAGTGGTTGGGGGGGAAAATCATGTTTCTTTTTTTTTTTCAATAATTTTTATTCAGATTTTCATAAAACATACAAGACGAAATCATAAAACATTCAAAGACAAAAAACAAAATCAAAAATAGTTAAACAAAAAGAAAAAAAGAAAAAAAAAAAACAAAAATAAAAAATAAAGAGTAAAATATTGACTTCCCATTTGTCAAAGATCAAATCAGTTATAAGTCTATAATATATAACAATCCTGTCTCTTAAGTCATATTATAAAATCACTTTCCTCCAGTAGTTATCTTACTTAATCATCAAATCTCATAAACATTACTTTATTCTTTCCACAAAAAGTCAAAGAGAGGTTTCAATTCTTTAAGAAATATATCTATCAATTTTTTTTTCCAGATAAGCATATCGATTAATCCATCTCATTACTAATTATGATAATCTTATTGTCATAACCATAGTCAAAATAAACATTTCAATTAATCCATCACATCAGAATCTGTTAGGTTCAGTAATTTCAGTAGCCATTGTTCTATTATCCCTATTAGTTCCATTTTCCATCTTCCATCTTCAGTAGTCTTGTTAAGTCCAGTAATTTCAGTATCCAATCTTCCATTATCAGTATTCCATAATAATCTTGCTGTCAAAGCCATAGTCATATAGTAAGAGTCTGATGGGAATTACCTCTATCCCAAATATTTTCTTGCCATCCATTCTGAATAGGTTGCTGAAATACTGCTGTAAAATCATATCTCTGTTCTTTTTTTCAAAATACACTGGGTCATCTCTTGAAAGTTTTTCCATTGTCACATGGCTGCAGTTAATTCCATAGATTTTCTCTATATTGGGCTCCATCACATCATTCCAGTCCAGAAGATTATCCATGCCATTGATAACTTTATCTCTAGAATCTTCATTAATTTCTTCAGAGATAACATTGAGTTCCAAACAATAGATTTTATTTCTAAAGTCCATAGACTCCAAATCTTGTTCCTGTTCCACGTTTGTTCCAATCTCCGGGATCTCCTCTCTCACAGGGACCCCTGTTCCAGTCTCCAGGGTCTCCTCTCTCACAGGGACCCCTGTTCCAGTCTCCAGGGTCTCCTCTCTCACAAGGACCCCTATGTCTTTAATCTCCTGTGTCTCCAAACAATAGATTTTGTTTCTAAAGTCCATAGACTCCAAATCTTTTTCCTGTTCCACGTTTGTTCCAATCTCCAGGGTCACCTCTCTCACAGGGACCCCTATATCTTTAATCTCCTGCTTCATTTTACTCAATTCAATTTTCAGCTCCTTACAACCCTGTCGCAGGTTTTGTTTCGTTATCTCAATCTCATCCATTATTTTCTGAAACATAGTTATTTCCAGATTCTCAGCCACTTTCTTAATTGCCATTTTAAAAGAAAAATATAGGAAAACCACTTCTTATTTCAGCAACAATTGGGTTAATACTCCAAACTTGGTGACATCACAGTATAAACAGAGCAGACAGCCTTATCTCTCCATGCTTAAGTAAACAAAATGCAGTTCCCAGGATCGAAACAATTAATGGCGGTCGTCAGGAAACAGATTCGTCAAAATAAAATAGACCAAAAAGAGAGTAGTCTCAGACAATATAATATTCTTCAAAATAAAAATCTGGAATAGAAATCCCTCTTCTGTGTATATCTTTAGAATGCAAATCCAGGACAGCTTTTTGCAACAAAAACAGAGATAAGCTATTAATTAGTGAGTAGCAGAGAGAAGTTATGGCTCCCCAGTGAGATGTCAAAAACCGATCAATCTGGCAAATCTCTTTTAAACAGCAACAATTTAAGTCAAGTAAAAGAAAAATATAGAAAGAAGGGTGCTTGCCTGTTAGTGCGTTCTCTCTTAGAAGATAAGATGAACGTTCGCTTTATCAGATAGAGCTTGTTGTTGAAAATCCGTCCCACCTTCGTCGGCTGGACCTCGTCCCATAAATTAATGAGATCTGGTCGTCCCAACAAAAATAGGCTTTGAGGTTAATCTCTTCGTTTCTCCCTACCCGGGAGAAGTTTAATCAGTCAAAAAAAAAAAAAATCTGACTGATATATCTGAATAAGCTTCTTTTGAGGCAGGAGCCCGTCTCAAAAGCAGGCACAGGCTAAGTCACCCTTCCCGGAAGTGGGAAAATCATGTTTCAAAGGCCTATGTGAACAACACATTTTTGAGAAGACATCTAAAAGGAGGCAGGGAATCATTCCTGCGAAGCTACTACTGGCAGGAAATTCGGCAGGGCAGAGCCTGCCACACTAAAGACTCAGTTGTTGTTGTTGTTGTTGTTGTTACCCACCCTTCACGAAAAGGTCCCAGGTTGGGTCACACCAATGTAAAATACAATATTAAAAATACTTTAAAACAAATTACAATCACAACAAGAAAGATTCCTAAAAATATACATCACAAATGCCAAAGGCCAGGATGAAGACGTGCATCTTCCGCATATGACAACAGGTAAATAATGAAGGTGCTAGATGCACCTCAATGAGGAGGGAATTTCACAGCTTAGGGGCCACATGCCCTCTCCCGGAAACCCCCCCCCCAATGTCTGAGGGTTGTGGAACTACCAAGAGAATCCCCTCTGCTGATTCTAACACCTGAGAGGGTCTGTAGGGAAGGAAAGTGTCTTTCAGATATTTGAGGTCTAAGTCATGTAGGGATTCAAACAGTATCATGAGCATCTTAAATTGGGCTCCGAAAGAAATTGGTAACCAGTAACAGTCAACTGAAACTCAGGGACATGGGAATCACCAGAAGTGGTCCAATGAAAGATCTCAGTGATTGGGGTGGAACATACGGATTCAGATGGTTCTTAAGATAATTTGGGCCCAAGTCGTTTTAATATTTTTGGTATTATGCAGAATATTATATGCATTTGGTTGCACACTTTATATTCTGTGCATGCAATTTCCTGCCCTTGTCCTCCACCCTGCCTCCTCATTTATTATTTATTTCAGATCATTCTATATCGCTTAATATATAAAAAATACCTCTACAAGGTTCACAGAAAGCTAAAACGACAACAGACAACTTAATCAATAAATGTCACAAAAATGCACAATGTTACATTAATAAATATACACCAATATCAGTTTCTTCTCCTTCTGGCATGCATCTTCTCAACTCTCAGCTTCCTGGCTGTCACCCAGGACTCCATGCACCCACCCTGGCTCTGACCCACGGCCCAAACGCAGCTGACCTCCTCCTGCCCCCAGCAGTTGGGACTGGTGGGGTGGAAGACAGGGAGCCCAAAACTAGGTGGAGCCAGAGCCCAATGACAAGCAGAGCCAGAGCCAATGACAGGTCAAGCCAACTAACTCTAGTTTTCTCCCCATCTTCCTCCTCTCTGCTGAGTTCTATAAGGAAAAGGCCAAGATTAAGGAGGATGAAGCTGACAGGCATTCCTGGATTGGTTGTACGTAAGCAGGCAAGCAGGTGGAAGCATCTGAGGGCAGATTGTGGTTGGTGTGGCATGCACCCCCTAGCCCCAATGAATGCCTATCCCCTCTTCCCCAGTGTACCCTCCAGGCTCAAGGTATGTGCCCTGCCTGTGCCATCCACTCCACTCCAGTTCCACACTCCATCGCCCAGAATCTCTGTCTCTGCAGTCTGTCTCCCTCATTGCATTGCTTTGGATGTACAAAATGATGAAACTGTGGTTATCATACAAATAATGAGAAGACATGATTCATTTGAAAAGACAATAATGCTGGGAAAAACAGCAGGGAGTAGAAAAAGAAGGCCAAACAAGAGATGCATTGATTCCATAAAGAAAGCCATAGTCCTGAACTTACAAGATCTGAACAGGATGGTTCATGGCAGATGCTATTGGAGGTCACTGATTCATAGGGTCACCATAAGTCATAATCAACTTGAAGGCACATAACAGCAAAACAATGTATGTGTCCTCTTTTATGTTTAATTTTGAATATAATATATCAGGCTTTTAAAAAAAAACAACCTTGACATGCATGAGTGGAGTGCACATAAGTGGCTGCTCAATGCAGGAGGTGGCCTAATGTGGGCAAACCTCCATCAGAGAACCACCAATTTCTGTGTATAAATTGGATTCCTCCTCCATCTGTAGGTGAGACCCACTTGTCCCCTCTCATTTGGTCCATTTGAACTGCACACACTATCTCTGTAACTGATGTCATGTCCTTGGCTGGGATCCAGCGGAGCCCTTCTATGAACAGCCCCTGGGTAAGATATCCATGTGTCCTGTTGTACAGAGGACAATCACCCATTTGAAGGATGGTTTGAAGGATGGTTTGAAGAAGCCCTCTTTTGTGAAAGGCTGCCTGGTCCAAATTCAGTTTAAAGATAAAGAACCCAAAGAAGGGAGAGGGGAGTCTTTGAAGTTGCCCACCAGCAGTTAGAGCTTGGACAGCAGACCAAGCAGGTACATCAGTTGTCTTATCACAGACTTCCCCACTATGGGCGACATGCACTGCATTTATATTTAAATAAGAGCAATTGTATTTAAATTCAATTAAATTAAATCTGTGTCCTCTTTTGGGGTGATGTATTTCCTCTTTGGGGCAGCATGTAACTGGCCCATCCTAGCTGTGGGGGAAGTGATACTCTCTAATTTCTCTTCCCCTGCAGCCACTCCCCTCTCTGCCATGTTCTGGAGGGTCCCCCAACTCTCTGGAGCAGATTCTCAAGTGAAAGAGGGAGCTAGAAAGCAAGAATACCCCTTTCAGAATTGGAACTCCACTCACAGATCCAACCCTTTGCGTTTGTATATGGGGATTCTTCAACATCACCACTCGTGTGGCTCTTATGAGATGTCAGGTGGTTGTGGCTGCTCACAACCAGCTTCTGCCCATGGGGCATCAAGAGAAGGGCTTTGGGGGCCTGAGGAGGATGTGACCTACTCACAGTGGGTAATATTCAGCGCTAGTCCTACTCAAAGCAGACTAGGGATGGGGGAGAAATTTGATTCAGCTGGAATTTAAAGCTGAATTTATCCATTTTTAACATTCGGAAACAATATGAGAACCGAAATACACGCATCCTTTGAAATTTGCACTTATCTGAATTTTGTGATGTAGTTCTTCAACCAAAGACTGTTTACAAAAATGCATATATTAGGGGGAAATGTGCCTAAAAGAAATATATTGCTGAAAATAACATGCAACAATGTATTGTATTAAGAGAAATTGCTTTAAAATGTGTACATTAGTCAAAACTGCATGCAAAAATGTGTTTATTAGGAGAAATTTGCACTGCAATGCTGGAGAACTTTCATGGGGATTTTTTTTAAAAAAAAAATCACAAATTGCTGCAGAAATGTGGAGAACTGCATTCAAGGTTGGAAATATGAGAAACTGACAGACCCAAAATTGACAGATCCTTCCATCCCTAGAGTAGACCCATTGAAGTTAATAGACATTACTGTCTTGGGTTCATTAATTTCAACGGGTCTGCTGGTTGAACGCAACCCAGTGTTTTTATACCTCTGGGACTTTTTCTATTAGAAAAACCAAGTGCCACTGGAGACGTTTGTGCGATCCAGAGACAAAATCAAGTTGTGCCTGAGCAGGAAAAAAACAACATCTACAACATTTGGGGGCCCCAAGGAATGGAGAAATGGGCCCTTGAGAGACTTGGCAACTCATTGAGAAAAATCAATTACATTGTTCAGCAGCGGGGCCCAGGAATTCCCCCTGCCTCCCTCGCATGTTTGAGTACAGACGTTTCAGTCTTCAGGAGGAGAGGTGCCATCTTAAACCAACATGGAGAGCAGAAGAGCCACGGATGTAAGCTTTTCCTCAATCAGCCTCTGTAAACCCCTCTGTTAACATCTGTTCAGGGTCTATAGACAAAGACTCCAATACCCATTTGTATGTGATTGCTTGACAAAGATCAAATGTGCCATGCTGGAAATCAGGCCCAGGCAAAGGAGTTCAAACAACAAGCAGTTTATCCAGCACAGCAGCATGTTTTATTCACTCTGTCAAGCAGAGAAGAACATCCTGAACATTTTAGCTCAAAACCCCTGGCATTTTTATGAAAGGCAAGGAGCATTCCAATTGAGGGGGGGACAGAGATTACCTTTGCTGGATCCAGAGCCAGCAATGAAGGCAGGATATTGGGAGCAGGGCACATTGCACCACTTTCCCCCATTACTACCCATGTCATTGCTCCTCCAAGAAGGTCTCCTCTGAAATAGTATTTGCACTGAGAAGAAATCCCCCTGTTGACCTCATTGAGGGATTTCCCTTGAAAGCCAGGGATGGGGAATCTGTAGCCCATCAGATGTTGTTGGCCTTCAACTTCCATAACCCCGAGCCATAATCCTTCCATGAAGAGACAATTGTGCACATTTCCCAGTCAATATACATAGCCACCAACTGGCCTTGGGAAATGTGCATATAGCAACTGAATTGTGAATATTCTTCAGCCATTATGTATAACCCCCAACAAGTCTTGGGGAATGTAAATATCTTGACTACATTTTATACATTCTGTGGGCCATATACACATTCTCCTGGCAACATGCATAGTCTCCAAGGAACATTTTTCCCCCTATCTCTTGTTCAATAATGTAAAATCTGCATGTCCAAGCTGCTTCTGGCCCATTGCCTAATCTTACATGCCCCACAACATATCCTCCCACTGATTAGCAGAGCAGCAGGAAGGGGTAAGTCCAGATAAAGGTTAATATTTTTCTGAAGCCCATGTCCCTGCTTATCGTTGTCATCTGAGCAGCACAAGGGAGTTTGGAGGGAGGGGAAAGTTTTAAAGCTTCCCTCTCCTTCCCATTGATTCTAATGGAAATCCCCCCTCCCACTACTATTAAGCTAAGGAAAAAGCTTTATAGAAGTATGGGATCAATCAGCCTGGGAATTGCAGGGGAGGGAAGATTTAACCCACTGAAGAAGGGTTACCCAACAGGGAAAAGACGCTAGGAGAGAAAGAGTGTGAAGTACCTCTGATCCTATCTACTGCCATTTCTCTGTCTCTGTCTCTGTCTCTCTCTCACACACACACACACACGAAGGATAAGGGCCAAATCTCAGAAGCGGAGCACATGCTTTATATGCAAAGGGTCTCAGGTTCAGTTCCCAACATCTCCAGGTAGGGCTGGGAGTGGCATGCTGTTTGAAACCCTGGAGAGCCACTGCCCATCAGTGTCAATGGTTCTCAGCTAGATAGGCCTATGTTCTCACTTCCCATTGAATTCAGCGGTAGTCAGAATAGAATGTATTGGATTGGTGCTCAAAAATGCTTTAAAAATTCTACTGAAGCATAAGTAGTTTTTTGAAAACATGAAATGGCAGAAGAACATCCAAGTGTAGAGGAGAGGAAGAGAAAGAAAGAAAGAAAGAAAGAAAGAAAGAAAGAAAGAAAGAAAGAAAGAAAGAAAGAAAGAAAGAAAGAAAGAAAGAAAGAAAGAAAGAAAGAAAGAAAGAAAGTTTTTAAATTATTCAGCCCAAATGGAAGCATTTTATAAAAATTAGCATATAGGAGATGCAAGCCTATATAAAACCCTTCATAAGAAACACACCCTTAATCAGGTATTTGCAGATGCTATTACAACTGTTTCTGATTCAAGGATGAGGGAAGTCTGTCCATTGCTACAAAGAAGGCATTGGCTTCCAAACAACCCCTTTGCTTTCCAAACAACACACTTTGTGTTTCCAAACAACACACTTTGCCCTTCATTCATGTGAATGCAGACCCTGTTACAAAAATTAGTGGTGGAAAGAAAAATAAAAGGGATACAGGAGAAACAAATGGACTGGAAATGTGGAATAAGAGAAAAGGGAAATAGCTGTGTCCCCATGGGAAATAGAAAGTGTGATGTGATGCAGGTGACGTGGGTATGGGAGGTTTATTTTGCTCACCTAGCAACTTAATTTCATCCTGCTATGCCCCCTTTTGCCCTTGATTGCTTAAGATGTGAGTGTTGTTGCCTAGGACTCCCACAGATCCCCTTATCAAACAGAGGATGCCTTCGCAAATGAGCACTTTGTTCCATTTGGGTTTCTCAGGTCACCCCCTCTGTGGCTGCTCCTGCTGCTGGTGTATGCAACCTGTTAAGAGCACATTTCTAAAATGAGTGAAGTCTGCCTACTTTGGAGCCCCTGAGGATCTCGAGCCAAGGTCTCTCCTTTCCTTTTTAGTATCTCTTCCTCTGTGCAAAAACAAGCTGGTCTAGTATAAGCTGTTGAAGAGAAAGGACCAGGCAAGTTCAGAGATGGCCCTATCATTAGGCACAGGTGATAAGGCCACCTAAAATGTCAGATACTAGAGGTGTATTGGGGATAGGGATGTCAGAGAATTCTGACATAAACAGAAATGGGGTGGGAATTGCCAGTGTTTGCTTATTCATCCTATGTCCAGAATGGAAATCAATCCAGCAAATGTGATCAGTATTCGCTGTTGTTGCTTTCAGTCTGCAAATGATACGTAATTGATGATGTCTCCCAACCTCACCTCATTTACACTGTTTCCGTTGCACTGAAACAAGTGTGTTGGCATAACAAAATGACAATGTGGCATACATAATTTGCTTGATTATTTATGTAGATGACATAACCTTGCCACAGCAGACAGCAAGAAAAATGACATAGTTTTTGGCAGAAGATGGACTGCAGAGGAACGGAAACAAGACTCCATGTGATGAGTACAGAGTGGAATGGTAAACGATGCCTTCTTACATCCTGAATTGGGGGCACACCCCTCACTAGCCCTGCTTTGCACCTCCCCCCCCTCGAGTGCCTTTGCCTGACTAGTATGCATCCTTGGACTGTAATCATGCTTCTTGCATTCCTGGATGGAGGATGGAGGGATGTGTGTGCGTGTGTGTGTGTGTGTGCATGTGTGTGTGTGTGTGTGTACGCACGTGTGCAGCAGTGGTAGCTGGTGGCTCCACTCTGGGTTTTAGTCTGAACTTTCAAGGTGCTGAACTAAAACCCAAAGTGGATTCCATTGCCCTATTGACATGGAGCTGCCAGCCACCATGGGTGGGTAGAACCCTCTGACTGGTTTGTGGCTAGAATGCAGCCCACTCTATCAGGGTGAGAGCCATACCCTTTGCCTCTGGCCCACATTTGCCTCTGGCCCCACCCATCACTGGCATGTGGCCCCCAGAAGTTACAATGAGGGAATGTGGCTCTTGGGCCGAGCAGGTTTCCCCACCCTTATTTTAGGATATTGGGTTTTTAATTGTTATTAATCATTCTTTGCTGTAAATTACACAGAGAACAATTCTTCCTTGACTTAATACAAAGGATAAAAACAATACTGGGTTGCCACAGATTGTGAGGCTGGTAAGAAATACACAATGCTCTGTTCTACATTTAGCCAACCTTTGTGTGTGTGTGTGTGCATGCACGCGCATTTTCCCTTTCCTTACCAAAGCTTCCGTCCTGAGCAGAGTGGGTAGTAAAGAAGAGAACAAGGTGGTAAACATATTGCAAGCCTTAGAGACTAGCCATTTTATGCGCATTTTAAAATAATTGCTGTCAGAGCAGCCGGTAAACAATACAGTCTTCAACAGCATGACAACCATGTGGGGCTTTGTTGCATCAGGAATGCTGTCATTTTCCAGAACGTGATTGGCACTTGCCAATAAAGCAAGAAGGGAGGGTGCTTTAATTGCCCAGTCATAGAGTGCCAGCCTTTCGAGTGGTGTGTATTTGATGATCCCCAGTGCTGGCAGACTGGTATTTAGAGCAGCGAGACAGCTCAAATCGGTTCAAAGTCACCGGCCTTCCCTTCACTCGGTGACAGAGGAGGCCGCTGTTCCATTTGTTTCTGTCTGCAAGATCAATATGGAAAGCCAATTTGGTCTGTGATAAGACTCCGCTAGCTAGCCACACCTCTGAAACGGTGTTCAGATCTTTTCGTGCAGATATACCTTGCTCCCCCCCTCTTTCTCTCCAACACTTTAAGAAGGTGGTGAGAGAGAGAGAAAGTGAAAGATGAGAGAACAGGAAAAATATTTGTTTTCCTGGGAAAATAAAATAAATCTTCTTTCAAGCAAGGAAGACTTAATTGGGGTGAAGGTGAGTTAATAATTTGCAAGTTTCTGTTCTATTTCAAACATTTAGAATCTAACAGAAAGCAAGCCACCTAGGACAGATCGCTGAATGTCAATGGGGTAGTTGCCTTCCAGATGTTGTTGAACTCCACCTCCTGTCATTCCTGACCATTGGTCATGCTGGCTGGGGCTGATGGCAGTGGGGGTCCAACATCTGGAGGACCACAGCATCTCCTACACTGGAACAGATAATTCATAGAGCTCAGCTGTATCAATTGATAATAGCCAGGGATGGGAAACCTGGTGCCCTCCTGAGGTTGTTGGACTACAACTCCCATCATTCATGACCACTGGCCATGTTGGCTCTGGCTGATAGGAGTGCAATGATATCTGGAGGGCCATCCCTGACCTAGTGTGTTCACAGGGCTAGCCTTGGGGTTAACACCACTGGGCACTTTCTCAGTAGGATCCCACAATCCATCCTTGGAGACTCTTGGTTCTGTCATTTCTGCTGTGTCCTGTTCACCTGTCCTTCTCTTGGCCTTTCTCTCTGGGAGATGGTGTAGATTGGACCCAGAGGAAGAGCCAAGTGAATGGGCAGTGCAAAGATTAGTGAGATGGATGGTGTGGACTTAATCAGGGAGGGGACCGTATTGAGAGCATCTTATTCAAGGGAATTCCCCCCACCCATCCAGCCAAATATCCTGCAATTTCCAGTGTGCCTACCCTCCAACAGATCCTCCGTGGCGCAGAGTGGTAAGCAGCGGTAATGCAGCCAAAGCTCTGCTCACGGCTGGAGTTCGATTCCAATGGAAGGAGGAAGTCGAGTCTCCGGTAAAAGGGATCGAGGTCCACTCAGCCTTCCATCCATCCGTGGTCGGTAAAATGAGTACCCGGCATATGCTGGGGGGTAAAGAAAGGCCAGGAAAGGAAATGGGAATCCCACCCCATATATATGGTCTGCCTAGTAAACGTCGCAAGACGGCACCCTAAGAGTCAGAAACGACTCACACTACAAGTGCGGGGACACCTTTACCTTTACCTTTACCCTCCAATATTATTCAAACTGCACTGTTGCTATGTTTCTGGGAGAGATCAAGATGTAGGGATGGAAATTTCATTTTGGTTCTCTCGGTTTCTCATTTTTTCCCCCAATCTTAAATTCAGTTCTCCACATTCTTGCAGCAATTTGTCTTTTTAAAAAAAAAATCTCATGAAAATTCACCAGCATTTTAATGCTAATTTCTCCTAATACTCACATTTTTCTGGGCAGTTTTGACTAACACACACATTTTTGCAAACAATTTCTCTTAATATAATGCATTTTTGTATGTTTTCACATTTTGTGCACACTTTCCCCTAATATATGCATTTTTGTAAACTTTGGTTGATTGGAGATCTGCATTACAAAATTGAAATAAGTACAAATTTTGAAGGATGATTATATTTCGGTTCTCATATTGTTTTGAAAAGTACAAATTTGACAGATTTGGCTTGAAATGTGAACTAAATTGAATTTCTCACTCATCCCCACATCTGACTAGCCATCTGACTAGCTATTTTTGGAAACAGCATGCCAGGACTTGGGTTGCTCGCTCAAACATTTTGTATGCATTTTTGCAAACTTTTTTTTCAACATTAGGAGAACTGCATTGCAAAATTCAGAAACATGAATTTTAAAAGATACCTGTGTTTCAGTTCACGTATTGCTTTGGGGAGTGTGAATTAGATCAGTTCAAATGGAATCTAATTTCTTCCTATCCCTATTTACAACTTTATCAGAGGACCCTCAAAAAAGCTTGTTCCCTGCCTCCCCCCAGGCTGAGTTCTTTCATGGCCTGCAATATCAGCATGCCTCATCACCTTGGCAAACTAAAAGGTAGAAGCATATTTTGACCATGTGTGAAACCTTGTTTGACATTTTAAGAACTAAGGAAAAGGATATTTGATTTGTAATAGTTTCAAGCTTTATTACAAGCTGGGCAAATTCAAGTTCTGAACCAGGTTATTATATATTCACTAATAGGCAAAAAAAAAAAAACCTTGAGGTTTAAGACATACATATGGCCAACAGATATTTCTATCAAACTTTAAAAAGCAGGGAAATTGTGCAGCTATAGTGAATGCATTAGGGGAGCAGGAGACCTGACCTCCTCTCTGAGATATTGTACTGCCCTACAAATTTGTAAAAAGGCAAACACAATTTGGGTTGGTCTTTCACAGTCCAATCCACTTCCTGTGTAGCTTGGAAGAATTTGGTAACATGTGCCTCTGAGCACATGGTGAGGAAGGGGAGAGGCAGGGAGGAAGGGGGAATTATTTGGGTGAGTACTGGGCAGAGAGGAAGCCCTTTTCCTTTCCAAAAGGTAAACACTGTGAACAGTATCATTCTTGTTCAGCATTTCCCCCACCTTTTTATTCTACAGCAAGCACACGTAGTCTCCTACCTATATTTAAACCAAACCTGTCCCAGGCCACATCCACACCAGACCTTTATTTCACTTTAGACAGGCATGGCTTCTCCCAAAGGATCCTTGGAAGTGTAGTTAGTGAAGGGTGCTGAGAGTTGCTAGGAGAGTTGCTGTTCCCCTCCCAGAGCTTCAATCAGAGTGGCTGATTGTTAAACCACTCTTGCTACTGGAGCTCTGTCAAGGGAATCTCCTCTCAGTACCCTTCACAAACTACACTTCCCAGGATTCTTTGGGGGAAGCTATGACTGTTTCAAGTGGAATAAAGGTCTGGTATGGGTGTCGTCCCGATTAGCCCAGCAGCTGTGAGTCTGGCTTTTAGAATACTGGCCGTTGGTTCTTACTGATCATACCCAACATTATAATTGAGTTCAATGCTAAATTTCTTAAATTAATTTAAAATCAGCCAGGCATTTTTTTCAAAAACTTTTAAACTGCAGAAGATGAAGGTTGGAGTATGGGGCAAGGTCAGCAATAGGATTACAGGTACTCTGTGATCATAGCTGATTTTTAATCAATTTCAACAGATTATGAGAACACTGATAGAAAGAAGTCCAAAAGGGGCCTGGATTTTTTCTCTTTTTACACTTTGAACTCTCAATTCTCTCTGACTGTTTTGTGTATCACCATGAAAATTTAGAGGGTTATTAAGCAAGTATTTCTGAGTTCAGGACTATACATTTTGTAAGGTTTCATTTTGAAATGAGCTTATAGGAAGCATAACAATGTCATGGGTGGTATTTTCAATTTAACACTGTGGAATGCGAAAAATCCATGCTGACAATAGTATACAGTCACTCTTGTGGCTGTATAATTATTATTGTTATTGGCATTATCAAACTGGAATGTGCACACTCAGAATTTGATACAGGTAACTGAATTCAGGATGCTGAGAATTCACAGCATTGTTTTTTTCTTTTAAGCTTCTAGACCTTATGGATTTCAGAAACCAGCTTGGAAGTGTGTAGGAAATGTCTGGTGATATTGCAGAAGTCAGGTCAAGAAACAGGACTGCAGAACATGTTGCCCACCTACAGACAGAATGAATCCAGAAATATGCAAATTAAATATATGGAATGTTGCTTGATTTGCATCATTTCCACAGGTCTGAGAATCTAATGTTTCATGAGAACGTGTATTATATTACACATAACTGGGATGGGCCAGGGGGAGGGGTTGAACACAATGTCCATGCAACCCTGCTGGAGATATAGTTAGGACTATAAAACTGCAACAGTAGATATAGTTAAGACTGAGTGACGGTGGAATTCCTCTTTAGTCTTCTTGTGCTCCTTTCCAAGTGGGAAGTTATGTGCCATCATAAGCTATCAGCAGCAGTATGTGGGACAAATCATTCATCTATCACTGACCACCAAAGTCAGGATCAGTCTATGGTATTCCTGATCTCTATGTATGGGTGTGAAAGTTGAACAGTACAAAACTGGATAAGGGAAAAATCAACTCATTTGAAATGTGTTGTTGGAGGAGAGTTTTGCGTATACCATGGACCACAAAAAAGACAAATAATTGTTAGAATGAATTAAAACAGAACTATCACTAGAAGCTAAAACGATGAAACTGAGGTTATCATACTTTGGACACATGAGAAGATATGATTCACTAGAAAAGACAATCATGCTGGGAAGAACAGAAGTGAGTCAAAAAAGCGGAAGACCAAACAAGAGATGGATTGATTCCATAAAGGAAGCCACAGACCTGAACTTACAAGGGTGGTTTATAATAGATACTACTGGAGGTCAATGATTCATAGGGTTGCCATAAGTCATAATCGACTTGTAGGCACATAACAATAATAGTTTCCAGGCACTCAACTTCATGCACTGTATAAAGTAGGGCTGGTAAGCAATACGTGCCTACTGCTTACTTTAGATCACTGACGGCAGCAAAATCAATTAGCTCCTTTTACCCATAGGAAGTTATCAACTCCTACGCACTTTAAGAAGAAATGCGACTTTAAACTGGTAACGTTACAAAACGCACCTCTCTCACTGTGCCAGGGTGGCAGGTGGTTCTTCTAGACAGTCTACATTACTAGGCAGCTCTTTGCAAATGCTGTTCTGTTTGTTTTTGCACAAGGGTAGCCAAGAAGCACTACAACATCGAGCAAGCTGCTGAGTGTATATTTGGGGCTGCCGGGATTTAAATTGCGAGCTCTGTTGCAAATTACATAAATTTCATATTGTTCCCTACAGCCAGCAAAATGGGTCTTGGGTAGCGCATAAACCCCATAATAATACAAGCAGTGGGGAAGTGGGAGATCTGAATGCAAGATTCTCCCAACCCAAACTACACTTTCACGCACCAGGAGTGAATGCCTGGCTCCCTACCGTGCAAAGAGCTACATAGGAAAGGCCATCACTTAGTATTTGTAGCAATGCATGAGGAAGTGGGAAGCTTGTCTAATGGGACTCCACTAAACAAACGGCCCTTCACCTTTTGTTCCAGAATGGATGCTGATGTTACTAATTAAAGTGGAGTCTCCGCTAAGCAAAGTAATGAGTCTCTTCCCCTGCAGATGTTAGAGAGCACCTGAATCTTTGCTGATACATTGAAAATGAGAGCACCTGGGGGGCTAGGATGGCTGATATGGATTTCTCTCTGGAAAACAGGGAGGCATCAAAGGGCAAGCTTTTCCACCTGCCTTGCTCCACCTCTCTGCCTGGACCCTTGCAAGGAAGAGCTGCTGTTTGGGTGGTCTTGCTGCAGGGGCGAGACTGTGCTGGGACCAACAAGGAACAATTTTTCCACATGCCTTGCCCCTGCACCCCTTCTCTTTCTGACATCGTTCTGGGGACTGCTTTTTCCAGGAAGATGAATGTATTTGGCTTTTAGGTGTGGGTCTTTTGTTTACAAAAGGTTCATTGTCTTACATTTTTGTAATTCTTTTTTTCTTACTTGTATTTTGTTGTCATGCATATTTTTTTGTGAACTGCCCTGGGGGCCTTTGGGGCCAAAAGGCAGCACAGTAAACTATCACATAACATAACTTCAAATTCACCTTGAAGAATTGGCAAAACTATTTGGTACCTGTGTGCATGTATTCAGATGATCACATTGAGGCCGTAAGAGAGACTGTCAGAAACCTGAAAGGAACAGAAGAGAAGCAAGCAGAGAAGAGGGGTGGAAAACAGCTCCATCACAGGGCAACATGCATTTGGGGGAGAACCAATCATTCAGTGGTTGATCACAAGTTTTGCATGTAGAAGGTGACAAGTTCAATTCCTGGCATCTCCCTTTAAAATGGTGGTTCTTTTAATAATATATTCATGTTGATTTTAAATAACACAAAAATGAAACACAAATTCAACTTTAACAGAGAGAAAGAAAACAAACAAAAACCAATTCATGGTTGATACTGTATGACAACACAATTGTCAGCCCCCTTTTTGTGGTTACAGACCCGTTTGAGAATCTGATAAAAGCTATGAAGCCCCTTCCCAGAAAATTAGACATAAACACATTCACACAATATTTTGCATACAATTTATTTTATTGCATTGCAGATTGGAATTTTTTTGCCCAGTTCACAGACCCCCTGAAGCCAATCAGAAGCCCCTTGAAGCTCATGCAAACCACAGGTGAAGAACCCCTGCTTTAAAAGGATCCACTAGTATACAGATGGGGAACCTATGTCCCTCTAGATTAGGGATGGGTGAGAAATTTTATTCAGGTCACATTTCAAGCCAAATCTATCAAATACGCTCTTTCCAAAACAATATGAGACGCAGAACACAGTCATCCTTCAAAATTCACACTTGTTCAAATTTTGCAGTTTGCCAACCAAACAATGTTTACAAAAATGCATAGGAGAAAGTGTGCATAAAAATGAACATATGAGTGAAAATAACATACAGACACATTATATGATGAGAAATTGCTTGCAAAAATGTTTACATTAGTAAAAACCACCTACAAAAATGTGTTTATTAGGAGAAATTCACACTAAAATGCTAGAGAATTTTCAGTGAGGATATTGGTTTTTAAAAAATCTCAAACTGATGCAGAAATGTGGAGAACTGGGTTTCAGATTGGGAAAATGAGAAACCAAGAGAACTGAAATCAACAGATGTTCCCATCCCTACTCCAGATGTTATTGGATTCCTATTTCCAGCAGCTCCGGATAGCATAATAGTCAGGGATGATGGGAATTGGAGACTAGTAACATGTGGAGGGATGCAGAGTTAGAAGGTAATGACAAAGACTTCTGCCTGGGATCCTGGGAAGTTTCTGCAAGTATGAATGGCGGAAAGAGAGAGACCTCGGGGTTGTAGTGGACAGCACAATGAAAATGTCGACCCAGTGTGCGGCAGCTGTGAAAAAGGCAAATTCCATGCTAGGGATAATTAGGAAAGGTATTGAAAATAAAACAGCCGATATCATAATGCCATTGTATAAATCTATGGTGCGGCCGCATTTGGAATACTGTGTACAGTTCTGGTCGCCTCATCTCAAAAAGGATATTCTAGAGTTGGAAAAGGTCCAGAAGAGGGCAACCAGAATGATCAAGGGGATGGAGCGACTCCCTTATGAGGAAAGGTTGCAGCATTTGGGGCTTTTTAGTTTAGAGAAAAGAGGAGACATGATAGAAGTGTATAAAATTATGCATGGCATTGAGAAAGTGGATAGAGAAAAGTTCTTCTCCCTCTCTCATAATACTAGAACTCGTGGACATTCAAAGAAGCTGAATGTTGGAAGATTCAGGACAGACAAAAGGAAGTACTTCTTTACTCAGCGCATAGTTAAACTATGGAATTTGCTCCCACAAGATGCAGTAATGGCCACCAGCTTGGATGGCTTTAAAAGAAGATTAGACAAATTCATGGAGGACAGGGCTATCAATGGCTACTAGCCATGATGGCTGTGCTCTGCCACCCTAGTCAGAGGCAGCATGCTTCTGAAAACCAGTTGCCAGGCCTCAGGAGGAGAGAGTGTTCTTGCACTCGGGTCCTGCTTGCGGGCTTCCCCCAGGCACCTGGTTGGCCACTGTGAGAACAGGATGCTGGGCTAGATGGGCCACTGGCCTGATCCAGCAGGCTCTTCTTATGTTCTTATGTTCTTATGTAAAGGTTTGAGTCAGTTGGCATTTAAAGATGAATCCACCACATTCTTTTTGAAACGATATGCGAACCGAAATGCAGCCATCCTTTGAAAATGCACACTTCTCCAATGTTTTCAGTGCAGTTCTCCAGCCAAGCAATCTGAACAAAAATGCACATGTAAAAAAAAATGTGTATAGAAGAAACTACATAATATGTTTGTCAGGACAAACTCACACTAAAATGTTGGTGAATTTTCATGATGACTTTATTTTTTGAAAAAATCACATATTGTAGCAGAAATGTGGGGAACTAAGTCTGAAACTGGGAAAAAGAGAACCCTGAAGAACCAAAATGGACAGATCTGTCCAGCTCTAGAGGGAAGTCAGAGTCAACAATACTGGGCTACATACACAGATTGCTTAAGGCAGCTTACTCAATAACAGAAAGAGACACACACATTAAGAAATCCTAACCTCAAGATTTTACTATGGTCAGGTGGGCAATCAATTGCTCTATCCTACAAAAAGAGACAGAGTCTATTGTTTCCCATAGTGTAAACACCATAATTGTCAGTCATCGAGTGGCCTGTTGGGAAATGAATCCAAGACATAACAAATTGCCAGACCAAATCAGCCCTGTAGCCATGCGTGGTACCCTGCACCGGACAGTAGCTAGAAGCAGATGTTGGGCAAAAGTTATAAAGCTGAGTGTTAGCAAGAAGCATTCCAGTAACCAGCCCCTAGGGAAGGTTTCCCCTTAAGTTTCATCAGACGCTGGTTAGCCAGTGCTGGCTGATACAAACACAATTAGCTAGCTGAACGTCCATTATGGATAAACCAAACTGATCAGAATATTGGAGATTTGACCTCTGAAATAGTCCATCTTAGAGAAGGTCTTTAAGCCATTATTTAGTGGGAAGGGAAGTCAATGGAGCAGAGCACACAACTGGCATGAAACTAGTGCACAGGAGCATTTGTGAACAGTGGACTTCAGTCCTATGAAAACATAGGAAACTGCCTTGTACTGAGTCAGACCACTGGTCCATCCTGCTGAATCAGGTCAGTAACCCAACCAGTCCAGCATCCTGTTCTCACAGTGGCCATCAAGATGCCTATGGGAAGCCTGCAAGCAGGACCTTGGCATAACCATGCTGTGTTTTCCAGCAACTGGTATTCAGAAAGTCTTTTCCAGCACTTTTACTCAAAACCTTTTTAAATGCACATGTCTGAACCTGGGTCCTTCTGCATGCAAACCATGCATGTTACCACTGTGCTATCACCCTTTTTCATTTCCCGCTCGCTCTCATTACCTTTTCAAGTAGCCAGGGCCCATCCTGAAGACCCTGTGCTGTTTCAGCTTTTACTCCATCACTCCCTGATCAGCCACATTTATATCTGGCTGGGAGGTGAGGCTCAGAAGACATCAGAGTGTCCTTCCAGCATATCATAATAAATCCCTCCATCTATAACTGTCAATGCTTCTGAAAGATTGCATATTCAACATACCTTTAAAGCACATTTAAAGCACATCATTTCCCCCAAAGAATCATGGAAACTGTAGATTCTTACGAGTGCTAAGGATTGTAGCTCTGTGGGGAGTAACCTACAGTTTTCAGGATTATTTGGGGGAAGCCATGTTATTTTAATGTATGGTGGACTTTCAGGCAAATTCTCCTTATCCAAATTTCTCCAGATGTTGGAGTTCTGAATTACCTGGCCTTATTTCTAAAGCATTATTAATCCATTAGGCAGATATGGAATGGGGAATGTGTGACCCTTTTTATGATGTTGGACTACCATCATGCCCAGTCATTGACCATACTGGCTGGGGCTGTTGGAAGCTGGAGTCCAACAACATCTGGAGTCCCACAACTCCCTCATATCTGCATTAAAACATCTGAAACCATCTTCGTATGCTCCTTCGGTCACTAAACTCAGAAGGTGAAATGACCACAATAGAGGCTTCATCATTTTTCTGTGATTCATATCTCTGAGTGTTGTATCTCAATGTTGTGGGACCCTTGTTAATGTTAGGGAACAAAGCTTGAGACTTTCAACAGCCAATACAGAGTGGATGAGCAAAGAGTTTTAATGTCTTTGGTTACATACATTAAGGCAGCCCAACAACTCCTTGGTTCTTCATCCCACTCCCTCTATTCTGCCCAGTCAGCGTATGACATGGGATGGAAAGTCTATAATTATTCAAGTTCTTCTGCAATCCTGGCTCAGATCACAACAAAGGTCCATTATAAACATTACACTGTTCTGCTTTGGTCTATATTTTGTTAGTGACATGATATCTTGGGCACAACATGGGATGGATAAGAATCACACCTCTCGCTTGGAGAGGGGGGGAAATATATGCTCACTCCACAAGAACAAGAGCCACTAAGGTTAGATTAAGCTAGGGGTTGCCAACATGGTGCCCTCCAGTTGTTTTAGACTCCAATTGTTATCATCCTATCCAACATGGCCAATGGTCAAAGATGATGAGAGCTGCAGTCCAAAACATCTGGTGGACACCACATTGGCTATCCTATGCTGCCTTCACCTGTTAGAAAGGTTCACAGCACAATTCTTTGCTTGTTTACTCAGAAGTATGGGCCACTATGTTCAACAGAGCTTACTCCTAAATAAATGCAGACAGGACTGCACACTTACCGAGAGCTGAGCTGAATATTCTTTTCTCTGAATGCAGGGATAATGTTTAACTGGCAGGAGGATGAAAAAGAAAGCTTAATCAATATTTCAATCAGACACCTGTGGGTGATTGAGAATTGGTAGTTAAGGGTTCTCTTGGGTAAATAAGAAGTTGACTGTTTTCTTTCTTTGAAGGAAAAAAAGGCTGTCAAAAAGTTTCACTGCTTTGGGTGCATCTATACTCAAATGAACAAGAGAATTCATCCAAACACCCACTTCTCTCTTGCAAATTTAACCATACAGCCCCCTCCCCTGCAAAAAGAAATCCCTGGTTGTTTTTTAAACCAACTTAACTTTGAAATGCATAGTTCATGGACATTCACTTCATGGATTTTTCTGATAGGTTGATACAAAAGCATACGTTGGAATTCTGCAAGGCTTTGCCCCAGGTGACTTTCTCTTGTGAGAAGAGACACTGAAAGACATAAAATGTGCATGAGAAAAACAGATGCTGATTAGAATGTGGCTCCTTTGTCAGAGAGCAGGAACTAGCTGCAGATCACTGAAGAAATGCAATTACAGTCAAATATGCTGTAAAAGAAAAAAATGCAATTGCAGCAAGCCACAAGAAACTTTAACTTCTATGGGCCCTCAGATCTCCCCTCTTTCTTCTTTCCATGTGTTACCCCTGCTGCTCTTGGGACCACCAATTAGATAAGTAAGGAGGGAGAGAGGGTTGATGGATAGGAGGCTATTGGGAAGAGTGTTTAGGGGATTATGAGGGGTGCCTGGGATGTGGTGAAGGGTGGCAAGAAATTCTTCTCCAGCTCAGATTATAAAGAGAAGAATTGGTGGTTTTCTAAAATTCACCTCTCAGCACCCTACAATCTTCTCTCAGGAGAACTTTTCTGAAATTTCTACTGTTAAGTATACACCGAGTGGCAAACCTTATGGTTACTATCACACCATACTATGTTACAGTTTTTCTATATACCATTTTTGGGCCCCAAAGTCCCTGAAAGCAGTGAACAGAATATGAATAATACAAACAAAAAAATACAATAAAAGTACAATGAATCCATCAAAATGATATAAAATAGCAAATCACTAAATACCCACCAATCACACTGGATTTGCAAACTGCATTCACGCTTTCACAATACAGCTCCCCAGCATTCCATCTCTCACTTGGAAGCCAGGTCAACACACACACACCCTGGCCCCTTCTATCCCCTGGCTCCTCCAATCTCTCACCCAGGAGAATACCCATCTACAACCAATAATAACCTACAACCAATGTGATAAGGACCCAAGCGGGACCTCTTCACTTCTTTGAGCGGATAGTTATTTCTGGTTATGCTGAGGGCCATAACAATGCAGGAGATCTAGGGGGTGGGTAGGGGGGAACAGCTCCAACTTTAAACGAAGCAGGAATGGTGGAGGCGTGTTTTTAATCCTTTAATCATGATTGAAATTGACCCTTCACACACACACACCAGCTTCTGTTAACTCTGTGGGGAGAGAAAGGGCAATTGCCTGTGTCTACCCCCCCCTCCAAAATAGCAGTTTTATGTTGAGATTTATACGTCCGTATGTGGTGGTATGACAATTAGGAAAATGCATAGAAAGCATTAACATGCTTCTAGTGTTTTATCACTTGTTTGATGCCCTGGGCTCCTTGTGGGAGGAAAGGAGAGATATCAATCAATAAATAGATATTTCATGCAACATATTTAAAAAACAAAACAGCCCCTCTCCCAAGTAGGAAATGGAAGCTTTGTCAGCACACTAACAATAAAGCAGGCTCAACTCAGTCAATCAAAGTCCTGGGGAAAAATGTAAATCTTAAAGATGTCAGTGAAGGCATTAGGCAGACCTCGGTGGGGAGACCATTCCACAGATGGGGAGCCACAACTGAAAAGGCCCTCTCCTTTGTCATAATCTGCTGAGTCTTCCTCAGAGGAGAGTCCTGGAGAAGGGCCTCAGGTGATGATCTAAGGGTCCAGATAGGTTCATATCAGGAGAGATGTTCCAGAAGATACTGAGGTCCTGAGCCACAAAGAACTTTAAAGGTCAAAATCAGCGCTTTGACTTGGGCTTGGAAGCACACAGGCAACCAATGTAACAGGAACTGAATTAACTTTATATGATTTGTTCACCTGGAACCTGTCTACACTTGGGCAGCTGTGTTCTGCACTCATCAAAGCTTCCAAACTGTTTTCAAAGGCAGCGCCACATAAAGCTCATTGCAATAGTCCAATACTGAGGTTACCAGAGCAGAGATTACTGTAGCCAAGTTATCCCTGTCCATCTTAAGCTGATGGAAGGCATTTTGCCCCACTGAGGCCATCTGAGCGTCAAGTGACAGCAATGGAACCAGGAGAACCCCCCCCGATTATAGACATGCTCCTTCAGAGTGCGACCCCATCTAGAGCAGACTACATACCACTCAGCTGGACAGAAGAATCACCCACTAACAGCATCTCAGTCTACTAACAAAAAACAAGAGAGGATATAATCTATTTAAACTCTGATAATCCATTAAAAATGATTTCTTAAATTATATTAGAATGCATTAACCCAGAGACATTCTTTGCTTCCTGATGGTGCCAGAAGACCCCCATATCACCAGCAAAAAGATGTAGTTGTGTAAAGTATGGACAATAGGAACATAGGCACATAGCAAGCTGCCTTATGCCGAGTCAGACCATTGGTCCATGTAGCTCAGTATTGTCTACATTGGCTGGCAGCAGCTCTCAAGGATTTCGGACAGGGTTCTCACCTTGTCCTACCTGGGGATGCTGGGGATTGAACCTTCGACCTTCTGCATGCAAAGCAGATACTTTACCACTGAGCCACAGCCCTTCCCTGTGGCTTTCCAGTCCTTTACATGCAGCCAATGGAAAGGAGGTATGCAGTTTCTGCAGCAGTTGCTATTTTGTTGCCAAAGTACTGTAGCAAAGGTTAAGCATTTGGACTTCAGTGCCCATTCCTTTCTCTGTTCTTTGAATTCAGAGGAACACCAAAGAGAGAATCATTCCAAACATGCTGGATTTTGTCTCCTAATGCATCACCTCCTCAATGCACATACAACTTCACACTTTTTTTAATTGGGTCTTGAGATTTGAGTTGATCAAAAGAATGAAATGGTCCTATGCTCAGCATTTCTGAGCCCAGCTCAGGGTGCTGGTGCTTACCCTTTAAGCCCGACATGGAATACAAATACCTGAACGAGTGCCTTTCCCTGTACCAATCTGCTCCTCGTGTCCTAAGATCTTTACAGAAAGCTCTTCTCTAGGAATAAGAAACCGTTTTCAGCCTGAGGGCCACATGCCTTCCTGAGCAACCTTCCAGGGGCCACATGCTGATAGTGGGCAGAACCACAGGTAAAAGCAAGTGGAGCAACCAATATCAATTTCACCTTTGTAGAGTAGGCTAGTTTCTGCACACTCCCATCACTATCCTCCATCCAGGCAAACAAAGGGTAGTATCACAGCTCATGAATACATTCTAGCCAGTAAAATCATTAAAAGAGGGTGTAAAGTAGGGATGGGTAGAGTCTGGCTGAAGAGGGGGTTGTGGCATAGGGAGAGTTCTGTGGGCCAGATAGGTAGAACTGGAGGGGCACTTTTGGGCCCCAGGCCTGAGGTTCTCCAATCTGCTTTTCTCCACGTACCTCCACCAACCTTACAATCATTTTGGTGGTGCCAAGTTGAAACTTATCTATCTATCCAGCAATTTAAAAGTGGTCTTTCTAAAGTTGGCTATTTTAGTCTGCTCTGATCATTTTTAATGGCCTCTAACAGTTTTCTGATTGCTTTTGCCTTACTAATTTTGTTCTATTGTATTTTTATGGCATGTTTATTTGTATGCATGCTGATGGTATCCATAAGGACAAAGCACAATCTAGAAATGTTTTAATAAATAGAAGAAAAACATGTCACCATTAAACACACACACACCCCAGCTATCATTCCATCAGTTAGTACACAGTGGTTGTTATCGACCACATCTTTTCATCATTACTCAGAATAAAATAAATAAAAATGACCATCTCTCAGTGGGTCATGAGCAGGAACTATTTTTTTGACTGTTGAAGGCAACAAGTGCATTTCCAGGATCCTGATTATATTTCCTTTTTTATTGTTTTCACTTTTGGCTCAACCTGTGTTCAACACAATGGTATGATTTTCTTCCATACATTCCTGAAGAGTTTTCTTTTCACACCCTACAAGAACTGAAGTCAGAGTCTTTTCAAATCTGCAATAAAAAAGTTACCATGGAAGAGGTGTATTTTTATACTCTTTTGGCACAGCAGAGACTACTAAGCATTATCCATCAGAAAAAAAGAATTGACCTATCCAGCCACCTAGGGTGAAGAACAGGAGAAAACTCAACAGATCATCCAGCTGTGAAGCAGCATGGGAAACAGAATGAGGATATGGCCTCTCCGATGCATTGTCTTCCAGTGCATGAGAAGCACAGTTTGTGTGTGTGTTTTTTTAAAAGGATAAATGGAACTTAACTCCAGCTATGGTTGCTAGCCACGATGGCTATGTTCAACTCCACTGTTGGAGAAAGCATGCCTCTAAATATCAGTTTCTGGGAATTGCAACTGAGGAGAGTAAGATTGTTTTACAGTCATGTTGGTGAGCTTCCCATCAGCATCTGGATGGCCACTGTGAGAACAGAATGCTGGACTAGAAGGGCCTTTAAACTGATTCAGGAGGGCTTATATTCAGATAATCTACTGCCAGGAGACAATCTCTATTGAAAGGGATTCAGCCAAAATTGTATCTGCCATTATTTTAAAAATTGTATGTAAGGATGATCACAAAATGCATAACAAAATGCCTATTTTATCTCAATGCACACATTTCTAAATGCATTTTATTCTAAAATACCCAGTATTCTTAGCTGAGAATTGTATGGCAACATTCAGAGAAGTGCAAAATCCAAAGAATAATTACATTCCAGAAGGTGTAAATTAGGCTGGTTCACCTAAAAATTCAAACCGAATGAAATTCTTCTCCATCATTAGTCACTAGATCACTGATTATTCTCTCACGATAGTAATGCTTGACTATAAATAGGTGCAATGAATTCAAGGGCTATAAAGACTTACTAGCCTTTCTTTTCACAGTGACAAAAACACCTGGTCTTCAGATCAAGCTCCATCAGCGAGCAATGGATAGGAGAGGTCTTGATCACTGAAGAAGCACCCAGTCTTACATCATATTAAAGAATCAACAGACTAAGCAAAGTCAGAAAGCGTTTCCTCTACAAAGAATATATGAAACTGTCTTATTCTGAACTAAACCATTGGCTCATTTAGTCCAGTATTGTCTAATCCAAGGGCCGCCAACCTTTCTGGACCAGAAGGCACATATCAAATTTTGAGAGTGCTGGGGCACCAGACACAAAATGGCTGCCATGGAGGTGTGGCATAACACAAAACTAGAGACTAGTCATGGTGATGCTTTCCCCATAATTGTATTTCCATACTAGAAAAGGCTTGATCTGTTGAATTTATGGCTGCGATACAGCTGTTAAAGATACAGGAACCCTGTTTTTCCCCAGTGCCAACCCTAAAAACAAAAAAAAATCCTAGGCTGCTAACCTGTACCCACTTACCTGGAAGTAATCCCCATGAAATTCAAAGAAACTTCCTTCTGAGTTAGTCATGTATGCCATTGTACTGTGAGTTAACTATACAGGGCAGATTCTGCTGCCCCCACTTCTAGTTGGAGCATATACAAAAATTGGGGAGGGGGGAGAGAAAACAGCTACGCTCCTGCCACTGCTAATGATGAACTCCACCTTCTCCTTCCCCAGGAGAATTTCAATGAAGCACTCTCCTCACTTTCCCTGACCACAAACATACTGAAAAATTTTGAGAGGCCGCTTGGTACACACCTCTAACAGGGACTGCCTCTGATGAAGGGCCATGCCTCAATGATGGAGCATCCGCTTTGCATGCAAAAAGACTCAGGTTCAATCCCCAGCATCTCCAGATTGCGGTGGGAGAGTCCCCTGTCTCAAACGCTGGAGAGCCACCACCAGTCATTGTGGACAATACTGAGCTAGATGAAACAACGTCTGACTGAGCAGAAGGCAGCTTCCTCTGTTCCTAAACAGGGATAACTGGGATGCATTTGATCTCTCAAACAAAGAGAGAATTGACTTCTAATCAAAGGGGTACTTTAGAGAAGTTGGATTCTCTCTTTGCTTTTTGCAAAATAGAGTTTGCTGGCTTCACTGCTGTAGATCGACCGCATACAGGGTTAATGCTTTTGGTTTTGTTGTTATTAATCTTATTATTATTTTATCAGGGATGAGGGAGTGGGAACTGAGGTGAGGAGGGGATGGATGTACTGGAAGGAGAATGGACTGCCAATCTTCTTTCTATGTGTCAGTGCATTGTTTGGAAGGCATTGTGCGATTGCACATTCTCTGAAAATTTTAGAAACTTTTAATCATAAAATCCAACCTAACAACAAGTGAAGGCTCTAAGAGGGCAGTTCACAGAATCAGATTCTTTCACGCAGTGGTGTGCAGGGGCAATGCATCTTCTGATGCCTCGAAAAAGAGCAGTACTTTTTTTTGTGAATGGAAGCCGTTCTTCATATTCAGCAGGTGACCTTTTATAGAGAAGAGTTCTGAATCCATCAGCTATCTGTCTGGATCCTAGTGAGCAAAAGGACAGTATTTGTATTTTTGTTAGATTATTGCTTTACATTAGAACAGGGATGGAGAACCTCAGGCCCGGGGCCAAGTGTGGCCCTCCATCTCTCTCCATCTGGCCCCAGGACTCTTCACAAGGCCACACGCCCTCCCAAGCCACACCCCTCACTGGTCCTGCTTTGCACCCTCATCAAATGTTTTTGCCTGGCCGGAATGTGCCTGCTGAACATGCTGCTTGCATACCTGGATGGTGGATGTAGAAGGATGTGTGAGTGTGATTAAAGCAGCCCAATTGTACAAGTATAAAAGTCACATGCATAGCTTTGTCCACTTTTGCCTCTGTCCCCTCCCACCACTGGCATGTGGTCCCCAGAATAAGGCTCAAAAATGAGCGAAATGGACCAATGGTTCTGACTCACCATAAAACAGATTTGTATGTTTCTAATAATTTAGCAGACATCACTGAATATTGGAAGGCAAGAGGCCTCTCTCTCCTCTCCTTCATCCATGCCATTGTTGCTCCTTGTCCTTGGGGTCCCTTCTTCATGCTTGCATGAAGTAAGCCTACATTGAAGCCCTGTGCTTGGACATACACTGCAGAACAAGCAGGTGCCTTTTGCAGCAACAGCCCCAAAAACCACTGCTCAATGGTCCCTACCCTGACCAGTAAGCCAGTGGTTACAGGTGCCTCCTTGGCAACCTGACCCCTTGTTGTGCAGTGGGACAATGTCACTATCCATGGGCTTTATCCCACCCTCTTTCACTGTTCCAGTTGTCACAATCTGACAAGTACTTGCTTCAACTAAAGCACATCGATCCGTGGGCCAATCCGGACTGCATGTCAAATAATTCTTCCAAAGCCCTGTTAGTCCTCCGAGACTTCAAGCCTGAGATATCCTCAGAGGAGGAGCAAGGGGAGCAGGACCCTCCAGCATATCTCCAGGCTCCCAGTGACCCTGAGGAGCCACCTGGTTTGGACATCCCGGCTTTTGGACTGGAGGCACCCACACCAGTTGCCTGGGTTCCTGGGCCAGCTCTCAGACACCCCTTTATCTCCCCCAGGGCCGCAGGAGTAGAAGAAATGTAAGCCACGCAGGTACATCAAAACTGCCACCCACAATGGAGGCTGGACCATTAGGGCAAGTGGGACACTGCCCCACAAACCTCAGTCTGTCCTCACCTGACCCCCTGACCCATCTGCCTTCCTACTTACAACCCGCCCAGGGTGTGTTGGGCACAGCCTGTCAGCTTCTTCTTCCTTAGTCTCAATGCTGTCCTTGTAAAACTCAGGCAGGAGGAAGATGGGGACAAAACTAGGCATTGGCTCTGCCTGTCATTGGCTCTCACTCCACCTACTGTTTGAACTCCCTGCCTTCTGCCTTATCATGCTCGAGGGGCACCAGCTACCACTGGCTGCAAAAGTGCCCAGATGGCTGTATGCGAGGCTACTCAGGATGAGGGGGAGCACATGGAAACACCTGCTTGGACCAGGGCCTAACGGAGAGCCAGGAAGGGGTGGAGCGTCCAGCTCCTACATATCACCCTATAGGAGCTGGATGAGAACAGAAGATAGGTCCCTGCCCCCAAAAGAGTACAATCTGAAATGTGAGTTGCAGGAGGCAAGAAGGAAGAGTGGTGTGAGATTAAACTGGTGAAGAATATGTGCTGTTTGAGTGGCACATGTTACTGCTTAGTTTCAATAGCGGATGAGGAAGACTTAAGAACTTGTGCCAAAGGCTTCACAGAAAGGGTGCAAACATATTCAGAGAACCAAATCTCCAAACAACTTTCCCAACATCGTATCAACGTCTCCAGCAGCTGATAATCTATACTTGAGTGAATTGTGCAAGACAGAAAAAAAGCAACACAGGTGCTCTTCCAAAATCTCACCCCTATGAAAATATTAATGCTTGCTTGCATTTTTATTGTAAAAGCAATTTGGTTATCGCTGTGTATCATGTCTGAACGTTTTGCTAGCTTCTCTCTGCAAGAGCATTTGTCTGCAATGACACCATGATCTGGAATTAAATAAATACTTACAGGAGATTCTAGTTTTAATCTTCCCAGGTCTGTGATTGGTAAAGAAATCCTATTTTCTGTATTCGTGCTATTTTAACAGCACATTGGCATTAAGGGGGGGGGGAGAGATAATACTTTTTAATTGCATTTTACCGAAACGAGCAGATTTGAAAGCAATGCAGGGATTACATTGTGGGGGAGGAGGGCATCTCCCTTGCAACATTAACTGTCGCTCATAAAAGGATATTCAGAATAATCCAATAGTGTTAGATGTCGAAGCATGGCTGGTTAAAGAAGGGCAGCCTAATTTTTAATTTAACATTCTGTCATTCCGATTATTTTCTCCCAGAGGCTCATGTTTGCACTGTCCTTTGTGCCACACTCAAGAATGGAACAATTGTCAAATGACACTTTAACTCAGCACACAGCTTTTCTCCTCTAATTACATCACCCCACGTCACATGTCACATCCTAAACTGGCAGGGGGAGGGGAAAATAAATTGTATTGTTTGCTGGTATGTTAGAATGGGTTAGATAAGATGGATGAGAAAGGAAGCTGTTTACAGCTAGCCATTTTGGAGAAAAACAGTAGATCATGTCCTTTTAGAGGCAAGTTTATTGAACAGAAGATCCTCCGTGGCGCAGAGTGGTAAGCGGCGGTAACGCAGCCGAAGCTCTGCTCACAGCTGGAGTTTGATTCCAACGGAAGGAGGAAGTCGAATCTCCGGTAAAAGGGGTCGAGGTCCACTCAGCCTTCCATCCATCCATGGTCGGTAGAATGAGTACCCGGCATATGCTGGGGGGTAAAGAAAGGCCGGGGATGGAACTGGCAATCCCACCCAATATATACGGTCTGCCTAGTAAACATCGCAAGACGTCACCCTAAGAGTTGGAAATGACTCGCACTACAAGTGCAGAGACACTTTTACCTTTTTTTTTTATTGAATAGAATATAAGGAGAGAGAAGTAAAGTTCCTGAATACTTATCCTAATTTGAATTTGCATGCAAAACTACTACTACTACTATTACTACTATTATTATTATTATTATTATTATTATTATTATTTGAATGTCTATCCCGCCCTTCCTCCTGAAGGAGCAAACATAAACAAAACAATTTAACAAGAAAAAGGAAAACATGCTACAAACAGTTAAAAACATTCCAAAGCACAATTACGATTGGAAAAAAACCATTCTAAAACACAGTTAAAATATTGAAAAACACAGTTAAAATATTGAAAAACACAGTTAAAATATTCACAGCTTTAAAACATTCTTTCACCAATAAACTTCGGGGGGAGTTAGTTATTCCAGTTTATAATGTATTTATATTATAAATGCATGCATAATTAAGCATTATCAATGCACACAGTGCATTAAGGCAGTGGGTGGGGGCGGGGAGGAACCTCAGGCTCATCTACTGAATGCAGCTTTCCAGAGGTCTGTATTTTGCCCCCAAAATTCTCCCCAGGACACACCCCTGACTGGCCCAGTTTGCACCCCGAGAGTTTTTGCCTGGCTGGAATGTGTACTTGAACTCTGATCATGCCTTTTGGTGGCTTGAGCGAAGGATAGAGAGGGGTGTGCACTAGGGGTGCTTTCACACTGTACTTTATTCTGTTATTCTGACGATTTCTTACCTGGCAATTTGTGCATTATATTTGAGCTTTCACACGACATACTGGGTAGCTCCGGAACTCTGGTGGAATGTAGTGCAAATATAGCGCTAATTTCTGCAATAAATGATACCAGAAATAATCTGTTAGCAAGGCTGGGAACCTGGAAGATCATGGAAGTTTTTCGCTAGCTGCTGCCACTCATGTGACAGGCATCCCAGCATGCAGTGCGTACCTGCTCTTTAGTCGCGCAGGGTTGTTGTTGTTTTTTGCTTGACGAACGTTGTACCGGTATTCCCACATCGGCGCAGATAGCAGCAGCATTTCCCACACACCCCCGTATTGATACAACTAAAACAATTTAAAAAGTCAGATCCTGAAGGGAGAGGGCTTGCATGGCGACAGGACAAGATCTTAGACCTCCTACACAGAGGGGAACAGTGTGCATGGGTGAGGGACGAAAACAAGCTGTGTGAAAGACAGTTGCGCGAAATGCTGCTATATCGGCTGAACAAGTACTGTTCCTTATCGCAAGAGGTACTGCAGTGTGAAAGGGATTTTAGACATCGGGACAGAAGCGCTACCTTTTTAATCTGTTAAACTAGCGCTATTAGCCCCATGTGTGAAAGCAGCCTAGGACAGGAGTTCCCAGGCTGTGGTCCATGGAGCGTCAGTGGTTCATCCACTTCATTCAGGTGGTCCGTGCTGTGTCTATAAAAATACAATAAAAAAAGCATACAGCATCAACCTCAGCACGATACAACTGCTACAGCAGCCAGAAAGATCATTAAGTGGTCCATCAAAACTCTCTACAGTTTTCAAGAGGTCAATGGGGGAATCATTGCAGTAGTGAACAGTACCGAAGGCCCAATTCTTATACTGTGCAGAACGAACCTCCTGATAAGATGATATCTGCAGCAGGCCCTCACCTGCAGAGCGCAGTGATCTACTGGGTATATAA
Source organism: Rhineura floridana (assembly GCF_030035675.1). NCBI lineage: Eukaryota > Metazoa > Chordata > Lepidosauria > Squamata > Rhineuridae > Rhineura > Rhineura floridana. The sequence goes on along the minus strand of NC_084495.1, from coordinate 21,672,501 downwards.
GGGGTGAGACTATCTTTCCGGCTAGGCAAAATTGCATACAAAGATGTGTATATCAAGAGAAATGTGTGCTAAAATGTTCATGAGTTTTCATGAGGACCTTTTGTTTTAAAAAATGGGAAAATGAGAAACGGAGAGAAACTGAAATCGACAGATTCATCGATCCCTACTTGCTCCTGTTGATGAGTGTTGGAGACCAACAACATTTGGAGGGTCACAGGCAGGGATGGAGGAGAAATTTGATTTGGTTTGCATTTAAAGCTGAATTGATCAAATTTGCACTTTCCAAATGTTGCGACGCAGCTCTCCAACTATACAGTGTTTACAATACTAGGGAGAAATGTGCATAAAAATCAATATGTTAGTGGAAAGATAAGATACAAAAATGTTTCAGGAGAAATGGCTTGCATACCAAAATATGTTTAGTATGAGAAATTTGCCCTAAAAGGCTGAAGAATATTCATGTGGATTTTTATTTTTATTTTAAATGCAAATTGCTGCAGAAATGAGGAGAACTTGAACTGAAGTCTGGACAAATATTAGAATCTGAGGGAACCAAACTCAACAGATCTCCCCATCCCTTGTCACAAGTCCCCCATCTCTGATATAGGACTTGATGGACAAAGAGTCTGACCTGGTATAAGGTAACTGCCCATGATCTGTTGCTTCCTTGACTAGGCACATGGATGGCTTTATCAAGAGTTGCCGCCCTGGGCTCCTGCTGAAAGGAAGGGGGGGATATAAATTGAATAATAAATGAATAAAATAAGAGTTATTCCTGGTAACTGTAGCACTCATCTCTGTTGTATACTACGCCTAAGCCACCGGTGTATTATTGTTATTTATCATCTCTAAAGGGAACTCTAATTGGCAGCTATTCGGAGCAATGTGGAATAAACATTATCTATCCAGGCAACAAATCTGTTCCAAAAGTCTTTAGGCATTATCCTCACCAAATGCTGGCTAATGATGATGAACTTGTGTAAGTGACTGAATGCCACTGGCATATCAGGTAATTAGAAAGTTGGAGAGGGATGTTGGTCTTCTCAAGAGTTTTCAAATTCCCCCAAACAGCAGATGGAATAAAACAGGGCTGATCACTTTCTAATATCCCCCCAAAAAGTTTTTTTTAATGGAAGATTGCTTTACCACCATCACTTTTAAATTAGGATGTGTAAGTTGAATTCAGTCTTTGTTGTTGGGGTGAGACAGGTATTGAAATAAGGTGAGAAAAGACATTAGCAGGTGCAGGGTCATAGCTCAGTGGAAGAACAACTGTTTTGCATGCAGAAGGTCAAAGGGTTAATCCTTGGCATCTCCAGGCAGTACTGGGAATGTCCCCTGCCTGAAGCCCTAAAGAGCTGCTCCCAGTCAGTATAGACAATACTGGGCTAGATCTGATTTGGTATAGCTTCCTGTGCTCCTATTTCAATCAGCCCTTTATTCATGAGGACTGGAATCTCACTTTATTTTGGGGGGAAGGACTATAGCTCAGTAGCAGAGCATCTGTTTCCATGCAAAATTTCCCAACATCTCCAGGTAGTACAGGAAAAGACTGTTGCCTAGGAAGTCACTACAGTCAGTGTCATCAGAACAGAGCTACATGGATCAATGGTCCTACTTTGTATATTAACACTTCCTGGGTTCATTTTTATAAATGGATTGCCATTCAAATCTGTTAAGACAATGCTTCCAAACTTTGTTCCTTGGAAGCTCATCTGAGGTTCCTCCCTGAATATATTTCAGGAGAGTTGGATCACTGTGCCAAGGCTCACCTTGATTTATGCACGTGCGCTACATTATCTGTAAACTCTCCATGCATATGTAAACTGTGGACATGTGGACTTGTATAATTTTACTGTGATTTTACTTATGCCAACTGCATAGATGATCTATTTTGTATTGTTGATTTTAGTTAATTGCTTTTTTGTCTTACGATGACTTTTTAAATGGCTATTAGTCATTCTGAGGTCCTCAGCAGAAGAACAGAGTAGAAATACATTAATAATATTTATTTAACAAAATTTACCTACCACATCATTGTAATAAAACCTCTAAGCAGTTTACAAAAAAAAAAATCAGTTAAAAACAAGTAATTAAAACAAGTTGACATCTATGTGTCTGAATAGGCTTACATAAATGAAAATGTTTTTTAAGCAGGCACTGAAAAGCGTACAGCAAAGGAACTTACCTGTTGTCAATTGGCAGGGAGTTCCAAAGAGTTGGTGCTGTCACGCTAAAAAAAAATGGTTTCTTACAAGTATGGAATGAGTATTATTTGGCACATGTAACAGTGCCAGTTTCGCAGATCAAAGTGCTTGAATGGGCACATATGGGGTAAGGCAGTCCTGCAAATAAACTGGTCCCAAGCTGTTAAGGGCTTTATATATCAAAAGTAAGACTTTGAGCTTGGCCTGATAAGAGATCAGCAACCAGTGCAGATCTCTGAGTAGAGGTGCTATATGCTAACAGGGTCTCACTCCCTCCAGCAACGATGCTGCAGCATTCTGCACTAACTGAAGTTTCTGGGTCAAGTGCAAGGGAAGCCCCACATAGAGTACATTGCAGTAATCCAACACTGAAGTTACCTAACAACAACAGGAAGAAGAATTGCACAATCAGAAAACAAAGCTCTTGAAACTAGTGCTGTACAAAGTAGCTTCCCCTGATTTTTGTATGATGGGGAGGGAAAATTCAGCAACATTTTGTTTGTGTGTTTGTGTGTGTGTACGGAGAAAGTTTTGGGCATATGCATCTTTCTTTCTATATAATGTACCCAGAAATTTCCAGGAACATTCCCACCCCCATTCAGGAGTAGTTGCACTTCCTAGTCACTTGAAATGGCTTTAACTTTTTAAAACACATTGTTTTTAAAAAGAGGAAAATTGGAAGAAAAAAAGTCATCAGGCTGCCTCCTAACTGCAAGGCAACATATTCCCCACCTTCCCCAAAAATCTGCCTCCCCCAGCAGAACATCCATCACATCTTCTGATGTCTACCTCCAGTTCTACCTGCCCTGTAGAATCCTACTTGAAAGATTAATTCTGTTACATGGATGCAGTTGCTATGTTCTTTCTTTCTTTAAAAATTACTTTGCATTTAAATTGTGTTATCCTAAGGATGGGTGATAGTGTTTGTGTGTGTGTTTTGAAGTTTGGGAGCCACTTTTGAAATTAATGTAAAAAAGCTGTATATAAATCTTTTTCTTTCTTTTTTAGAAAAAAATAAAATCAATAAGTAACATTACTTCAGCGAAGATTTGATGGTGATGATGGAAGGTGTTTAAGCTGGCAACTAGAAAAAGCAAAGTCACTAATGTGTGTGTGTAATCATTTTCTCCAGCCTGTGAAGCATTGCTATTTGCAGCAATGTGAGCTGAAAATATTGTCCATGTGGGTTTATGCAACCATAATAAAAACAAATGGGATTCTCCACCCACCCATCCCGTCTCCTGCAATGCAGGTGTATAAAATAGCATGTGAACACCTACATTATTTATTCATTTAAATTCACAGCCCACACTATTCTCCTAACTGAAGGCTGGATATTTAAATATATATGTTGAATGTTGAAGATACAAATACATGCTTTACAACTGCATTGTGAATTGGTGCACAAATCCAGAGGTATTCCTTTCAGCCAATGGATTTTCCCCCATTTGTGTTAGTAATTTATTATTGGCTGGAAATCCTACTGGATGTGCCCCTGATGCTACCGTAAGGGTCACCACCTTTTTGGGTCCAGTGGAAACATTTGGAATTTTAAGAAAATACTGTGGGCACTGCCATGGGGGGGGACTGACACAACACGACAGGACTGGCACGTGATGATATAGGTGCTTTACTTGCCATGCATGGAGTGTGCCTGCACCATTTTGTGGTCCCATCTCTTTTTTCTTCTCTTTTAGATACAGCAGCCATTTTGTGTTATGCCACACATCCCACAGCAGCCATATTGTGGGGTGTGTGATACATCCATGACACTTTCTCAGCCTCTCATTCAGGAGCACCAGCTTCCTGATTATACATGACAAATGCAATGACCAATTAACTGGGCTTCCATACTGGATATCCTGCCAAATGCACAAATCCCCTTGCTTTCAAAAAGTGTATGTGTGACAGTTTGATCTGCATTGATAATCCTGAGCTTTAGAATGGTAGCCACTTCCATCATTTTTACTGGAATAACAATACAAACACAACTGCTCTAAAAATGTGTTGGATTTTAGCGATATAAATGACAACATATCCAAGAATAGGCTTTTAACTCTTGCTCAAGAATCTCTCACCACCACAAAACCTAGAATGACCCATCTGGCTGCAGGTGTGCACAAAAACACAATCTTACCAAGTGTCTTTTCCTGCTCGTTGTGATTAATTGTGGTTTCTTCCAGCAAATGGTTTATCTTTATCCATCAGGCTCAAACTGGAGACATCTCTCCTAACAAATCAGCTGGCATAGAACTGGCATTTATTTATTTACTTATTTGTCGTATCTTCTGTACTCAAAGAATCCTGGGAACTGTAGTTTATCCAAGTGCCAAGTCTGCTCAGTTGGAAATCTCTTTCTAGCCTCCTTCACAGAACTGAAGGTCTATGGTTTCCTGGGGAGAAGAATAACGATTAAACTATTTGAACACTATATTTTAAAGAGGAGCCCACAGAAAATTATTCTTTGTACCCATTAAAGGATGCTTAGGGCAGCAGCGGGGAATTTTAAGACTTAACTACTGCAGAAGTACATACCAATAAGGAAGATCTCATTTGAAGACAACATCCAGGGATACTCTGTATTTTATTTTATTACATTTATTTCCTGACATTCTTCCATTTTGGAATCCCAGAGGGCATACATGTGGCTTCCTGGTGGTCACCAATCCAGGCATGGACTAGACACAGACCTGCTTATGTTCAGCAAGATGGTGGCCTCATGTGCCTTCAGTTAAGCCCTTTCTCATGTGGCCTCGTGTGTATACAATTTTGCCTAATATGCACATTTTTGCCTATTTTCCACAATATCTGTATTTCCCCTAATATAATGCATTTTCTATGTTCTTTTCACCAATACATATGTGTTTATGTACACTTTACCTTAGCATATGCATTTTTATACCCGTCATTTGGCTGGAGAAATGCACTGCAAAATTTGGGGAAGTGCAAATTTCGAAGGATGGCTGAGTTTCGGTTTGCATATTGTTTCAGATAGTACGAATTTGGTAGATTCGCCTTGCATGTGAACTCAATAAAATGTATCCCACATCACTAGTGGTGCTCATTGAGACTGTTAGGGTGGAAGGCAGAGAGATTGACCATTGGTGGAGCCAGAGCCAATGGCAAGCAGAACCAAGTGATATCTGTTTTGTCACCCTCCTCCTTCCTGCTGAGTTCTGCAAGGGGCAACACTGAGAGTGAGGAAGAGGAGGAAGCTGGCAGGTAGTGACACCCTCTGGACTGGCAGTAAGTAAGAACGCAGGCAGGTGGGGGCTGGCTGATGGCAGATGGAGGTTGCTGGGGCACTGCCCCATTCACCCGAACAGACTTGCCTCCTCTGCCTTATTATCTGTTGTTCTCCCAATCTCCCAATGATTGCTATCTGTGCACTAAAATTCCATCCAGCAGTGTGGGAGAGAGGAGACAACAGAACCTAAGCAACCTCTGGGAAGTAGCAATGCTTGAGATTATTAGCTCACATCGGAAGAGGTTGTGACAGGAGCATACAGAACACATTGTGGATTGCATGGAGATTCTCACCCTGGAGTAAAATGGTGGCAAGGCCTAAAAGGGGGCAAAAACACACAGCTTGGAAATGAACTGCCAATGTAAATAAATAAGTAGCAGTGGGAATGTGAGGATATCAAGGAATTAAGCCGGCAGCATAAATGAGAATGTTGGCTAGAGGGCAGATAGAGATGCAGGGAGTGCTGCAGTGTCGTCAGCAGAATAGTCAAGGAGAGAAGGAACTTTGGTGAAGACAAAAACTTTAACAAGTAATGCAATATGGGATACAGTTTGTCATGTGCTTTCATGGGGGGTGTACATGTGGCAGCTATGCAAAGAGTATGTTCCAAGCTAATCTGAGATGTTTTTTAAAAAAAATAATTGATATGCCGCTTAATGTCAAAATAGGCATTAAAATATAGACCTCCACAATTAAAATGCAGAATAAAAAAGCCCATCAAAACATTGAAATATAAATAGCCATGCTTAAAATATGCTAGAAAACAATCCCATTAAAATCAGCACAGCAATCCAATCAGGAGACTCGGGTCAAGGGTTCAAGGGAATGCCTGTGTGAACACATGCACCTTCAAAAGCCGGTGGGATGTCAATACAATGCATGGGGCCTCTTGCATTTCAGCAGGGGGTTCATTTCACATCCAGGGAGCATGTGGTGAAAGCCTAGCCAGATGCATTGTGAACTGGCAGAAATTTATTCATAGAAAATAACAACAATAATAATAATATCCCACCTTTTCTCCAAGGAGTTCAAGGTGGTGTACATGGTTCTCCTCCCTCTCCATTTTATCCTCACAACAACGCTGTGAGGAAAGTTAGGCTGAGAGACAGTGATTGGTCCAAGGTCATCTAATGAGCTTCATTGCCCAAGCAGGGATTTCAGTGCTGGTCTCCCGTGTCCTGGTCTGAAACATGAACCACACTGGCTTTCTGCAATATTGCATTGTATATTATTATTATTATTATTATTATTATTATTATTATTATTATTATTACATTTGTATACCACCCCATAGCCGAAGCTAAAAACATTAAAAACAAATATACAAATTTAAAAAAACTTTTTTAAAAAAAAAAAAAATTAAAAACACATGCTCAAATGCCTGGGAGAAGAGGAAAGTCTTGACCTGGTGCCAAAAAGATAACAGTGTTGGCACCAGGCCAATATTGTATATTCTTTGTTTCATGGAAGTCACCTTTGACTCTGAAAAGTGGCACAGAAAGTTTTTAAATAAATCAAATAAAAATAATAATTTGATTTATATCCTGCCCTTCCAGCAGGAGCCCCCACATTAAAAACGAATCCCCCAGAATTTATTGAGCAGGCAACAGCCCTTTTGCTCCAGTTGGGTTCTTAGCATCAGTTTCCAAAGGTAGCTGTATGCAGGTGTTAACTTTACATTTGCCCTTTGTGTGTTGTGGGCTGGGTTGGGGGGGGGATGAAATCTCTCTATATACAGTGCATGCACACTGTAAGCTTGCCAAGGGATGGATGCATTATGGATACAGAACTGTCAGTTATTCTTTGAAAACTCATAAACCAACCGTAGGAGGGCCTTTTTAAAGCAGGCAGCTGTAATTTTTGTTTTTGCTTTTAAGCTGTATCATTAGCAAATACTTTCTCTCTTGCAACTAATCGGCCTTGTGGGATGCATTGGATATATATATATATATGGGAATCAAAGATATTGTTGCAATACTTGTTGCTTTCATCTAAAGTAGTTGTTTCTAATAATCAGAATTAACTACTTTGGCCTAATATTAATATCAGATTTGACCAATCTAGACACTTTTTACTGCCAGCCAATTGAAGGGACTCTTGTTGCACAGTCTGCTATTCCATTCTTTATTATTATTTTATTACATTTATATCCTGCTTTTCCTCCAAGGACCTCAAGGCAGCATACCAGGTTCACCACCATCACCTCATGTTATCCTCACAATAACCCTGTGAAGTAGGTCAGACTGAGAGGTAGACTAGGCACTGGCCCAAAGACATCCAGTGAGCTTTACAACTAAGTGGGAATTTGAACCTGGAATTCCCTTGTTTCACAACATGTATATATCACTTGACCATAATAAGACCACTAAGCCTAAGGATAGACTTGCCTAAACAGAAATGTTTTAAGCAGGTGCTGAAAAGAATACAGTGAAGGCACCTGCCTAATGTCAATAGGCAGCGAGTTCCACAGGGTAGGTGCTGCCACAACAAAAGAGTGATTTCTTCTAATTTATTTTATTTATTTATTAAATTTATTAGTCGCCCATCTGGCTGGCTGTCCAGCCACTCTGGGCGACGTACAAAATAAAAACATACAATGCATTAAAACATTAAAAATCTCAACAATAATAATAAAACCTAACACACCCCAAAAGTCTGCCTGAAGAGCCAGGTCTTCAAGGCCCCGCAGAAGCTCATCATAGAGGGGGCATGGCGGAGATCAATTGGGAGGGAATTCCACAAAGTGGGGGCCACAATTGAAAAAGCCCTCTCCCTAGTTCTCACCAGTCTAGCTGTGTTAACTGGTGGGATAGAGAGAAGGCATTTTGAGGCTGATCTTGTTGAGCGGCATCCCTGATGATGTTGGAAGCACTCCTTCAGATAGACTGGGCCGAAACTGTATAGGGTTTTAAAGGTCAGAACCAACACCTTGAATTGGGCCCGGAAAACAACCGGTAACCAGTGCAACTCCTTCAGCACTGGAGTAATGTGATCTCACCGGCAGCTACCTTTAATCAGACGAGCCACCGCATTCTGTACCAGTTGCAGCTTCCAGACCGTTTTCAACGGTAACCCCACGTAGAGCACATTACAGTAGTCTAGGTGAGAGGAGACCAGGGCATGTACCACAGATGGGAGCAGATGGTTGGGAAGGTAGGGGTGCAGCCTCCGTATCAGATGGAGTTGATACAGCACCGCCCGGCTCACAGCAGAGACCTGAGCCTCCATGGACAGCTGGGAGTCAAGAATGACCCCCAGGCTGTGGACCTGGTCTTTCAGGGGCAATTGTACCCCATTGAGCACCAGGTCCACATCCCCCAACTTTCCTTATCTCCCACAAACAGTACCTCAGTTTTGTCAGGGTTCAGCTTCAGATTATTCCTTCCCATCCAGCCACTCACCGACTCCAGGCACTTGGATAGGGTTTCTACAGCCAACCTCGATGAAGATTTGAATGAGAGATAGAGCTGCGTGTCATCAGCATACTGGTGACACTGCAGCCCAAATCTTCTGATGATAGCCCCCAGGGGCTTTATATAGATGTTGAACAGCATCAGGGAGAGGATGGAGCCCTGTGGCACCCCACAAGTGAGAGGCCAAGGATCTGAAACCTCATCCCCCAATGCCACTCTCTGGCACCTACCAGAGAGGATGGAACGGAACCACAGCAATACAGTGCCCCCTATGCCTAACCTCTTCAGGCGGTCCAGAAGGATACCGTTGTCAACGGTATCAAAAGCCGCTGAAAGATCCAGGAGGACAAGGAAGGTGCATTTGCCCCTATCCAACGCCCTCCTCCTATCATCCACCAAGGCAACCAAGGCCGTTTCAGTCCCATGTCCAGGCCTGAAGCCTGACTGAAATGGATCCAGATAATCCGCTTCCTCCAAATGCACTTGCAACTGCTTCGCCCCCACCCGCTCAACCGCCTTGCCCAGGAATGGCAGATTTGAGATAGATTTTGGGGATCCAAGGTGGATTCTAAGTGCGGAAGAAGTATTATGTGCCACCTGTAGCTGTGCCAGTTCTGCAGATCCTAACCCAAAGCTCTAAAACAAAGATGGAGAATAGGATCCAGACAGCAATTCCCCCTAAGTCATCTAACCTGGAAGCTATCACCACATTTCATGGCAACAAATCACCCCCCTCTTTAAACCAATTATTCTCACTCACAGGTACAGGACCAAGATTAAAGTTTCACAGATAGGTAATCTATGAACCTCCAGATGTTGTTGGGCTCTAACTCCCATCACCCCTGACCCTTGATCATGCTAGCTGAGGAGCTGGAGTCCAGCAAACCTCTGGAGGGCCCCTGGTGTTCCATCCCTCCCAACTTCCACACAAACAAACAGTCACAGAGGCCCAAAGCTGTATCAAAATCCATGTGTCTCAGTTTACATTTTAGGGACCAGAGTATTAAGATGAACCTTTTCCTAGATCTGAACTCATTTGTACAGCAACCATAACCTGGCATTGCCAAAGAAATTAAAGCTTCTCTCCCCCCCACTCCAAAAATAATGTAAAAGTGAGGGGAGGGGGTTCCCAATATTCTAGAAGATATGGAAATATTGATAGCATCTAAATTTCCCCATCAGAGGGTGCTATAAAGTGCTGATGTCATCCAGCCTTTCTCTTACTTCAACATAAATGACCAAACGGGGAATAACATGCCTGAAGTTAGAAAGAAAATTGACTGGGTTAAATCTGAGCCAAATTGTTTTGAATTCCAGCCACCACTTAGCTTCATCACCACTTAGCTTCATATGAATTCAAAAAAGGATCCTGTTTTTGCAGATGGCAAACCTGTCCCGGGTAGCAGACCTACCTGGCTCAGCTCTTCTGGCTGCAATGATGAAAATATAATACAGGTGAGCTGACGTCCTATCCTCCCTAATACTGAACAGGGAGAAATAGCTAATATCATCCCACTAACACGGGTTCCTACTGCTACTATTATTAGTTCAAGATTTAGCAACCTTAGGTCACATCCACACCATATCCTTAAAGCACATTTAACATGCATTTAAAGTACATAGCTTCCCCCAAAAGATCCTGGGAACTGTTGTTTGTTAAGGGTGCTTGGAATTGTAGCTCTGTGAGATGAAAAGTAGTGACTCCAGGATTCTTGGGGGAAGCCATGTGTTTTAAATGTGCTTTAAATGTATGGTGTAGATGTGATTTTATACCACTTTTACTACCATGGCTTCTCCCAAAGAGTTGTCAGGACTGTAGCTTGTTAAGGACACTAGGAACTGTCACTCAGTGAAGGGCAGTGCCCTTAACAAACTACAGATCCCAAGATTCTTGGGGGGAGGTCATGACATGACAGCATTATGGTTATGATACTTTAAGTGTATAGTGTGGATCTGACCTTGCCTTGAATTGTGACAGTTTTCAATGGCTGATCCTTTACTTCTGTTCTCATTTATGCAGGAAGGCAAACTGCCTTTCATCAGAAAGTGATAAAGATATAAGAAGTCACTGCTTTCTGTTCTACCCTGTATTCATCGCATGCAGTACTCCTTCCATTCTGCAGTAGTTCATCTTTCTCCAGAAATGGCACTATTTGTCTCGCTGTCTGTTGCAGCAAAAGTATGTAATTTATGAAATTAATTTTAATGGAAAGGAAACACAATGCAAATGTGGAAAACCCGTAATCAATTATGTACAATCTGTGGACTGAAAGCAAGCACCACAGCAAATACCTATCATATTCACTGGATTGATTTCCATCCCAGACATGGGTGGAGAAAGTGGACATTGGCAATTTCTGCTCCCATTTCCATTTCCATTAGAATTCTTTGTCATCCCTAGTAGTGACATTTCCATTCCATGGGATTTACTTCCGCATAAACCTGTTTAGGCCAGAGTGCGAACAGCTCAATAACGGGTTTATACACACATGCAAAACCAATGATTCACATGAAGCGATAGCATTTCTCCCAAAGTTTATTTCCACCTTCCTCACACCTCCTTCAGCACTCTTTAGAACTAAACAACCTAGACCAATGGGGCTTTATTATGTTCTCTCTTGTTTTGCTTTTTTGTTTATAGTCACTGGAAGAAAAAAATGTGATTTTTTTTTTCCCTGAGAACTTTCCTGTTGTACAAATCATTATTTTCCTGAGCTTGCATTTGAGGGGCAACTTGATTAGGTCTGCTTGGAACTTGCAAAATCCCATGACCTCTTTGCTTCGGCCCCCAGGGCTCTCATGCTGAATGCAGGACCGGATAATAGGTTGCGAAGGCATTCATTATGCCTTTGGTTCCTGTGGCTCTTTAGTGCGCTAGAAGGTGGACGGCTTTAATCACTGCCCTTGAGGCTTGTAGCTCCAAGACCAGCAGCCAGTTTGTGCTGTTTACTTGTCCGGAATCTTATTTTCCTTAAGACAGCAAATTGGTTATATCATGTTATTTGGTAATGAATCAAGTTCCTCAATAAAGTTCAGGAACTGGTTAAGGACTTGTGTGCATGTGCATGTCTCTTTCTTTTACTTGTTTTTTTTTAAAAAAACTTGTGTCTTGTTCAGTCTGTGGTCTTTATCTAATTGACTTAGTTTGACTTCTTGTGTAAGTCTTCAATTACTTCCCCTTTCCTTTGCCTTTCATTTATACAAGAAGGCAATTTCCTCCTCCTCTGGCACCCCTTAGCTCCATTGTGTGTTGGCTTTGGCTTGAGTCACTGTTACTGCATCTGCAGACATGGAGGTGAAGTAAGGGAAGCCATTCAGTAAAACACATTTGGCAGCTTATGGGTTAGGGCAAAGACAGTGTAGGGTGGAGGCATTCCGGCATTCAGTTGTGACGCTAGAGAGGAAAGAAAACTGGAAGAATGAGACCAAAAAAGAAAAGAAAAACATTGAGAGAGGTAACTCTGTGCATGGCTTTATGCAATGCCAACTGTCAGCTGATTTTCAGGGCTTGTCTACTGCCACACAAGTGTCTTTGGCCCAGCTATGTCTTTACTACCTCTCACCTGGTGTCATATATAACATTAGATGTAGGGAAGGTGGGTGTGGCTTTGCCAAATGGACTTGTGGGCTGAATAGTGTGGCCTAGTGGGACTAATTAGGCCTGTAGGCCATAGGTTCCCCATCCCTGAGCTAGAATGTTTAGTTTAGACATAATATAACCAGAAGCTTAAGCTCAGTAGGCAGCCATGAATAATTCTCTCTCTCTCTCTCTCTCTCTCTCTCTCTCTCTCTCTCTCTCTTTTCCCCCAACCTACCTACGCAGTTGTTGTGAGGCTAAATCAAGTGTAGCCAACCTGAACCCCTACAGATGTTTCAAATCCCATCATCCCTGACCACTGGCCATGCTGGCTAGAGCTGTTGGGAGCTGGAGTCCACAGCATCTGGAGGGCACCTCTAGGGATGGGGGAGAAATTTGATCCAGGGTGCACTCGCAAGCTTACATAATTCTCATTTTCTGAAACAAGCAAATCAAAATGGACATCCTTTGAGTTTCATACTTCTCCGAATTTTGCAGTACAGTTCTCCATCCCAGTAATGTGTACAAAATAGATTGGGGTAAAATGTGCATAAAGTGCATATATTACTGAAAACAACATGCAAACAGGCATTATATTAGGGCTATTGCTTTGCAAATAAAAGTGTATGTTTGCATACAAACATGGGCATACAAAATGAAAATCACACTAAAATGCTGATGAGTTTTTATGAGGACTTAGGGAAAAAACACAATTGAATGTGGCCATCTGGAGAACTGAACATAAGATGGGGAAAATGAGAAGCCAGTATTTGCTGATTCGCCCATCCCTAGGTACCACATTAGTGATCCCTGGGCTAAACTATATTGCAAGTGTACCCCCTACCCATACAAAATGGTCCTCTGACTCTATATTCTTAGTACATTGGCACTTGACAGTCAATAAAAGGGTGCTTGTTAATGATATTTGATGACCAGTAGCTGCTCCAGTCCACTGGAATGCATGACATACCCCAACTCCATGGGTGGAGCTGAAAAAAATGATACCAGTTTTTGCAGTTTGAGTAAATTAAGTAAAAGGATGCTGGGTTTGGAGCCTGCTTGGGAAAAAAAGTTAAGAGGTTTCTTTTCTGTGGGAGAACACTTCTAAGATCTTGGGGAAACTGATGTTACTTGGGGTAACATCAGCATGCTGATTGTATGCATGCCTGCTTCCCATCTGCTCAACCTATAAATTAACTAAAGATGTTTGGGAATTGGTGGGTGGGTCCAGAAAAAAAAAACCCTCCCAGTTTGGAAACAATAAGTTTCCTACCACCGATTTTGAAAAATAAAAATAAATAGTGGCTCAATTCATGGCTATGTTCAAATAAGTTTGGGAACTACAGTTACCAATATTCTGTGTGCTGAGAACTTCTTATTGGAAAGGCTCTCAGGTTTGATGAAGGGCCTGAGAAACAACCAGACTCTTCATGTGCACACACCCACACTGGGCTGGAAAGTAGAAACTGGGGAAAGGGAAGGGAAGAAGGGTTTGTGGGAAAGAGAGATTGGATGTAGGGAAGGCTGGGCATAATGGCAGGCTGGCAAGGAAGCATTTGTATGGGAAAATGACCACAAGACATCTCAATGTAATGAGGAAGTGTAAGATGGCATGCTCAGTTCTCCTGTCCCATGCTCCTATCTCATGCCACTGCATATCAGCCAGGTGGTCAGCAATCGGGTTGCAGCATTCTGCAGTAACTGCAGCTTCCAGGTGAGGTTGTGCTGCATGGGGATTTCTGTTACCTTGACTGACTGGCTGCCAGGATGCTTTTAGTTTTGGTTTTTGGTTAAGAACCCTGACTAGTTGTGGGATGCTGAGTTTTCTGCCTTACTCATAGGAATCTTGTTGTGGTTGGTATGGTATGGTATGGTATGGTATGGTATGGTATGGTATGGTATGGTATGGTATGGTATGGTATGGTATGGTGTGGTGTGGTGTGGTATTGCATTTAGGAAATCATCACTGTCTTTTCTTTTTCTTTTTCTATTTGCATTTCATTTACCTCTGACCTCACTCCCTTACATCCATAGAAGCAACAACAGTGGTTCCATGTGGTTGGATTAACCCCCTTAAACCCACTGCTGATGCACCTTGTTGTTTGCATGATGGTTTGTTTCTTGCCCAATAGTGGTAAAAGAGAATTCACATACTGGGAAGTGTGGCTTCAATTGCTGTTATTCCCAGGTTACTGCCAGTGAAGGCAGACCAAATCATGTTTGTTTTCTCACTGTCAATTATTACTCACAGGAATTGGGTTGGCTGATGAAGTGAGTTTATAGCAGCCCACATGATAGGCAGGAAATGACAGAGAATCTTCTTACTAATTTTACAAACCTCTTTCTGCAACTGAAGGGTCAGTTCTGTAAAGAAGTTTGGAGCAGCCATGTTAAAAGGGAGGAGCAGGGCATTCCAGGCACGGGGTCATCAACCCTGCTTTGATATGGACATCTTTGCAGAGGATCCCTAGTCAAGCCTTACCAACAGCACAATCCTAACCATATCTACTCAGAAGAAAGTGCTCTTGAGTTCTATGGGGCTTAATCCCTTATTAAGTGTGTTTAGAATTGCAGCTTTCAGGGGCATCCATCTTTACTCCTGAGTGTTCTCATCCAATATCTCCATATCACAAAGCTCCCTTCTTCTTACAATGACCTTCTGGTGACTGGACTGGCCTGAGAGCACTTAAACTCTTCTTGCCAGAAGCAAGTAGGCTAGATTAAATGTTCCCTATCCAGGCTTCCTAAGCAGGTGAGAAGGAATGATCCCATCACTTCAGCTGGACCTGTGAACACCATCTTTTAGCTAAGATCTTAATTTCAAATCAGACTTTTTTTGCTTAAATGGTATGCACCAAGCAACTGTGGTTGATGCTTAATGTATCATGCTTAATAACATCACTAGGGCTGGCCCACATGACATCACTTGGGCCCACCCCCATGACATGACTAGGGCCCACCCCTGAAGGGTTTGGAATGCTTCTGACCTGGCAAGCCTAAGTCTCTGACCATTGGCCAGTCTGGCTGGAGCTGATGGAGTCCAGTAATATATAGAGGGCCAATGGTTCCCCATCACTGCTAAAGTCCAAGCATCCCTGAATTCTTTACAAAAAAAAAATGGAGCTCTCAGTAAAGTTCCAGAAGGGGGGGAAAGACTTTATCTTCTGCTTGGCCTCATGTCCTTCAGACACCACAAGATACCATCTTTTTTATAAAAATAAAATAAAATACAGTCAATTTCTCCTAACTGGTGCTGGCAAACGAAAATTGACTGTTTTTAATGTACATTTCAATTTTCAGTGCTTTAGCAGGCCATGAGGGAAATATAAGAATCCTAACCACTTAGCAGAATGTTGTCATTATGTCAATACAAGATCATTATAATATAACACTCCTGTCTGCTTCAAAGTTTTTTTTAAAAAAAGTCCAGGGATAATTTGATGCGTATTTTATATAGATCTATCATTTAACTCAGTAAGAAACAGTATTATGATTGGTCCCATTATGATTATTCTAAACTTGCCTTTGTGGTCATTGCAAAGGGGCATAAGGCATTCGGAAGAGTCCTGTGCTTGGCTATTAATGTTATAACTCCCAGAAATTATGGTGTCTGTAGTTCACCAGAATGGGCTGATTCACATGTGGATTTTCATTGAAAACATCAAGTCGATTGAGGAGTGGAGAGCAGAAGGGAATCAGACTCTGGCCTCTGTCACTGGCCATGGGACCATAGGCCTTATATCGGTCTATCAGGTTCAGTATTGTCCACAATGAATGGCAGCAGCTCTTCAGGTTTTCAAGCAGAGGACATTCCCACCCCTACCGGGAGACACCAGGGATTGAACCTGGGACCTAGATGTTCTGCCTCTGAGCTACAGACATTTCCTTCACCATGGCAATAGGGAGATCAACTTGGTTCCAAACATTGGTCAGAAACAGAGCAGCTGCAGGGAGTTTGCTTCTTCTCTACTCCTGTTCCTGCAAGAAAGACCCCTTGGATCCAACTGCCAGTTGTGCTCAGACTCTGCCATTGGCAGGGAACCAAGGGTCACAGGGACATTGCACTCCCTGGAAGAGCATCATTGTAAGACCAGCCTGGTTTCATTCATCTTTCAGAGAAGGGGCAGTTTGCTTCCTCTTGCTGAGCTCCATCTGCCAGTTGCTCTGGGACTGAAGAAGTGAAGGGAAACACACATTGGCCCACCAAGGGTTCTACAACCCTTCTGATCACGCTGGTGCCTGAGGTTGCGCAGGGGAAGTTGTCAAGCACTGGGCAAGCTGCAATTACAGGCTAGGGGGACTGTAATTACTGCTGGGGGATCAAGACCAGCCCAATACATTTTGTTGGCAGGTGGTGTCATGGTTCATAGGAACACAGGATCAGAAGAAGCTATACTGAGTCAAACCATAGACCCCAGCTAGCTCAGTATTGCCGACCCTGACTGGCAGAGGTTCTCCAGGATTTCAGAGGGTTCTCTTCAAGCCCTAACTGGAGATGCTGGGGATTGGACCTGGGATGCAGATGTTCTACCACTAATGTATGGCCCTTCCTTTCTTCCTCATGTGAGACACCAGCCAGACTGCTCAGTTAACTCTTCATCAGCACTGGTAATGGGGCAGCATCTTCCACCACAGCTAAAGGCAGCAGGCTAACGTAGGCGGCAGAGGGCCCCTCTGTCCTCCAACAGAAGAGAATGACCAGGGGGCTCAGAAGGGAGTTGGCGGATTGAGGTGGTTGCCTCATTCTCTCCAATGGGAGCACTGGCTTTGTGGGGGTCGTGATTGTTCTGGTTTACCAAGAAATTAAGAAAGCTGTTGCTACCATTTTACAAATATCAATGATAATAAAAAGTCTCATGGTTTGGGAAAAAAACCCCAATCTTTCATTTCTTTTGTGGAAAAGCCCAGGGAAGACTGCATACATGCTGTGTGTTGTTGGGTTTTCTCCTTCCAGCATCATTCCCCCCCTTTCCTTTGCACCTTTAACATTATTTTTCCCCTTCTCACCTATGAATTATGTTTTGTTCACAAAACAGCATCTGGACAGAGAGCCGGCAAATCAAGCTGTACTGCTGGAAGGCAGCCAAGGATGCTCTGAGGCTGCAGCAAGGTGTGCCAAGACTATGCAGAGGTGAGACAGGAGTTGGCACTGCCTTCCTCACAAGCCTACGCAGGCAACTCTGCCACTTGGTGATGCTCCCTTTCCCCCGATTGCAAAGATCTGCCATTCTCCTAAGGCAGAAAAGGATCAATCAAGCAAGGTTCATTGCTATACTGGTTCCAATTAATACGGAAGTGACAGCTATGGAGTGTGGCCGTTTCTGAGCTATGGTCATCTTTGTTGTGGCAACGCTGATACTGTTTATCTTTTTACATTCTAGTCTTCTAGGGAATCAAGGATCAGGGCATGTCAATGTCGGCCTGGACACGTCTTCAAACAATCCAGAAAATTTAGATGTATGATTTAAGGAACAATATATTTTGTTGTCTCTGTTCATTTAGAAAGGATTATGCTTTAAATAGCATAGCTTCCTCTTAACGATATTGGCAACTTGATCCATAACTGAGGTCAAGTATGCACCTTTCATTTAAAGCACTATTATACCACTAATTAATATATATATCAAGAGTGACTGTATATCTGTATATTGTAGCCAGCATGGATTTTTCACATTTCGCCATGTTAAATTGAAATTCTGTTAAATTGCCATTCTGCTGCTTCCCATAAACTCATGTTACCAAATTGTTCCCAGGTATTGTAGGGCAGTACAATATCTCAGAGAGGAGATCAGGTCTCCTGCTCCCTTGGTGCATTCACTATAGCTGCCCAATTTCCCTGCTTTTTAAAGTTTGATAGAAATATCTGTTGACTATAGGTATGTTCTTAAACAACAAGGGTTTTTCTTTGGCATAATAGTGAATATATATAGGGGATTTTATTGAAAACAAAATGCATAACCCAAAACTAAGATTGATACATCATATACAAAACAATTTTCTGTGCCCATGAGCATACAAATGATTAATCTATTAGTTTCATTTGGTCACATTTACAAAATCCAGAAGTTTTGAAAAGCTTTAGGAACCTTATTTTTTATGATCTGCCTCTGTGATGAAGCTCCGCCATTTTGCAATAAATTTTGCATTTTTTACATTTTTGTCCCTTTGCACTCTTCATTTTCTGTGTCAGTTTTCCTATTAATGCAAATTGCAACACTGTTATTCCTCTTTAAACAGTCATGGCTCCCTTCAAAGAATCCTTGCTATTGTAGTTTGGGAAGGGTGCTGAGAGTGGTTAGGAGATGCCCCATTCCCCTCATAAAGCTCCCAGATTTCTCTGGGAAGAGAGATTGATTGTTAAAATACTCTGGGAATTGCAGCTTTGTGAGGGGAATAGGGTGAAGTGAGAGGCCCTTAAGATTGCTTATTTGCAGCTGGATTGTACTCAGTGTGTTAGGGTGCAGTCCAACTTGCATTTATGCTGGGCTGAGGGGAGTTGGATGCAGTGGATCTCCAGCTGAGCTGTCTGGGTTCTGACTGAGCTGAGCTACACCAGTGTAAATCCCTCAGCCCAGATCAGCCAGGGCACTCTGGCTGATCTGGACTTAGGGACTTGCATCAGTGTAGCCCGGCTGAGCTGGGACTCAGCCGGCTCAGCCGAAACTGGAGCCAGTGGAGCCAGTGTGAGCTGGCATAAGGCCCAGAAAAGGGCCATGTCAGGGGGGGAGGTGTCAGGGGAGGGGATGTGGTGAGGGGACTTAGGCACATCCAACACATGTTCAGAGCACTCCTGCAGGTCCCAATCCAAGTAAAAGTTACCCTAGGAAAAAGATTTAAGAAAATAATTGCAATAGAAATAAATGGAGAAGGCCTACTCCCCAGTAGGGGTATTTGGGAGACCAGGCTTTTCCTTTCTGTTTCCTGCACACAACTCCCGGCTGAGCTGGCATTCAGCCAACCCAGAGGCTCCTGAATGGCAATGGGCTGCAACAGAACTTTATGTCACCACCTCTCGCTGCAGCACAACTT
Organism: Rhineura floridana; assembly: GCF_030035675.1. Lineage (NCBI taxonomy): Eukaryota > Metazoa > Chordata > Lepidosauria > Squamata > Rhineuridae > Rhineura > Rhineura floridana. The sequence goes on along the minus strand of NC_084495.1, from coordinate 21,653,028 downwards.
ACACCTGCTTCCCCAATTTGGATTGCTCAAGTAACCCATCACCAGGGATGGACAAATCTGCCAGTTACTTCAGTTTGTCCAGGTTCTTATTATGCAGATCAATTCTGCATCAGTTATGATTTTTGTTTAAAGCCTGTATGAAAATCCATACTCATTTTTGAGTGCCTTTCTCCTAATAAATGCATTTTTGTATGCAATTTTGCCTAGTCCATGCATTTTCTAAGCATTTTCCCCTAAACCAGTGTCTTTTTGTTTTTACTAATATATACATTTTTGTGTGCACTTTCCTGTAGTATTTGCATTTCTCAGCTGGGGAACTTCATCACAAACATTAGGCGAAGTATGCCTTTTGCAGAATAGCTGTGTTTTGTGAGTTGCTTTGGAATGTTTGAATAAGGTTTGCATTCAGATGTGTCCTGATCTAATTTCCTAGTCCTGAATAGGGATGTAATAGAATTCCACCTAATTTGGATTTGGTGCTGAATTTTCAGTTAATTCGCTCTGTTGTTGCAGATTGGATTTTTATGCAGCAATTTTATGCAGCTATGTTCAAAAATGGATTTTTTTTAAAAAAAATCTGCCTGTAGAATATCAGTACGAATGGTAATTGTATCAATATTTACTTTCATCTATCAATATTTCCTTTCATCTATCGATATTTCCTTTCATCTATCGATATTTCCTTTCATCTATTGATATTTCCTTTAAAATATTAATATTTCCTTTCAAGACATTGATATTTATTTATTTATAAAAATATTTGTATACCACTATTTCGTTAAAAACATCAAAGCAGTTTACAACACATTAACAACCACCACCACCATAGAATAAATACATTAAAAATGCAATAAAAACAAAAGTCAGCTGTTGCAAAAAAGCATCTTCTTAATTGCATGCATAAGCCTCGCAGAACAGAAAGGTTTTCAGCAGGGATGTAAAAGTTAAAGCAGAAGGTGCCTGCTGCTATTTAAAGTTATTGCTATGTCCTTTAAAATTAACAATATTTCCTTTAACATTATTGATGTTAATATCAATAGTTTTTGGGCGGAATAAAACAGATGGACAACAGAAGTGGATAGCTGGCAAAGAACACACTCGAATCAATGCCAGTCTGTTAGGGCGACAGAATGCTTTCGAAGTAGCACAGGTCAATGGATACCATCCCTAGTCTGAGTACTGGGATTCCTCAATTTTGAGAGTTCTCAGGTACCACCTGTGTTAAATGTTAAATGGACCAAATGTTCATAGCCAGGATGACAAATTCTTGATGATGAAAAATCAGCTGAGCAATGGGAAATCTAAAGGACCAGGATGACTGTTACTCAAGAAGACGGATCATTTCCTTTTAACATCACTGGTTCGCCTGTAGCAACTCCTCTCTGCTTTCTTAAATTCCCCTTGAGATTTTAAATGGAAAACGTGTTCCTTCATTTTCTCATCAGAAAGTTTGTTGTAGAGCACAAAGCAACAACTGTTCCATCCTCGGCATGCAGGCAAAACACATACTCACTGATGACAGCATTCCTTTGGAGAGTTGGTGGCTTTCTATTTTTTTTAAAGAAAAAAAAAGAATTTCATGCAGCCTGCTGTGGAACAATCCCAGAGGATGCTAGAAGCAAGCAGAGCTGGGGTGGGGTGGGGAGAGAACCCAAAGAAATCAGTTTCTAAATCAGTACAATATATGGCTCATTTGCCTGCTTCCTGAGAACAAGCGACTGCTAGGTCACCTCCACACCGTACATTTAAAGCAATCTTATACCCTTTAAGAGTTGTGGCTTCCCCCAAAGAAATGCAACTACTGGGAACTGCAGTTTGTTCAGGATGCTGAGCATTGTTAGGCGACCCCTCATGGAACTACAATTCCCAGCACCCTTAACAAACTACAGTTCCCAGGATTCTTTGGGCGAAGCCATGGCTCTTAAAGTAACAAGAACAACAACAGAAGAGGTGATTTTCAAGATTCCAAAGAGAGATACCAGATTTTGTGTTTAAATTAAAAAGGTCATTATTTGATGCTCTACTAGAGAAAGGATGAAGCTGACTGTGGCCATGCCAGTGACAAAGCCCCCTGATTAAAAGCTCAAAAAAGCAGAGTCAAAAAGGTAGAGGAGGCATCAAGGGGCTGCCCAGCAAGTTATTATGATGAGAGCTTTCTCTCCCACACACACACAGATGCCTGGTATGGTTAAAGGAGAAGATGTCTCTCAGCTCCTACATCACAGAGTGCCTTGATCAGTCTGTTGGTTCATCAGGCATCACAGAGCGCCTTGATCAAACCCTTGATTGGGATGCCACTGCTCAGTTGTCATTGATGTGACTGCTACTGCACTCACTTTTATTTCCCCTGGTGCAAGGAATAGAATCTGATGCCCAACAATGAATGCAAAGTTCCCCTTGAGTTACGAACACTAAAGCAAGTCAAGAGAAACATCTCTTTCCCAGAGACATCCCTGGCTCAGAAACATACCTCATTGGCTGCCAGTGAGCTACCAGGCCCAATTCAAGGTGACAGTACAAATGGCTTGGTACCCAAGTATCTAAAAGAGCACCTTCCCTAGTAAAAACCATATCGGACCCTATGATTGGCAGGCAAGGCCTTTTCAGTGGTGGGTCCTTATTTGAGGAATGCCCTCCACAGTGAGGTGTGTTTGTCTCTCTCACTATTAACTTTCAGGAGGAAATTGAAAATGTTTCTGTTTACTCAGGCATTGATGACTGAAGGGGACTGTTCCTGGCAACCCAAGAGCACTGATGAGCACTGATGAAACAATGTTTTTAATTGTGTTTTACAATATTTATAATTGTGCTTTAGAATGTTTGTAATTATAGTTGTGTTTTGAAATGTTTAAAACTATTTTAATATGTTTTATTTTTCTTGTTAAATTGTTTTGTTTATGTTTGCCACTCTGGATTTCTTTGAGAGGATGGGATAATAATAATAATAATAATAATGATGATGATGATGATGATGATGATGATGATGATGATGATGATGACAGAGGCAAATCCTTAAATTTCACAGTGGAGGAGAAAGAGGTGGTACCAGGTTGTGAACATTTTTAAGTGAATTGGCCTGTTCCTGGACTAATACATAGCTCAGAATGCAGTTATATTTCCATTTTTGCAGTCCTATAGGTTCTATGATATAGTTTTCAGCTAAAAAATGTACCCAAATGCACATGGGAATGCATATTTTAGGGTAAAATGAGTACATAAATATGCATTATGTGAAAAAACCCATGATCTATTTTTATTTGTTGAAATATTGATAGACTGTATTTTCATTAAAATATAGCAAGATGGTATACAGCATGCACAATTACAATAAGGTCAATAAAAATAAATAACTACTTGTTGGTAAAAAGAAATTCAGTAAAAGTTGACCAAATTCTAGGGGTACGGGGAATCCTGAAAAGTGCCCCATGAGAGAAACTCAATAATGATGCAAAAATGTGTGCAATTAAAAAAATGCAGATTGAGGCAGAAATGGGAATAGAACTGATTTATAAATGAACATATGCAAAACTGGCATGGACCAGAAATCGACCGATCCTTCCATCCATCCCTACCTGTGAGTATTATGAGAGTTCAAAGTGCATGGTACAAGGGCAGAAATAAATAGCACCCTTCTTCTGACACCACAGACACAAATGTTATCTGTGGTCAAGATATCAGCCCACCACCATACACTGGAAATGTCGTTAGGTTAGAAAACACACCGCAAACACCATTAGTATGAGTTTTTTCTCAACATTGGATGATTCTCCATGATCAGTGGGCACAGCTTTAATTCTATCACTTAGAATGGGGTTGGGTGGGAGGGGAAAGAGGGAGCGATCAAGCTGGTTCATTACATTCTGTCTCTTCCTCATTTATGTCACTCGAGTTTCCCTTGTACACCAGCAACCAAGCCTCACTAATTCATCAGCAGTTACTTTAGCAGGGATGTAAATCAATTTGCTGTTATGAATTACCTATAGTCGGGGAATTGGGTAGCAGGTCTATTAAGCCATCCATCAAAAGAAGTGGAGAGTCTGCTCACAATAATTGAAGATGAGGGTGAGCATTGATTTAGAGGCAGATGAGCAAAGGACAGCCTCTGATTTTTATCTAAGCTCTTCTGGGTGGGTTGGCACCAATCGCATGCAGTTAAGTCCAGACAATGGCGATGATGCAAAGCTCCACATACGCAAGGCCTTCTGTCCTTCCCTGTTGTTATGACTACTTTTATATCCCACATTTCCTCGAAGGGCCTCAAGGTGGTTTACATGGTCCTTTCCATCCCCATCATTCCTCACAACAACCCTGTGAAGTAGGTTAGGCTGAGAAGGAGTGACTGGCTCAAGGTCACCCAGTCTTGTATCCAACATGGTGCTAAGTCAGGGTCCCATCAACACAAGGATTACCACTAGCACCATGAGACTTTTCCCCCTCTCCTCCCCAAAAAGCACCCCCTAAACCTATTCTAGGGGTTCTCCCAACTCTCTGGAGCAGATTTGGGGAGAGCATGGCAGAGGAGTGGGAAAAGTCCTGTTGTACTAGCAGTAATCCTTGCGTTGATGGGTCACATTAGTGCTATAACAATGCTCACACCCCGATGAGCTCCATTGACAAGTGGGGATTTGAATCCTGGGGTTGTATTCAACTAACTTTGACTCAGAGCAGACCTACTGAAATTAATGAACCCGTTAGTCATGGCCACTCATTCCAGTAGGTGTACTTTGAGTAAAGGTTAGTTGGACACAACCTCTAGTCTCCTAGACACTCTAAGCATTATAGCTCACTAGATTCCCTATAGAAGAATTCTTTCCTATGAAGGCAAATGTTCCAGACAACCACTTACACTGCCTCAAACCTGGAGCTGGTCCTGGGTTCAACAGACACTAGTGCCTGAGCTTTGGACAAGGAGTTTGGCGCCTTCCACTTGGCATCAACTGTATAGAGGCAGTGTGCTATAGAGGCAGTATGCTTCTGAAAACCAGTTGCCATAAGCCCTAGGAGGGGAGAATCCTCTTGCGCTCAGGTCCTGCTTGCGGGCTTCCCATGGGCATCTGGTTCACCACTGTGAGAACAGGATGCTGGACTACATAGGCCACTGGCCTGATCCAGCAGGTTCTTCTTATGTCCTTATGAGAGCATGGGAGGTTTGTGCTGTCTTTGCAATGGTATCTACATTTGCAAGCATATAGGTGAGCAGGTCGTATGGAACCACAGAAGCAAGCACACAGGCAGGCTGTGCAAAGCAAAATCAACATCGTGGAATCCGAAAGGAAAGAAAACCCCAAATAAGCAACCGCCTTTCTCCCTGGACATATCTCTTACACTTCTGACGTATCACGCAAACTAGTATGGAGACACCTGGCACATGGGAATTAATGGCATCTTGCATATCTTTCAGTGCACCCCACATCTGTGCTTCTTTGCTCATCCACATGCCCCACATCAGAGCTCTTTTTGTCTGCTTTCCTGTATTATGGGATGCATTGCTGGCTAAGAAGCACGTTGCTTTCTAAAGAGTCCATCACTCTGAATTGTACAGCCTAATCTAGTGCTCCTTCCCACTGAGTGCTTCTATGGAACTTTCCTATTAAGTACTCTTTATAACTGTATGTTGTGTCTTTGGGGGTGAGGGGTCAGATGAAAGGGGGAACTATTTCCCTTGCTTTCTTTTTGTGACTTTTGGCATGGGTCTCAACCAAAAATATGAGACTTGTTCCATCTGAAACAACGCATCAGCTCCCCCTCAGGAATTCCTGTCTGCTCCTCTGTTATTCGCTGCCTTGACGATTTCCTCTCAATCTGCTTTCTTTTCAACTCTCCAAGCCATGTTCTATAGCTGCTTGAAAGTCTCCTTTCTCCAATCCCAAATCCCAAGGTAAATACAGACCTTTCACCCTTTTCAAATCTCTACCCAGCTTTGTGCAAAGTAAAGTCAATAGAACAGAACCTCCAAGCTACAAACAAGGGTGAGTTCCCCCCCTCCCAGGTGAGGTTATTTGTAACAGCCCAATAGGCACTCCTCTGAGAGTATTCCTCACCCGTTCCCATTCATTCTGTTCCTTAAACATATCCTTCTCTCTTTGGCTTGTGCTGTCTCTGTTCACTCGTATGTGTTAACTATTTAGGTATACTCTCATCTCTTGCAAACAGGGGTTAGTCCTACACTCCTGGTTTGCAACTATTACTCTAAAGTGTGACTGCATCCAAAAGTATCATGTTACAAGGGAAAGGGGGTGCATGTTTTACATATTGTGCCCCCTTCCACAACCGTTTTTGTGGGGTGTGTTCCCTTTGCATTGGAGAAGGCTGGAGGCTTGCAGTGTCTTTTTAACTATCTGTTTACTTGCAAATATATAGGCTGAGCAGGCACTAAGGTCAATTGCGCTAGTCCCAAAGAAACATCAAGACCCAGCATTCACAAACAAGAAAACAGAAGACCTGATTCTCTTCAGAAATCTCTTAGCAGTTTGCTGTGTCGATTGGGACTGGTGGGGCGGAAGGCAGGGAGCCCAAACGCAGGTGGAGCCAGAGCCAATGACAGGCAAAACCAGAGCCAATTAGAGGCAGAGCCAACTAACTCTAGTTTTGTCCCCATTTTCCTCCTCTCTGCTGCGTTCTACAAGGAAAAGACCAAGACTGAGGAGGAGGAAGCGGACAAGCAGTGCCATCCCCTGGACTAGCTGTAAGGAAAAAGGCATGCAGGTAGGAGGTGTCTGAGAGCAGACTGAGATTGGTGGGCACATGTCCCACTAGCCCCAATGAACCAGCCTCTACTGACAGCTCGGCCTCACTAGGCAAACTAATTTTAGCTCCTATCCTGGCAACAAGGGAATGCAATCCAGAATTTCTTGCTGGAGCCAATTGTTCATTATAGCATCTGTTTTCCAGGTGCCCAGTCTGGCTGCCATCTCAAGAGGGGAAGAGGGTGCACACGTGTGGTAGCTCTTTCTCCATCCTTGCTGCTGTCATCTGTTGGATGTTCCACAATGACTGTTTGTCTGCATTGGGGAAGTTATCCTGGAGGCTTCCAAAATGCCTGGGAGCCTCCACAAATACAGGAGACTTCCCCATTGCAGACAACGTCCCTGGGGAACATGCAGAGGATGACAGTGACAAGGATGAGGGCAAGTCTGCTCTCCTTTTACCTAGATTTGGAAAAAGATAATGTTTAGCACTGCAATCCTCCTATGCCTCCCAATCTCCTCCAGGACATCCCACTGTCATTTTTTACACTTGTGTTGTCCAAACCCCTGCCATTGGCATTTGAGCACACCCTAAGCCTTCATTTCAGCCTGCTGGATCCCTAGCACCATGATTACAGGTATGTAGCCACAAATGTTTGTGTGTAATATGTGCGTTTGGATATGTGGAGGCTTGGCAATACATTGCCTGTTCACCATGATTGCCTGGGCCAGGGTTAGGGGTAGGGAATCGGTTGGCCCTCTACAAGTTGTGGGACACCAATTTCCATCAGCCACCAACCAGCACACCCAGGGGTCAGGGATGATGGGAGTTGTAGTCCAGCAACATCTAGAGGGCAACAGGCTAGCCAACCCTGCCTAGCCATACCAAATCCCAAACTGAGGGTTTCTTTGCATAATAGGGCAGCCCAGTCACAGCAGTGACTTGGAACTGGGTCTTCCATGCTGACCCGCCATTCTGCCATTTGGCCAAATGATGGATTTGTTCCTCCATTCATTCTTGTGAAACCTGCTATCAGAATCAAGACTCTAATCAATCTGATGGGAAACAGGTAAATATTGTAATTAACAAATGAGGGGACTTTGTATCATTAGATGAGGTGTTAAAGAACTTGGATTTGATCCCAGGATGAGCTTCCTGTTCCCTTCCCCAATTTGCCTCATTTGTCTGTGCCTCAGTTTCTCTGATGCACGTCTATGTACCTATCTACAACAGTTTAATTAGAATTTGACAAAGCTCCCAGAGATCTTCAGATGAAACACGTTTTACAAATGGAAAATATAATTACACCATTTTAACGGTTATTATCATCATTAAAACAAAAAGGAAGCTCCTCTTGTCTCTTCATTATAAAACTCTAAGACATGTAATCTAGGTCACTGCTAGAAGAAACTAAAAAAAAACACAAAACCTGCTACTGTTGAGGGGGAAATACTCTCTACTCTGATCAAAAGTGAGGTAGCAGAGTTTGCCCAAATGTTTTCGATAAAAGACAGCCAGTGTGGTGAACTGGATAGAGTTGGGGCAGTAAACATAGTGTCCTCCAGAGGTTGTTGGATTTCAACTCCCATCATTCCTGACCACTGGCTATGTTGGCCAGGGCGGATGGGATTTGGAGTCCAACAACCTTTGGAGGGCACTCTGGTAGCTATTCCTGGGATAGAGTGTTAAATGAGAAATGTAGAGAGCTGGGTTCAAATCCCTGACCAACTATGGACAGCATTGGGTAACTGTGAGCCAGTCACTTTCCCCAGTCTAATCTACCTTACGGGGGTGTTGTGAGGATGGTAGGGAATCCATATAAGTCATGTGGAGCTCCTTGGAGGAAGGGACGGCTAACATGTGAAGAATTTTAAAAAATGGCAGAGATGGGAGTTACAAGAATGCATATGCACAAATAAGCATTTGTTGAAAAATAAAATGCAGGCATTGATGCACTTTTCTGATTGCCGGTCCCAAGACTGATTCTTTCAAGTGTGTGAAGGTAACATGGGGAAAGTCCAGTTTGCATAGGCATGCACATCACTTGATGAATATGGCATAGGGCTGGACTGAAATGACCCTTCCAGCTTTGTAGTCCTATTCAAGTGCACTGAAACTGGTGTCCATTACAGTGACTTTTGGGGGCACTGTCTACATTTCATGGTAAGCTCACCATTTACTAAATCATTTAAAAAACCCTTTTTAGCAACAAGAGAGTGACAGCTTCTTGGGACTACCAGCCATCATTATTTTCACTCAGAATGTCTTTCTTGAATGATGTTCTCCTAATGTAACATCATTACAGGCTTGTTCACATATTACGTGGAACACAGATATAAGCAGCCTCTGTTCATGGATAAGTGTTTGTGTGAAAGAGTGTAGACCAGTTGATTTGTAAGGGTCAGCTGTTGTACACAGACTGTACACTGTTGAGCATTACATGTGAATAAGGTACAAGTGTACAACTCAACTATCTGTATACACAGATTGTACATGCATTGAATGTAATATGTGAATGTATGGTTTAAGTTCTTGGGGATGGAGAAATGGCAGCCTCCATTGGCCCCACTGGGGGTGCCATATTTTCCCCACAAGAACCACCTTGGAATAACGATATATCAAGGGTGATCTTGTTCCCGAAAGGCATTCTGGATGGAAATAATGGCAGCTAGTTGTCACCAAGGATCTCTCTCACTTGTGTCACAGAGGTAATCTACCCTTTAAAAAAGAAAAGTATTAGTAAAGGTAAGCTCCTCAGATACCATCCATGAAACAGTTCATTGATTTGACCACTGGCTGAAGCGATTTACCCTGTTTCAGGCATTTTGCTCCAGAAATCTATTGTTTTGAGTCAGAATATTATGCCCCAATGCTGGTGTGAACTGACTCAATCAAAAAGCATGAGATGTTATGAAAGATTGATCAGTGGTGTTATATATACTGTATTCAAAGTCTTGTTCACACATCACTTGATGTTGCAGTCCGGGACTTCCATTCCAGCCTCTATCAAGAGGTAGTCATCTATGTCTTGAGATAGCAATTTTTTAAAAACAACAACAACACAGGATCACTCACTAATCATTCTAGGAGTGTGGAGGAATTTCTCAAATCTAAAAATACATCTGACATCATTGTTTGGGGGAACATCAAGGGTTGTCTCCAGTGCCAATCATACTCAGAGTAGACCCCCTGAAATTAATGACATGACTAAGATCCCATCTGCACTATACATTTAAGGCGATATTATACAACTTTTAACATAGCTTCCCTCAAAGAAACCTGGAAATTGTAGTTTGTGAAGGGTTCTGAGAGTTCGTAGGAGACCCTTTATTCTCCTCAAAGAGCTACAATTCCCAGAGTGGTTTCACAGTTCTTCTTCCCAGGGAACTCTGGCAATGCATGTTCACATTTCACAGAAACACAGAATAGCAGAATTGGAAGGGGCCTATAAGGCCATCAAGTCCAATTGCCACCAAATATACAACCGATAGCAAACCACGATCAGCCATGATCTCTGAGAAGTGTACTTACAGGACACACATGTTTGCAAAGACATATCTGTCACATTCCCACTCCATATTATTTGCCATGGGCTGCAGCCAGTATTCTCTTTCTGCTAGCGCAGGGGCTCCTGAGCTAGCAGAATGGTGAGTTTTAATGTTGCACAACAGAGGAATCCAACGCAACAGTTGTGCAACAGTTGTGCTAGCAGAAAGTCATGCAACAGAATGTACAACCTGTGGTGCGGCAAAGTTATCAGCAACCTGCTCATGCATTCTCTTGTGCAATAATGTTCCACAGCCACAAAACATTTTGCCAGCAGAAGAAGTATACCACTATGTGACTTTACCCAGTGCTACGTTGGATTCAACCCTATGAACTCAACACCCCTTGGGCATTATATTCCCCTCAGAATGTACCTGTGTAGTGGCCCATAGCCATTGGAGCTAAGCTCTTCAGTTCGATGCCTCTCCCTACTGCCTGTTTTGACAGTCCATGACATGCAGCACAGTCAACAATTATAGGGTTTCACTTTCTCTCTGAAGCTCTCGCCCTGTTACTTTTTAATTAGCAGCTTGCACTATGCTCCCCCTGATTCCAAATGGTATGTGAGGCTCTGAATATCTGACAGCAATCAGTTAAAAACCCAAAACATTTAGCAGCTTTGTGAAACCTCTTTGGCCTCTCTTTTTAAAAATATTCTTAATGCTCTCTTCTCTAAAGCCCCCACCCCACCCCCTGATGTGGGAAAAGGGGAGGAAGCAATCATACTAGTTCACATAATAATCATGTTAATCCTCCATCACAAGCTACCAAGGTCTCAGTAACCTTCAGTAATAACACAACCTCAGCTCCATCAACACATATTGGTAAGGAACATGCTTTGACTTCAGTAGGTCCTGGGCTGAATCCCTGCCATCTCGAGTTAAAGGGTAGCAGCGACTTCCATTAAAGGATAGAAGCAAGATCTGTCTCTATCTGAGAATATGAAGAGCTACTGCCTGTCCACACAAGCAACACTTGGCTAGATGTACTAACTGCTTGGTTCAGCATTGGGCAGCTTCATATGAAATCTTCCTGACTTACAAGAGCCTAATTGTATGTGCCCATCTATCTAGCTGGGCTCTGAGCCCACCCCCTCTCCACTAAGACTTTGGATGAGTAACATTTATAAGTTACAGGCATTAAGAGATCACTAAAATATTTAAAGAATATATAAGCCAGTATGACCCAGAGAGATTTATGAAACTCCTGTAGATATGAATAGGAGCAATGAGCTGGATCTGCGGAGTACTCCCAATCACCAGGGGGAGGATATGATCAGAACTGGATTGCTGGTCATGTGACCCAGAAGCAGAGCTTGCTCTATCATTAGTCCCAGGTTATGGTCAGAAGGCACATAAGGAAAGCTCCCTGATGAAGCTAAGCAGGGTCAGTTCTGGTCAGTGCCTAGATGGGAGACCACCTGGGAACCATATATAAGCCACCTTGGGTTTCATGAAAAGAAAGGTGGGGTTATAAATGTAATAAATAAAATAAATAGGCAGAGGGAAGCAGCTGCCTCAGGTGGCAAATGCTTGGGAGTGGTGGTAGCAGCCCTTGGCGGTCTTTTCTGAACCTACCTTAGAGGACAGAGCTATGTATGCCACACAGACTGTTAGGCACTTCTATCCTCACTGCAGCCTCAAGTGGGAATCCCATCGCCAATGCTGAAGCAAGATTCAGCTGCCAGTTTGGTTGGAATGCATGTGTAATGGAGATCATCTTGTCTTTTGCCTTAAGCAGCAAAATGCCTTGGGTTTGTCCTGCCCAGAAGTGATGACAGTCCTTCCTGAAAACAGGTACCAATGACTGTAGAAGGGAGAGGAGAAGCAGGCAGACAGTGTAGACTGGTGGCTCTGATGTCAGTGGGGCAGTTAATCTACTCTAGGTTTTAGTCTGAACTTTCCAGGAGGTGCTAGGTGTGCAAGGTGCTGAAACTTATGCCACCCCACACAAAAAATAGGTTCATCACCTTGGACATCTCCTGGAAAGTTTGGACTACAACCCAGGGGAGATTCACTGCCTTGCCACCAGTCTCCACTGTATGCAGGATATTGTGAGCTTAATCAAGTAGTGGGAAGGGCCATAGCTCAGTGGTAGAGCATCTACCTTGCATGTAGAAGGTCCCAGGTTCAATCTCTGGTATCTCCAGATAGGGCTGGGAAAGACCCATTTCTGACATCCTGGAGAGCTGGTGCCAGTCAGTAGACAGTACTGAGCTAGACTGGCCAGTGATCAGACTCAGTATAAGGCAGATTCCTGTGATCCTGTTCAGAGTTGAGAGCCACTATGAGGTCACTTTCTGGGAACTGTAGATAATATGGTGAAGAAAAAGACATGATGGGAACTTCCTAACAGTTACACAGGATCTGCTTCCTAACCTCATGCCAGAGAAGAATCATAGCTCAGTGGCAATGGCGGCTGGTGGCTCCATGTCAGTGGGGCAGTGGAATCTGCTCCGGGTTTTAGTCTGAACTTTCAAGGAGCTGTCAAAGGTGCTGAAACCTATCCCTCCCCCCAAAAAAACCTTCCTGTCTGAAAACATGGACAGTCACTGTCAGTCAATGTTGGCAATACTGAGCTAGATCAACTAAAAGTCTGATTCTGCAAAGCAGCTTCCTTCCTTTCTCTCTTATTGTAATCAGCATATTCTATACGTAAAGTTCCCTAAGAACTTCAACATTCTTTGTTACCCTTCTCTGTTTCAAACCTTACAGTACTTCCCTCTGAAATGACTAAGTCCAGGTCTTTCCTTTCTGTTCTCCATTATCTCAGTGTTGTAAAGTTTCTTAAAGACATTCTTCAGATTCAGAAACTCTGCATCTAGGTCAGCAGTTTTTAAAACTCCAGTTTCTCATCTGTTATATTGCTGTTCCTTAAATCTGTCATTCCTTCTGTAATTTGAAGCAATTAAAAGAGAAGGGGGAGACCTTGTAGAATTCTGGCTTTTATTTCTCTTATTGGTCTGTATTTTCCCTCTCTTTGTGACATGCATCATCCCATCATCAACCCCTTTATCATGTGAACATTGTGCAGATACCACAAAGTTTACCCCAACTCTTGTAGATACCAGTCTGAAATCAACAAGGACTACAAGAATCCTAGATTTTCTCCTAAGCTTTCAGGGGCATCCATGGCTTAACAGGTACAAGTCTTGTGCTATTTTACAACCCAAGCACCAAAAGGCCAAGATATAACCACCCAATGGTACCTTCTGGAACTGACCCTCAAGCAGGAGTGGAACCACTGTAAAACTGTATCCCCATTCCCATCTCATGAAGTCAATCCAGGAGGACACCATGGTTGATGGTATCAAAAGCTGGTGAGAGATCCAGTAAGAATAGAATTGCACTCCTCCTGTGTCTCTCCCAACAAAGGCCATCCATTACAACAACCAAGATCAATTCTGTCTCCAAACCCAAACTGAAATAGGTCTAGATTTGGGATGGGGAACCTGTGGGACCCTCCAGATGTTGCCAGTCTTGAACTTCCATCAGCCCCAGCCGTCATGAGCAATGGCCAGGGATTATGGGAGTTGTAGTACCTACAACAATTAAAGGTCCATAGGTTCCCAACCCCTGGTCTAGATAATCCATTTCTTCCAAGTATGCCTGATGTTGTGACTCCACCACCCTCTCAGTCACCTTACCCCAAACACGGGTATTCATGGCTGGGCTGTGGTTGTTAAATCCCTCAGGGTGCAAGGTGGGTTTCTTAAGGAAGAGGAGCACCACTGCCTCTTTCAAAGCATAATGAGATATTCCCTCCTTCATAATGAAATATTCGCTACACCTTGGACCCACTTGGTGAACCCTTCCCAGCTGGATCATATCAGTCACAATGGGCAAGTGTTATGAGCGCACATGGGTGGCTGAACAGAATCTATAGTGCCTACTGCACTGTGAATTCAGGTCATCATGGGAAATATACTTCCCATGATGCTTAAGTAATCTAAATGCATCACAGTCATGCTCTAGTATCCTTTTGCCTCCATGGGGATTGAGACCTCCAAGACATGAATCACACCATCTCCTTCATATATGTCAATTCCAGGGTTATATGCAGGGTAAAGAGGTAGCTGGGAGGTCCTATTTGCAGCCTGTAGGCCTCAGGATGTATGAAGTCCTTGAATGCTACCAAGCATGCTCAGCACATGAAAGATATTTGCATCCTCCTACATCAATCTTACTTTTGTCCACTAAGACCATATAATTCTTCCTGCTCTGAATCTCTTGCCATCTGGAATCAACAGAGCACCCATCATCTCAAGAATGAGATACAATGCTTCAGGAACGTGGAGGCAATTTCCGATACTCGTCTTTTAAAGACTGACTCTACTGATATTGAGATCTACCAGATAACTGCAGACCTTCCAGACTCTACCTTGGAAGAAACAGAAATAGAATGGAGAATGAGGGAAAACGAGGATGTAAATCAAAATCCAACTGATTTCACTAGCTCTGTGTTGGGTCTGCCAATCTTCTGAAATAAGGCCCCTTCTCAAGACATGAAAGAAACATAAAAGGAAGCCCTGCAGTGAAGATGGTTTCATTTCTCTCTCCCCACCCCTCCTGTTTACAAAGTTAGGATGTCAAAATTGTTGGTATGGCTCCAGTATCAATAAACATATTCAGAATGCTGGCAGTCCCTGGACAACATAATGCCTGGAATTAATTCAGAATTTGATTCTTTGGATGTACCGTAACAGAAATTCAACAACCCCACCACCTCCTCCTCCATAGGCAGATCTGTTTTGACCTTCAGTTTGATCTGATGAACACCTGGTCAAAATAAAATTCTTTTTTGTATTATTCCAGTCAACTCCCTTGTGGTTTTTCTCATATCCAAAAGAAAGAAAGAAAGAAAGAAAGAAAGAAAGAAAGAAAGAAAGAAAGAAAGAAAGAAAGAAAGAAAGAAAGAAAGAAAGTGTGTGTGTGTGTGTGTGTGTGAGAGAGAGAGAGAGAGAGAGAGAGAGAGAGAAAGAGAGAATTAGATAGTTCTGTATGTGCTTGATTTGACTTGTCGTTCCTAAAACTTACATTTTGAAAGTTCTTTGAAGCTGTAAATTACAGATCTTTCCTATGAAAAGTTAATGAAGGCGTTGAAAACCAAATAAAATAGAAATGATGACATGAAAAAGCCTCCTTATGGCTTCAATAACAAGATAAACAGTTTAATATTCCACATTCCACATTAAAATAACTGCTGAGCTCTTCAGAGACAACTCCCTGTGCTGGATGAGAACCGGCTGGTGGGCTGTTATGTTTTTAATGTTGGGAGGGAAGGAAAAGAATTAAGGCAAAAGATGACACACACTCTCTCTCTCTCTCTCCATTCAACGCATTACCTGTCTTCAAACCAAAGATGCCTAGAAAGGAAATGGCACCTGCTAAGTTTACAGCATACACGGAAAGTGTTTAAGAAATAACAATAGGCAAGTGCCATTTCCCAGCACACCTTGCCAGTCTCCTAAGTGATAGAGTTGGCCTGTATTGTCAGTCTAGAATTTTAATGAGTAATGTCTGTTTCAGACTGTATCGATTACCTTTTTCCTCTCTTCTTCTCCAGCTCAGAGAAGCAACAAAGAATCATTCTTTCATTACAGTCAAACTTGTCCAAGGATATATATTTTATGAAAACCTGTGAGTGAACATGTCCTGTAAAACAACCAATTAATTTAGCAGTGTTAACACTGGGGATGTGAAACCCTTAAAAAACTTTCCCTATTGTTCCAAAAGCTGGATGTGGAAGAGGTGGGAGTAATTGATAAGACACAGTGTCCTTAACTAGAGATGGGCGAGAAACTTGATTCCATTCACATTTAAAGCCCAATTACCAAATTTGCACTTTCTGAAACAATATGAGAACCAAAGCACAACCATCCTTCGATTTTGTGATTCTGCCATTCTCCAGCCAAAGAATATTTACAACAGTGCATGTATTAGGGGGAAAGTGTGCATAGAAATGTCTAAATGAGTGAAAATAGCATTAAAAATGCCTTGTATTAGGAAATATTGCTTGCTGGAATGTGTACATTAGTCAAAAAAAAAAAGGTAAAGGTGTCCCCGCACTTGTAGTGCGAGTCATTTCCGACTCTTAGGGTGACATCTTGCAACGTTTACTAGGCAGACCGTATATATGGGGTGGTATTGCCAGTTCCTTCCCCAGTCTTTCTTTACCCCCCAGCATATGCTGGGTACTCATTTTACTGAAGACGGATGGATGGAAGGCTGAGTGGACCTCGACCCCTTTTACCGGAGATTCAACTTCCTCCTTCCGTTGGAATCGAACTCCGGCCGTGAGCAGAGCTTTCGGCTGCGTTACCGCCGCTTACCACTCTGCGCCACTCTGACTATGCCATTAGTCAAAGTTGCATTCAAAAATGTGTTTATTAAGAGAAATTCAAAAAACGGCTACAGAAACGAACTGAATTTAAGATTAGAAAAATGAGAAACTGAGAGGACCGAAGTGGACAGATCCTTCCATCCCTATTCTCAACATACATTTTCCTCTTGATAGGTCCTTCCACCCCTTCCCTTCTTTTAGTTTCACAGTTTAACCAACAGCTTTTATGTGTGGTGTGAGCACATACATGCATGCGTTCGTATCAACTATCCAAGAACAGATGAAAGTGTTCTTATCACTTTATTGTCACTGGTGCTTTTTTTTTTCTTTTTCAAAAGGAAAAAAAGAAAAGGAATGCAGATGTTTTAATGTTCTGCTTCAATCCATTTCCCCAAACATTTGCATCAGTTTTATTCAGCTACTTTAAGCTGCCCCTACCCCGATTAACTTCCATATAGAAGACTGTCCTGCATGTCATTGTTGATGAGGACTAAACAGTTGATGCCATGGCATCTGGACTGTACCACCTCCTCTTCCTTATAGAACACTAGAGAGCCGTTCAGGCCCTAGCTGGACTCCCAGTGTAGACAGTGTGCCAGTTCCACCCTCAAGCTTCCCATGTTGAAAGGGGTTTCTAAGTGTGCATGGTTGAATGCTCAGAGAAGCCTCCAAACTATCAGAAACCTGGTAAGGCAGGGTTCTTGATTGTGTGCTTTCCAGGCTTTTCTGCTCAATGCCAGAAAGACAGGGATGGATCTCACCTGCACAGAAATGTTGGGGTGGGGACAGTGTCTGTGGCCCCACCTATGAGTTGAAGAAAGGGGCTAAATAGGTATTCTGTCAAGCCCTGACCTGGTGCCAGACACTGAGTTCTCCAAGAACAAACCAGATGCAAGTCAAAGACCTTGAGGAGCAGGCTGGGTCTCCTGGAACCAGTGCTGAGGATGCCCTGGATGGGTCCTCTGATGGGAGACCTGCTGAAGAACCCTTGGGACTGTCAGAGGAGGAGCAGGTGTAGCCATCCCTCGTTCCTTGAGAACACTGGTGCCATGGCTGTTTAAAGTGGAATAATGGTGGAATAAATGTATGGTGTGAATGCAGCCTAGGAGTAGCACTGAATACCACTCATAGGTTCATTTTTAAGTGAGAACTGAATAAAATTTCTCACCCATCCCTGAGTGTGGGTGAACCAGAAGATGATGAGGACCATGACCTATGGGACAGTAGTCAGGACCAAAGAGTAAGTCAGGACCAAAGGACTTACCAGGAAACAGGGTCAAAGAACAACCTAGAACTCAGGAACATAAAACAGCCAAAGATATAGGAACATACCAGCACTCAGGGAGGGTTGTTGCTCAAGCAAGCCTCAGGTGGAACAGGAGACCCTTTTAGGCTCCTTTCTGCAGAGCTTGGAAAAGTTACTTTTTTGAACTACAACTCCCATCAGCCCAATCCAGTGGCCATGCTGGCTGAGGCTGATGGGAGTTGCAGTTCAAAAAAGTAACTTTTCCAAGCTGTGCCTTTCTGCTAGGTGATTCCAGTGGCCAGCCTGGGTTGGGGAAGTCAGTTCAGGTCCTGAAGCTGCCACCTGCAAGTCCCAGCAGTTCCTGTCCTGCCCGTAGTTGAAGGACTCAGTCTCAGATGCATCTGTGTTTTTTTCTCTTTTTATTAAAGTTATAGATACATTGCCTCATTAACCTAACTACGCTTGCTAGGAACTTTGGCCCTAAACTAACACTGACTAAGCATGTTAAAGCAGCACTAAGACATTGACTCAGCAACTGGGTTCCCCTGACTCCCCTTAAGTAGGCTTGGATCACACGTACACACGCAGGGTCCTCCTCAACTCAGTCTGTTGAATTTCCCACCTCAAACGCCTCTGAGTGCGAGGTGAAGGTGGTTTGACCTCAGCTTCTGTTTCCAACAGATGGGGGCCGCTAACTGACAGTTCAGGAGGGGGAAGCTGGGTAGTGCTCGGCTGGGAAATGTCTGATATGCAAGGTTGAATCTCTGGTGGCGGTGGGGGCTGTCCTTCCACAGGGGGGTCAGGAGCTAAGGGCCCTGTGAGTCCATACTGCGATCTGCCCTCTCCCCAGGTTCCCAGGCCAAGTCTTCATCCTCTGTTTTGCTTTCGTCTATCTACCCCCTCCCTGCTTGGCTCATGACAGTTCCTGACACACAAACATTTAGTTTTTTTTTTCATCTTATAAAAAACCTTGACATTTTAAAAACAGTTGCAGAACCGCTTCAAGGATGTAGAGGTAAGGCTTATATTGGTGATGACACAGTTACTGGCCAATCATTGCTGTTCACAGCAAACATTTCCCCATTTGCTTAAACAGGGAAATGCTGAACAGCTGAAGATTTTTGTTTCTTTTTTTAACCACAGAACTGTCCCGACAGAGAGAGAGAAATAGATTTAGACTGAACACTGTGATGATAAAAACTCCCCACCACCCCCACCGCTGCACTATGGTTCCATCTCTTTTTATCCACAGAATTTGGTAAAAATGATCACTTTCTTCCTTAACTCCACAATTATGTACACAATTGAAAATGGAACAAAATGAAATCGTACTTCATTTCTAGAATGCTGAAGCATCCTGGTTCAGTGATTATTATGCTTCCTTCCTTCTCATTTGATGGGGCATTTTGTCCCCAGCTGCATGAGAAGTACAAGTTGGGGAGGGAGAATAATGATTTGCAAATTATATTAATTTCATACAGGGCCCTAGTTTTAATAGGATTTAGTGTTTAATGAGTTCCTGAGACACTATTTTGGCTTCAAAGCATCAGTGAGCAGTATATCCTATTACAGTAAGCACTGCGCACAGATGCAAAAACAAGAAAAACCTGCACCTAATTTTAATAATTTTTAATTGAAGAAATGCTTTATTCAATGTGAATATTCAAGCGGGTTTTTGAAAACCACAAAAACTACCTCTGTAGCGGGAACCACACACACACACAAATGACAGCCTTCTTTGTACTGCAATGACTTGATTGAACTAAGTTGAGGGGCGGAGGAAATGAAATTGTCCCCAAATGGCCATTTTTCCTAGGCCAAGTGAAACATATGTTGTCCTTTATTTTGTCCTCCGTCAATTGTATGACTCATATTAATCTATTTTTTTCTCCTAACCACTTTGTTGCCTGGAAGTACAGTTTTGCTTTCAAAAGCAGATGGCCCTCTCACCACAAACCATTTGGGAAGAGGGAGTCTAGTTCTGACCGGACCTGTGCTCTTTTCGCCCTGTATAGTTTATGAGGGTTTTTCACATTATTCCAATAAAACAATACAATGCCTTATTCCCTCCTTCCCATCTCCCCTACCTCCCTTTTGCCCTCATGCCCTTTTGCTTTTCTTGATATACATTTTTGTTTCTGATGTTCAGTTGTTTGACAGGTTATGCAGGGTTCAGGTTCATATGCTCAGATAAGGGTTAAAATGAATGAGCACCACTGTTCTGCTGGGGTCCCCAATTAGCAACCTTTGAGTTGGAGAAGTTTGTGCCCGTGCATTGCATTGTGCTTCCCACTTCTTCCAGCTGTAGGTTTTTACTCAATGCTCTTTACAATGTTGGGGGCAGCAGTCTGCTCTGGCTTAGAAAGCAAGGATGGGGAACCTGTGGCCCTCCAGATGTTGGTGGAATCCAGCCCGCATCAATCTCAGCCAACATGGCCAATGACTGGTGATCATGAGAATTGTAGTCCAGCAACATCTGGAAGGCCACAGGCTCCCCATCTATCTTCCAAGGGTGTCAACTCCACACATAGGAAAAATACAGATGGGCAAATCAGTCTGTTTCCAGCTTGCTTGGTTTTTGCATGTGTTCATTCATAAATCTATTCTATCTTGTTTCCATGTCAATCTACCATGTAAAAACAAACATGAAAAGTCACATTCTTGGTATGCATTTTACCCTAAAATGTACATGTTTGTTATACATACTGGCACATTTTCTCAGCCAAAAACTGTGTCACATAATTCAGAGAAGTGCAAAAACTGAAGGATAACTGTGTTCCAATCCATGTGTTAGTTTGCACTTCCCAAACTCCTGTGTTGATCAGAACATAGTCATCCTTCAGATTTCATATCACAATACAACCAACATAACAATCTTAATAAAATCATTAATAAAAACAGTGGATGGATCTCAAAATTCAAGGTATTTTACAGCAAGTTGTTAACTGAAAAACCTCATGAAAACCAAATTGTCCTGGCATCGACTGGTAGTTGTATTTTTTTCCTTTTAAGCAACAACAACAACAATAATAATTCACACTTCTTTGAATTTTGGTTGACCCGGTGTGTTGTAGCTGTGAAAATGGCAAATTCCATGCTAAGGATCATTTGGTATTGTAGAAAAAACTTCTGGTATTATAATGCCATTAAATAAATAAATTGTGTGAATACTGTGTACAAGTTCTGATCGCCTAACTGCAAAACTGCAAAAAGTGCGGACGGAAATTATCAAGGGTATGGAGCAACTCCACTATGAGGAAAGGTTGCAGCATGTGGGGCTTTTTAGTTTAGAGAAAAGGTGAAAAAGAAGTAACATGTTAGAAGTGTATAAAATTATGTGTGGCATGACAAAGGTTTTTCTCCCTCTCTCATAACACTAGAACTTGTGGACATCTAACGAAGCCAAATGTTGGAAGATTCAGAGCAGACAAAAGAAAGTACGTCTTCAGGCAGAGAATAGTTAAGCAATGGAATACGTTCCCGCAAGGGCAGGGATGGCCACCAACTTGGATGGCTTTAAAAGAGGATTAGACATATATGGAGAACATGGATATCAATGGCTACTAACCATGGTGGCTATGCTCTGCCTCCACAGTTGGAGTTTTTTAAAAGTGTGGAGAAATTTGGGAACAGATAATAGAAGCATTTTTTTAAAAAAAAAACTCTGCGGCTCTGAGTTCATGGAGGATACAGCTGTCAATGGCCACTAGCCATGATGGGTATGTTCTACCTCCACAGTCAGAGGCCGTATGTTTCTAAATAACACTTGATGGAAACCCCAAGGGGGGAGAGTGCTCTTGGGCTCAGGTCCTGCTACTGGCTTCCTGTAGGCATTTATTTGGCTACTGTGTGAACAGGCTAATGGACTAGATGGGCATTTCGCTCTGTCTAATGACACAACTACCGTAAGGGGACTGGAAGAGAGATGAAGTGTCCCCACAGTGACAGCCCCAGAAACGGACATAGATGCGTCCATTGGAATGCCCACAAGAACAACCTCAGATGTGCTAGCCAATGATGACGATGTCGAGACAGATATGGGGGAGGGCATTCAGCTACTTCATTGGCAAAAGCTGGTGAAGGCAAAGGCAGACCAATGAGGTGCAGGAGTTTTCAAAGATAGCCAACACTAACAGCAAGAAGTACAACAGCCTGACCAAACAAGGGAGCCCTGTTTAAATCCCCATTTCTCTTCACAATTGCAAATTTACTGCTTCCAAAATGACTTCAACAGCAATAACTTGGAAATTTTTCATGAGGGAGCCTTTCCTTTGAATAATGTATTGCTAAGGGAATAATTCACACCCCCTGTTTTCACACAACTACCTCCACAGTGCCCAAGTAGTGCCAAGGTACCTGCTGAAGTATTTCAGAGGACATGGATTCCAAGTACACCCTGCATGCTTTCAAAAATATGATACACTTTTACTGGAGCTAACTAGGAAAGGAGTCTACTCTCCTTTTTAAAAAAGTTCAATTTTCACAGGATAATTACATAAAACCCCATAAACACCTCCCCACACACATGAACTCTATATTCACCCATCAAACACCTCATTATATTAACCAGAGGAAAATGCCAGCTTAGCTATAAAACACACAAAGAATAGCCATGCCATCCAAAGTTTCATAAAGGGGAAGGTACTTGTCTGCAGATGTCCTCATTTGAAGCAAACAAAATAGTTGCCAACATTTTGTGAACATATTTTTCTTTTTGGTTCCAATGGCTAATATTAACTTTTGTGTTAGCTTTTCTAATAATGCAGTCTCTCAAAACTTCCTGCACCATTCATTCATTGGCGATCACTCATGGCCGAGTAAGATTGTCTTCCAAGATAAGGTCTTTAGCGGTGGGTCCGTAAGTGACTGTGGAGGCCAATTCTGGATCCACACAGCCTCTCACAGTGAGGACATAGGTTTCCAGATGGAAGATGGTCACGATGAGGATTTGCTTGACGTGCCTTCCGCTTAGCTCATTTGTCCCTTTCACCCTGTACTCGTGCTTCTTCAAAGTCCATAGCACCTTTGATAATGGCCGACCTCCAATTGGGACGCTCATGGGCCAAGGCTTCCCAGTTCTCGATGCTTATGTTACCATCTATCAAGGTTACCATCTATCAATTGACACTCCAACCAAATTTGTCCAACAGCATGCTATTACTTGGTATACCGCTATCAACATAAAACCAATTAATTTCGTGATCTGTAGATTCAAATTTTCATTTGCAAATAAATTTAACAAAGCTAGTTTGGGGGTAAGTGGCAGTGCCTGTTTTATAATTTTTGTCATTTCCGACTGTACTTCCAACCAAAATTTCTTTACTTTTCCACATTCCCACCTAGGGTTTCCAGGTCTCCAGTTTTTGGCCAAAGACTCCAGATTCTTGGCGTACACTTTGGGTCTCTGGGTGAGTCATGTTAATCTCTGGACTCTCAACTTTCATTCAGAAAAAAATTAAGTTTCTAGGTGGTCTGGTTCATGAGATATACACCAAAACATCAGCTGCCAATCCCCCCACTTCAGCTCGTAGCTGGCAGCTCTAATCCCGCACTTTCAGGTTTGTAGCCAATAAGTGAAGTCAGAGTTGTGATTGACAAGGCAGTAACTAGAGCCATTTGCAAGTCAGAAAACTTGTTTTTCCCTGCTTTTCTAAAAATCTAATCAATTGAGTAAGTATATAGCTTTCAGTCTTTTTCTCTCTTGTGTGCAGGAATCAAACAAGTTTAAATTTTCCTGGGCTGTTGAAGAGGGCACTGTTTTGAAAACCTTCCCAGTATGAAGCTTTAATCCAGTACTTGCTTTTCTGGGAGTAAAGCTGCAATGCTAATCCCACATACCTGGAGTAAACCCCACTGAATTCAATGGGACTTACTTTTGAGTAGACATGGTTAGGATTGTGCTGTAAAGTGATGGGACTTTTGAGTGAACATAGCAAATAATTGTGTTTGTGTTGTAAATCTTTCTCTCCCCCTCCAACCCTATTTTTAAAGCAATTAGGCAGGTCTTACATAGGTATCACTGCTTTTATTATGTAGGAAACCAATACTGATTTTATTTTTAAAAAAACTGTTCTGCAATGACCAACTAGTTTTGACAATAAACCATTATATGGGGTGTATGTATTTTTACATCTCCAGTGTGTGTGTATATATGAAGTCTTTCCAAAAACCTTGTGAGGTAGGGTTGCAGACTGGAAATCAAGGCAGCTCACAGTAAGAAATAAATCTTTTTGAAAATCCAATAACCATAAAAACAAGTATAAACAGTTGCAAAACAGCTTAAAGGCATGATTTTGAATTTTGGGTTGGGTGAATGAAGTTTTTTATTCCTTGAGGTTGCAGTTCTCTACACTCTTCAGCTCCACTGAATACGTTGGGACTTGCTTCTGAGTAAACAAATGTAGAATTGCACTATAAATATCTTTGTATAAATATTGTAGGAAGAAAGGAATTTAGTGTTGTGGAGATGTTAGATGAGAGCACTCAGGAGTAAAGTCCTATTGAGTTCTATGGGGCTTAGTAAGAGTGCTTAGAATTGCAGCCTGCGAGGGCATCTGTCTTTACTCCTGAGTGCTCTCATCTAACATCTCCACAACACTAAGTTCCTTTCTTCCTACAATGGCCTTCTGTTGACTGGCCTGAGGGCACTTAAACCCTTTTTGCCAGAAGCAAGTTGGCTAGATTAAATGTTCCCTACCCAGGCTCCTTCTTTGAGCTAAGATTTCTATTTTAATTTCCAACCAGAGAAATGTTTTTGTTTGAATTGTATGCGCCAAGCAACTGTGGTTGATGCTTAATGTATCATGCTTAATGACATCACTCAGGCCCACCCCATGACATCATTCAGCCACACCTCTTTGACATCACTAGGGCCTACCCCCAAAATCTCAGGGTTTGGGATGCTTCTGACCTGGCAGCCCTATTCCCACCACATGTGTTTATATGAACCGATTCCACCACATTTCCTCCAGCATTGCAGGGGCCCAGTCTTAGTAATACGTACTAACCCAAGCAGAGTCAGATACCATCACTGGATTATTTTCAGTCCGGGTTCCCTAAAAGAACTAGCTATTGCTGTTAAGGAAACTTCCCGGCCATTTGCTTCCAGGTACCCTCTTCAATCTCAATTCCCAATTCCCCTTCCCAATAAGATTTTAAAGTCAAATGGGTACCCATATCTGCATTAAGTAAGCATGCATATATTTTGGAGACCAGGTTGCTGACATTAACATCCAAATTTAGGATCCACTGTTCTCTTGACGTAGGGGACCTGATTCCCAATTCCACTATTTCCAACTTTCATGCAAATGTGCTTAACTGCTGCAACATCAACAGTGGAGCTCCTCCTGCTGTAGCCTCTCTCTCTGCATGTTTACAAGAGAGGGTGGGAGCCAATATAGAAGTCCTACAATCTGTACATATCTAGTTTTACAAGTACTGAATCATCTGCTGGCCTTTCTGAATGATATCGGTTCCCAGTGCTTCCAAGCCTCAGATATCAGAGCCACTGTACTATTTTTACAGCTTTTCCTAACCTCTTTCTTAATATATGGAGTTCCTTTATAATGTCCTTGTTCCAATAAACATACTTCTGTCTCTACCGAGTGTCTCGTAATTTTATTATCCGTAATAAAATATCCCTAAGTGCTCTCCTTTTCCACTCAAGTACAGTTGTGAGTTGACACATTTTCCTGAATTCCCTCCTAAAGTCAAAGGCATCATGGAACAGCATATCTCTACACAGGGGTGAGGAACCTCAAGCCTGCGGGCCAAATGCAGGCCTCTTCTGACTCTCCCCAGCCCACACACCCCTCCCCAGGCCTGCTTTGCACCCTCTGTGAGTACTTTTGCATGCCTGGAGTCTGTCTTTGAACTCAGATAAGGTCTCTTGCTTGCCTGGCTGGAGGGCAGAGAGGGGTGTGTGAGTATGTATAGGGACTAACCTGCTGGGGGGGGGAAGGTAACATTTGCATTCATTGTTCCACCCACTTTTTCCTCTGGATGTGCACATCTCTGCACGGGGCCCCCAGAAGGGTATGCAACCCTTGATCTGAAAAAGTCTTATACCAGTGTAACATGTCACTCATCTCCCATCAGCCTGAGCCAGAATGGTCAGTGGTCAGGGATGATGGCTAGCCCAACAACATCAGAAACTCCCACCAGTTTGGGGGAGGCTGATCTAAGGGGAGCACAACTGGTTGTAAATCTTTGGGTGGTAAGATAACCTAAAGTGAACTAAAAGGAAGTCAGTTTCCAGAAAGATGAATAATTTTGGGGGGGGATGGGATTCCTAGAGGGGCCAAAAGAGCCATTGTGGTATAAGAATGTCAGGCTAGGAATAGACACACCTATGCAGTAGTGTGGTGGCAAATTCAAAAATGCAGGGTCCCTTCATGTTAGTCATAGCCACTCCCCTCCACCCTTTTTTGCTGCTGGGTTGAGCATGAGATCCTTGCTAATGCCTTCTCCCACAACAACAGATGCCCCTAGGAACCTGTCAGCATGAAAGAGGAGAGTGTCAGCTACTGAGAATTGTCCACTCAGTAGCTGACTCATCTCCTTTCACTCTGATTAGTGTCAATCAGCAGGAAAGGACACAGGAGCCTGTTGGAAGACTCTTCTCAGTGGCTAACACACTTCCCTTTCATGCTGATTGGCTTGTAGGATGCTGGACACATAGGGACCCTGTTGGGACTCTATGCCCATAAAAGTAAGGGGTCTAAGACCTCCCCCCAAGTCCCTGGTTACTACATCCCTACACTTATGTTCAAATAATTGCTCAGCTATGAAGAAATGCATGTACAAAAATCTATATATTAGAAAATGTGTGTACAAATTTTCATACAGACTTTTTTTTAAAAAAAAGCAAACAGGTGTGGAGATAGAGGAAACTACACTTAAGACATCGTCTGCACTATACATTTAAAGCAGTACCATACCACTTTCCCCAAAGAATCCTGGGAATTATAGTTTCTTAAGGGGGCTGAGAGTTGTTAGAAGACCCCTATTTCCCTCACAGAGTGGTTTAACACTGGTTGGCCACTGTGAGAACAGGATGCTGGACTAGATGGGCTACTGGCCTGATCCAGCAGGCTCTTCTTATGTTCTTATGTTCTTATGTTCTTATGTTCTAACAACCAATCCCTCTTCCCATTGATCCCTCGGAATTGTAGCTCTATGAGGGGAAAAGTGGTTCCAGGGTTTTTTGAGCTAAGCCATGACTGTATGATACTGCTTTAAATGTCTTGTGCAGAACTGGGCCACATTCACATTATAGGGTTATTCTATTGTTATTTCACTTTAAATGGATTTCCCCAAAGAATTCTGGGAAGTGTAGGTTGTGAAGGGTGCTGAGAGTTGTTAGGAGAGTCCTATTCTCCTCCCAGAGCTACAACTCTCAGCATGGTTTAATAGTCAGTCCCTCTTTCCAGAGTACTCTGGGAACTGTAGACTGGGAAAATAAGACACTGCAAGAAACCAAAATTCCTAGTCCTGCCCTGCTAGTTGCACCCTAATGGAAGAAAAACCATGGAGAGGTAGTATTTGTTTGATACTGTCAAGACGTGAGCAAAAAGGAAAAGAAACAGAAAAGGAAGAAAGTCGATCAAGCCAATGGAACAAGTGGAATCAGAAATGCTACTTCCCTAGAGGTGCTGATCAGCCTTAGTGAAATAGAAATAGTGTATGTGTGTGTGGGGGGGAGAAAATACAGCGCTGCTTTGCTCAAAATTGTATTTCCAGTAGAGCGAGTCAGAAAAAAAAATACCTCTTCCCTTTACTGTGATTTTGAGCAATCCATTTACAAAGTCGGCCATCTCAGGAAGAGAGGATGGCAGTATTTATTTTCAATTTGTGAAGCTGCTCCAAGTGCAGATTTTTTTCAGAGTGGAGCCTCACCATGAAATAATAAAAAATAGAGAAACTTTATTCTAATCTGCCTGTTATTAATTTCATTCTTATTCTTCACAGAGGCAGAGAATAGTTGGGACAAGTGAAAAGATTGCCAAATCTTCAAAGGGACACCCTGGGATGTTTTCAGATGTGGAGGGAAAAAAAGAAAGAAATGAAGATAAAGAAAGAGTTTCATGAAGAACAAATGAATTCTCTCTCTCTCTCTCTCTGGATGCTTTCAGACAGCAGTTGAATCTTTTTCCTTGACAGTACCTTACCTCACAGTTTTCACTTTTTTTGTATTTTGGTTTTTTTGTCTTTCACATGACATAAAAGCCAGTTCTAGGAATCTAGTGGAATACAGTGGAAGTTTAGCACTTCTTTCCATGATAAATGATTCCAGAAATATATCATTTGCAAGCCCTAAAAACTGGTAAATCGTAGAAGTTTTTCCCACCGTTTTTTTTTTAATCTCGTGAATATGTGCCAGTATTCCTGCATAATCCAGCATAGATGCAGGTAGCAGTTCCCACACACCCGGCAAAAATGTCAGAAGCAAAAGGAAGAGGGGTTGCATGGAGATGTGAGGAGATACACTCACAGTGAATTATGGGGGAACTACAGTATGCATATATATAATGAGTGAGCGATGGAAACAAGTTGTGCTTTGTTGCAGCAGTGTGAAAGACTTTTAGTGCAACATGATGGGATATCAGTCCACAATCCATGATTCCTGGTACTGCAGCATGAAAGGAATTCTGGAAATCAAGATAAAAATGTGACATAGTCCATAAAACTAATGCAATAAGTCCCATGCCTGAAAGCTCGCTCTCGCTCACACACATCTTTTCTGTTCAGCATCAGTGGTGCCAATGGAAAAAAAGTTTACTGTGCTGGAGATGAGTCACGCCGTTGGGTGGCTCATGTAATCTTGCTACACCTCCTTGTGCAATGGTGTGCTGCTGACCTTATGGGAAGGTATTGTTTATCTCCGCATGTGTGGGTGGGTGCATTAAGAACTGCATTAGCAATGCTACCAAAGGGGGAAAGAAGAGACAACAGCTCCAGAGTAACAACAGCAACACCTCCAGTATCAGCCCCAGTAACAACAGCTTCAGCGAGAACTGAAGTTGACCAGCCTAATCCAATCCCACCTCAAACTCTTTGGGAAGGCATGTCATTGCCTTCTTTGTATCCTCACATTATCCCAGGCTCTCTCGAAGATGCAATGCTCACTCTGTCACACTTGTGCTTCAGATTTGTAGCCTTACCTCCACAGACTGTGATGGTAGAGGTAGCCAGTGTAGTGCCTTTGTAAAGTTGTTGGACTTCCAACTCCCATCAGTCCCAGCTAGCATGTCCAATGGCCAGGGATTATGGGAGTTGTAGTCTGACAACATCTAGAGGGCATCACATAGTCCAATACTATGCCATTCTGGCTTTCTGTGTCACACTGGCTGTCATCAGGACATCAGAAACAACGAAGGCCACACATTACAGTTCAGAAGCATTCATTAAAACTAGCAGAAGTTGCAGCTTTCGAGCACAGCACATTAATTAAACATGAATACCACAGTAAGACATTTTCAAAGTTCTTTTGAAAAAACATCCATGATGAGGCTGGATGTACCTGCTTTGAGGTCCAAAGATGTGGGGCCAGTCCTGAAAAGGCCGTATCTTTAGTAGGGCTGTGCATGACCCCAATCCAGGGCCCAATCCAGCACTTCCGACTGCTCCACCATTTGACAGCTATGGATCACTCTTGGTGGGCCAATCCAACCAGGGGCCATCCAGGGCTGTCTCAAGTGGATCCAGGAGGATTCTGGATCGGTTCAAATTGGGCTGATGCAGTTTGGCATCTTGATTGGTTGCACAACCCTAGGCATTAGTATCCATCAGTCAATCACAGTGATGGAAAACTTGTGGCTCTCCAGGCATAGTTGGACTGCAACTCCCATCAGCCCCATCGAGCATGCCCAATGGCCGCAGATCAAGGCAGTTATAGCCCAACATATATAGGGCATTATATGAGCTATCCCTGCTGTAAACTTGGCAGGGGCTATTTATAAGAACTGCCTACCCTGGACCAAGACAAAGGCCCATCACTATCCTGTGACCAATGCCTCACAAGCAGAGCAAGGTGAAGATAGCCATCCAGGAACAATAGTGCAGTGACAAATCCAGAAGTGCAGGGTCCCTTCATGATAGTTACAGCCATGCCTCCTCCCATCCCCCCCTTTTTGCTACTGAGTTGAGAACTAGATCCTTGTTAATTCTTTTCCCACAACAATAGACATCACTAGGAGCCAAGCAGCACGAAAGGGAAGAGTGCTAGCTATTAAGAAGAGTCTTCTTAGTGGCTGACTCACTTCCTTTCACTCTGATTGGCTCCAATCAGCAGGAAAGGGCAAGCAAGCATGTTGGAAGATACTTCTCAGTGGCTAACACACTCCCCTTTCATGCTGATTGGCTCATAGGATGCTGGAGACATAGAGACTGTACTGGGACCCTGCTCCCAAAAAAGTAAGGGGTCTAATACCCCCCCAAAATCCCTGGACAACTACACCCCTGTCCAGGAATCAGCAACCAGTATTTGGAGAGAAGTGGCTGAGTTTTCTTTTCTTTTTTGCCAAGCTCACTTACTCTGATGTAATTTGAAGGGTGTTTCTTTTTGCAATTTAAAACTAGTGTTGATTAATTGGGGGGGCTTTTATTAACGCAAGTCATGCAGCGCTGGCTTGCGGCACTGAAGACATTTATATCTCTGCAGTTTTGACGAAACTCCTCAAGCTGACATTGCCGTCAATGCTTTGGTTTTCAATTATATATAAAAGGCCATGATGGAGTTTTTCATATTTTTATGGCACAGAAAATCACAACGCTGCACAGCACATGAAACTGTGGCTGGACAACAGTACCCTGGCACCCCATGGCTTGCTGATGCAAAACAAAGGGAAGAACAAGACATCCAGATGCTTTTATCTATACTTGGTAGAAGTGGGTCCTGTGGGATAAGATGGTCACTGAATACTCAAACAAAAGTCCAGTATTTGAGACAAGGTGCTCCAGATGCTGCCAGGCCACAACTCCCTCTCATCTCTGATAACTGGCTAGGGATGGGTGAGAAATTTGATTCAGTTCACATTTCAAGTCAAATCGATCAAATTCACGCTTTCCAAAACAATACGGGAATCAAAACACAGCCATCCTTCGAAATTTGCACTTATTTGCACTTGGCAATGCAGTTCTCCAACCAAACACTATTTTAAAAGATGCATATGTTAAGGAAAAATATGTGTAAAAATGAATTTATGAGGGAAAATAACAAAGATGCATCACATGAAGAGAAACTGCTTGCAAAAATGTGCATTAGTCAAAACTGCCTACAAAAATGTGTTATTCAGAGAAATTTGCACGAAAATGGTGGAGAATTTTCATGAGGATTTTTAAAAAGACAATTGCAAATTGCTGCAGAAATGCGGGGAACTGAATTTAAGACTGGAAAAATGAGAAACTGAGCAAACTGGAGGACGGCAATTGATCCCTGGGCCTGAGGTTCCCCATCTCAAAATATTGCAGGGGTACAGGACCTGTGACTCTCCCCCCTCCCTTGCCCGGGACACCATCACTGAGCTGCCATGTAAAGTGGGGAGTCAGAGTCAAGGAAATAGGCAGCACTTAGAAGAGGAAGCAGACCCTGAAACGCAGCTCTAGACCCATCAATGGGGGGGCACACAGGGGAAAGGAGAGATTTGGAGGAGGAGGAGGTTGAAAAGCTGCCGCTTCTGTGCAGGGTGAAAGAGTGGAACCCAGGACTGGGGACTCAAAATCGATAGAGCCAGCAAGGCTTACCTGTGTGGCAGACAGCAGTAGAGCCCCCTTCCTTCTCCATTCCTTCTCATTCAGCCCCAGAGCCAACTACTATCAGCCTGCTGTTCTACCCACTGTCAATACATACTTCTGTATGGGCCCTGACCAATTTATTTATTTATTTATTTAGGTTGATGCAACAATTGTCCTTGATAGAAATAATTCACCACTACCACCACCATATAACCTAAGTGCTATGGACAATCAGTCACTTCCTGCTATAGTTTGTAACAGAGATGGGGGAGAAATTTGATTCGGTTCTCATTTAAAGCTGAATTTACCAAATCCGCACTTCCCAAAACAATAGGAGAACCAGAACACTGCCATCCTTCACAATTCGTACTTCCCCAAATTTTGCAATATAATTCTCCAACCAACCAATGTTTACAAGCATGCATATATTAGAGGGAAATGTGTATAAAAATGAATATATTAGTGAAAACAACATACAAAAATGCATTATGTTCAGAGAAAAGTACAATAGTAAAAACTGCAAATGAAATGTGTTTATTAGGAGAAATTCGCACTAAAATGCTGAAGTATTTTCATGAGGATTATTTTTTATTTAAAAAATGCAAATTGCTGGAGAAATTTGGAGAACTGAAGATTGGGAAGATGAGAAACTGAGCGAACCAAAACAAACCTAGTTTGCAGTTGTGTACAATTACTTCTGAACCTCCCCCCAATCCAAATCTTACTCTGGCTGTTAGGCATTCCAGACTTCAAGAACGGAAGCCATGAGTTCAGAAGAGGTGTGCACACATTACTTTCAATGCGTTACAATCTGTACTTGCGGACAGAGAAGGCTTGTTCAAACTAGACATGAAAAGGTGTTTGTGTGCAAAAGTGTACATTTGTTGATTTGGACAGCTTAGCTACAACAGCCAGTGTGGTATGGTGGTGGTGTAGTGGTTAGAGTGTCAGACTGGAACCTGGGAGACCAGGGTTCAAATCCCCTCTTGGCCATGAAGCACACAGGGTGGCCTACCTTGCAAGGTTGTTGTGAGGATAACATCATGTTTATACGCCACTTTGTGCTCTTTGTAGGAAAGGTGGGATACGAGTATAATAATAAATAAATACTTGTGTACACAGGTACACAGATTGCACATTTAGGCCACATCCACACCAGGCATTTATTCCACTTTAAACAGTCATGGCTTCTCCCAAGGAATCCTGGGAAGTGCAGTTTGTGAAGGGTGCTGACAATTGCTAGGAGAGTTATTCCCCTCACAGAGCTCCAATTCCCATAATTCTCTTGGATGAGGGGCTGACTGTTAAACCACTTTGGCCTTTGGAGCTCTGTCAGGAGAAAAGGGAGTCTCCTAATAACACTCCGCACCCTTCACATACACACTTCCCAGGATTCTTTGAGGGAAGACATGACTGCTTAAAGTGGAATAAATATCTGGTGTGGATGTGGCCTTGTTGAATGCAACATTTGAGCTCCCGGTCTTCTGTGTAGTTGACCTGTACTTTTGTATAATTATCCACATGTCACATTCAGCAAGTGCACAATTTGCCACCACTTTCTGTTCCTCTGAGTTCAGTGAGACTCACTCCAAAGTTACATTACCAGATCACCATAAGCATTTAACATCTTTACTGAAGTTTCCAAACATGCAAAGCTGCTAATCATCAGTCTGTATGTATGGGTGAACAATGGGTGACAGCTAACATCAGCCATATTCAGAGCAGAACCTTCAAAATCAATGGATGAAAATAACTTTAAATCCATTCATTTTCAATGATTATTGATTGGCATTACTTCTGTATGTTCTAATAAAAAAGAAAGGCAAGGAGTTTATTTTATTATTTTATATCCCACCTTTCCTCCAAGGAGTTCAAGGTGGCGTACAAACATGGTTCTCCCCTCCCAATTTTTATCCTCACAACAACCCTACGAGGTAGATTAGGCTGAGAGACAGTGACTAGCTGAAGGTCACCCAATGAGCTTCATGGCTGAGTGAGGATTTGAACCCTGGTCTCCCAGGTCCCACCTAACTGCTGTACCACACTGGCTCTCAGTTTCAGCAGCAACAGTTCAAGCCTTAAGAAACTAGTTTTTATAACAAAAGAAGAATGTAACATAACGTAAGGAAGGGGGGGAAATAATGGAATTAAATGAGAAGATAAACTCTGACAAATGATTAAGCAGCCTAAACCTAATTTAAATCTACGGTTAAAACATTCTTATCAAGCTATAATAATTAGCAATTAAAACAAACAGTTCTATTAAAAAAGGATTCCAACAACATTCTTTCTCTTTTTTCTTTCTTTTTTCTTTTTTAACCAACTAATAATTGGCCAGAGTTATTCATAGTTACCAAGATGACAGCTGGATCTTTAAAATAGTCATTCTTGCCCAGGTTCAAGAACAACTGATAAACTCAGTCATGAAGCTCACTGACTGACCTTGGGCCGCTGTCTCCCAGCCTAATCTACCTCACAAGGTTGTCATGAGGACAACTTGGGGAGGGGGAGAATGATGTACACCACCTTGAGCTCCTTGCAGGAAAGGCATACAAGTGTAATAATAAACAAATGATAAAAAAACAAAACCGTTGCCCTGGTCAGCTGTCTGATTAACTGCTGAATTGAAGTTTAGGATTCAGAATTACCTTGACTACCAAAGTAAACTGAATAATTCTTAGGACTGCCTCACAGCTTTATCCATAACTGCTACTCACTTAAAGGCAAACATTAGCTTGTTGAGGGCCAGTGTGGTGTAGTGGTTAGAGTGTTGGACTAAGACCTGGGAGACCAGAGTTTGAATACCCTCTTGGCCATGCCATGAAGCACACAGCACCTTGGGCTGTCTCTCAGCCTAACCTACCTCACAGGGTTGTTGTGAGGATAACATCATGTTTATATGCCACTTTGTGCTCTTTGGAGGAAAGGTGGGATATTATAATAATAATAATAATAATAATAATAATAATAATAATAATAATAATAATAATAATAATAATAATAATAATAATAATAATAATAATAAGTTCACTGGGTGACCTTGGGCCAGTCACTGCCTCTCAACCTAACGTCCCCTCACAGGGTTGTTGAGGAGCGGGAGAACCATGTGTGCCACCTTGAGCTCCTATGCCATAAATAGATAAAATAAAAATAATTGACACCAGTTCTTCCCCTATTATGACCGTTGTACTGAGCTTGACTGACTGTGGAATGGCACAGGGTCCTCTTATAGCAGAGATAGGAAACACGGGACCCTTCAGATGTTGCTGGACTAAAATTCCCATCACCCCAGACAATTGACCCTGCTGGCGGGGGCTGATGGGAGCTGGAATTAAATCACCGTACATCTTTCGTTTTGGAGTGGAAGTTGCATTTGCCAAGCATAGCTCTTCTGAAGACCCTGCATATGCAAGAACTGCACGTGTGCACACACATATATACATGGAGCCCCATCAGATACCAACCAAATATGTGGATAGCAGTGGAGGGAGGGCTAGCTCATGCTTTCAATGTGTGGGGCAGTCATCAGAGCTTCCTATGTTTCTTCCAGTGGCAGCTGGTGGCTCCATGTCAGTGGGGCAGTGGAATCTGCTCCGGGTTTTAGTCTGCACTTTCAAGGAGCTGTCTAAGGTGCCAAACCAGTTTTGGCACCTTGGGCAGCTCCTTGAAAGTGCAGACTAAAACCCGAAGTGGATTCCAGTGCCCCACTGACATGGAGCCACTAGCCGCCTCTGGTTGCATCTGAATACCCGTAAAGTTTTCTCTAGTTTGGGTATGCAGTGATATAAAAAACTACTCCTGTTGATTTTTGCCTGTTACAAAGCTTTTGGTCTTAACATAGGTGACGGCACTCTCTTTTCAAGCCACTGAACTAATCGTTTACAGGTTCTGGCTTTTAAACATCAATTTAAGCCCCCCCTCACCCAAATTAATAATAGTAAACCCATTGTATTTTTGTTGTAACTGCTGCTACTAACTTTATAAAATAATACCACAAAACTGAAGGGTGGAACTAAGGTTTTCTTAATACCATCCAGCTCTTACACATGATTTCAAAATGGATGCTAGTCTAGGGGTGGGGAAGACATTCTATTCCGTATGCATTTAAAGGTGAATCCATCTAATCTGCACTTTCAGAAACAATATCAGAACCAAAACTGGGACACCCTTTGAAATTTGCACTCCTCTGAATTTTGTAATGCAGTTCTCCACCCAAGCAATGTAAACAGAAATGTATACTCAGGGAAAGTGTGCATAAAAATGCAGAGAGAGAGAGAGAGAGAGAGAGATTTGTGAAAATAACATACGACAAAGCATTATTTTAGGGGAAATTGCTTTGCTAAAATATGTATACTAGGAGAAATTTGGAGTAAAATGCTGGTGCATTTTCATGAGGGCTTTTTAAAAATAAACATACTGCAAAGTGATGTGGAAATGCAGAGAAATGAACTTCAGACTGGAAAAATAAGAGACTCAGAGGAACCAAAATGGACAGATTTGACCATCCCTACTCCTGTCCAAGTATCCCATCACCTGCATCACCCCGCAATGGGATGATCATGTGCATCAGCAGCAATCAACACTAAATTCAAGGAGACAAACAGGCACAAACACTCAAAAACATTTCCTTCCCTGCCTTCCTGAAAGAAGCTGCAGATGAGCAAAAAAAGAAGATAGGAAATGCGTATATAAATCAACTTCAGGGAAAGAAAGACAGACAGAGTGGGAGACCCTTCTTCAGAACCCAAACAATCATTCACATGATGGAAGAACATAATTGCCTCTGTAGCTGCTCTCTGCACCTGTGCAACTGCCATCCTGTCAAAAAGCACCTCTGTTTGAGTTTGCTTTAGACCTTAATGATCCTTTTTCTCATCTTCCCTCAGGACCTCTGAGAAAAGTTGAGCGCTTGTTGCTTTTGCTGCAAAACAAGGTATTGGCCAAGGTCAGAGGTGACGGCAGCTGAGGCCGAGCCTCCTCATCAAACACATGCTATTAGCTCATGACATGAGTGCAGCCACCAGTGACACAGAGACAGGAACTGTCTCTGACCGTGAGTGGACCCAGCCATGGCTTGTGCCTTCCCTTGCAGCTCAGCTCCGTTTAATTTCCTCATCAGCACCTCTGGCATCCATGGTTTCATCTATGACCTCTCCAAAGTCTCTGCAAGGAAAAGGAACGACATAAAGCCAGAGCACCAAAGGTCAATCCTGTCGAGCAAACACTGCCTCTTTCTCCCTCTGTTTGCCTGGCCCTGCAAAGAAGATAAACTGCCATTGCCAGCTCTTCTTTCAACCCTCACCTCCACTGCATCTGCTGCAAAGCTTCAGAGTGCAGACTGACCGGCTGGATTTCATCATGAGACTCCATTTTAAATGGATTAGGAACGTAGGCACATGGGAAACTGCCTCCTGCTGAGTCAGGCCATTGGTCCACCTTGCTTAGTATTGTCTAGACCAGCCTTTCCCAACCAGTGTGCCTCCCGATGCTGTTGGACCACAACTCCCATCAGCCTCAGCCAGCATTGCCAATGGTCAGGAAAGATGGGAATTGTGGTCCAACAACATCTGGAGGCACACGGGTTGGGAAAGGCTGGTCTAGATTGACTGGCAGAGGCTCTCCAGGGTCTCAGGCAGAAGTCTCTCCCAGCCCTACCTGGAGATGCTAGGGATTGAACCTGGGACCTTCTGCATGCAAGGCAGATGCTCTACCACTGACCTATGGCCCTTTTCCATTTGCTTCAACACAGAGACATCTTCTGACAGATTATAGATCCTCTGTTTACTTTGGGGGAACTTATCCTTCAATGAAATGTTTCTTTTTCCTCCCAACTCACCGGCTAGCTCCAGCTCCGACCACAAAATTGCCACCATTTTACGGTGAGAGGCTCTGTGTTTTTCACAGTTGCATAGCAGCCAAAGATTTACTGGTGACATTTTTTCATCTCCGCATCTCCCAACTTCCAGGCTTCTCTTTATGTATTAAAAAAGAAGCATACAGAGTCAAAATGCAATGTGAATGCAATAGGTAGTCACATGTGCAAGAAATGCAGTAATCATGTACAGCAATTTACAAAGCTAATAGCACATTGTGTCTATGAGCTCACTGTGGACGAAGGCCACATTCGCACTATACATTTATTCCACCCTTATTCCACATGAAACAGTCATGGCTTCCCCAAAGAATCCTGGGAACTGCAATTTGTGAAGAATGCTGAGAGTTGTTAGGAGACCCCTGTTCTCCTCACAGATCTGCAATTCTCAGAGTGGCTTAAGAGGCCATCCCTCTTCCTTGAGAATTCTGGGCATATAGTTCTGTGAAGGGAATGGGGGTCCCCTCACAACACTCAGGACCTTTCACAAACTACGCTTCCCAGGATTCCCAGGATTCAAGTGAAATAATGGTGGAATAAATGTTTAGTGTGAATGTGGTCGAAGAAAGGCACTCATTCAGAGTCCAAATAACATTCAAAATATGTATGGCAGCACCAAGTGGGCCGGTTAGCAAGTGGGGAAGTTGTGCAAATACCTGTAAGCTTCCTCTCCAGTTTCAAAGCATTATTGCACCACAGTAGAACCCCAGTTTTTAGACTTAGTTGGAATTTGGCAGAGACCTCAGGTTGATAGCCTGAACCTACCACAATCTGTGCATTCAGGACAACATTCAATTTGAATAGTGTTCAAGGCAGTCCCTGAACTGGTGTACACCCCCACATGATTGGGGTAGACCATCATTGCCTCGGGTTTTCCATCTTAGCCTTTGAGAACATTAACTCTACTACTCTTATCTCATGAATACAGCTAGCAAAAGGATTTAGGAGGTGCTTTGAAAATTCACAAATGATCTCTT
The DNA here is from genome assembly GCF_030035675.1 of Rhineura floridana. Lineage (NCBI taxonomy): Eukaryota > Metazoa > Chordata > Lepidosauria > Squamata > Rhineuridae > Rhineura > Rhineura floridana. The sequence continues at coordinate 21,614,624 of NC_084495.1, read as the reverse complement.
CTTTACTTATCTCGCAAAATGGTGTAATGACAATGTTATTTTTATTGAAATCCCCCCCAAAAAAATTGCTAAGGAGAATAATACTAATTAAAAAAAAACGAATCCTGTAAGGTTTTCCTTCTTTAAGAAATGGATGGGGAGTTGAAAAAAAAAGTTTTGTTATTTCAGATGGTAAAGTTTCATGTTCATTGCAAAACCTATAACTGCAAATGTGCCTTGAGGGAGAGAAACCCAGAGGTTTTAACACTAATAATCCTTTGCATTTCTATATCCTTTGGTATATGAAGCTCTCAAACCCCATTTTAATATACTACAGGACTGAGCCTCATAAAATTTCCAATGTAAGTATTTTTTTAACTATATACCAATCTAAGAATTTTTCACTGTTGCCCAGCTTCATATGTGGCTAGATTAAAATTTCCGGGAATAGCTAGAATGAGTTGGAACTATTGCTCCCCCCCCCTTAGTACAGTGTTACAAGCAGAAATTCAACATGCAGTGGTGGTGGTTTTGTTGTTATGTGCCTCCAAGTCGACTGCGACTTATGGTGACCCTATGAGTCAGCGACCTCCAAGAGCATCTGTCATGAACCACCCTGTTCAGATCTTGTATGTTCAGATCTGTGGCTTCCTTTATGGAATCAATCCATCTCTTGTTTGGCCTTCCTCTTTTTCGACTCCCTTCTGTTTTTCCCAGCATTATTATCTTTTCTAATGAATCATGTCTTCTCATTATGTGTCCAAAGTATGATAACCTCAGTTTCATCATTTTAGCTTCTGGTGATAGTTCTGGTTTAATTTGTTCTAACACCCCATTATTTGTCTTTTTCGCAGTCCATGGTATCCGCAAAGCTCTCCTCCAACACCTCATTTCAAATGAGTTGATTTTTCTCTTATCCACTTTTTTCACTGTCCAACTTTCATATTCATACACAGAGATCAAGAATACCATGGTCTGAATGATCCTGACTTTAGTGTTCAGTGATACATCTTTGCATTTGAGGACCTTTCCTACTTCTCTCATAGCTGCCCTCCCCAGGCCTAGCCTTCTTCTGATTTCTTGACTATTGTCTCCATTTTGGTTAATGACTGTGCCGAGGTATTGATAATCCTTGACAAGTTCAATGTTCTCATTGTCAACTGTAAAGTTACATAAATCTTCTGTTGTCACTGCTTTAGTCTTTTTGACGTTCAGCTGTAGTCCTGCTTTTGTGCTTTCCTCTTTAACTTTCATCAGCATTCGTTTCATTTTCTATCTACAATGTCACTGTTAAACCTGTTGTGGTATAGCAGTTAAAGTGTTAGCGGACCCAAATTCCCACAGGGTGATCCTGGGCTAGTCACTTTCTCTCAGCCTACCCTACTTCACAGGGCTGTTGTGAGGATAAAATGGTGTTGGGAAGCATGTGTGCTGCCTTGAGCTCCTTGGAGGAAAGGTGGGGTACAAATGTAACAAATAAAATAAACACCAAGGTGCTTACAAGCCTGCCACAATGATCAATTAGATTGATGGGCAACATTAACAGGACCTTGTCAGTGGTCATTTCATCTTTGCAGAACTCCCTCTCACAGGATGTGCATTTGGCCATCTCAGCCAATTTGCTTTTGGATTGCAAAATGATTGCTTTCTGATTTAAGTTAGGAGGTTCAAAAGACTACAGCAGTTTCTAGGAGGAGGATAGCAGTGGTACAGCATCTTTGCATTCTTCCTTTCTTCACTGAATGTATAACCTGTCCTTCCTTCCAAAGGAGCTCAGGATGGCAAACACATCAACATGACATTTTAACAAGAAGAAAGCAATCTGAAAACAACTACAGATCAAAACATCCTAAGAACAGTCTGAGATAAAAACATTCTTACATCCAGTGATCTCCAGGTTGCTAGGAACAGTCCCCTTCAGCCATCAAATGTCTGGGTAAACAAAAGTGTTTTTACATTCCTCCTGAAAATCAATAATGGGGGAGACATAAACATTTGAGGGCATTCCACAAACAGGGAGCCACCACTGAAAAAGCCCTGTCTTGGGTCAACACCAACCAGGTAGCTGGCAGAGGCACTACAAAGGCCTACCCGTCAGTCTAGGGCTGAGATGGTTAATCCTGGGGAAGACACTCTTTTCAGTGCTTGGGTCCCAAGAATGGAGAAGGTCCCAGGTTAAATCCCCAGTATCTCCAGGTAAGGCCGAGGAAAGACTCCTGGTCTGAAATCCTAGAAAATCGCTCCTAGCTTGTGTGACAATTCTGAGCTGGGTAAACTAATGGTCTGACTCACTATAAGATAGCTACCTGTGTTCCTTAAACTTCAGTCCAAGCATGATACTGAAATTTAAGGAGGATCGGGAATGAGAAATATAATTACAGCTGGCAAATAGACTGTCATTGTATAGGCTGCAGACCACACTGTCACAGATCTGCCCTTTTGTTGCCTTGAAGTAGTTCTGTCTGCTTTTCCTGTGCATCAGATTTGTCTGAGGTGTGAGCCAAATTGGGCCTATTTGGAAGGGTCTGTGCCTTAGTCGAGTTGTGCTGAGATAGCCCCAGATCACTACAGGTCAGCTTGGGTGGCCCAGATCATTCTGTAGCTGTCAAGGGGCAGGGCGTTATTCAGGAAGGAGAGGCAGCCATGAGCAGGAAGAAGGAGAATCTGGGGAAATGAGACACCTTCCCAGTGGCTGCATCTTTGCAGGAGAAGGGTGCATTCCTTGCATGACTTCTCCTCCTTCCCGCCAGGCCTCCACTTCTTCCTGCCCCCTGAAATAGCACCACAGAAGATCGAATCCTCCCACTCACAAGCAGGAGGATTCAATCCTGCGTGGTGCCAGTCACTGCTCCTTCCCAAGCAGCTTCCCTGCATGCAGGGAAGCCACTCGCGAAGGAACAGCACCCCACAGGATGGAACTCTACTGCATACCAGCTGGTGAGCAGGAGGATTCCATGCTGCATGGCCCTGTTTGCCACTTGTCCCCAGGCACTCGTGAAGGAGCAGCACCCTGCAGGATGGGATCCTTCTGCTTACCAGTTGGCAAGCGGGAGGATTCCATCCGGTGAGGTCCTGGCTGCACCTATCTGTTCTCAGTCGGGGGAGGGGGAGAGAGAGAAGGAAATACAGTGTCTCCTCAAGAAAGAAGAGAGAGAGAAGGAAATACAGTGTCTCCCCTCCCAACCATATTTTTAAACACTATTTTAAGTTAAGTTAAAAGTTAAGTTATTTTAAGCCCCTTAGCCCTGCTCCTTAATTGCTTCGGGGATGGATCCAGGACAGGACAGATCAGGAAAGGGTGGATCGGTCCTATTCGGAGCCCACAGATGGAGGCCAAGAGGCAGACTGAGGGTGAGGTTGCTGTGCAGAGCTGTGCTTTTAATTGCTGATGCTGTTCCGAAGCTTGACGGCTGTTATTGATCTGTATGCCCTCTTGGGTGGTCTGGTTTGTGACGCTCCTAATGCTGGTGCCTTAAACGCCAAGTATCATTTACGTGCTTTAGATTTCAATGGGCTCATCCTGCTTTGCTTAATTCAAAACTGCATATCATCGCTTGACTGTATTGTATGCCGCTTTCCCATGCTCCCAGGCTTCTCGTCTAGAAAAGCGGGGTATAAATACTTAAATAAATAAAGGCTTCGATAAAAGAGGCAGCAATCCAGTTTGGAATGTTTTCCTTTAAAACAGCAGTTATAAAAAAGAGCTATGACATTTATTTATTTATTTATTTTTAACAACATTTATATACTGCTTGAACGTAAAGATCCCTAAGCGGTTTACAGAACAAATTCAAACCATTATGTCACAAATTTCTGCAATGCCCCAGCTAAGATACAGGATTAATGCCAGGGAAAGCAGTCCCTTTGCTGAGTCAGTGCCCTATGATATCACCTGGCAATTACCATAGAGACAACTCTTTAATAGGCCCTCAAACTCTCCAGCCTATGAAGAGAGTGTGGCTTTTAGGATGACAGGAGGCTGCAACAAGGGATGGAAGAATCTGTGCATTTCAGTCTCTCTCTCTCTCTCTCTCTCTCCCTTTCTCTCATCTTAAGTTCAGTTCTCCACATTCGCACATCAATTTGTGCTGAAATTCCTCCTGAAAATTCATCAGCATTAAGTGTGACTTTCTCCTAATATACACGTTTCTATGCAATTTTGTCCAATGCAGCGTTCTTCAACTTTGGGTCTCCAGATAGTGCTAGACTACAACTCTCATCATCCTGGCTGGGGAGCCACACATATACACATTTTTTCAAAGGAATGTTCCTATGTCATTTATTTATTTATTTATATTTATATACAACTATTCATTAAAAAAATCAAAGCAATTTATAACATATATAAATATGTGGTAAAACCATATACACGCTTAAAGTCAAAAATCATTAACTAGCTATTGCCGAAAGCTATCTTCTCAATTGCCTGCATCAGCCTGGTGACATAGAAAAGTTTTCAGCAGGCACTTAAAAGTCAGAACAGAAGGTATCTCCTGAATCTCCATTGGCAGAACATTCCCTAGGGTCGATGACACTAAAGGCTCGGTTTCTTGTTGCTGTCCAATAAGCCTCGCAAACTCAGGGGCCAGCCAAGGATGCTCTGGCAGGTTATCTCAGTGATCGAGCTGGGATATAAGGTTCAAGAGGTACCCTGGACCTAAGTTGTTTAAGGCTTTGTAAATTAATAATTTCACTGACGTAGGCATTTTTATGCACACTTTATCTTAGTATATGCATTCTGTGTACACATTACTTGGCTGGAGAACTACATCGCAAAATTTTGAGAAATGAGAACTTTTGAAGGATTGCAATGTGAATAGACAAGAATTCCCCCACCCTCACCCCATCCCTAGCTACAGCATACCAAAGAAGAGTTCATGAGAATGCAGGACTTCAAGCAGGTTCCATTTTTACCAGACTTCAGTCTCAAAGTTTGCTTTCTTCAACAACCAAAGGTAGCAACCCTAACCACCACCCCCAATTCTCACTGCTGGAGGTGGCTTGGAACTGGTTGAGGTGTGTCCCCCTGCAGCTGTTGTGAAGCTACTACCAGTCAATCCATTGCTCCTGTCACTCTGTCTACATCTCACCAAGCTCCTCGCTGCCTTTCCCCTGCCCCTCTTCCTCTCAGTACCTGGCAGCAATGGGTAGCATTGAGAAGCCAGGTGAGCAATTCCTCCCTGCCCGCACCACTCCACCAGCCATTATTGCCATCAACAGTAAGGATGGTGGAGATATTGGATTCAATTTGCATTTCAAGCTGAATCTATCACATCTGCACTTTCCAAAACAAAATGAGGACCAGAAGAGCACCATTCTTTGAAATTTGCACTTATCCGAATTTTGCAATGCAGTTCGCCAACCAAATCATGTTGACAAAAATGCATGTGTCAGGGGAACGTGTGCATAAAAATGAATGTGAGGGAAAATAACATGTAAAAATACATTATATGATATGATAGTTACCCTATACAAATGGGTTTCTTCTCATTTTTAAAATATACTTTCATAATATTTGAGGCACACCTAGCCACCTCTTAGGGCGCACCAGTGTGCTTGGGCGCACTGTTTGAGAATCACTGTTCTAAGCTGATGGTGCACTGGAAATCAGCTACTTAAGAATCTGGTTCAAGACCTCTCCTGGGCAGCTTAAAGGAAAGGTACTCTCTCCATAGCGGAAGGAGAACTGCATGAGTCACAGCATCAGTGATCTGCCAGATGGATCCCCAGCACTACTGGCTTACCTGAAGCTGCTGAGGCAGTGAACAGAGTCAAGGCTGCAAAGCATATTGCACAATGTCTGTATTAATAAGCAGTAGCAGCTGTTCTAGTCTTCATTCAGAGCGCTACTCCAAGCACAGGTATGATTTCACAAGAGTGTGATTAAATGTAACATCATGAAAGTAGCCCAAACTGTAACAGAATGCGTAAACACATCTCAGATAAGCAGAAGTCAAACTGCTGTCATGACATTTAAAAAAAAAATAACAAGGAAAGAAATCTCCTGTAACAAGGTGGGGGGGTGGGGAGAGAGAACTAAATTAAAAACCAGATGGATCAAAGATGCGATTGTATATTTGGATTAGGGGGAAAGGACAAGGGGGAGCCCCACATTCATTAGAAGCAAGTCAGGAACACAAAAGCCACGAAAATTAGACACGAACAGCAGAGACAGCCTCATCATAATAGAATTAATTAAAATATCAGGACCTGAAGTTATTTCAGGTCCCGCCACCAGCTACACAGGGCTTTTCAACCAAACACTTCATTAACATGTCAGAACTTCCCACAACGCATATTGCAGTCGATGGGGTTCCTTCCTTTGTGTGCTGCATGAGGGAGCCAAGGCAGCTGGGATTTTTTTTTCTGAGCTCATCTTTAATGGGTTGTTGGCAGGAAGACAGCATGAGACATTTTGCCAATGCAGAGTTTACTCCCACATAGATTTTTTAGTGGAAGCATGACTCTGTGTGTATGTAAGCCTTACGCATGCATGCACACACACACTGCTTCCACTTTTTGCTTATAATCTCCCCCTTCCCATCCCCACCCACCCACCCGCCCTCAATTTCATTTCAACCAGAACACAAAAACAAATCAGTATTTCTGAGCAGGTTTTCTAGAAAGACTGCAGTGGATCAGAGAAAGTGAGGAAAGAGTGGCAGAAACTGTGAGATGACAAAGAGCAGCGTTATAGGCCAGAATTAGATGTTATGGCTGACACATGGCTGTCATCAAAAATAGCAGTCCTATATCTCCCCCTCCTCCTGTCCTTTCCCCATAACATTTAGCAGTGCAAGACTCATGATGTGATATCATTGCACACATCATCACTGACTACAATCAGTAGAAAACATGGCAGCTGGATTTAACTGGAACATGGCTTTTGAGGAACGTTTTGCCAATCTTAATATAATCTTAACTGCCTTTGCTCCCAGGCTGTTTCCAGGTCTAATTCTGGGCCCAATTTTAACACTAGTGTTTAAAGTCCTAAATGACTGAGGCTCCAACTATCTGAGAGTCCATCTCCTTCCCTACTAAGGTTGCCAGGTCAGAAGCATCCTAAACCCTGAGTTTTCAGAGGTGGGCCCTACTGATGTCATGGGGGAGGACCCAAGTGATGTCAGTTATGGAACAATCTCCCTGATGAGGTACGCCTGGTGCCAACATTGTTGTCTTTTCGGTGCCAGGTTAAGACCTACCTCTTCTCCCAGGCATTCTAGCATTTTAGCATTTCAGTATTGTAGCATTTAGTATTTTAGTATTTTTAGTATTTTAGTATTTTAGTTTAGTATAGGTTTATTTGGAAATTTAATGAGTTATGTTTTAAATTGATTAATGTGTGGTTTTAAATTGTATGTTGATATTTTGATGTTGTGAACCGCCCAGAGAGCTTCGGCTATGGGGCGGTATAAAAATTTAATTAATAAATAAATATAAATTAAGCATGATACATTAAGCATCAGCCACAGTTGCTTGGAGTATACAATTCAAACAAAAACATTTCTCTGATTGGAAATTAAGATAGAAACCTTAGCTAAAAGAAGGAGCCTGGATAGGGAACATTTAATCTAGCCAACTTGCTTATGGCAAAACAGGGTTTAACTGCCCTCAGGCCAGGCCAGTCACCAGAAGGCCATTGTAGGAAGAAAGGAACTTAGTGTTGTGGAGATGTTAAATGGGAGCACTCAGGAGTAAAGATGGATGCCCCGCAGGCTGCAATTCTAAGCACTTTTACTAAGGGACTAAGCCCCATAGAACTCAATAGGATTTACTTCTCAGTAGATATGGTTTGGATTGTGTGGTTGGTAACTTGACTAGGAATCACATCCAGGAGAGAGATCTCCAGGGGTCCCTGTGCTTGCCCAGGGTTTGGTTTCCTTGGAAAAATTGTCAGCATAGTCTATAGCGTCTTTATGAAATATGGTTTATTTACACACATTCACAGCCTGAGCATAAGATGGAGGGGTTCAAAGCAATAGCTTTCCAATAGATCTTGCTTTCCATCAGGTTTATAGGAGGAATCCTGATGAAATTGTGCAGGCAGCAGGCTTCTGTACGTGTCTCCTGTTCCCAGCCTTTCCTCTTAAAGCCTTTCTTAGGCCCTAGGAGGAAGGGACGGGGGCTCTCCTGAAGAATTTCAATAACAATAGGATCTCCCTGCCTCATTTGGCAGTTAATAGGCACTTGTCATTAATCCACCTGGCCTTCTATTACATTAACAAAGGAGACTCATCTGACCAGTGGAACAGGTTTCCCAGCTGCAGAGCCCACCTCCAGGTGCAGGGTTCCAAATCAGAGGCTGGAAGCAGTCTCACAGAAATCATCTATCTCAACCCCCAAACCCATAACATATTGATTTTTAAACTGCTGTAACTTGCCCTCGGTCCTGCTTGTGAAGGGCAGGTAATAATAATAATAATAATAATAATAAAATACCAGGATTATGGCTATTGTAAAATTACACACACACAATTTTCATATTCTCATTTGCAAGCAGGAAAAATGAGAAGCAGATCTGGGCAATTGTCGGGGCAAAATTTTCAAAGGGTTCATGGTGGCTGAGCTTAACTTTGCTAACAGGGCGATAGCAATTTTTTTTCACTTTCTTTTCCACTTTTTTATTTATTTATTTATTTATTTGCTACTACCTGTAGTGGTTGTAAGCCATTTCCCCTCAGAATGCCCCAGAGATAGCACCATTCCAGGGCATTCTGAATACCAAAAACAAAAACAAAACACCCAGTTGCCAGTTTTTGGTAGCGGCTGCCATTTCCCTCCCCCCCCCCAGAATGCTCTGGAACTATGCTGTGTCTGGAGCATACTAGAAGGGATCCTTTTTCTAAGGTAAGATGGTGCTCTCATTTGCGCCTACTGATTAGCAGGAGATGTTGCAGACCCCTTCTTTGACATCTACCTTTCTTAATGGCAAATTTGTAGATGACCCTCTTGAAGCCACATCCCTCTCTCTCTCTCTGAACAGAAAAGTTTCTGTTCTGAGGAATCCATTTTTTTTCTAAGATACCCTATTTTGCTAATTTTTTTAGCAAAAAAATCAGAGAAGAATCAGAGGAGATAAATAGTCCAGAGGAAGTACTGGACACCCAAAACAGGGCCTTGCTATCTTGCACCTTCCATAGGGTTGGCTCTACTATTCAGCAGAGAGATGCAACCCCTCAGGCAGCAGATGAGAAGGAACATCAGCAGTGTCAGTCCCTCAGTGTTTCTCCTGAGCCCTACAGGTCATCCCCCTCTGCTGGTATAAGAAGAGCCTGCTGGATGAGGCCAGTGGCCCATCTGGTCCAGCATCCTGTTTTCACAGTAGCCAACCCAATGCCAATGGGTAGCCGCAAGCAGGACCTGAATGAAACAGCACTACCCCCCTCCTGCGGCTTCCAGCAACTGGCATTTAGAAGCATACTGCTCTCAACAGTGGAAGCAGAACATAGCAGAGCTTGGAAAAGTTACTTTTTGAACTACAACTCCCATCAGCCCAATCCAGTGGCCATGCTGGCTGGGGCTGATGGGAGTTGTAGTTCAAAAAAGTAACTTTTCCAAGCTCTGGAACACAGCCATCACTAGTAACCGTTCTGTACCTTCTCAACTAGGCTGCTGTGCTCAGGAACAGTGGAGGACACTTTTCCTTCACCAGCACTGAGGAATGATTTCACTCCCAGTCTATTTGTCTTGTCTAGCAGGGAATGGGGGGTGCCATCCTGTCCTTTTCCTCAGGCAGCAAAATGTCTTGGGTCAATGTTGACTTTCCTTTTTGTCCTCCGTTCCCCCAGACATTCAGTCCCTTTCCTTTGCCACAGATTAAGAGAAATAAGAGAGGGGGCAAGTGAGGAATTTCCAGCCACTTATCTGCAGCTTGAGTTTCTGCCTTTTTTATAAATTTCTTGGCAGAAAACACTGATTGTGTTCATTGATCTTTGCAGCTCCTGCCTTAATTTTTCTTTCTTTTCTCCAAGTCCTTTTCCTGTCTTTTTTCTCTTCTTTCTAATGGTGGCTAATCACAGCTTTGCATTGCAGCAAGTTGTCAATTTGTTCCCTTTTGTCAGCTACAGATCCTGCTCTGGGCTTTGCACCAGACAAACGGTTGCCCGCTAAGGATGGAATTTCTCCCCACTGGGGACAAAGGGCCACAGAAGAGATTAAGGGGTGGTGCAAATTGTTCTCTGGCTTTTGGAGAAGGATGGATTTCATTCTTCAAGAAGATGCAGCTCTTGCAGACTCCCTGGGCATTAAGTTCTCATACTAATCTTGCTATTGTTGTTGTTGTTGTTGTTGTTAATTTAATTTGTATCCTGCCCTTCCTCCCAGCAGGAGCCCAGGGCAGCAAACAAGGCACTAAAAACACCTTAAAACATCATAAAAACAAATCTTAAAATACATTAAGACAAAACAGCGTTAAAAACATTTTAAAAACTTTTTTAAAGGGTTAAAAACATTATTAAAAAACATATTAAGCAATTCTGACACAGACACAGACTGGGATAGCTCTCAACTTAAAAGGCTTGTTGAAAAAGAAAAGTCTTCAAAAGGCACCGAAAAGATAGCAGAGATGGCACCTGCCTAATATTCAAAGGGAGGGAATTCCACAGGGTAGGTGCTATGAACATGACAGGCTATTTTATCTTCTCATAGGTTTCATTTGCAATTGTCCAGCTGCTTTTTACAGATTTTTAACCTATGTAAGTAAACTCATACTTCTTGGGAGATGCTCTATGACCTGTAGAGATGCTGTGGATGATCACCTGAACCTGAAACTTTCTGAATTCTTAAAAGGCTGCCACAAAATATAGGAAAGCTTCTAAAAGCCCTCAAACCCTTTCCCAATATGGATCAATATCAGTGCCAGAAGAGGGTATGTGGTTTCACTTTCACCATATCCAATCTCCCCACCCACCTCAGCAAAACCATGGTTGAAAATTTTGTTAGAGCCCAGGTAACAATTAGGAATAGGGGCAGAAAATTGTTTGATTCACAATTTAATGCAAACCTACCTAATTCACCCTCTCCATACCAATGTGCAAGCTGAAACACAGGTATTATTCAAAATTTGTTCTTATAATTTAGCGAGTCTATGAGGGAAATTTGAGCACATAAATGTACATATTCATGAGAAAAGCATACAACATGCAATCCATTTTGGAAAATTGCTTGCAAAAAACAGTATATCTGGACGATTTGGTGCAAAAGGCATTCAAATTGTCATCCTGGTGGGTTTTTTTAAAGTTGTTAATTAAGAAATAGGGCCAACTGAACTTAAAATTGAACAAATGAGTAACAGAGAAACCATAACCAAGGCAGTCATCCATCCCTGCTAATAACTGCTATGAACAGAATGTGAAACTAAACAAACATAACTGCTTTGCTGCTAAGTGGTCATGGCAACATTACTAAACTGAATAGTTAGGGGACACTTGCAAGTGCCAACAGTAGATGTATCTCATAATGTATAACACTCCTTTACTTACTTGTAAGCAGGGAGTGAGGAAATTGACCTCTTCCCTGCTTTCCTTTGTTGCTACCCTCTCTTGGAAGCTGTACCCTCCCCTGTGTGAATTACATGACCCCCTGCTGTGGCTACACTCTGCCCAAGGACTGAGCAACAGTATAACACCAGTTCTTTAAGGTGGACTTTCATAGCCTCCAGTTCCAAATGACATCCCTGGCTATCTTCTTCGTGGCACCCCTCTCTTCACAGGAGAATCTGGGGCATGCTCCCTGATTGGCTGTCTTCAGCAGTAAAAGCTGTAAAACGGGGATGGGGAATCAGTGGCCCTCCAGGTGTTTTTGGGCTCAACTCCCATCAGCCTTCACACTATATGACCAATGGTCATGGATGATGAGGGTTACAATCCAGCAACTTTTGGAGGGCCACAAGCTCTCCATCCTTACTATATAAGGATCCTGCTTTGGCTGGGCAATAGTCTTTCCTAGCTTTTGGGCTTCTTCTGATTCTTGGTTTGTTGTCTGTTTCACACCTCCATGATTCTACTTAACACCTGTCTACAGTTCAGAATTAGTGCCATGCCACAGCACAGTCAACCAACCCCCTTCCTGCAAAAAAAACCCCTGGTGATTAGCATGCTTAGCTCAGGGATGGGGAACCTCCAGCCCACAGGCCAAACATGGTTCACCAGGCCTCCCTATATGGTCTGCCAGGTCATTTTTCCCAAGCCACACCCATCTGCACTGTATCAGACATCATATGTGGCATCAGGTGTGGAAAAGTAGAGATGCAACTTCAGAAAGCAGGACTGAACTCACCGCACATCAGCTGATGTGTGTGGAGTTCAATCCTGCTTGGGCAGTATCTCCCCCACCTCTGCAGACCAACTTTGACAGGTGGGAGAGACCTGTTAAAGGGATCACGATACTGATGTCATGCAATTGGCGGGTGGGAGATACCACCCACCTATCAAAGTTGATCAGTTGGAGGAGATCAAACTCTGGCCCACTGGGCCAACCCCCCCCCCCAATCGTCCCCAATCCTTCAAGTGATACTCCCTGCCAATTTGGAAGCTAAGGATTGTGAACAAGATCTCCCATGTGGTTAATATAGCTTTGAGAAGTTATCATTCCCCCCTCTCTTTTACAACTGACAGACAGAAATGCCCGCCTTAAGAATCCTCTGTGAAATCCAAGGCAAGAAAAAAAGTCAAATGTGCCTCTGAGAATATGTGATGTGCCCTGCATGTGTCACAATGTTTATCATCACTTCAAAACATATCCCCACCCACAGTTCTTCAGTAATAGCCTCTTGGAGCTGCTCCAACTGAGATTTGCTAATCACAGTGAAAGTCAATTAAATATCAGCCATCACTATACAAATGATGAAGTCCATAGCATGAGGGTATGGTAAAATGGAACCAGATGCTCTGAAATAACAATACTTTATGTAATTTGCCAGCTTTTTGTAGTTAAAATGTTTGACTTGATGAATAATTTTCAATTTCAGTATCAAGGTAGTCAGTCAATAGTAATTTGAAAATTCTAGAGGATGAAAATGAACAGGTTCTTCTCCAATGTATGTTGAAGTTTGTCACAATCATTTATCACAAATGAAATGGACTTGATTTGTCTGGAGCAGAGCAACACATTGGACTCCACAGCCAATACTTTGTTGGATAACCTTGAGTGTTGAGATTTGGTCAATGAGTGCTGGCAGATGAACCTCTTGCACTGAAGCTCTTGAGATGAATTTGTCCTGTTTGATTGCCAACACAGAGTATGCTGCAAAACTCAAAAATACATTGGGAAACATCAATATACCTTATACAATGTTTAGTACATATAGAGGCCCAACAAATGGTTGTTTCAAAAGAAATGAACATTCATGGGTTAAAATAAAAACAACCATGTTGTGTTTTGCTGTCCTGGTGTCTTTGTGGTGGAATGACAATGGCTCATCTGAAGTGGTACAATATGCTGGGACTCCAAAGCCAACTCTTGTTGAACAATCTGAAATGTTATGTCTTAAGATAAGTATGAGCTTGGATGAAGGTGAATCCAGCATGCATTGAACTTCAGTGGAATATGCACCATTATCAATATGTGACAACTGTGAAAGTCAATGCATATTAGGGGAAATGGTTCCCCCCTAACCCATCCATAAGCCAATCCAATATAAAGACCACATGGACAATAGAGAAGCCAGCTTAGAGAAACCAAGGCTTTCCACTCCAGAATGATTTGGCATAGGGCTATCTCTGCATTTCTCTTGTCCTTCATAGAGAAGAACAATTTGCAGTAGCCATATAAGGTGACAATTGTATCCAACCTTTGACGAGATTCTCATGCCACACCTATGGATACAAGCAATTTCACTGCCTATTTTTAAAGGCACAAGAATACTCTAAAAGGCTCCTGCATTTATTTATATATTGAAGTTAGGGCTCATTCTTCCTCCAGCTGAGTGGCTTCCTCCAAAGACATGGCCTTGAGTTCAATGGGGTACATGGGTATAGGATTGCAGTTTTGGAAGCCCAGAGCTGTTTAGCTTCTGCAGCAGAATTACATTGTGTGCCTTCAGATTATCAATGTATGAATGCACTTTTAATGCCCTAGAAGAACTGTGTGCTGCCCACTGGTTTTCTGCTTGCACACACTGGCTTGATCTCCCACTCCCACAAGAGGCAGTGACGGCCACCAACTGGAATGGCTTTAAAAGAGGGTTAGACAAATTCAATGGCCACTAGTCATGATGACTATGCTCTACCTCCATGGTCGGAGGCAGTATGCTTCTGAATACCAGTTGCTGGAACTTCAGGAGGAGAGACTGCTCTTGTGCTTAGGTCCTGCTTGTGGGCTTCCCATAGGCATCTGGTTGGCCACTGTGGAAACAGGATGATGGACTAGGTGGGTCCAGCAGGCTCTTCTTATGTTCACATATATGTTCACATATATGGGTTGTAACAGAGTCTTGCCGTTGGCCAAGGAGTTGGACTGCATGATGGATGAGGGAACCTTGGGCTTGCAGACCAAATGTAGCCTGTCTATCTAGCCTTTACAACTGTTTCCAGGCCATCTCTACCCCTCTCCCTGGGCCATACCCTTCACTGACCCTGATTCCAACCCTGAGTGTTTTTGCATAGCTGGGATATGTCATTGAATACTGATTCAGCCTCTTGCCTCCCTGGATGAAGGATAGAAAGGGGTGTGTGAGCATGTGTAGAATATAGCCTACTGTGCAAAGGTAAAATTGACATCCATTGCTCCACTCACTTGTGCCTCTGGCCTCTGCCCATAACTGGCATGTGGCCCTCTGAAGGTTGCCTAGAAGGGAATTGATTGATTTAATTTATTACGGTCGGAGACCAGCATACAAGCATAAAGACAAAACATCATAAAAACAATTATTACAATAAAAACATGTTCAAGGTAAAAAAGAGCTAATTAAAAACCAATTTTTGAGTCTGTATAAGCTGTTAATTTAATAGTACTCTGCGGCGTGCAATGGCTGCAGCACAGAAACTCGCAACCTTAGAAGGGAATGTAGCCATTGGGCTGAAAAAGTTCCCTATCCCTTCCATCTATCATTACTCAACTTTTTCTCCATTTGTCACACAACTTGCCCTCCACGAACAGCACACTTCATTTGAAGTGTAGAAAGAGAGACTGGTGCAGCCCTGCCTGTGTTATATGTTTAAAGCACTATCATACTGCTTTAGATAGTCATGGCTTCCCCAAAGAATCCTGGGAACTGTAGTTTGTGAAGGGTGCTGAGAGTTGTTAGGAGACCCCTATTGCCTCCACAGATCTACAGTTCCGAATGTTCCCTGGGAAGAGGGACTGACTATTTAAACCACACTGGGAACTGTAGCTCTGTGAGGGGAACAGGGGTCTCCTAACAACTCTCAGCACCTTTCACAAACTACAGTTCCCAAGATGCTTTGGGGAAAGCTATGACTGTTTAAAGTGGTATAATCGTGCTTTTATAATATAGTGCATATGCGGCTTGTAAAAGTGGTACACTGAGAATTCCTGAGTATTGAAAAACACCGAGAACAAGGATGATTGTCTTCCAGTTTTGTTTTTCATTTTTTCTAATTTTCAAGCACAGCTTAACCCAGAAAAGAGATTTGGCAGCTAACTAATGCAAGCCTATGACACTAATTAGGCATCCTCAGTGATAAGAAGCATGACCAATTTTACCTCTGTCCAGTTTCAAATCACCAAGTTATTAAACTCTCCCAAAGCAGGGAGATTAGATTGAAAAAAGAGAACAACTCTTGGATTACTTAATGCACCTTGAGGGACCTAACTTAGAAACAGAAGGATTTTTGATTCATGACATCAAGGAGCAGAGACACAAACAAATATTTGATATTTATATATATAATATACAGAATAAATTACTTCTTTGATGGTTGCTTAAGGCAATGCAATGGCCACCTGTCACAATGGCAATGATATTTGAAGCAGTTTGTCTGCCAGGAACTATAATTCCCGTTGAAGTCAAAACGGAGAAGCCATGAATACAGATTCTGCCTCACAAAGCGGCCAACGTTAATCCCTGGTACAGAATGGAAAGAAAAGATGGAGTGTTTTATTGGATTTTATATGCCGGATAATTAAACGATATTTCTTCTTTACTTGTAGGGCAGCGTGGCATCACCATCCCTGCTGAGATTTGTTTACCAGGAAAGGCTGGGATGCTTTACTGCATTTTTATGTTGAAAGAAAATTAACATTGTATGTGTCCAGGCATTGTTACTTGGGTAATAAAAAGAAGAGGTAAATTAGACTTGCCAGAGAAATGCTTAAATGAACAGGACAATAAATGTAATGTAATTTTCTTTTCTTTTTTTCTTTTTTAACCTGGACATAAATGTCAATCTAGATGGACAAATAATATGGGTGTGCAAACTACTGGTAGGTAAAAACCTCTGAAAGATATGGGAGATAGGAGGAGAGGGTGCCCCATTGCTTTTGAAGGGATGGGTGTTTTGTTTGTTTGTTTTTAGGGTAGTGAAGCCCTATAAGCCCAAATACCCTTGAGGAAAGGCTGAAGCTCAGTGGTAGAGCATTTGCTTTGCATTAGAAGGTCCCAGGCTTAATCTCCAGATGGGTCTGGAAATGTCCCCTGACTGAAACCATGGAAAGCTGCTACCAGTCAGTGTAGACAATACGGAGCTAGATGGACCAATGGTTTGACTCCGTGTAAGGTAGTTTCCTGTGTTCCTATTTCCTCATGTTCCATCACTGCTGAAGCTGTCCTGGGCTTGGTCAGATCACTGGTCCATCAAGCTCAGTGTGGTCTCCTCCGACTGGCAGTGGCTCTCCAAGTTTTCAGACAGGGGACGTTGCTAGCCCTACCTGGAGATGCCAGTGAAGCTGGGGTTTTAGGCATGCAAAGCAGAAGCTCTGCCAGTTATGGCTGTTCCTCAGATGGAGCATAGAAAGCTACCTACACTGAGTCAGACCATGATCCATCTATGTTGGTCTTGTCTACATTGACTGGCAGTGGGCTCTCCTGGGTTTTGTGGAGGGAGTCTTTCCTAGGCCTATCTGGAGATGCCTGGGATTGAACCTGGGACCTTCTACATTCAAAGCAGATGCTTTAGCATTGAGCCAAAGCCCTTCTTGCTTCAGGAAGCCTACAGACCAGACAACTCAAAGGTTACTCGTTTACTAATATATGGAGTGATGTTGGGTGAATCCAGTCTAGGCATCCTATAGCATGCCAGTGGGGTTTCTGAGAGTCGCCTCCCCCATTTTCAACAGCAAAACGCTATACTTCATTTCTTTTCGATTGTGCGCTTCCTCCAAGGAATTGCACGTTCCCCCACTTTATCCTCATCCAAGAGCCCCATTAGTAAGTTAGGCTGAGAGAGGGTGGCCCAGTAAGTTTCATGGCTGAGTGGAGATTTAAATCCAGATCTCCCCCGTCATCATACTCCATCACTCTAGCCACTCTGTCACACCAACTCCCATAAGCTGCTTTTGAAATGATACCCATAAGAACATAAGAAGGACCTGCTGGATCAGGCCAGTGGCCCATCTAGCCCAGCATCCTGTCCTAACAGTGGCCACCAGATGCCCACGGGAAGCCCGCAAGCAGGACCTAAGTGCAGGAGGACTCTCCCCTACTGTGGCTTCCAGCAACTGGTTTTCAGAAGCATACTGCATCTGACTATTATGGCTAGTAGCCACTGAGAGCCTTTTCCTCCATGAATTTGTCTAATCTTCTTTTAAAGCCATCCAAGTTGGTGGTCATCACTGCCTCCTGTGGGGAGAATTCCATAGTTTAACTATGTGCTGTCAGCACAGGTCTTTAGTGCAGTGGAAGTAAAGAAGAGGAAAGAGGAGATGACAGAGATTTGCATAAAATATGCATCTGCTAATGTATAGATGTAAATTTTAAAATAATGACTAATTTAAATGGAAATAAAATACTTCTCACTGTGGTGGGGGCCTGGTGACCTACTCGGTCTGCTCATCCAGTTGATGTGCAACTTCAACATCCCTGCTCTCACTTCTGATGGACATCTGGCTTTAAACTAGACAGCCCTTCATATAGACTCTAGCTTCTTATCTCTGCACAAACACGTCACACAGGCCAGATCGTTATCTCCACACAGACCTACAGGCCAAGGTTGATAGGCAGGCAGTTTCACAATGATGCCAAATGACCCATTTTTGCCTGTGCTGTTTGACATCAAGCCATGCAGGCCACTGGCAAACAGCTGATAGTTGGCACTTGGAAAGTACTGTTCAAGGGGCCTTTAGAGGTACCACTAATCAGCTGATGGGTGGCACCTGCAAAGGCCCTTTTGGCCAAGTGCTGCCTTTACCTGCCCCATACCTAGGGATGGGGAAGGAATTTAATTCCATTTGCATTTAAGGTTGTACACTTTCTGAAACTATTTGAACCCAAAGCACAGCCATCCTTTGAAATTTGCACTTATTCCAATTTTGCAATGCAGTTCTCCAACCAAAGTTTACAAAAATTCATACATTGGGGAAAAAGTGTGCATACAAATAAATATATTAGAGGAAAATAACATACAACTGCTCAATTTAAGTGGTACTTGGATACACAAGGACAGGCTAATGAACTCCCTGTGAGCAATGTCTTGCAGAGAGGCTTATCATTTTCCCAGCTGGAAAAAAATGAACTTGTCATGTCAGTTATTATTATTATTATTATTATTATTATTATTATTATTATTATTATTTTGATGAATCGCCTTTTATATATGCCTCACGGTGATTTACAGACATAGCATAAAAACAGCTAAAATGGTTTGAAAAGCAGTACAAAAAAAACTGGATTAAAAACAATGCACAATGAACACCTAAGGCAAACACCTTTTCATCTAGCTGGAAAAGCTTGTCAAAACAAAAATGTCTTCAGTTGTTACTAGAAAGTACAGAAAGCAGATGCCTGCCACATCTTGACAGGGATGCCATTCCACAGACATGCATGACAGCATTCCTTTAACATGTTTGTTGTGGAGTGGTCAGCGGGGATGTGACCAGAGTGCTTGTCGGGTTAATGTGCATGAACTGGTAGCTCATGTGATGATATCCACTGCACTTTGCCTCCAATCAAAGCTGGACTAACCTTTAGAGAAGAGTAACCAATGTGGTGCCCTCTATATATTGTTAGACTACACCTCCCATCATCCCTGGCTGTTGGCCGTGCTAGCTGGGACTAATGGGAGTTGGAGTCCAATAACATCTGGACACTCCCATGTTGCATGCCTCTGCTTTAGACAAATGGGACAAACCTCCCATCCTCCTGACCTTGAGGGGCCCCCAGGTAAGACAAGTAAGAACAACTGGAGGATTTTCCTCCATCCAGTTTGTCATGACACACTTATACTTTTCTCTAGCAATCTGTTCTACCCACTGAGTAATAGTGGGTTAAAAAGAAAATGGGCCTTTGTTGTAACTATGCAAGTATGCACAAACACCTTTCCTTAAAATAAATGTGTGTGTAACTGCTATTTGTTGATGACACTACTATATTATGATGAATTGAAACAAATCACAAGAAATGCTTGCACAACAGGGGTTGCCAGCATGGTGCCCCCCATCTGCTGTGGACTACAATTTCCACAGTTTTCAAGCACCAAAGTCAATGGTCAGGGGGGATGAGAGTTATAGTCCACAACATCTGGAGGGTGCCATGCTGGCTACCCCTACTGTGATCTTCTTCTGAGGCCCTTCTCCAGGTCCCCTCTCTGAGGGAGGCTTGGAGGGTGGTGACAAGGGAGAGTACCTTTTGAGTTGTGGATCCCCATCTGTGGAACATGCTCCCCAGTGAGGTCCACCTAGCACTTTTGTTGATACCTTTTCGGCACCAGGTAAAGAAATCTTTTTTCACCAGGGTTTTGATAGACTAACCAATGAGATTGTTTGTTATCCATGTGATGCCAAAGCTTCCTGTGGCTTTAGGGGGGTGGTTGTTTTTGTTGTTGTGTTTATGGTATAATATATTTATTTCGGTTTTTAACAGCATTGTAAGTCACATGGAGATCTTTGGGTAACAAGCAAATAATAATAACAATAATATATAATTCCCCCCTTTAAATGGGTCTTTGGCCCTTGCTAAATCTCACCTCCTTCCTAGTAAAATATATTTGTTCTTCCAGCACTTGAAAATGGATATTGTATTTCTGTGAACTTACATAAACATGCTATATTTTATTATGTTTCCTGTATTGATTTGCTTGTTTTATTTTATAATGGTTTCTGATTTTGTATACCACATAGATATAATTTATATGATCTGGTATAAAAATTGAATGAATGAATAAATTGCATATCTTGGCTAGGAATTGGCAAAATCTGCCTTTTTTTTGTTTTTTTGTTTTTCCAGTCTTAAGTTCAGTTCTCCACATTTCCATATAACTGCAAAACAAAAAACAAATTTAAAAAGTCCTCAGAAAAACGCACCAGCATTTTAGCACAAATATCTCCTAATATACACATGATTCTATGCAATTTTGCATAATATATACTTTTTTGCTAAGCAATATTCTCTAATATAAGCTTCACCAATGTATGCATTTTTATGTACACTTTACCTTAGTATGTGCATTCTTGTACCTATTACTTATGTGAAGAACTGCACTGCAAAATTCAGAGAAGCACAACTTTTGAAGGATGGCTGTGCTTTGATTTGGAAAGTACAAATTAGAGCCCTCTTCAAGTGTTCACTTTCCTTGTGAAATGAGGAAGGGCACACTGGCACATCATGCTCCTCTCCTTTGAAGCCCTCCATCAGTTGAAGGGTGAACGTTTGAAGCAAGGAGACTTCTAGAAGCTCTATGTGTGCTTTAGAACCCTGATTATGCAGGCTTCTCAACTGTGCAGGGAGCTTCCAAGAGGAGAGGAAGGTTCTCACTGCAAATGTTCACCCATCAGCTTATGGAGGGCTGCAAAATAGGGGAAGGACAAGTGCCAGAATGAATGGGGCTTGCCCCGTTCTCCCACAATACATGAAGGGAGGGAATGCCTGAAGAGGGCTTGAGATGTATCTGGAGACTAGGCCTTAATCGAATGGTATCCCTGAGGGTACCATCAGGACAAGGTCTGTCTATATGTGTATGTGTGTGTTGGCGGGTGTTAGTCAGGTAGAAGTGGCCAAGTTTAGGAACATAGGAATTATTATTATTATTATTATTGATGATGATGATGATGATTTCTTCAGTTTATTAGCTGCCGCTCATGATAAGATCCCAGGATGGGTTACAACAACTTAAAATGCAATCTCAAAATAGTCTAAAACAAGCAACAGTCACAAGAACAGGGTGGGTCCTGAAAAGTACATCTCAGTTGTCAAAAGTCAGAGTAAAGAGGTGTGTCTTCATCGTGCAACGGAAACTACATAATGAAGATGCCACATAGTAACAAAAGAATCCGGTTGATACTGAGTCAGGCCATTGGTCCATCTAGTTCTGTATTGTGGGCACTGATCATCAGTGGCTCTCCAGAGTTTTAGGCAGGGTTTCCTAGCAGCTCCATTTGGAGATGCCAGGGATTGAAGCTGGTGCCTTCTGCATACAAAGCAGAGGTTCTACCACTCAGCTATAGCCCTTCCTTATAACTATAGCTATCTGTGTCAGTTGGTGGCTACTGCCCAGATGCACCTCCTTACCCTAGCCTTTGACACCTGAGATGTGTGTTTTGGAGACCTTGTACTGAGTCATATTATTTGGTCCATCTTAACTCAGTCTAGATTGGCTGGCAGTGGCTCCCCCAATGTGCAGATGAGGAACATTCTCAGGACCAGGAGATGTCAGGAAATGAACCTGGCACCTTCTGCATACAAAGCAGAGGTTCTACCACTCAGCTATAGCCCTTCCTTATAACTATAGCTATCTGTGTCAGTTGGTGGCTCCATGTCAGTGGGATCAACTCTGGGTTTTAGTACCTTGGACAGCTCTTTGGAAGATCAGACTAAAACCTGGAGTGGATCCCACTGCCCCACTGACATGGAGCCACCAGCCACCACTGATAGTTATTCTCTTTTCTGCCTCTTGCCTCCTGCTGTTCCTAACTGACATCAATTTTCCAGGCAGAGATCCATTAGCTGGAGAAGTCAGAGACTGAGATCTTCTGCTTAGAAGCATTTTCATATTTATTTAATACATTTAAGGCCCACTTTTCTATAGTGAGCTATATTCAAGGCACCTAACAAAAGATTTTTTTTCTTTGTAAAAGTTAGTAAAATGTTAGCATTATTCAGATCACAATTATTTGTTTGCTTTAAAAAAGTATACCCCTCTGTTTTTTATACTCAAAGTAGCTTTCAGAAATATGTTCAGAAAATACATAAACGATAGTAAATTGATCCAGATTACTTAAAAAAAAAGTTTCATATAACAAATCCAAGATGAGGAATTCAGCATAAATACAGAGCAATAAAACTCAACTGCAATAAAGAAAAGCTTACAAAACTTGTATCAGCACATAGAAGACCAATTACACCAGAGGTGAGGAGCTTGTGATTATCCAGATGTTCCTGGACTACCCATCATACCTGACAATTGGCCAGGCTGACTGAGGATGATGGGTGTTAAATTCCATCAGTGTCTGGAAGGGCTCCATGCTCAAATACTTTATTACAACATTCCCTTTCCTTTTCTTCCAGCCTGTGAGTATTGATAAACTTTGCCAGGAGTTGCTAAAATCCTCCTGGGGAAGCAGGGTATGCATCCCTGTCTTGGTGATGCTTCTCCTCAGATTCCCCATCCATAGTTGGATAGCTCAATGAGGCAAGCACTGACGGCTAAAAGCTGGCTTGAATAAATGCATTTAAGAGGTCATCTATATACAGGAAGGGAGGGAGCCTGGTGGACCTCCCCAGGCAAGCCATTCCATTTTGCTGTCACCATCAAAAAAGGCCCTGCTAGACGAGGCACATAGTTGGGCCTCTGCACCTTGATGCATAAGGAACAAGATGAACGATGACCCCTCATCTCCTCATGGTGTCCATGGATCAATATGAATAAGAAAAGAAAGCAGCTGACCCGCATCCAAGTAATAGTATAGCCTCTCTTTCAGAAGATGCTTTTTCTGTAAACGGAACGTCACCATCTAAATGCAATCTGTCGTTTGTTTTCTATTACAGTAGTTAGGGAGGCTACGCACCACCAGTTGCTTTATTATGAAACAGTGCTGGTGTTTTATAACTACAGTTGTTTATGGAAGGGGGGGGGAATATATTTTTAAGAGTCTGTCTCATAACACATAGACCCCTCTCCAAACAGATGGTCCAACAGTTGTGACAAAACTATTCATAACCTAAAAGTAGCTTTTTCAAAGACAGATTGTTCTCAATTTACATGTAATTCTTAGTAAGGTGCTAATTTTGTAGCCACCGTCTCGTTGCAAAGTCTTTCAACTCACAGTATTACTTTAAAAATCCCCATTGGACAAGGTCCATGCTTAAGTGTATCAGCTTGTAAATGAGAGCCAAGATGCAGTAGCACTCAGTAGGGCAGCGTTGCCTACCTGGTATCCAGACAATGAGTGTTGCTGCCACTTACCAAGATGGAGGGGGGCAGTGGTGTCACAGTGGCTGCATGGCAGCTATGTGCACACATAGCGTTCCTCACTCTCTGAGCCTCAACCTTCCTCCTCTTGGTAAGTGGTAGCAACACTTGGTATCCAGAAGCCAGGTATGCAACACTACCCCACTTTCATTGCCCCGCTGACCACTACTGCTGAGATTAAAGGAGTCAGTACAACTTCTGAGCAGTGTTGAAAAGAGCCCACCCCACTGGCAACATTTTTAGAGGGGTTCCAATAGGAATGCAAGTGTAAGAGCAAACGTTATGCTAATATATGAAATGCTGCTGCCTTCACTCTCAATTAGCTTTGTTTCCTTCAGTGATGTCATCACGGAACCATATTTGATTATCCACGCAGTGTTATGACATAATATGCACAATATGATCCCTGGTTGGCTGAGAAGACCATGCAAATTCAAATTCCTCCCCCACCACATGCACTCTTGTTGACCTCAATAGCAAAACAGGTGAATATTTAAGGAATAAAAAAAGGATGATGGTTTACTGCACTCAGCATCTTGTATGTGGCAAACAGAACAAGATATGTCATGAATAGGAATGAAAATATCTGTCCCTTTCAGTTCTCGCATTTTTTTCATCTTTCCAATCTTCAGTTCTCCACATTTTGCAGCAATTTGCAAAATAAATATTTTAGTGCAAATTCGCCTAATAAACACATTTTATATGCAGCTTTAGCTAAAGTACACATTTTAGCAGACAATTAATGCATATTGCATGCTATTTCCATTAAATATATTCATTCTATGCTCTTTGCCATAATATATGCATTTTTATAAACATTGTTTGGTTGGAGAACTGAATTGCAAAATTTGGATAAGTGCAAATTTCAAAGGATGGCTGTGTTTTGGTTCACATATTGTTTCGGAAGTGAGAATTTGATAGATTTGACCTTAAATACAAACTGAATTGAATGTCAGCCCCATCTCTAGAGATGGATGAATCTGTCAGTATTTGTTTCTCTCAGGATCTCATTTTTCAGCTTTATGTTCTGCATCAGTTTGCTATTTTTTGTAAGTGTTCATGAAAATTCATCAGCATTCTAGTGCAAATTTGGGGGCTGTAGTTGGGGAAGGGCCATAGCTCAGTGACAGAGCATCCACCTTGCATGCAGAAGGTCCCAAGTTTAATCACCAGCATCTCCAGGTAGGGCTAGGAATGTCCCGTATCAAAAATCCTGGAAAGTTTCAGCCAATCATTGTAGACAATATTGAACTGGATGGACCAACGGTCTGACTCAGTATGAGGCAGCTTTTCCTATGCTCCCAACGTACACATTTTTGCAAGCAGTTATCCCTAATATAATGCATTGCTATGTTATTTTCATTAATATTTGCATATTAATGCACACTTTCCCCTAATATACACATTCAGGATGCTTCATGGGAAGCAATTCAATAATAAAATAAATAAATAAATCATTTCCTTACACATTCTTTGGTTAGAGAACTGCATCACAAAATTCAGAGAAGTGTGAATTGCAAAGGAAAGCTGAATGTCAGTTCATCTATTGTTTTGGAATGTGCAGATTAGATAGGGCTGCATTAAAATCCAAACTTACTGCATTTCTCCAAGATTCCTAATCACAACCAGCCATCTGTCTCCAACAGGGGACAGCCAAATATTTCAAGTTAGGTCAAGACAGGCAAAATAGCAGCAGCTCTCTCTGTTGGTCCTGGTGTATTTGATGTTCTTTTGAAATTCCTCAGAACCTCCATATTTCACTTTAGGCAAATTCCAGTGGGTAGGACAGCAACATGGTGATGTGTAGGTCCCAGAGCTTGGAAAAGTTACTTTTTTAAACTACAGCTCCCATCAGCCCCAGCCAGCACGGCCACTGGATTTTCCAAGCTCTGTAGGTCCCCCCCTTGAGATGTTTCACTTTTCTTTCCAAACTCATTTGCCATTCCTAGAACTTTTTTCTCATATTATCTTGGAGAGACATGAGTGAAAGGGGGTGAACCCTTGGCAAAACGAGGGGTAAAGTTCAGGGGGCAGAGCTTGCCACTCATCTCTAGAGTTCATTTTGGTGACTGCCAGCATTTATTTTCTCCCCTGCTCCCCCCCTCACCCTCAAGATCAACGTAACACAATGGCCACATTCACACCAGACATTTATTCCACTATTATTGCACTTTAAACAGCCATGGCTTCACTCAAAGGATCCTGGGAAGTGTAGCTTGTGAAGGGTGCTGAGAGTTGTTAAGTGACTCCTATTCTCCTCACAGAGCTGCAAATGTCAGAGTGGCTTAACAATCAATCCCTCTTCCCAGGGAACTCTGGTTGTTGTATTATTATTATTTATTATATTTATACCCCAACTTTCTTTTCATGATAGAAACCCAAGGAGGCTTTCATATGGTTCCCAGGTGGTCTCCCATTTTTGCACTCAGGTCCTGCTTGCAGGCTTCCCACGGGCATTTGGTTGGCCACTGTGAGAACAGCATGCTGAACTAGATGGGCCATTAGCCTGATTCAACAGGCTCTTCTTATCCCACCTTTTCTCCAAGGAGTTTGTGGCAGTAGACACGGTCCTCCCTCACCTATTTTATCCTCACAACAGCCCTGTAAAGTATGCTATGCTGGGAGAGAGTAGGGATTTGAACCTGGCTATCCCAGATCCTAAGCTAACACCCTAAACACTACATACACACATGTGTGTGGTCATCTCTTGATAACCACAATATCCAGCAAGGACTTGCACATCTGAATGAGTGATTATGGAGATAACATGCCATCAATCAGGAGTAGGACACCTCGAGCCGGTGAGCCAAATGTGGCCCTCCAGGCCACTCTATATGGCCCTCAAGACTGTCCCTCGTCAACCCCGCTTCATGCCCTCGGGTGATTTTACCTGGCTGCAATATGTCCTTGAAATGTGATAATGCCTCTTGCTTGCCTGGATGGAGAGGTCTGGGGGGGAGGCAGGGGGAGCAGAATCCTCTTCCTTCTTCATGACTGGCATGTAGCCCAACTGTACAAAGGTAGTATCAGTTGCTCCACCCACATTTGCCTCCAGTATTACCCACCACTTATATGCAGCTCCGAGAAGGTTGCCCAGGCAGGAATGTGGCACCTGCAAGGAATAGAACTTGGATGTCTCCTTGCATCACCTCAAATGCAACAGAGTCAGATCAGACATTCAGTTGCCAGTTGGCAAACAATATGCATGCAGGAGCAAATAGTCCTTCCTGTCCCAGACAATAATAAAGATTTAATGTCTGCCTCCTCTTGCACGCACACAAACATGCTTCTCTGCATAATACATCAGTTGGCTCAAGAACATGAGGAACATCAAGATAAGAACCTCCACCCTAACCCAGCCATCTCCCCCTCCCTTAAAAATGCAATAACTGGCTGTCGTCACCACTTTTTTTTCATCTGAGCAGCTGGTAACAACTTGTTATTGTAATACTTTCCTAAGGCAACAATTTTGACCAAATAATATCCTACCGTAGGGAGATGTGCAGACTGATAGTGCATTCAAGAGGTAGGGATGAAGCACAAGGATGCGGTCGCTTTTTGTATAGCAATTTATTCGCAGGGAGGAAGAAGAAAAATAGCAACATTCTGCTTGCCTGCCATTCCCTTTTTACATACTTCTTGCTTCTTGGGAATTAAATGGGCAGCGGAGGGCCTTTAATCAGTTCTGTTGCTGTCGTCTGAAGCAGGGGTGTAGTGGTTCAGGGTCTCAGAGGGTCTTAGACCTTTACTTTTTGGGGAGCAAGGTCCCAGCAGGGTTCCTATGTCTCCAGCATCCCACAAGCCAATCAGTATGTTAGCCACTGAGAAGAGTCTTCTAATGTGGTTCCTTGTCCTTTCCTTCTGATTGGAAGCAATCAGAGTGAAAGGAGGTGAGTCAGCCACAGAGAAGATGCTTTTCAGTAGCTAACACTCTCCCTTTTCATGCTTATTGGCTCCTAGGGTTGTCCTTTGTTGTAGGAGAAGGCATTAATAAGGATCTCATTCTCAACCTCACGGAAGAAAAAGAGGTAGTGGTAACTGTGACCCTGCACTTCTGAATTTGCCACTGCGTTACTGGTCTGAAGCCAAATGTGTGGGGCTGGGAAATTGCCCTACCCTCTCAGCAGACACAAGAATGGCCCCATCCACAGTATATGTTTACAGCAGTGGCATACCACTTTAAACAGTCACTGCTTCCTCCAAATAATCCTGGGAACTGTAGTTTGTTAAGGGCGCTGAGAGTCGTTAGAAGACCCTTATTCCTCTCACAGAGCTACAGTTCCCAGAGTGGTCTAACAATCAATCCTTTTTCCCAGGGAATCCCTGAGAATTATAGCTCTGTGAGAGGAAGAGGGGTCTCCTAAGAACTCTCAGCACCCTTTGCAAACTACACTTCCCAGGATTCTTTGGGGGAAGGCATGACTGTTTAAAGTGGTACGAGACTGCTTGAAATGTATAGTACAGATGGAGCTGATATCAAAAGAAAAAAGGGGTTGGCAGGAAAAGCTCCAGGTTTTAAGCTTTGTTTTGACACGTTCTTGGCCCCTAACCACCCCACAACATCCCAGCTTCTTTCTTTGTACATACTTTCTTGGGTACGACCTTCTCCGAGTTTGATCGTTTGACTACAGAGTAGGTCAGGGATAGGCGGCCATATTAAATAATAATGAGCAGACTGGAGAAAGATGGAAAACCTCACTGAGTATTTACAAGAGCTCTGATGTGCAACTGGGAAGTTCTTACAGCTAAGTCCAAAAGCATACTCCAGGAATGAGCAGTTTGATGTAAATGTTACCTTTAGCAAGGGATGATTTAGCAAGGGGGTTCCAAATGGCCTGGTCTTGTTTCTGAAGTGGAATCAATGCATTAGGCATCTCTGTTCCATTTTTAAAAAACTATTTACAGCTTTATTCTGCCTTCCTGCCATTTAAGGATAGCCCATGTGGTGCTCTCCAGATGTCATTAGATTACAACTCCCATCATCCCTAACCTTTGACCAAGCTGATGGGAGTTGGAATCCAGCAACATCTGGAGGGCACCATGCTGGTTACCCCAGTTTAGGTCTTCAATACAAACCGGTTTTGAATCAAATTGTTTTCCATCACAGATGGGAAGGGTTCACCTTCTGTTATTAATCATGATCTCTCTGATCTCTTTGTCATTAATCAGGATCTGAAGATCTCAGAGGCAATTTTCACAGCACACCACATTAATTCACAATGGAAACATTTATGTAGTATTCACAATAGTGACAAACAGGATTAACCTGAGAACATTTGAAGGTCAAGGTTGGCTTCAATTATTATGTCTTATTATATAAAATCATAAAATGACTTACCACTGAAGAAGGTTTACATTTGATGCTCTTTTTTTAACACAGTCTACCTTCAAAATTTGCACTTATTTGGATTTTGTGATACAATTCAAGAACCAAACAATGTTTACAAAAATGCCTATATTAGGGGAAAGTGTTCATAAAAATGAATATATGAGTGAAAATAGAATGCAAAATGCATTACATAATGAGAAATAGCTTGCAAAAATATTCACATTAGTCAAAACTGCCTACAAAAATATGTTTATTAGGAGGAATTTGCACTAAAATGCTGGAGAATTTTCATGAGATTTTTTTTTAATATCATAAATTGCTGTGGAAACGTGAACTGAATTTAAGACTGAAAAAATGAGAAACTGAAAGAACTGAAACTGACAGATCTTTCCATCCCTAATCTGCACTACACATTTAAAGCAGGATCATACCACATTAAACAATCATGGGGTTCCCCAAAGAATCATGGGAACTGTTAAGGGTGCTGAAATTTATTTGGAGATGCCTATTCCCCTCACAAAGAGGAATTTTTCAGAATGGTTTGATTCCCCTTTCAAAGGAACTCTGGAGAACTGTAGCTCTGTGAGGAGAACAGAGGATCTCCTCACAACTTTCAGCACCCTTAATAAAATACACAAACTTAACAAACTACATTTATGAGAAACCATGACTGTTTAAAGTGGCATGATACTGCTTTAAATGTATAGTGCAGATGGAGTCTTAGTCATGTTTTGAAAGCAGACCTATTGATGTCCATGGGACCAAATCTGGATCCAACCCATTAAAACAATTCAACAGATTAGGTTATAAAACAATGAAACCATTCAATGCAACACCATAGATAAATGCCATTGTGACTAATAAAGGTCTCTGAGGTGGCTCATCACACATTTTTAAACATCACAATAAATATACCAAACATAAAAAATAATGCAAATATATAAAACCATCAGAATCCATCGCAGGGGGGGGAAGTCACACCAAGAAAGGTGCAAAAAAAAAGTGCTGTCAAAGTCTTTAGTATGGCAAACATTTTAAGAACTTCATGTTCATGGGAACACAAGAAAGCTGCCTTCTTGAGAGTCAGTCCATGGGCGCATCTAGCTCAGATTGTCTACAATGACTAGCAGTGACTCTCCAGGGTTACAGACAATGAAGGTTCCTTTCCAGCTCTACCTAGAAATGGAACAATCCTTTTATGGACAGTTTTCCACCAATTTATTTCTACTGCATTCAAAGAGTAAAGGCTGATTTGGAGGCAAGGCATGTGTGCATTCCCCCCCCACACACACACACAGGGCCATCTACAGAGAATGTGTGAACATATTTTCTCAGTAAAAAACACCATCATCAGCCACTTAGAGATGATAAAAATCACATGCATAATTGTCACAATTAAGTGTCTAGTGATGCACCTGGCAATATTTGCATCAATTAATACTTCTTCTTCAGTCCTCCTGTGTGTTAGCCTTTTCTCTTCCTCATATCTTAAGATGACTTCCCTAATTTTCTTAGAGGAAAAGCATTCATTTGCACTTCCTTTACACTCCAGTTTGTTGGTGTGATCTGATTATTAGAAACGGGGGGTGTTGGTGGAAGAAACTACTGGGCAGAACTGTTTGCAGGGCGAGGCTGCTATTATAGCCATGCAACTTTTAATCCTGTTAAGCATTCTGGATAACTCAAAAGCTTGTCACTCTTTTGTGCCATTTCTGTTGGTCTTGATGTAGATATTGCACAGCTGTGGATTTCTGAGGTTTTTATTTGTGGACCAACACTGCCTTTCTTGATTTCAGATTTCTGTTTGATGGTTCCAAATACCCTGCACAGCAATTATGCCGCCCCACAAGATCAGCCACACAGGGCCTTCTCTCAGTCCCGCCAACTAAAACAGCTAGGTTGGTGGGGACAAGAGAGAGGGCATTCTCAGTGGCGGCCCCCACTCTCTGGAACTCCCTCCCGTATGATCTTCGGCATGCCCCTTCCCTGAATGTATTCCGCCAGGCCTTGAAGACCTGGCTTTTCAGACAGGCCTTTGGGACTTCCGGGGAGGGTTAATCACTATGATAAATTGCCTAGTACTCTGAACTGTCATTGTTTATAGTTTTATAGTTTTATCGTTGTATTGTTTTATTATGATGTATTTTATTGAAACAAAGATGTATGTCGCCTAGAGTGGCCATTGGCCAGATAGGCGACACAGAAATTAAATTATTATTATTATTATTAATAATAAAACAATTAGATTGACCAAACCCTTTTAAAATACAACATAAAGCACCCAAATTAAGACAATGGATTAAATTATGATTTTAACAAATCCTAAGGAAAAAACAGTTATCAAATTTCCTGTAAGGTATGACACAGTATTCAAGGTTTCACTGAAATTTAAGGAACTGTCTCCCTAAGGAGGGTATTCCTTAACCACAGAAAAGCCTCTGGGAACCTCCTTGTTCCATTCTGCTCATCTTATGACACAGAACAGGGTTTCAAGGAGATTTACCTGGGGCATGCATCAACCAACATCAAGCAGTAGGGAGCTACAAGTGCAAAACTCCATCACAGGCTGTACAGGACCAGGGACAGCTCCCACTGACACTATCTGGGGAAGGGCTTTAACTCAATGGAAGGGCACCTGCTTTGCATGCAAAAGGTCCCAGGGTCAATCCCTGGCATCTCCAGGTAGTGCTGAGAGAGACTCCTACATGAAACCCTGGAGAGCTGCTGTCAATCATTGTAGCCCAGTCTTCTTTAATCTTCAGTCCCCAGAAGTTGTTGGACAACTCCGATCAACCCCAGCTAGCTTAGCTGATGGCTAAGGATGGTGGGAGTTGTAGTCCAACAACTTCTGAGGACCCAAGGTTGTAGAACAATGTTGTAGGCAATATTGAGCTAGACGGGCCAGTGGTCTGCTTCAATATGAGACAGTTTTCTACGTGAGACGTAGTGCTTTCACAGGACCTTGGCTCAGCCAAGTATTTAAATAATGAATCAGACTGTGATTGCTCAAGCCCTACCCCATACCTAAGAGCTAGCAGCAATTTAAATGGACATGAAATCAATTTAAAACCAAAAACATATAAAAACAAACAGTACACAATACATAAATTGCCCATCCAGCAACATATTAATAAGTGCAACCCATTCCACTAAATTATGAACACCAGCAAAGGAGGCTTAGTTACCAAATGCCCAAGAGAACAATTCACTAGTAGGAAAAAACCTTGTGGTTTCAGAACGTAGCCAACAGATATTTCTATCAAACTTCAAAAAGCAGGGAAATTGGGCTGCTATAGTGAATGTACCAGGGCAGCAGAAAACCTGACCTCCTCTCTGAGATATTGTACTGCCCTACAAATTAGTAAAAATGCAAACACAATTTGGGTATGTCTTTCACAGTCTAATCCACTTCCTGTGTAGCTTGGAAGAATTTGGTAACATGGCAACACCTGCAATCAGCTCAAATAACAGAAACAAGACATGTGCTGTGCTGATCTTGTTTTAGCAGAGAGGAAACAACAATATTAAGACAATTGATATAGTTCAGATAGTCTCTTTAAATATGTCTGACTTACTTTGCAATTTTAGTGACGTTTCCTATAGTAAATCATTTTCTTTTGCTTCTGTTTCTGTGAATATGTGAAGTACAGCAACACTTTGCAACACTAAAAACAAGCTCCAAAAACAATTGTGGAATAATGGCACTGACTGTTCTGCCATAGTTTCCAATGGACATGAGGAGTGTCTCAATTTGCATAAGATGAAACAGTTGGAGGTGAAATATATTCTAGCAAAATTCTAGGTGTGCTCTATGTTTTTAATTCACCACGTCCACCTTTCCTTAAGTGGAGTAGTTTACGCCTAGCAGGCTGAAAACATGCATCTTGGGCAGGCCAAGTTTATTTTTTCCAACAGCTAGATTCATTGCTTAAGTAGCAGCATATTGTAATCAGTCTGATTTTACATCAAATTGCAGGTTCAGATTCAATTGTTAATGCTCCCAAAATAAAAATAGAGCATAACACAAAAGGCTGTCTTCCCCATCATATGACATTGACCAGTGAAAAGGCTTTGAAATTAATACAAATAATTTTGACACAGATTTCTTGCTTGCTGACTTCCCGTGAGCTTCTGGTTGGCCACTGTCAGGACAGGATGTTTTGTTTTGTTTTAATATGCTGCCATACCTTCCTGTGGCTATGTGGGGATGCTATTGTTATTGTTTTGTTGTTGTTTATAGTTATGTTTTTATAGCAGGTTGTATTTGTTTTTGTTTTAACATTATATAATTCACTTGGGGACCTTCAGGTATCAAGTTAATTTATTATTATTATTATTATTATTATTATTATTATTATTATTATTATAATGTTGGACTAGATGGGTCTGTGGCCTGATCCACCAGTGTTCTTCTTTATGTCCTGCCTCTGTCCATTTTGGCTCTTCCCCCACCCCACCCCCCATTTTTTAATCTCTATTAACATAGGCTGGGACTAAGGATGGGTGAGAAATTCAATTTAGTTTGCATTTAAAGAGAAATTTTCAAACCCACACTTTCTGAAACAACATAAGAACTGACACACAGCTGTAAACCACCCAGAGAGCTTCGGCTATGAGGCGGTATATAAATGCAATAAATAAATAAATAAATAAATAAAATAATTCTTCAAATTCACACTTATCTAAATTTTACAGTGCTGTTCTCCAACTAACCAATGTTTGCAAAAAAATGCATATGTTAGAGGGAAGCTTGCATAAAAATGAATGTATTTGTGAGAATAACGTACGAAAATGCATTACATTAGGTGAAACTGATTTCCAAAATGTGTACATGCGCCAAAACTGCCTACAAAAAATTGTTTTAGTAGGAGAAATTCTCACTAAAATGCTGGAGAATTTTCATTAGGATTATTTTTTAAAAAAAAAATGACAAATTGCTGTGGGAATGTGGAGAATTGAATTTAAGACTGGAAATACGAGAAACTGACAGAACCAAAATTGACAGATCCTTCCATCCCTAGCTGGGACTGATCACTTGCAGAAGGCGTCCTCCTCCCACTGCTCCCATCATTCGGTCCACCCATCCTCCTTCTCTTCCCCAGCATTCCTCCCACTCTGCAGTTCATTGCAAGACTCTTGCGCCCTGGGCTTGCTATGCAGTAGCAGCCACACTTCCTCCTCCCTCTGCCCTCCTCTCTCCAGCAAAGGAAGGAATTCCCAGAAGGCTGCTCTGGGGAACAAGAGCAAGGTCACTTTTAAAACACCTTTAAAGTACCTGACTTCCCCCAAGAATCCTGGGAATTACTGTCTACCTTTCACAGAGCTACAATTCCCAGCACCATTAACAAACTATAGTACCTGCGACTCTTGGGGGAGAGCCATGTGATCTAAATGTATGGTGGGGATTTGACCCAAGCAAGCAGGATTTGGAAGCCTTCATGAAATTCAGCCAGGGGCACTATAGAGAAACTCCAATGCACTGCCTGGAGCCGGGACTTGGAGTGGGGTGCTATATGTTTTCAGCCCCTTGACTAGGCTGCCATTCAGAGGGGAAGACATCATTTGTGCACACACAGAGATTTTATCTCAAGCAGTATTTTGCCAGCTTGGTGCCCTCTAGCTGTTTGGGACTACAGTTCCCATCAGCCCCATCTAGGATAGCCAATTGTCAAAGAAGTGAAAAAAAATCAGAAGGGCAACAGCTTGGCAACAGCTGTCTTTGAAAGTACTTTTAGAGACACTCTCCCAAGTGCTTTTCATAAAACCCCTACAGTTCACAGCTGTTTGAGGGTCAGTCCGGCATGAATGCTTTTTTCCTGGGACAGAGTAATAATTAAAATGTCCATAATTAAAAAACGTAATAAAACAATCCCATTAAAACGTAAATATCCATAATTAAAGCATGCAATAAAATTGCATGCATAGACCCACTGGGAACATTCCCTAATTTAAAACTTTCATGCAAAACCATTCAACTGACTTTAGAATCTCAAGAAGTTAAAAGAGCCTCAGAAGTTTGACTAGGTTAGGGGACCTTCTGGGAGGGATCTGTTCAGGAAACACAATCGAGTGCATTCAAAGATGGAGTGCACACAGACCGACCATCAAGTGAAGCTATGGTACTCGGCTTTGTAGAAAAATCCAAACAAGTCATTTAAATTAAAATTCTGTCATCTTGCTATCCCAGTCTCTTTCATTCTGACAATAGACCCATTTAAAATATCCTGCAACAACATGAAACAAAATGTGAGGACTGGGTTTTTTTTTCTTTTTCTTTTTAAAAATCTATTTGCTGGAAATTGTCATGGCAATACCCTAGATTTCTCAGAAAGTTGGATCCTGTTTAGCAAGTCACTTTATTTCTCCATCTCTTAACTTGTCTCGGTTCTCAGCCATAATGATAATTCTTTATGTGACTGTCAGCCCTCCGCATTGTGACAGCTTAAATTAATGTTTTGATGTTTTTTCTCGTTGCAAGAACACAACAAAGGAGACAACTGCCAGGGATGGGACAGAAGCAGTGGGAATGTAAAGCAGGCATAGCACACCCCAATGCCAGAAGGAATCATTTCATTTTTATTACCTTGTTAATAAGCTTTTGCCATATCTAATCCTTAAGGGTTGGTTTTTTTTTAAAAAAAACCAACTTCTTCCACCTGCCACTGAAGCATTTGGCTGCATCAGGAAAATATTCTGTGTCCTGGAGGGAACCAGCAGCACAATTGGGACTATTTAGTCCAACTGGGTCAGGGAAGTTCAATACCAAACTAGGCTGATTTAGACTTTCGCATTACACAAGCAAAGGAGCAAAAGCTTTGGGGGATTAGCTGGCTTCTGCAATTGAATCATAACAGCTCTTGTTCATGGCTGAAATTCTTTCTCAAAATGAATGTATGTTCATCTCGTCTGTTATATATATACACACACACTAAAAAAAAAATTAAGACGATCAAGTAACAAGAGTGCACAAAGGATTTCCTTTCTTTTCTTTTTAAGCCAGCAAGGCTGGCCCTAGTTTTAGGGGAACTTTTTTTTTCAGTCCAAGGGCCACATTCTCCTCTGGACAACTTTCTGGGGACCACATGCCAGTGGTGGGTGGTGTCGGAGACAAAATTAGGAAGAGCGTTCAATGTGGATTTTAGCTTTGTTCAGTAGGCAAATTTCTATAAACACTCACACACCCTTCTCTATCCTACAGCCAAGACCACCAAGAGGCATGATCACAGTTTGAGGACACACCCCTGCCAGGAAAAAACACCCACAAAGGGTGCAAAGCAGAGCTGGTAAGGGGTGTGGCTTAAGAGGCTGTTTGGCCTGGAGAAAGTCCTGATGGACAGAGGTCTGCATTTGGCCCCTGGCTCTGAGGTTCACCATCCCTGCATTAGGCAGAGTGAGAAAACCATGAGGCATGCCCTGCCTATTCCTCCTGAGCGCCAGCCATTTCCCTCTGGTGGCACGCATCACCTCTCCTAGACCATTTCATCTGGTCTGCTGCCTCAGATCTGATGAAGGATACTGTTCCATCACTACTGTTGAAGGAAGATTCAGCTGCAAGCACGAGTGAGAGGAGAAATTCAATTCAGTTTTGCATTTCAAACCGAATCCATCAAATTCACTTTCTGAAACAATATGAGAACCGAAACACAAGCATCCTTCGAAATCTGCTCTTAATCAAATTTTGCAATGCAGTTCACCAACCAATGTTTACAAAAGGACATATGCAAGGGGAAAGTGTATATAAGAGTGAAAATAACATACTAAAATACTAATATGATGAGACATTGCTTGCAAAACTATGTACATTAGTCAATGCCACCTATAAAAATGAATATATTAAGAGAAATTCGCACTAAAATGCTGGAGGATTTTCATGCAGTTTTTTTTAAAAATTGCAGGATGCTGCAGAAATGTGTAGAACTGAATTTAAGATTGGAAAAGAAATGGTGTTTTCACTTTACTTTGTACTAGGGTTGCCAGGTTCTTGGCCTGAGACTGATCCTGTATCTTTAGGAGAAGAAAAGGTCAGCCAAGTGCAGGTGTTCTTGCAACTCTGTAATGGGAAAAACCACAAGGTGGAATTCTCCCTTCCCCCTGCACAACTTTTAAAGATATAGAAGACCTCTTGGTTGCCAGGCCCGGCCTCCAAGAGGTCTTCTTGCTGTAAAGAGTGCAATCCTATACACGTCCAGTGGCATCACTAGGGGGTTGCGGGGGGTGCGGACCACACCAGGTGACACCATCAGAGGGGGGTGACTCTCAGCTTTAATTTTTAAAAAAATTAAGTTTCTAGGTGGTCCAGTTGTCGAGATATACATCAAAACGACAGCCGCCCCCATTAAATCTTTTTTTAAACTACTGTATAGCACTTCGTAGCTTTAACCTCGCCCATTCAGGAATGCAGCCAATCAGTGAAGTGTTTGTTTGTTCTTTGGCAGTGTCTAGTAAACCTCATTGCAAGGCCAGAAAATGGTGGTCCCCCCCCCGTTTATCTGAAAATCTCATAAATTGGGTAAGTATATATATTTCAGTTTTTTCCCCTCTTGTGTATAGGAGTCAGATCCTGGGCAGTGTTTTCAAAACCTTCCCAATACTTGCTTTTGTGGGGGTAAAAGCATTGCTAATCCCATATCTCCAGAGTAAATCCCATTGAATTCAATAGGATTTACTTTTGAGTAGACATGGTTATGAATGTGCTGAAAATCAATGGGACTTTGGAGTTAATGTAAAAAAGAATTGTGTTTGTGTTGTCTTTCTGTCCCCCCCTCCTCCAGTCCTATTTTAAAGCAAGTAGGCAGGGCTTACTTAGGTATTACAGTTTTTATTCTGTAGGAAACAAATACTGATTTTTTTTAAACTAATACTGATTTTTCTGCAATGACCAACTGGTTTGACAATAAACTATTATATGGGCTGTATGTATTTATACATCTGCAGTGTGTGTGTGTAGTCTTTCCAACAACCCTGTGAGGTAGGGTTGGAAACCAAGGAAGCTCACAACAAGAAATAAAGCCATTTAAAATCAATAACCATAAAGCAAGAATAAACAGTTGGAAAACAGCCTAAAGAGGCATGATTCTGAATTTTGGGTTGGGTGAATGAAGTTTATTTATTTATTATTTGATTTATATCCTGTCCTTCCTCCCAGTATGAGCCCAGGGCGGCAAACAAAAGCACTAAAAGCACTTTAAAACATCATAAAAACAGACTTTAAAATATATTAAAACATCTTTGAAAATATTTTTTAAAAGCTTTAAAAAACATTTTTTAAAAAGAAAGAAAAGGCTTAAAAACATATTAAAAAAGCAATTCCAACACACACTCAGACTTGGATAAGGTCTCAACTTAAAAGAACAAGCTGAAAGAACAAGTTCCTTATCACTTGAGGCTGCCCATTTGGGGAAGAACATAGAAGATGGCGTCATAGGAGGCCAACGCTATAGTCGGAGCTCCGTAAGCCGAATTTTAATATCTAAGTTCACCGCCTCTAACATCTCTCGGGGGGCTCATATGTGAGTGGAGTTGTATAGTTCTTACCCCCTTACCTGATGAGGCTTATCTCCCTTACCATGAGGCGAGAGCGACGGTGGCGGCGAAAGAGCATTATGGAGGGCTGCCGGAGATTGGACTGCCTTCCTGCCTTTGACATAGAGGGCCGTGGAGAGCATCGCCCGGAGAGAGTGGCCGGAGATTGGACACAGCTTGCCTTCCTTGCCTTTGGCGTGAAGGGAGAACATCGGCCTGGCAGTGGTGAGAGCACCAAGGAGGGCGGCCAAGCTTTGGGCGCAGCCTGGCGGCGGTGGCGGAGAAGCACCACAGTGAGCGGCTGGGCGCAGAGGGGCTGTGGAGAGCCTTGGCCCGGCGGTGGTGAGAGCACCGCGGAGGGTGGCCAGGCTCTGGGCACGGCCTTGCGGTGGCAGCAGAAGAACGCTGTGGAAGGCGGCAGTAGGAGAACGTGAGAGACGGCGGCCGGGCGTGGAGGGGCTGTGAAAAGTGTTGGCCTGGCGAAAGAGCGCCGCGAAGAGCAGCCGGAGTGTGGGCGTAGCCTGGGACAGCAAGAGACCTGCCTCTCCTGCCTTGCCTTGATACGGAGGGCCGTGGAGAACATCAGCCCGACGGTGGTGAGAGCACCGAGGAGGGCGGCCAAGCTTTTGGGCGCAGCCCAGCGGTGGCGGGAGAGTGCTGCGGAGAGTAGACTGCTGTGGCCCGGCGGTGGTGAGAGCGCCACAGTGGGAGGCCAGGCTGTGGGCGCGGCCCAGCGGCGGCAGTGGGAAAACGCAGTGGAAGGCGGTAGTGGGAGAGTGCGAGAGAAGGCGGCCGGGCACAGAGGGGTTGAGGAGTGTTGGCCCGGCGGTGGCGAGAGAGCGCCGTGGGGAGCAGCCGGAGGGTGGGTGCGGCCCGGGACAGTGAGAGACCGGCCTCCCCTGCTTCGGAGTGGCTGTTCCCTGTCGGTGACGACACTACCTGCTCCATAGAGACTATCCAACATCATTAGACGACGAGGCTCTTTTGTTGGGCGAAGAGAGGCTTTGGCGTTCGTGCCTACTTGTATAGAGTGTGGGACTGTGTTGGTGTGTTTGTTTTTGAATGAGTGTTGGTGTGTATATGTGATTGTGTTTGATGTGAGTGTGTACACGTGTTTGTATATAAGTTTCATTATGTGCCTGGGGAAGAGGCTTTTTCACCAATCGGGGGGACTTGAGGGGGCCCCAATTAGTGTAGTGACGGGTAGAGGGAGGTATGGTGTTGTGCGAAGGACGTGCCAGGTAAGGGGAATGCGGCCCAGACATGTAGTGGCTGAGCCTTGTTCCGGTCTTTCTCACACCTGCAGGGTTGTTGGTTGTACTCTCAGCCAACCCTCGGATCTCCAGCTGCTGCTTTTAAATGCCAGATCTGTACATAATAAAAAAACCCTCGTCCATGATTTGGTTGTGGATGAGGCAGCCGATCTTGCATGCATAACCGAGACCTGGGTGGGTGAGCAGGGAGGAGTTAGTCTTTCCCAGCTTTGCCCACCGGGGTACTTGGTTCAGCATCATGGTAGATCCGAGGGTCGGGGAGGGGGGGTCGCTGTGGTCTATAAGAGTTCCATCTCACTCATCATGCACCATGTCCATGTAGTTACTGGCCTGGAGTGTTGGCACCTTGTGTTGGGTCAGAGGGACAGACTGGGAATCCTGTTGGTGTACCGCCCACCTTGCTGCCCAACGGCTTCCCTAACTGAGCTGACGGAAGTGGTCTCAGAGGTATTGCTGAGATCCCCCAGACTATTGGTACTGGGGGATCTCAACATCCATGCCGAGGCTACTTTATCCGGGGCGGCTCAGGACTTCATGGCTTCCATGACAACCATGGGGCTGTCCCAATATGTTAGTGGCCCAACACATGTGTCGGGGCATACTCTAGATCTTATCTTTGCTACTGGACATGGAGATGGTGATCTGGATGTGGGGAGTTTTACATCTCTCCCTTTGTCATGGACAGATCACGGCTTGCTGAAGTTTAGACTCACAGTGGCTTCTCCCCTCTGCAAGGGTGGAGGACCTACTAAATTGGTCCACCCCCAGAGACTAATGAATCCTGAAGGTTTTCAAAGGGCTCTGGGGGATTTTCCGGCTGATAAGACTGGCGCTCCTGTCGAAGCCCTGGTCGAACTGTGGAATGCGGAGATGACCCGGGCTGTTGACATGATTGCTCCTGCGCGCCCTCTCCTGTGTAGAGCTCATACAGCTCCTTGGTACACTCCAGAGCTGAGACCGATGAAACAAGATAGGAGACGGCTTGAGGGGAGGTGGAGGTGAACTCCCGACGGATGCAACTATGCGCTGGTAAGTGCCTCTACTAAGCTGTACTTAGGAGCGGTGAGGGTGGCGAAAAAACAACATTTTGCTGCCACTATTAAGTCATCTCTTTGCCACCCAGCGGAGCTTTTCGGGGTTGTCCGAGGGCTACTTCATTCTGGCCCTCAGGACATGGTTGAGTCATCAGTGGCCCACTGTAATGAGTTTGCTGGGCACTTCCAGAATAAGATCTTATGCATCCGCCGGGACTTAGACTCCCAGTTTACAGCAGCTGATCCAAATGAGGTGTCCGGAGCACAGTCTTGTCATGTTTTATTGGATGAGTTTCAGTTGGTTCAGCTCGAGGACGTGGACAAGGTGCTTGGACAGGTGCGTGCAACCAGTTCGGTACTAGATCCTTGCCCCTCTTGGCTAATAAAAACTAGCAGGGATGGAACAGCTGGCTGGGCCAGGGAAGTGATTAACGCCTCTTTACGAGAGGGAGTGGTTCCTGGCTGTCTGAAAGAGGCGGCAGTGAGACCACTTCTGAAAAAACCTTCCTTGGACCCAGAAAATTTCAACAGCTACAGACCAGTAGCGAATGTTCCAGGCGCTATTGGAAGAAACCGATTATCTAGATCCATTTCAATCGGGTTTTAGGCCCGGTTTCGGCACCGAGACAGCCTTGGTCGCCCTGTATGATGACCTATGTCGGGAGAGGGACGGAGGGAGTGTAACTCTGTTGATTCTCCTTGATCTCTCAGTGGCTTTTGATACCATCGACCATGGTATCCTTCTGGAGAGGCTCGCGGAGTTGAGAGTTGGAGGTACTGCTTGGCAGTGGTTCCGCTCCTACTTGGCAGGTCGCCTCCAGAAGGTAGTGCTTGGGGAACATTGCTCGACACCGTGAGCTCTCCAATATGGAGTCCCGCAGGGGTCAGTTCTGTCTCCCATGCTTTTCAATATCTACATGAAGCCGTTGTGTGCGGTCATCAGGAGTTTTGGAGTGCGTTGCCATCAGTACACTGATGACACGCAGCTCTACTTCTCTTTTTCATCTTCTTCAGGTGAGGCTGTCAATGTGCTGAACTGTTGCCTGGCTGCGATAATGGACTAGATGAGAGCTAACAAACTGAAGCTCAATCCAGACAAGACTGAGATGCTGTTGGTGGGTGGTTTCTCTGATCAGATGGTGGATATACACCCTGTCCTGGATGGGGTTACACTCCCCCTAAAGGAGCGGGTTCATAGTCTGGGGGTCTTTTTAGATCCTTCCCTGTCACTTGAGGCTTAAGTAGCCTCAGTGGCACGGAATGCGTTCTACCAACTTCGGTTGGTGGCCCAGCTACGTCCCTATCTGAGCAGGGAGGACCTTACATCAGTTGTACATGCTCTGGTAATCTCGCGATTTGTTTACTGCAATGCGCTCTATGTAGGTCTGCCTTCGAAGACAGTTCGGAAGCTACAGCTCATGCAAAATGCGGCGGCCAGATTAATAACAAGGACCAAGCGGTCTGAACACATAACACCTGTCCTGGCGCGCTTGCACTGGCTACCAATACGCTTCCGGGCCAGATTCAAAGTGTTGGTCTTAACCTATAAAGCCTTATATGGTGCGGGACCACAATATCTGTTGAAACGCCTCTCCCGATATGAACCTGCCCGTACACTGCATTCTACATCGAAGGCCCTCCTCTGAGTTCCAACTCATAGCGAAGCTCGGAGGGTGTCAACAAGAACTAGGGCCTTCTCTGTGGTGGCCCCCGAACTGTGGAATAGTCTCCCCAATGAGGTGCGCTTGGCGCCGACATTGCTATCTTTTCGGCGCCAAGTTAAAACCTTCCTCTTTTCCAAGGCATTTTAATCTAATTTTAATTTAGTTCTTAAGTTTGCTGTAATTGATTCTGATTTATTATTTTTATTTATGTTTTTGTTGTATTATATTATGGAATTTTATTGTTATATATTTGTATTCTTGTTGTACACCGCCCAGAGAGCTATGCTAGTGGGGCGGTATAAAAATTTAACAAATAAATAAAAATAAATAAATAGTTCTCTGCACACTTCCCAGTTTGAGTAAGCCCCATTGAATACATTGGGACTTGCTTCTGAGTAAACAAACATTGGATTGCACTATAAATATATTTACAGATTGTGTAATTCATAAACATATTTGAGAGTCATGTTTATATAAATATTTCTTCATACTGTGTCCCAATAAGTATCTGTTCTCACACTATGGTTTTAGATGATTTTTCCTCTACATTTTAAGTGTGCCCTTCTTCCTGAGGGTGGTCATGGTTCTCCGTTGTTTTCATCCTGAGGGGAGGATAGGCTGAGAGATGGTGAGTAGCACATTTAAGATCTCTTCACCTCCCCCCCTTTTTTTATTTGTGTTTATTTTATATTTCTCCAATATCTTCCCCTGGCTGTTTTTATTTATTTTAAATATTTTTAGATTAAATGAATAGGAAATCATAATTGTGAACCTCCCTAAAAGCAATTTACCTATCCTTATGTTTTGAC
The DNA here is from genome assembly GCF_030035675.1 of Rhineura floridana. Taxonomy (NCBI): domain Eukaryota; kingdom Metazoa; phylum Chordata; class Lepidosauria; order Squamata; family Rhineuridae; genus Rhineura; species Rhineura floridana. The sequence goes on along the minus strand of NC_084495.1, from coordinate 21,571,494 downwards.
AAAGTGATGGTGTGAAGGCATGCTGGTAGAACAAGAGACCATGTTTGAGGCATGTTACAAGGTGTTTGAGGACTTTGTCACACATTACTTTTTGAGACTTGTAGATTCATGTTGGAAAGAACACGTGCACGTATTGAATGGTGGCTTGGGTGCTGTTTTTTCAGTCTACACTGCATGCGTAGGGAAGGTGATACATCATCTGGCAGCTAGCTTCATAACTTGAGAATGAAAAACATTTGGATCACCATTCACTTGTTTACTTTTCTCACTATTGAGACCACTTCATATATTACTTTTTCATACACAGGAATATAATCTTTGTATAGGAAAAAGTATTTTGTAAATTGTGAAGGGCAGTGGCTGTCTAGTCAGTATAACCACTGTACAAGATCTACTCAACCACTGTAATTACCTTTTTGTTTTGAGTGCCCTTTTGTCTGGGTCTTGGTTCAGGTGTGTATCCAACTTTGATGTGCTTATGGAAGGGGTGTGCAAGTAGTGCCCCCCCAAGTGTGGAGGCTTGGACAAACATTGTGTTATGGAAAACCAAAGTCTGTGTGAAAGTACATATTTGGGAATGCCATCAGTGTAATCCTAAACACACTTAATAAATAATGTTGAACTTGCACGTCACAAAATATATTATGGTCATGTCCATAAGCACCAGGAGGGTAGTCGCCCAGGGGATCTTAGTCCCTCTGCTTTTTTGGGAGCAGGGTCCCTATGTCTCCAAGCATCCTACAGTCAGCATGAAAAGGGAGTGTGTTAGTCACTGAGAAGAGTCTTTTAATATGCTTCCTTGCCTTTTCTGCAGATTGGAGCTAATCAGAGTGAAAGGAGGTGAGTCAGCCACTGAGAAGACTCTTCTCAGTTGCTAACGCTCTCCACTTTCATGCTGATTGGCTCCTAGAGATGTTTGTTGTTGTGAGAGAATGCATTAACAAAGATCTCATTCTTAATCCAGGAGCAAAAAAGGGTGTATGTGGCTGTAACTATCATGAAGGGACCCTGCAGCTCTGAATTTTCTACTAAACAACTGATAAATACCTATGTAACTTTGTGTCTGGAGACTTATTAAGAATCACTTTCCATAATTGTAAGGAGGTGTGTCCACACACATGCATCCCAGGCACCTAAATGAGGGGAGAGAGCAGCATAGGGACATAAGCAGGTGTCTTGTTCCAGGGGTTCCCAAACCTTTCTTCTACATAGACCACTTGAAAATTGCTGAGGGTCTGAAAGTATCTGAAAATTTACTATGGACATATGCAAGATAATTAACTCCCATTAGTAATAAGAGCAAGAATTTGGGCTGTGCGTATGATATTGTAACTTAAAGGTGTAATTTTAATTTTGCTAGTTGTTTATGTCACTACTATTGCCATTACATTCAGTGATATATGGGAATTACGATTTACAAGTAACATTAGTACAAAAAACATTACTAAGGATTCTGTATGGTCTGGTACGGGAGGAGGTCCATGGGGGTGACACCATGAGTTACCGCACCAGGTGACACCAACCCTAGTGACGCCACTGTACATGTCTACTCAGAAGTAAGTCCCGCTGCATTTAATGGGACTTACTCCTGACCAAGTGAGTGTAAAGCTGCAACTGAAACATCTAACTTCAATTCTTTTCATTTCAAGACTAGACATATTGTCAATAAATATTATAGTATTTATAATCTTAAATCTTCAGCCTGTCATCAAGGGACTTTTTTGTTGCTGTTTGTTACAGAGAAGCACAGCTACCCTTCAAGACTGTGCCACAAATAGCTTTTTAAAAAGCCTCCTTAATACCTGTTCCATGCCAGTCAGCATGGACAACACTGAGCCAGATGGACCCATGGAAGCTTCCCTTATTCTTGTACCACAACTCCCTGACCAAAGGCTATGATGGCTTGGGCTGCTGGGTAGCTGGAGTCCAACAACGTCTGGATGGTCACACATTCCTCTCTCCCGCTATAGGAAAAGCAAGAACCAAAAGAGCAAGTCAGCAGTGAAGGACAAACCAGGATGCCGGGTCAGGTCCAGAGCAAAGGAAGACCTTGTTGCTTGAGCAGGAAATCCTTTCTACTCCTTCCTGTCTAGAAGTATCCAATGCCAGCCAAGGAGGGCAGAGTCAGTCCAGGAACTGGAAGGTTCTTTATTGAGAATGTTGTCTTCCTTCATACAGTAATGGAGGAAGGGAAGAGTGATACCACTGCTGATTATGGATTGTCAGCATGGGCAGACATCTATAGAGGGCCCACACCTCAGCAGGAACTCCACCGATGAGAGCCTCCTGGACCCTGATGGAATGAGGAGGTACTCACTGAGTTAGGGGACCCACAGAAAGTGCCTTATCCAATCTCTATTGATCCTAGAGGCACTGCCACCATCACAACAGCAGCTACCAGGCAGAGGAACTTTTCAGTCCAAGGGCCATATTCACTTCTGAGCAATATTCTTGGGGCCACACGACAGTGGTGGGCAGGGCCAGAGGCAAAAACAGGAAGAGCAACAAATGTTTTACCCTTATATAGTGGGCTAGTTTACACATACTCACAACCCCCCTCCGTCCCCTTACCAGACAAGCAAGAGGCATTATCAGACAGAGTTCAAGGCAGATGTTCCAACCAGACAAAAAAAGAGGATACAAAATAAGACTGGAGATGGAGGCATAAGGGTGGGGATTTAGGAGCCTCACAGACTAGGAATGTGCTAGAATTCTATCTAACTCGGATTTGGTGTCAAATTTTCTATTAATTTGCTTATTCACTATTGTTGCAGATCAGATTTTTAAGCAGTGATTTTCTGTGGCTATTTTTGGAAACTGATTTTTTTTTAAAAAAACTATGTCTAAAATACTGATAATAATATTTATATTTCCTTCAGCATTGATATTTGATTTAATTTATCAACATTGTCTTTTGAAATATCAACCTTTACAAATGTTGATATTAATACCAATATTTTTTCAAGGGAAAAATGGTTCGGTAAAAGCAACTGGTTACAGACAAAGAACAAATTCAAATCGATACCAGCCTATAATGTCGATGGAATACTTTCAAACCGGCACCAGACAACAGATCCCATCCCTATTACAGTCTAGGACCAGCAATTACAAGTCAATTTAGAAGTCTTGGGGACTGCCCCCCTTTTTTTGAGTGTCCATCATTGTTCTCAACCCCAAACCCACTGAATTTTCTGATGATCACTTCTGGGGCAGGCATGACCAAAAGCCCATAACCTCAAGTGATCACAGGAATTTTAGCTTAGGTTGATAGGAGTGTAGCAAGTAAACATAAGAAGAGTCTTCTGGATCAGGCCAGTGGCCCATCTAGTCCAGCATCCTTTTCTCAAAGCAGCCAACCAGGTGCCCATGGGAAGACCACAAACAGTACCTGAGTGCAAGGGCACTCTCCCCTCCTGCAGTTACCGGGAACTGGTTTTCAGAAGCATCTGACTATGGTGGCAGAGCACAGCCATACTGGCCAGCAGCCACTGATAGCCTTAATCCTCCATGAATTGGTCTAATCTTCTTTTAACACCATCCAAATTGGTGGTCATCACTGCCTCTTGTAGGAGCAAATTCCATGGATTAACTATGAGCTGCATGAAGAAGTATTTTCTTTTTCAAATGATCACTGTCAATGCATAACATTTTCATTTCCCTCTTTTGTTCATTGATGCCAAAGTGGTTCTTAGGGGAAGTGGAATTTTGTGAAGGGTTTAGGGGGGCTTGTTTTTCCCCTTCCCAACTACGTTTCTGCAAAGCCAGGGGACAGGTGACCCTCTCCTAGCTTTCCTGAACCCCAAATAACTATCCCCCATTGCCCACATACTGGCTGGTTAAGTTTAGTAATAAGGTCTGGCTCACAGAATCAGAGAAGCTATGGGTTATATCCTGTACTCAGAGTAGACCAACTGAAATGAATGGCTATAACTAACTTAGGTCCGTTAATCTCAATGGGTAAACTCTTCATTAGCTACAGCCCTATGCATCTGTGCTTACATTGCAGAACTAATACAGGCTTCACTATTTCAATACTTATCGGGCTCGATGGGGGAAAAGGTTGAAATGAAATTGTTTGCTACATTTGGAAAATGTTGGTGTAAAAGAAACACAGTCCTGTCAGTGCACCCCCCCCCCAATTCTCTCTCCATCATCAGTACTGGAGAATGACTATTATGTTGGGATATGCCTGGCAAAACCTATGATAAGCTATTCAAGGTCATTGTCAGTGTAGATAGCTGGGAGAATTATCTACAATGCCACTCTATCTGCGTCTCTTTCTCTTTGCTTTCAGCCAGTGTTAAGATCTTCTGGATTTCATCACAAGCTCACTGTATGGATATGCCTAATAATATTGTGCACGGATTGTTTATTGTTCCTTCTTTTTGCCTTTCATCTCCCTTAACAACTGGTGAACATTGTGCCTGGAGCCCTGAATATGGATACTAATGGGACTTAATGAGTGTTTACAGAACAAAAGATTCCCTTTACATAGTAGGATGTGAAAGTTAGGAGGGCAGGCGAATATACCGCCAGTTCGCCGTGTTCCTATGCACTTCTGAATGAGGGGCTTGGGCTTTTTCTTGTGCAGAGAGAATTGCATTAGCTGAAAAAAAATTAATACAATCAACTAAATAAAAAGTGCTCGCTATTCTTCCCTGACCTGATTACCCTGCCTCTTTTGATGGTTAGCCGGCAGGGCCCTGAATTAAGTGATGGACTTGTACAGCATTTTTTTTTTGTAAAATGTCATTTCTCTCTCTCTCTCTCTCTCTCTCTCTCTTTCTGTCTCATAAAAGAAGACTGAAAGGGGTAAGCTCAATTGCCAATTATGTATCTTCCATGAAATCACTCCTAACTTCTTTTGGATAGAATTGCGCAATGGGGAGGGGGGAGGTGTAATTATAATTCCAGCAAATAAGGGAGCTGAACAAAAGTGGGAAATGAAAATGTTATGCATTGGCAATGGATTGATCATTTGAAAAAGAGAAGCCAAGCAAATCTGACAAGATGGCAGTCAGTTGATTACCAGCTCTGAAAGCATCAGGCAGTTTTACCCTGTCCAGAACAAAGAACTATAATTAAGAGTGGGGGGGGTGTCAAATGAAAATGAATTTGAAATCCTGTCATTTTTCCCTAATTAACATTTTTATGTCTACATTCACTTAAAAAAAATGCTGATATGATTCTTGGGTGAAAATATTAAGGCTAGACTACTGCAATGCATTTGACATGGGGCTGTCTTGAAAAATAGTTTAGCCGCTTCTGCCAGTAGAAAACTCTGTGGTCCAACAACTCATGGCCATGGGGAGCAGAGGCTCGCAGGGTGTGCATATATCATGCCAGTGATGAAAAGAAGCCTGATCTTGGAGGAATGACAGCCTCACCAGTTGTTTCTAATTAAAAGAGACACATTTGCATTCTGAAGGCACTGGAAACTCATGAGAACCAGAGTAATCCCTTCACAAAAAGGTTCCCAGGTGGTCTCCCATCCAAGCACCAACCTAACAACATGAGAAGAGCCTGCTGGGTCAGGCCAGTGGCCCATCTAGTCCAGCATCCTGTTCTCATAGTGGCCAACCGGATGCCTATGGGAAGCCCACAAGCAGGACCTGAGCGCAAGAACACTCTCCTCTCCTGCATTTTCCAGGAACTGGTATTCAGAAGCATGATGCCTCAGACCATGGAGGAAGAGCATAACCAAGACCAGCTTAGCTTCAGCAAGGTGGCTGAATCATAGGCCTTCAGACCATATCCCTAGGACTAGAAGCAACCAGCACAACAGAAAGGTATTACAAATCAGGCCGAATCTGCAGCTTGATGATGGTGTTTGCATCGATAAAACATCTTTAAAGTGAAAGCTATCATTGGATTCTGCTAGCCTGTGAGACCCAGATAATAAAGCACTCTGATTAACTGATGCCAAGATACTCACCTTCACTGCATTTTCCTCTGCCATGGTTGAAGCATTTAAGTACTAAACAGGAAAATAGATATTATTATCCCAATTAATTTGCAGGAAAAGAGTGACTATATTTACTAGACTTGGAAACAGTCTAATCCAAACCAACTACAGCTGCTTTTCATGCAACTCCTTGGACATGTTTTGTGAAAGGAACCTATGTAATATTTGGCACTGGAATCTTTTCATTACAGATACATGAGCCTGGATTCTTTCAGGAGCCAGTGTGGTACACTGATTAGGGCATTGGGTTAGGATTAGGGATCACACAACTTCAAATCCCCCATTCAGTCAGGAAACTCACAGGGCAAACTTGGGCCAGCCACTCACTCTGTCACCTAACCTACCTCAGAGGAGTGTTGTGAGGATTAAGCAGGGTAAGGCACATCCCTGCAGAGCATTCTGAACTCCATGTAAAAGGCAGAGGAGAAGACACATTTATTTGAAGCATTTATACTTTGCTTTTCAGCTCTCTGGTGGCTTACAAATTGATACAAGATAATACCGCCCCTGCCCTCAAGCTTATAATCTAAAAAGACAATACAGGTTGGGGACAGAAAAGCAAGAAAACTCGGGCACCCAGTTCTTAATGTTATAAGATTCTTTTAATATCCAGATTGGATAGAAACAGACTGCTCACAGTTAAAAATAAAAATAAGTCTTGGTCACCTAGGAGAAAAAAGCCCATGGTGATCTAACCTTCTTTCTGTGTAACATTCCCCAGTTTGGGAAGATCTGGATGACAAGGGCTGCATTCACACTGTACATTTATTCCACTATTATTCCACTTTCAATAGTCATGGCTTTCCCCAAAGACTCTTGGAAAGTGTAGTTTGTGAAGGGTGCTGAGAGTTGTTAGGAGATCCCAATTCCCCTCATAGATCTTCCAGTTCCCTAGACAGAAGGATTGATTAAACCACTCAAGAAATTGTAACTACCTGAGAGAAATAGACGCCTCCTAACAACTCTCAGCACACTTCACAAACTACACTTTTCAGGATTCTTTGGGGGAAGCCATGACTGTTTAAAGTGGAATAGTGGAATAAATTTATGGTATGAATGTGGCCAAGGTTATTCATTCTGGGACACATTTTCAGTAGGGGTGTGTGACTCATGAGTCATGTTTTCAAGGGGAGGAAAGATCACCAAGAAGATTCTGAACAAGAAAGGGCATTGGTAAGGAATATGGAAAGCAATTCTAATTACATGGGACCATTAGAAGACTGGGTCCTGCAGAGAAATTTATGTCTTCAGCCAATATTGACTCTCATTAAGCATGGAAGCTTCACTTTTATTGCAATTCATCATGACGGAGGACTGTTTCAAAGTGTGCATTAGTGACCTTGGCACAGTAGCTCATATATCCCAGCCACTGTTCATAACCCCTTGAGTGCTTGCAGAAAGAACAAAGGAGATACAACAACTCCTAAAAGATAGGCTGATCTTCAGTAATCTTTCTACTAAAACCATTGTGTGTTTTTTTAAAAAAATGTGCAATTAAAATCAAGTCTATATTATAGTTCTGCCGCTTCCAAACATTGGCCTCTATAGACAACCTACATTTCTGCCAGCCATTTTGAAATTTGTTATGATTCCAGGGTGGCTTAGTGGTTAGATTGAGACCTGGGAGACCAGGGTTTAAATCTCCTCTCAGGCATGAAGCTCTTTGAGTGTTCTTGGGCCCATTACCGTCTCTCAGCCTAAGGGATGGAAGGATCTGACAACTGGGCTCCCGCTGGGAGGAAGGGCGGGATATAAATCAAATAATAAATGCATAAAAAACTTCAGTTCTCTCAATATCCCATTTTTCCAATCTTAAATGCAGGTCCCCACAATACTTCTGCAGTAACTTGCAGTTTTAAAAAGGAAAAACCGCCCTTAGAAGCCAAATCGGTGAGAGTGTCGATCTAGTTTACTAGCTGTACCACTTCATCAACCTACTCAGCCAATGAATGAAGTGTCTGAAAAGGCACCAGTCAGTCCTCAGGAGGGAATTCAAATGCAACCATTCAGTAAGTGTCAGGAAAAGGACTGCAGCTCAGTGGTACAGCATCTGTTTGGAATGTAGAAGGGCCCCAGCATCTCCAGGTGGGGCCTGTCTCAAACCCTGGAGAGCCACGGCCGGTCAGTATAGACGATACCGAGCTAGATGGACCAGTGATTTGACTAGGTATAAAGTAGCTTTCTATGTTTCTATTTAAATCAGCTTTTTATTCATGAGGACTGGAATCTTACTTTGGTTTTTAGGGAGAAGGACCATGGCTCAGTGGCAGACCACCTGCACTGCATGCAAATATCCCCAGCCTTAGTCCCCAACGTTTCCAGGTAGGGCTGAGAAACATTTTTGTCTAAAACTTTGAAGACCCACTACCCATACAGTACAGAGAGCACTTAAGTAGCTGGACCAACAGTCTGACTTGGTAGAAGGCACCTTCCTGTGATGGCCTGATTCAACTCCTCTGTCTCTCCTCCCCAAGCATTTCAAACCTCCTGGAGCAAGTGAGAGATCTTCTTTGGTTGCTACCCTTCCTAGTTGTCTCTTGTATTACTATAATCCCTTCTTCTGCCTTCTAAGAAAGGAGCCAAGCCTCGACTCTGCAGGCAGGCCAGCAACACCAACCTGGCAAGGCAGGATTTGATAGTGCTGGGCTCAACAATAGCCACCTAAGCTGTCCTCTGCCTAGCAGGTTTCTGCTTGTGAGGCACTCTGAAAGAACTTGGTGCAAGTCACCACATTGCCATATAATTCAGTGCAAGTCTCCATGTGAGTTGGAGCCATCACATCCACGAGTTTCTCTGCTTGTCCACAAATTACATTACTATGGATCATGAACAGGGAAACATGGGGACATTCTGAAGCTGCCTTACACTGATCCATCCAGCTCAGTACTGTCTACACCGACTGGCAGCAGCTCTTCAGGGTTCCAGGCAGAAGACTTTCTGCAACCTAACCAGGAGGTGCCAGGGACTGAACCAAGGGACTTCTGCATGCAAAGCTGCTGCTCTGCCACTGAGCTATGGTCCTTCTCTTCTACTCAGGTTCCCACCCTAGGGACCACTTTACTTAGTGGTGGTGATGAATGAATGAATGTTGGGAAGAAATGGGAACATAATAAGCTGTCTTATACTGAGTCAGACTATTGGTCCATCTTGTTGACTCTCAGTGGCTCTCCAGGGTTTCCAGAAGGATATGGTGGTTGATGGCATAGACCCACTGAGAAGAACCTCCATCCTTCTCCTTGCATAGACCATCCCATATTTTAATCCTTGGCACAGTACAATGAGAGTACATCATGTATCTGAGAAAACAACTGTTTATCCAGCCTTAACTCTTCAAAACCAATTTTTAATCAACCCCTGGATCAGATTGTATTTAAGTGCTCTTGCAAAAGGGGGCAACGGGGGTTGCCAAAGAGGCACAAAGAATGATATCAGTACGAAGTCAAATACATCCTTGGAGAGGGTAGGATGGATTGCATGTATCAGGAAGCGGAGGATCTTCACAGGCAATTAAGAGTCAAAAATCATAACTTTAGACAACTTTAACATTTACAGCTGGAAAGACTTAAAAGCTATTTTCCTCTCTAATCTTCCCCTGACAATCAATGAATAGAACAGTAAATGTTATTAGGCTAATTTACTGTTCATCAGGAATGAGAAATGAATAGAATAATTTGCTATTCACAGCTGCGATAGTGTGACATGGGCACAAATTTACTGAAAGGGTGGGGGTGGGGCTATATTTTCTAAACTTCCACAGCAGTATGATCCAACTTTCTTCAGCCCCAGTACACACCAGTTGAAGGAAAATTAGCTCTCATAATTTTGGCAATGATTTGCCAACAGTCTACAGCAACAGCCAATATGGAGGAGAATGGATGGCAACATATTTAAGGCCTTAGCATGGAACATAGAGAGATTGATAGGAGAGCATTTTGCTGTCTCCTGGAGACAATTCCTGACATTTGTTTCACCATATTTCAACAAACAAAAATATTCAATGGGTAGTTGCAGTGAAAAGGTACAAAATTAGAATCTATTAACAAACCTAGCACCTACTTTACAAAAACGAAGGACTGATGACACAAGAGTTTTTTAAGCCCTCTGTATACTGCAAGTATTAAGGATATTGTTAACAATTGGATAATTAGCATTTATTTTTAGCATTGAATTGCCTGAAGTTTTTTCCCCTCCCCCCCCCTTTTCTGGTTCTTGGGGGCAGGGGAATCAATTCTGCAAAAAAGGAGGAGTAAATATGTATACATATATTCTTATGGCACATAAAATAATAGATTTATTGTGCCATGACTACAATCTGGGAGAGCAGGGTTTGAATCCCCACACAGCCATGAAGCTCACTGGGTGGCACTGGGCCAGTCACTGCCTCTCAGCCTCAGAGGAAGGCAATGGGAAACCACCTCTGATTACTGCTTACTATGAAAACCCTATTCATAGGGTTGCCATAAGTCAGGATTGACTTGAAGGTAGTCCATTTCCATTTTTCAACATTTGTGGCATACGGCCCAGAACCTAACAGCATCAACTCAAGTAACAAGGGGCTTATGCACCTGCACATCCTCCAACATGTTATGTGCCATCCTTCCCCAACCTGGTGCTCTCCAGATGTTTTGGGTTGCAACCCCCACCATCGCTAACCGCTGACCATGCTGTCTGGGGCTGATGGGAATTATGGTCCAAAACATCTGGAAGGCACCAGGCTGAGGAAAGCTGATGTATGCTCTCTCCTGCCAACAACATCCTTCTGTTGCCTGCACAAGGCAGATCAATCAGCTTCTACACAACTAAACAAAGCAAATTAAATGGACACAAATGTAACATTAAAAATGGGAACATCCACCAAAAAAATGGAAAAGCATCTTAGTCAGTCAAGGATCTCTGCAGCTGACCTGGATGTTCTTCCACAAAGGAAGTTTAAGTTTAAACTTTGTGCTGTTTTCCAATCAAAACTGACCAACCACCCCCAGCACCCTGTCAGGACTAAATGAGTAGAGAAACGGCACAGAGAAGACGTTTAAGTGGCTTCATATCCAGCACTGCTTCACCAAACTCATTCCCTCTTCCTGCATGGCCAGTGGTGCCATCAAAGTAGGATTTTCAGGCAGAAGCCCAGGGTCCTTCTCAGTAGAATGAGCAGGAGGGCCCCCCAACACTGCAGGGCTGGATAGCCACATTTTAAAATAAGTGAAATAATACATTTTACTATCTTTTATTTATCGCTTACATGCCACAGTGATTTAAGTGGATTACAAGTATAAAATCAATTATAAAATCCAACCATAATTAATATACACAATAAAAAAATCCATCCAAGCATCAGAAACATCCATAATTAAAACAGACCATAAAACAAGACAGTTCAACAAAGCATGACAGTTGAAAACAATTAAAGAAGGTAGTTCAAGTTCAGGGAAAAGCTTGCCTAAATAGGCACATCTTCAAGAGCTGGCGGAATGCCATAACTGATGGGGCCTCTTGGATTTCAGCAGGAAGGACATTCTGCAACACTGGGGTCACTGTTGAAAGAGCCCACCTCTGTGTTACCACAAGCCAATAGCCTAAAAAGAGAGGGCCCGATTAGACAATTAAGCCCAGAGCCTAACATTACCTAACTACACCCTTGCTTTGTAACATGGCTGCTTTTAAACCTCAGTCCAAGAACATCAAGATTTGCACCTAAATTTCCCATATCATGACTTCTTTAGCCCTTACATTCTGGTTGTAAATGTGGTCTTTAAGACTGTACTGACTTCTTGCTCTCCCAGCCAAGGGTGCCAATGAACTCCTATACATGGGCACTGTCAGGGGTGGTCCAGGTACCCAATGACCCACATGCTTTGTGCTGCACTGTGATCACCTCCCCTTCCCTATTTTTTCTAAATTACACAGCCACAAAAGAGGTTGTATGCTATAGTCAGCATGGACTTTTCGCATTCCGCAATGTTAAATTGAAAATGCCCCCATGCCATTCTGATGCTTCCCATAAACTCAATTCAAAACAAAAACTTAAAAAACTTATAGCCCTGAACTGCCAGGCCCGGCCTCCAAGAGGCCTTCTGTATCTTTAAAGGTTGTGCAGGGGGAAAGGAAAATTCCACCTTGTGGAATTCCACCTGCACTAGGCTGACGTTCTCTTCTCCTGAAGATACAGGATCAGTCTCAGGCCAGGAACCTGGCAACCCTAATTGGGAGCCACCCCCTTTCTGCTGCTCAGTGGAAGGGTATGTTGTGGGCCATGTAAGGTTAGGTAGTGGGCCAGAAACAGATTGTACCCTTCTGAACAAGAGATGGGGGGGGAAAGGCATGTTTCTTGGAGACTATGGCTATTGCCCAGAGAATGTGCATATTGCTCAAGAACGTATAAAATGCAATTAGGATAAGTAAATTCCCGAAGGCCTATTGAAGATTATGGATAATGACCAGAGAACATAAACATTCAGCTGAGAGATGCACATTTCCTGTTGGGGATTGCTGGAAAATGTACAAAATTTAGCCTAGATATGCACATTCCCCAAAACCTGTTGGGGATTGTGCATAATGGATTAGGAAAATGGACAAAACTGAGGCCATATATACACATTTCCCAAGGCCTGTTAGCCCCATTCCCTTTAGAAAACTGCAGTTCCCAGAGTTTGCCAGAAACAAGGACTAGTTGTTAACTACTCTGGCAATTATAGCTCTCTGAGGGGAATAGGGTGTCTCTTAACAACTCTCAGCTCCCTTATCAAACTACAGTTTCCAGGATTCTTTGGGAAAAGCCATGACTGGTTAAAGTGGTATGATACTGCTTTAAATGTACAGTGCAGATGGAACTCTAGATTCATTTCTCTTTGGTTCATTTTATTTATAAGCACCAGCGTGCCTTTGACCAAGATATTACAGCTGCCTGCTCACACAGCTCTTCCAAATTAATATCCATAAAGGGCCAGCAAATGAAACCTTTAAACAAGTAGGCACACTCTGAAATACCTGGTGTGCCCCCACGTGGGAAGCAAAATGCAGAGCTTTGCATCTTTTACCACCACTCCAGGTGGCATATCTTAATAACAAAAGCTGTAAAAAAAGAGAAAAAAGAACTAGAGAAACATCTGCAGGTTGTGTGTGTGTGTGTGTTCATGCACATTTGTGTCTGTACATTGATTCACTAGGCACAAGAATGCGCAATTCCAATTATTTCATTAATCGGCATGGATCTAAGTGGCTTTTGTGAGCAAATAGTATTTTTGATCAGGAGTAACCACCAATTAACCATTGAACAAGGCTATCCTGAAGCATGGCTTTGATTTTTCTCCCTTTTACTCTCTCTGGCCTCATTAGCACATCACTGGAAACCACAGTTAAACTATTGTTGTTATTGTCGTTATGTGCCTTCAAGTCGATTACGACTTACGGCGACCCTATGAATCAGCGACCTCCAAGAGCATCTGTCATGAACCACCCTGTTCAGATCTTGTAAGTTCAGGTCTGTGGCTTCCTTTATGGAATCAATCCATCTCTTGTTTGGCCTTCCTTTTCCCAGCATTATTGTCTTTTCTAGTGAATCATGTCTTCTCATGATGTGTCCAAAGTATGATAACCTCAGTTTCATCATTTTAGCTTCTAGTGACAGTTCTGGTTTAATTTGTTCTAACACCCAATTATTTGTCTTTTTTGCAGTCCATGGTATGCGCAAAGCTCTCCACCAGCACCACATTTCAAATGAGTTGGTTTTTCTCTTATCTGCCTTTTTCACTGTCCAACTTTCACATCCATACATAGAGATCAGGAATACCATGGTCCGAATGATCCTGACTTTGGTGTTCAGTGATACATCTTTGCATTTGAGGACCTTTACTAGTTCTCTCACAGCTGCCCTACCAGTCCTAGCCTTCTTCTGATTTCCCCAAATCTGCCACCCTGATTCTCGGAGGAGTGTGTTGGGAGAGTGGAAGAGGAAGCTAGACCGTGGGACCCTTGACATGTCTTCCACCAGCCGTTCCTGTAGCTTTAGAAGATCAGGCCCATGCGAGGAGGATGATTAAATGACATTTTTGCTGGAAGGAGAGCGTTCTGGTGCTGGGCCTTGTGCGCATAGAGCTGCGTGATTAAGTTTGGTTGCTGGTATGACTGACTGTGTGGATGTGTATATGGCGACTGTGTTGGTATGGAGGCCTAAGAATGGGAGGAGACGGAAGGCCTACTATCAGCTGCAAATGAACTAACCCCAAGTTGTGGGTGGAAGAGATGGTGATTATTTTATTTTAATTTTATTTTTCATTTTTATTTATTCTTATTTCTATTTTATTTTTATTTTATTTTTATTATTTTTATTTTATTTTATTTTTAATCTTATTTACTGTTACCTAGGGAGAAGGCCTGCCTGTCGGCGTACCAGAGGGAGCTATGTGTAGATCAGAGGGGGTTAGTGTGGGGAGGGTGGGGGGCCACAATATTGAAAGGCTAGGCAGCAGATTCTGTAGGGGCATGGGTAGCAGGCCTAGCCGGCATCGGGGAACTAGGGATAGATGCTTAATATCCATCCCTTGTTCCGGGCCTGTTTACCACCAGAAGATAACTGGGGGAAGCAGAACTCCATCCAATCTTCGACTGCTGTTGTGTAACGCCAGGTCTGTGGTACAGAAAACATCACTCATCCAGGATATGATCCTGGATGAGGACGCAGTCCTGGTATGTATTACGGAGACATGGCTGGATGAGGCCTCAGCTCCTATACTTGAGGCCATGTGTCCAGCCGGTTTCCGATATGCACAGCAGCCGAGGATTGGTAGGCGGGGAGGGGGAGTGGCAGTTATCTACCGGGAATCTTTGTGTTTCGCCAGACCCCCTCTCCACGAGACCAAGTTTGTTGATTGCATGTACTGGAGGTTGGGCCCAAAGGGCAGTTTAGGGATTCTGCTTGTGTACCGCCCACCCCGCTGCACAGCAGAATCCCTGACTGAGGTGCTCGAGGTAGTCTCGGCTGTGCGGTTGCTCTCCCCCAATCTTGTGGTGATGGGGGATTTCAACGTACATGCCGAGGCTGTCCTCACGGGAGCCCCTCGGGATTTCATGGAAACCATGACTTCCTGGGATCTGCACCTTAGTAATATAGGGCCTACCTATGTAGCCGGTCATGCTCTCGACCTTGTGTTTGTCTCGGGAGGGGAGGATAGTGCTCTGAAAATGGGGGTGAATTCTTCTAACCCCGTGTCATGGTCAGATCACTATCTGGTGAATATAGATTTCTCGATGCCGCACCCCCTCCGCAGGGGACAAGAACCTATTAGAATGGTCCGCCCCAGATGCCTGATGGAGCCCAAAGGATTCTTGAATGCGCTGGGGGATATGGAGCTGACTGAAGGTTGCCCGGTCGAATCCCTGGTGATGGAGTGGAATAAGGAGATCGCCAGGGTGGTGGACCGGGTGGCTCTGAAACGTCCTCTCCCCCTGAACAGAACTCAGACAGCACCTTGGTACACACCACGGTTGCGGGGTCTGAGACAGGAGGTGAGACGACTTGAGCGCCGGTGGCGGAAATCTTGCACTGAAGGCGATCGGACACAGGTTAGAGCAGCAATAGCTGCCTACCAGGTGGCAAAAAAGGCAGCAAAGAGAAATTTCTTTGCTGCCTCTATTGTGTCGGCAGAGTGTTGTCCCAGGAGATTGTTCCAAGTGGTCCGAAGCCTGGTCGGTCCAGTTGCTCAGGAACCCATGGAACATTCTAAAATCTCCTGTGATACTTTTGTTAAACACTTTGCCGATAAAATCGAACATCTGAAGAGCACGCTTCCACTCGCCTTGGAGACAGGAAGTGGGCCAGAGTCGGCCAGTTGCATTCCGGTCTGTTGGGATCGGTTTCAGCCTCTTCTCTCTGAGGAAGTGGACAAGGTGCTCTGTACTGTGAAGCCAACCACCAGTCTGGTTGATCCTTGCCCATCATGGCTCATCATGAGCTGTAAAGAGAGACTGGGCGAAGGGATCAAGGCGCTGGTGAATGCATCCTTGCAAGAGAGTGCAATGCCATCAGCCCTCAAGGAAGCGATAATAAAGCCCATCTTAAAAAAACTGTCCTTGGATCCCCAAGAGTTAAACAACTTTCGCCCAGTCTCTAATTTACCATTCTTGGGCAAGGTGATTGAGAGGGTGGTGGCTGCGCAATTACAGACACACTTGGAGGAAACGGATTATTTAGATCCATACCAATCAGGTTTCAGGACTGGTCATGGAACGGAAACAGCCTTGGTCACTCTGGTAGATGATATGCGGAGGGCATTGGATAGGGGTGAATACACCTTCCTTGTCCTCCTGGACCACTCAGCGGCTTTCGATACCGTTGACCACAGTATCCTTTTAAATCGCCTAGAGGGATTAGGAATAGGAGGCACTGTCCTGCAGTGGTTCCGTTCCTATCTCTCGGATAGGCAGCAACAGGTGGCATTGGGAGATGAGGTCTCAGACCCTTGGCCTCTTCATTGTGGAGTGCCACAGGGTTCTATCCTCTCTCCCATGCTATTCAACATCTATGTGAAACCGCTGGGAGCAATCATCAGGAGTTTTGGGTTGCAGTGCCATCAGTACGCAGATGACACTCAGCTCTATCTCTCCTTTAAGTCCTCACCAGAGTTGGCTGTGAACACCATGTCCAAGTGCCTGAAACCCGTAAGTGGATGGATGGGAGAGAATAGGCTGAAGCTGAACCCCGACAAGACTGAGGTATTAATTGTGGGAGATAAAAGAAAATTAGGAATTACTGACCTGATACTTGATGGGGTAAGTTTACCCCTGAAGGACCAGGTCCGCAGTCTTGGGGTCATACTTGACTCCCAGCTGTCCATGGAGGCTCAGATTACAGCAGTGAGCCGGGCAGCTTGGTATCAATTACATCTGATATGAAGACTGCATCCCTATCTTCCTGTTCACCTGCTCCCTCAGGTGATACATGCCCTGGTCTCCTCTCGCTTAGACTACTGCAATGCGCTCTACGTGGGGTTACCCTTGAAAACAGTCCGGAAATTACAGCTGGTACAGAATGCGGTGGCACGCTTGATTACGCATAGCAGTCGCTGGGAGCATATCACCCCAGTGTTATTAGATCTTCACTGGTTACCAGTTGTCTACCGGGCCCAATTGAAGGTGTTGGTGTTGACCTTTAAAACCCTATACGGTTTCGGCCCAGTATATCTGAAGGAATGCCTCCAGAATCACCGATTGTGCTGCCTGACGAGATCAGCCTCGCAAGACCTTCTCTCGGTCCCACAGGTGAGAACAGCTAGGCTGGTATGGACCAGAGAAAGGGCATTCTCTATTGTGGCCCCCACCCTCTGGAACTCCCTCCCCTCCCTTTTGATCTCAGACATGCTCCCTCCTTGTCCAGCTATCGCCGAGCCTTGAAGACCTGGCTGTTCAGGCAGGCCTACACGATTGGGACAGATTAATTTATGTTATAATTGAATTAACGGATGGTTTCTTTAGCTTAAAATTTGATTATGTTGATGTATATGTATTGTTTTATTCTGTTGTTCGTCGCCTAGAGTGTCCCTAACCCGGACAGATAGGTGGCTGAAAAATAAAATTTATTATTATTATTATTGTCTCCATTTTGGTTAATTACTGTGCCGAGGTATTGATAATCCTTGACAAGTTCAATGTCCTCATTGTCAATTGTAAAGTTACATAAATCTTCTGTTGTCATTACTTTAGTCTTTTTGACATTCAGCTGTAGTCCTGCTTTTGTGCTTTCCTCTTTAACTTTCATCAGCATTCGTTTCAAACGTATGGTATTGTCTGCATATCTTAAACTATTGATGTTTCTCCCTCCAATTTTCACATCTCCTTCATCTTGGTCCAATCCCGCTTTCCGTATGATATGTTCTGCGTACAGATTAAACAAATAAGTATCACTCCATTTTAAACAGCCATGGTTTCCCTCAAAGAATCCTGCAAACTGTAGTTTGTTGAGGGGGCTGAGAGTTGTCAGGAGACCCCTATTCCCCTCACAGAGCTACAATTCCCAGTGTTCCCTGGAAAGAGGGATTGACTGTTAAACCACTCTGGAAATGGTAGCTCTATGAGGGGAATAGCAATCTCCCAACAGCTCTCAGCACCCTTAACAAACTTCAGTTCTTCTTTGAGGGAGGGAAGCCATGACTATTCAAAGTATTATAATACTGTTTTAAATGTATACTGCAGATGGGGCCTAAAATTGTGGTTTAAAAATTACTATGCAGTGTGCCGATGCACATGGCTGAACTTGCAAGTGCAGTGCTCCTCCCCTGCTCTTGCTGCTGCCCTGCTGCCAGGAAACAAACCATGGCCTATCCTGGCTTTCTTTCTTTCTTTCTTTCTTTCTTTCTTTCTTTCTTTCTTTCTTTCTTTCTTTCTTTCTTTCTTTCTTTCTTTCTTTCTTTCTTTCTTTCTTTCTTTCTTTCTTTCTATCCCATCCTTCCTCCCAGTAGGAGACCTGAATTCTCATGGTTTGTTTCTCTCCAAACCAACCACCAACTGTAACCAAGGTTAGTTCTTGGTTCCCTGCTCATGGTTTGTTTGGGGTGAAAAAACCATGGGCCCAGGTTCTGATTTAATGCACTTGCCAAAACTTCTCCAAATTTTGCAATGCAGTTCTCTAGCCAAGTAATAAGTACGAACATGCAGATACCGATCTGAAGTTATATACATGCACATATTTCTGAAAATGACTAACAAAAATGTGTGATAGTAGAGAATATTGCTTTGCAAAAGGGTGCATGTTAGGCAAAATTGCTTTGCGAAAGGGTGCATGTTAGGAAAAGCTGCATACAAAAAAAATGTGTATATTAGGAAAAAATCCCACCAGAATTCTGATGAAACTGATGAAGAAATGTCAAGAACTTAGGGCTGGGGGGGAAAGAAACTGAGAAAACTGAAATGGATATATTTACCCATCCCTCCCAGTGGGACCATAAATAACCTTTGTGGCTAGGAATGCCTATTTCCAGTTCTACCTGGTTCACCCACTACACTTGGACAGAGATGACTTGGCCACTGTACCCCATGCTCTAGTAATCTCCAGACTGGACCATACGAGGGGCTGCCCTTGAAGACCATTTGGAAACTTCAACTGGTGCAAATTGCAGTGGCCAGCTTATTTTATTTATTTATTCATTCATTAGATTTATATACCGCCCTTCCTCCCAGTAGGAGCCCAGGGCAAACAAAAGCACTAAAAACACTTTAAAACATCATAAAAACAGGCTTTATATTAAAACACAACCACCATTAAAAACATATTAAAACAAAACTGTTTTACTGTCTGCGGTTCCCTTTAGGACTTTCATAGCCCCTGTTTTAAAACAGCTGCACTGATTGCTGGTTCATTTCCAAGCCCAGTTTAAGGTGCCCCAAACAGCAGAGCTTGGAAAAGTTACCTTTTGGAACTACAACTCCCATCAGCCCAATCCAGTGGCCATGCTGGCTGGGGCTGATGGGAGTTGTAGTCCAAAAAAGTAACTTTTCCAAGCTCTGCCAAATAGTTTCAGAGACAGGATGTCTCTGAATGCAAGTTGCTGGGAATCACAAGTGATTTTTGTGCTTTTGTGCTCAGTTCCTGCTCTGCCGCTTCCTAGAGGCATCTTGTTGGCTACTGTAAGAAGAGAAGACTGTACTGGATGGGCCATTGGCCTGATTCTGACATCTCTTCTTATGCCCTTATCTGAAAGTCTGTTTCCATGCCTCTTGGGTGTTAAGATCTACAGAGGGGGCTCTCTTGATAGTTCTGCCTCCCTCAGAAGTGTGGGGATGGGCAACTCAGGAGAGGGTTTTTTTTCTGTGACAGGCCTTCAGCTGTGGAACTCCCTCCCCACAGGGGCGTGCCTTGAATCTTCAGTATATGGATTTTATTGATTCATAAAAGTATTTATATACTGTCCTGTCGCAAAACATCAGGGCAGTAGGAAAAACATAAGAACATTTAAAAACAATACTGGACAATCATTAAAACGACTGGCTATTTTAAAAAAAGGGCTGCATAGGCCTGTCAGCACAAAAATGTGTTCAAAGTACACCTGAAAGTCAAAAGTGAGGGTGTCTGTTGTATCTCTGCTAGAAGAGTGTTCCACAGCCTGGGACCAGTGACACTAAATGTTTGGGTTCTTGTTGAGGCCAGTTGGGCCTCTCTAACGAAGGGGACTTCTAACAGTGCTCCTCTGGATGATCTCAGTAATTGGGCTGGGATATAAGGACTCAGGCTGTCCTTAAGGTATCCTGGACGCAAATTGTTCAGAGCTTTGTCTATCAACCCCAAACCCTTGAACCTGACCCCGTAGATGCATACTGACAATGCATCTCTTTACACCCCCTTTGAAAAATACTGTATTTTGTTGTGCGGGACCCAACTCCTTTCTGGAATTTACACTGTTCTGTTCTGTTTGGAACTGTTATACTTATTTTATAAATGTTACAGTATTATGTTTTTAAAATTGTATGTTCTATTGTTGTAACCCAAACTAGGACCTTATGGTGAAGAGCAAGTAATTTATTTTCAATGTCATTGTGGCATTAGGTGATTGACAGGTGGATAGCCTCATTCACTAGTCACACCTGGCCCACAGAGGGTGGAGGAGGTAAGGATCTATCCTTCCCTCTCTGCCCCTCCCCCCAATCCAGTTTCCAACCCCTGGATTAAAGTGATGTGCAAACCAGACCTTTCTGGCATCTGTTTCTTTTCAGTGAAGATCACATTTAATTGTCAAAGGAGTCAGACCATACTAGATACTATGGGAGATCTGCAATTGGGGTAAATAAAAAATATCCAATTTGCGGTTGGATTAAAGTAAACATTTCACCAGTGTTTTATACTGTTCTAACCACTAGACTACATTGTTTTTCCTTACACATTTTAGGGAATGGCATGTTGCAATTGGAAAAGAAGTGTCAGATGTTCTTGATTTAGCTTTATTTTATTATTTATTTTTACAGGTGTGCTACTCTGCAACCCATATGGAGCTCCAACTCCTACGAAAGTTCAGCCATTGATTTCAGTACAGCAAATATTACTGCTGCTTCTAAAGATTTCTAAAGATACAAATGAGTCTGCTCCCTGTTACACAAGCTCTATGACAAATTGCAAGCTTCTTGGGACAGAGAACTATCTCTTCTTTTCTGCTCAAGTTACTCAGGAGACCACTGTGTACATTGATACAATGCTAAAGATTCCTGCTTTCATCTCACCACTCCACCTTACACAAACAAGAGCACCATCCAGTCCATTGCTGACATGTAAGTTTGCAACATCCATTAATTCAGCTTATTGCTGCAAAGCTGAGTTTCGCCATATGGCTGATGGAGATCTTTTGGCAAGTAGTGAAATCTCCCCTGATAATGTAGAGCAAGCTCGTCTCTTGCCAAAATGCATGAAACATTATGAGGAACATATCTGGGTCCATGGGCCTTTTCAGCAGGGAGAAACAGGGGCCATTTCTCTAGTACTTGGAGGCTTCTGCACGTTGACAAAACAAAACAGGGACAGAGTGATAATTGAACAATTAGCGAGCACCGTAATAAAAGAGTGTATAATTAAAATGAAGAGAGCATAATTAAAATAACCCAGCCACAGGAAAAAAAAAAGTGCAACGGTGTACAGGAAACAAAAGCGCAAAACCATGGGAAACTGCTCCCCAAACAGAATTGGAATGGCCTGGTTTTCAAAAGGAAATGATCACGAGCTGCAAGGGTGGTAAAACAAAAAGGGGAAAACACAGGTAATAACAGTAAAACAGGAAGGCAATAATGAATTACCAAAAAGACACAGTAAAAGAGGTGGATTTTTACAGCACAATTTACACAAGGATGGGCTCCTGCTACCTGGCAGTGATGGGCACTTTAGGAGTCTATAGCATGAAAAAGAATGACAACTGGATCAATAAATGAAGACCTGGACTAAGCCTTCTGAGTACAAAGATTGCTCCAGTCAAAATTTAGACGCGATGCAGATCAAATGGTTGCCACTGAACGCAGCTCCCCACTATCCAAGGCCAGCATCAGCACCTAGCATTGATGGGCAACGGCCAGGAGGTTAAGCACCTTGTAGGGACCTTCACTGATGTGTGCCCTGGACCACCACCCTCCCTTTTAATTATTTTCCCCAGTTTGGCACTTGAAGCAGTGCTGGGCAGCTGGGTCTAGCTGCCATTTAAGTATCCTACAATGGCTAGACCAGCTACCCAGACTTACTTGGAGTAGTGCTGCCGTCTGTCACTGCAAGGGAAGTACATCAGGCCCCGCCAATGAAGGCGATGGTATTATGATTCCTTCCGCTGTACTTGATGGCCATTTCTTTTATGAATGGCTCTGGAAAAAGAGAAACAATAACACATATTCTTTTCGTATGTCACTTTTACAGAGTAAAATAGATCATCTGCTCCTGCCTGTTCCCTCTGCACTATACATTTAAAGCAGTATCTTGTCACTTTAAACAGTCATGGCTTCCCCCAAGGAATCCTGGGAACTGTAGTTTCTTAAGGGTGCCTAACCGTAAGGAGCTACAATTACAAGAGTGGTTTAACAATCCACGACTGCAGATCTGTGAGGGGAACTCTCGGCACCTTAACAAATTATAGTTCCCAGAATTCTTTGGGGAAGACATAACTGTTTAAAGTGGTATAATACTGCGTTAAATGTATAGTGCAGATGAGACCTTACTAAAAGATCCAGGAAGGGTATTTATAGGAGTATTTGACTTCTTTCTTGGCTTGATACAATGAAAACAATAACAGAAACAGTTGCTCGATTTCTTTTTTCTTCTGCAAAGATACAAAGATTCTGTTTGTTTAAGTGCAGTTAGGGTTATTTTTCTCTTTCCTGTTTTATATATGTACCATATATTTTAGTTCATTTTACATTGGAAATTGGTTGATTTTGGTGTTTTATTTTGTTTTCAATGGGTCTGTGATCACACAATAAAAATTGATTGACCTGAAATTCATAGAATCATAGAATCGGAGAGTTGGAAGGAGCCTATGAGTCCAACCCCCTGCTCAATGCAGGAATCCAAATTGAATCATACCCAACAGGTGGCTGTCCAGCTGCCTCTTGAAGGCCTCCATTGTTGGAGTGCCCACCACCTTCTTAGGTAATTTGTTCCATTGTCATACAGTTAGGAAATTTCCTAACAGTTAGGAATTTTTTCCTGATGTTCAGGTGAAATCCAGCCTTCTGTAACTTGAGCCTGTTATTCCGTGTCCTGCACTCTGGGACAATCAAGAAGACATCCTGGCGCTCCTCTGTGTGGAAACCTTGCAAGTAAGGTTTGTTTTCAGGTCATCTGTAAGCTTTCTGTGAAGCTACATTGGCTTCTTCTGCTGTCTTCCCCCTTTTTTCCTTAACAGAATTGTTTGCCATTGTGCCTTTAGAATTTCCTCGTTTAGAAACTCCCACCTATCTTGGACTTCTTTTCTCATTAGGATCGCTTGCCATGGAACCTTACTTTCCATTGTTCGGAGTTTATTAAAATTGTCTTTCCTGAAGTCCAGGGTACCCATATGGCTAGTCTCAGCTTTTGCTTCCTTTAAAATTAAGAGCTCAAGTACAGCATGGTCACTTTCCCCCAGATTCCTGTAACTGCCACTTCATCCACCAAGTCATCTCTGTTGGTTAGAATCAAGTCGATGATAGCTGATCCTCTAGTTGCTTCCTCCACTTACTGTAGGAGAAGGTTATCTCCAACACAAGTCAGGAATTTCATGGAAGGGCTGTATTTGGCATAATTTGTCTCCCAACAGATATTGGTGTAATTGAAGTCCTCAATTACTACTACATCATGCCTCCTCAAAACACTGGCAATTTGCTTTGCAAAGGTTTCATCCTCTTCTTCTCCTTGATTGGTCGGTAATACCCTTCGGCTACCATGTTTCTTTTATTCCTTTCCCAATTAATTTTAATCCAGGTACTCTTGGTGGAGTTACCAAGCTCATCCTCCTGTATTTCTGTGCAGGGATATATACATATTTAACATATAGTGCGACCCCATCTCCCTTTCTATTCCTTCTGTTCTTTTTGAACAAGTTATATCCTTCAATTGATTCCAGTCATGGGAGTCATCCCACCAAGTTTCAGTTGTACCTATCAAATTGTATTTACTCTTCTGTATTAAGAGTTCAAGTTCATCCTGTTTGTTTCCCATACTCTGGGCATTAGTATACAGACATTGAAGACCATGTGATATTGAAGCAGATTGATGGGGAAATGGAACAGGATGGAATTATGGGTAAAAAGATGCAAAAGGGGCATGAGCTAGAAACAGATTTGCTCACCCCTTATCCTGAATTTGGTTGTGGCAATTTCTAGTGCTCAAATAAATGGCTCAAGACAGCCTGTATTACTGTGTAACGTAAGGTAATTTGGGAGCATGTAGACTGGGATAAGGAACCTTTTTCAGCCTGAGAGGTGTATTCCTTTCTGAGCAATCTTCTTGTGGCCACAAACTAATGGTGGTTGATGTCAGAGGCAAGGCTGGCCCTAGGATAAAGAGTACCCTGGGTGAGGAATATCTCCCACCCTCCATGGTCAGCTTTGCAGGGCCAACCAGAGGGTTTATGAGGTCTGGTACAAGGACACGCAAGAATTATTTCATGCACGGACGACGTGAGAATTTTCCCCTCCTTGCCCTGAGATCAAGCAGAATGATAGATGCACTTCATTTTACCTTCCATGGGGATAAGGGAATAGGGAACACGTTGTGTTTCTCCTGAGTACCTCGTCTCAATTCCAAACCTCTTCTAGCAGAGCTTCTTTCTGCTTCCTGGGGTTCAGTCTCACAGGTCTTCTGGTTGTGGCCTGCTGCTGGCCTTCTGCATTACTCACTAGGGATACAAAGATTTGTCCATTTTAGTTCTCAGTTTCTCATTTTTTCCAATATTAAATTCAGTTCTGAAGCAATTTGTGACTCTTTTTTAAAAAAAAGTCCTTATGAAAATTCTCAAACATTTTAGTATGAATTTCTCCTAACACACACATTTTTTATTAGGAGCAGTTTTGACTAATGTACAGAGTAGGCAGGTTTGACTATATATACACATTTTTGCAAGCAATTTCTCTTCATAGAATGCCATTTTTGGATGTTATTTTCACTCATATATTCATCTTTATGCACAATTTCCTCTCACATATGCATTTTGTAAACATTGTTTGGTGGGCGAACTGCATTGCAAAATTTGGATAAGTGCAATTTTCAAAGGATGGCTGTGTTTTGGTCCTCCTGTTATTGCAGCTGGTACAGAATGAGGCGGCACATTTGATTACACATTGTCGCCGCAGGGAGCATATTACCCCGGTGCTAAGAGATCTGCACTGGTTACCAGTTGTCTACTGGGCCCAATTCAAGGTGTTGGTCTTGACCTTTAAAGCCCTATACGGTTCAGGCCCAGTTTATCTGAAGGAACACCTCCAGCATCACCAATTATGCCACCTAACAAGATCAGCCACACAGGACCTTCTCTCGGTCCCACCAGTCAGAACAGCTAGGCTGGTGCGGACCAGAGAGAGGGCATTCTCGGTTGTGGCCCCCACTCTCTGGAACTCTCTCCCTTTCGGTCTCCGACATGCCTCCTCCCTGATGGGTTTTCACCGAGCCTTAAAAACCTGGCTATTCAGGCAGGCCTACAGAATCCTCGGGGTGGATGTGCTTTTATAATGTATTAATTGATGTTTAGATTATTTTTGTACTTTATTGATTGTATACTGTATTTTATCCTGGTTGTTGTAAGTCGCCTAGAGTGTCCATTAACTCGGACAGATAGGCGACTAACAAATAAAATTTATTATTATTATTATTATTATTATTATTATTATCTCAGAAATTCCAAACTGGATAGATTCGGCCTGAAATGTGAACTGAATTGAATTTCGCAGCCATCCCTACTAATCACACAGGAAGGATTCCTCCTTAAGGCCTGGCCTCCCAGCACTCCTGTGCCTTTCCCTGTGGTAACTGCCACAGAAAATTACTCTCCAGTGGCACCTTGCCGAGAAATCTTAAGGGACGTTCACTCACTCCACTGATTTTTACCTAGCACAAATGACATCAAAGTGGAAATTGAAAAAGGGAAATACTTTAAAGCTAACTGAAGGAAGATCATTTTTGTAGTTTGTACCCAAATGACCTGTAGAACCTTAAAAAAAGAAATAGTCTACAGATGCTTTTTGCCACACCAGCTCACTGCAGACAGTACATTCAAAAAACACAGCCACTCAGCTCAGCTTAGCACACACACCCTCAGCTCAGCTTGACAACCTAGGCAACTGCCTAGCTTGCCCACCCCCAAGGCTGGCCCTGGTCAGAAGCAAGAGTGGGCAGAGCAATTAATGTAAATGTTAGCTTTATACAGTAGACTAGTTTCTACAAACACACCTCTTCATTCTTCATCCCTGCAAGCAAGGGTCATTAGAAGAGTTTAAGCACACCTTCTAGCCAGGCAAAAGCACTTAAAGAGGGTGTGAAGCAAGGGCAGTGATGGGTGTGGCCTGGGAAGAGGTGTGGCTAAGGAGGCAGTGTGGCCTGGAGAGTCCCAAGGGTCAGGCAGAGAGGCCAAAAGGACTGCAGGTCTGAGGTTCCAACTCTTGATGTAGATCCTATAGTCTAGGAATGCGGAGCCTCTGGCCCACAGGCTAAATGTGGCCCACCAGGCCTCCCCATTTGGCCCATGAGGCTGTTTTAGGGAAGCCACACCTACCTGCCCTGCACATGACATCATACATGATGTCAGAAATGAGGCGGGTAAGGGCAGGGTTTAAAGGGGGCTCCCAATTGTTCCTTTGTTGGAGCAAGGTACACTCCCAGCTGCACATCAGTGAACATTATATTGATATCATGTGATTGACAGGTGTCAAATCTGTCAAGGCTGGTCCAAAGGGTGGGGCCAGATAATGATTTGGCCCCAGAAGCCATAAAAGTCCCCACACCTGCTTTACTCCAAGCAATGTGTAGATTTTTTAAAAAAATGCATTTAAAAATCATTTCCATGGCTGATTACAATTCATAAAATGTCAAGATGTAATGAAAACATTTTTTAAAAAAGAAAGAAATTGGTCAGTTTCACCAGTCAGTGTAATGGGGAGAGAAAATAATCCTAAATCCAATAGGTCACAGAGTTTCTTCATGTTAAAAGCATAATGGAGAAAATGAAGTTGAACTTTTTAAGACACATTGGGCCATTGTTGCACTGAAAAGGACTTGCATATGATTAGCTTTTGAAAACACAGTTGTATTTTTTAAATAAATAAATAAAATGGGGCTATATTTTGTGTAGCACTGATAGGCATATATGTACAACAAACTAATGTCCTGTTTCTTTTCCAGGGCCATCCATCACCTAAAGTGCAAGGTTGTGTGTTGAAAGACCAAGACTTATGTGCAAGCCTTTTGCCCCTAAATCAGAGCAATAAAAAAGCAAGCTTCACACTGTTGCAGGCACCATATGCAG
The DNA here is from genome assembly GCF_030035675.1 of Rhineura floridana. Taxonomy (NCBI): domain Eukaryota; kingdom Metazoa; phylum Chordata; class Lepidosauria; order Squamata; family Rhineuridae; genus Rhineura; species Rhineura floridana. Next base: position 21,544,083 of record NC_084495.1, on the reverse strand, counting down.
ATGAAAGATGTCACCTTGTCGGGAATGCTTTACTGCACAGCAACAAGGAAAAACTTTGGGTGTTAAAAAAATATACCTTCTCATTTTGGGGACTGAGAGATAGCAAAAAGGAATCTTGCCATTCTCTCTATACAGAAACTTTTTATAGTCATCCTTTAGTCACTTTTGATTTCTCCAGACAATGAACACAGACCTTTAAACCAACGGTTGTCAAACTGTTCACAGCATGGTCAGTCTCAGCCAGGGGTGGGGGAGAAATATGATCCAGTTTTCATTTAAAGGCAAACTAACCTAACTTGCACTTTCCGAAACAATATGCAAACTGAAACAACACCATCCTTCAAAATTTACACTTCTCCAAATCTTGCAATGCAGTTCCCTCAACCAAGTTATGCCTACAGATATGCACTGACTACAGTAAAGTGTGCATTGAAATATACTAGTGAAAATAGCATACAAACGTGCATTATATTAGGAGAAAATGCTTTGCGAAAAATTGTATATTAGGCATGGAAATAGGGAGGACTGAACTTTAAACTGGAAGAAATGAGAAACTGAGAGAAACAGAAATTGGGAGATTTGCCCATCCCTAGTCTCAGCACCCGGCATCCTCAGGTAGTTGTCAGGATCCCACCTGCACAGTAGGGTCCACTGCTGATGAATGCCCTGCCCCCTTTTTTACAATAAAAAATAACTGGCCTAGCACTGTTTGAAATGCTGTTTTAATTTCCCACAATGCCCTCAGTGTAGCATTGTGCCAGGGCATGGTGGGAAACTAAAATGGCCACTAGCGCCTAGCCATCTTGGATTACTGCTTTATGCTGCTACTGCAAAACCACCAAAACCTACTGACAAAGAAGAGTCCCACCAGAAGACACATAGTTCAGGATCCCTTCAAAACTAGAGCAAGCCCTCGTTAAGGGGAACCCTGGTATTTTCCAGAAGTTCCTTACTAAGAAGATAAGTAATGGGGGAAAAGTTTCCTTGAAGGACAGCATATGCATCACTACTGATCTTCTGCTGCATTGCTCAGATGCAAGGAAGTGTTGGTTGTGCTGAAGCCCAGCAAGCCTGGTCAGCCTATATATGAGTGCCCATCATGGAAACAGAGGAAGGTGCCTTATACTAAGTCAATTCATTGGTCCATCTAGCGCAGTGTTGTCTATCTACACAGATTGGCAGCAGCTTCCCAGGGTTTCAGACAGAGCCACTCTCAGCCCTATCTAGAGATGCTGGGGATTGAACCTAGGACTGTGTACATGCAAAGCAGGTGCTCTGCCACTGAGCTATAGTCCTTCTCAAAGAACTCCTCCATTCCCCAAGTTCTCTACCATGCACAGGGATTTTATGCCAGATATGCAGGGTTTTCCCATTAGATATGAGTAGAGATGGAAGAATGTGTCAGTTTTGGTTCTCTCCGTTTCTCATCTTTCCAATCTTAAATTCAGTTCACATTTCTGCAGCAATATGCTATTTTTTTTAAGTCTTCATGAAAATTCTTCGACCTTTTAGTGCACATCTCGCCTAATAAACACATTTTGGTATGGAATTTCTCCTAATATAATTTATTTGTGTATGTTATCTTCACGAATATATTCATTTTTATGTACACTTTACCCTAATACATGACGGTTTGTAGGCACTGATTGGTTGGAGAACTGGACCACAAAATTGAGAAAAGTGTGAATTTGGAAGAATGGTTGTGTTTTGGTTCTTTTTTTGTTTCAGAAACCATGAATTTGCTATATTCACCTTTAAATGCAAACTACACTGAATCTCTTCTCCGTTCAGGGTGCAATCTAACTTGAGGTTATGCCAGGCTGGGGGGAGGTGGATATGGCGCACCCACGGCTGAGCTAGCAGCCTCCCAACACCTTCAGGTTCTACCAGCAAAGCCCCCCATCCAGGCTAAGCCATGGTGCTACCAGGACCCTTCTGGCATCACCGGGAGTCCATCAGGGACAGACAGCCCTGCAGAAGGAGAGCTGGCAGAAGCTGGCAGTAACCCTCAAAACAGGGTGTTCCAGGGATATGGCAGGGGAGGAGCCATGGGGGGGACTGACACAGCATCCAAGTCCCCCTCAGAGTGCTCCCACTGGTCCTGATCCAGCCCAAAGTTCTACCAGCAAAAAGGCCAGCAAAGTAAAATTATTCCAGTGGTTGTCTACAGGGAGCACTGTCTCCCCAGAAGGCCTGTTCATGGCAGCTGGCTCTCTGCTTCCAGCTCCCATGTGCAACTCCTGAAGGAGCCTGTGTTCAGCTGGGCTGGCACTCCTGAGTGGCAAGTCAATGTCACAGAGTTTCCCACCAGCTACTCCTCTGCCAGCCCCCCTCCCTCTGGCTTCCCTGGAGTTGGACTGCTCTGTAATATGTTGGAGAATGTTCCTTGAAGCTAACCTGCTTGAAAGCGGCTAGTCTGGCAGCAGATTCTATGACTGTTTAGAAGCTGGGTTATGCAGGACTTCTTTTTCCTATTTCCTTCTGCATCATTACAAAAAGGCTGCAATCCATGGATTTCTATGTGTGCAAGATGCGTGCTGGGGTTTTCCCCATGCATAGACCCATGTGCATTTAAGTATCATTTTTGGAAATGCTCTATTTTTACATTTTTCATCCATGCAAGCAAGTAAACTAGTAGAGTTGTCAACCAATTCAATCTTTTCAGTTCGCTAGTCAGCTGCTTATTAACAGTAACACATAACAACCAAACCACTGGAAAGGCTTTTGGGGTGGGCTAGGTTTTATTATTGTTGTTGAGATTTTCAATGTTTTCATGTATTTGTATTTTATTTTGTACATCGCCCAGAGTGGCTGGACAACCAGCCAGGTGGGCGACTAATAAATTTAATAAATAAATAAATAAAATAAAGAAGAGTGCCTTTCATTTACAGCCCCTTCCTTCTGTTTAAAATGTCACTGGTTACTCAACTAAAGTTTTACTTCACTAATGCTCTGCCTCCACAGTCAGAGGTAGCTTGCTTTCACATGCCAGCCACTGGAAATCACAGGAGAGGAGAGCACTCTTGAGTTCAGGTCCTGTGTGCGGGCTTCCCATTGGCATCTGGTTGGCCACTGTGAGAACAGGACACTATGTTCATAGTTACTCATATAAATGTGCAACCTTATTTTTTGATCAGTTTTAGTATGAGTGCCAATCTGAAATATGTTCACTAGGAGCCATGCCACCTTAATTCAGTTAGACTTATTTCATGATCAGAAGGTTTAGGATTGTAACCCAACAAATAGATCCAAGTAACTGCTAAACCTTTTTTTAAAAAAAATGGGGGAACACCATTATTGTTTTATCCAAGCAACACTACATACAACCTGAAACCAGTTTAGCACCTTGTAGAGGTAACTCTAATTAAGGGCCCCTCTAGACATCCTTTTTATTGTGTGTTCACAATGATGATTTGTGGTCATAATGAGCAGATCTACTGCTTCATTTCTAATAGGTGCATGTCCAGTAACTTCCTGCAGAAATCCTGTAACTTTTCATACCACAAATGTTCCAAGGGGAGGGTTGTCCCTCTTGTTTTACCCTATAGTGCAAGAGTGCCCCTCCAGATAGCGATAGCAAAGTAACACTGGAGAAGCATTATTTATTTATTTGCTTGTTTGTTTATTTATTTATTTATTATTCAATTTGTATGCTGCTTTTCTGCACAGATGCGCTCAAAGCAGCCCACAATAGGAAAAAATACATAGCAGTATAGCATTATATTAACAATCCAATGTCCATTCGAGCATCACAGAACAATTAATGAAGTGGAAGGACGTGTGGACAGTTCAGTATAAATCTACCACTAATACACTATTATTGCACAAATGACATGTTGCAAATGCTACCCGCAAGAAAACACTAATCTGGAGGGGGTCCTAAAGCTGCAACCTTATACCAATTTACTTGGGAACAAGCACACTGAACTCAGTGGAGCTTGCTTTTGACTGGTGTGTCTTTATACAAAATTGTGCTGTAAATCTGTACAACTCTTTATGTATGCCAACTTAAGGCTGCAATCCTATGCCCCTTACTTGGGAATAAGTGTCATTAAATTAAATGGGACTTGCTTCTGAATAGACATTTTTAAGATTACACTTTAAAGCTTTGGGGGCAGAAACGTCATGCCCCAAATCCTGGATGTTTCCCTTTGTATCTGGTTTCCCCCCAGCTCATCAGCATCCTTCTCAAATTGTGGTACCAAAAGCTAAGTATGGCTCTCCACTGGAAAGGAGTCACACCGAGATTGTTTACAAGTTTGCAAGAGCAAAGGGAATGCCTCATTCCCTCTGCATCAAAGCTCTACAGATGGAAAAAAATTAAGCAACTTGAAAATGATTCTGGAGGAAACAGATAATGGACTGGATTTCAGCTCATCAGTAATTGTGTCTTTATTATTCAGCTGTTGCAAGGAAACGTCACTTTGCGTTGATTAAAGGCTTGCCATCTCTCCGGTAAACATTTTAAACAAAAACAGGTTTTGATCTCTGTTGCTGTTGGGTTGAAGGAAGAAGATTCCATTAGTGTTACTATAATTAAGTGAGCCTTCATGTCTCCATTATGCAGAGCTCTCATATATGCTGAGTGCATCTTTGCAAGTCTGCTGCCCTCTGGCAGATAGTAGGAAGGGCGGATACCTATTTCTAGAGGCAGGTTAATATCCTTGCATGGAAAAAACTGTTTCTTTTACGTCAGGGCTTCTTAAACTATGGGCCCATCTGCTCTATTCATTTAAAGCAATAGTATACCCTTTAAAGAGTCATGGCTTTGCCCCAAGAATCCTGGGAAGTGTAGTTTGTAAAGAATGCTGAGTGCTTTTAGGAGACCCCTATTCCTTTCACCGAGCTACAATTCCCAGAGTTCCCTGGGAAGAGGGATGGGTTGTTAAACCATTCTGGAAACCTTGGAAATGTACTTTCTTAATGGTGCCCAAAGTTGTGAAGAGACCCCTATTCCCCACTACAAGAGGTCTCTTCACAACTTTGGGCACCATTAAGAAAGTACATTTCCAAGGTTTTGGGGGGAAGCCATGACTGTTTTAGACATACACTGCTTTAAATGTACACTGCTTTAAATGTATAATGCAGATTGGGCTTGTGATCCAAAGCCCTTTCAGACAGTCTGAAAAAGCTAAGAAGGTGCTTCTTTGGCATTCCCACCATGTGCGAAAGAGGCGCCCAATTTTCCAGCTGAAGTTTGCAAAATAAAAAGCTGCTTGCCTCTTTAGCAGCAGCCTGTCTTTTCTGCAGCATTCACAACTGAAAAGGAACAATAAATCCATAGAAGGTTCTTTGCTGTATAGGCCATATAACTGTGTTAGAATGTGGCCATACCAGACGAGTCCAGCAGCTGGATTTTAAGTCTGAAGTCTTTCAAGTGTTAGATATGTTAGATATAAAGTAAGACAATGTGGTAGTCCACAATGAACCAGCAAAAACAGATTGCTAGTCCTCAATACAATAAAGTTTAAAAGCCACTGTTCTAAACTCTAATTACCGTTACCAGTACTCCAAGAAATTGTAATGTGGATAGACGTTTACATAGCAGCCAGTGATTAATTTGATTAAGAAGCTGCTGCAGGCTTATAGGTTTGAGGAGAAAATATACCCTCATCTAGAGGCCTCCTCTGCCTAGTTGCAGAGGTGCCTAGCCTAACTCTTATCATAGATTGGTAAGGATCTCTACACATGATCAAATACACTCATTAATTCATGTATTCATATTCAGAGTAAGCAGGGCTGCAATGTTTAATCAGATTGATAAAATATTTTGACTGAAAAGATGTCGCCAATAAATCAATCAGAAAATTTGAGGGTTTAAAATGTTAATACAAGTGTAAAGTAAGTTTTTTTTTCTTTAGAGCTATTGTTTGATTTCTAATTTACAGAGTTATACAGGTTTAATCAGCTGACAGCGCTCCTCAATACATAGAAGTAAGGCCTTTTGAGTTCAATGAGGTTTACTCCCAGGTAAGGATTGCAGCCTAAATAATCTAAAATTCATGCAATTAGCTGATGTACGGCGTAATCCTAACCATGTCTACTCAGAGGCAGGGAATTGAAGGATCTGTCAATTTTGGTTCTTTCCATTTTTTATTTTTCCAATCTTAAATTCAGTTCTCCACATTTCTGCAGCAATTTGTGATTTTTTTTAAAAAAATGAAGAAATCCTCATGAAAATTCTTCTGCATTTTAGTATGAATTTCTCCTAATAAACACATTTTACATGCAGTTTTAACACATTTTTGCAAGCAATTTCTCTTAATATAATGCATTTTTGTATATTATTTTCACATTTTGTGCACATTTGCCCTTAATATATGAATTTTTTAAACATTCATTGGTTGGAGATCTGCATTGCAAAATTTGAATAAGTGCAAATTTCAAAGGATGGCTGTGTTTCGCTTTTCAAATTGTTTCAGAAAGTGCAAATTTAATAGATTTGGCTTGAAATACAAACTGAATCAAATTTCTCTCCCATCCTTAGTCTGAGCCATAGTTCTATGGCAGGGATTGGGAGCCTTTCTCTTTCAACAACCCTTTTAAGTAGAGACCTTATCCCAGTCTCCATCTGTGCTGGAATTGCTTTTTAAGATGTTTTAAACTTTTTTAAAAATGATGTTTTGTTTTAATGTGTTTTAAAGTCTTTTGTTTTTAATATGTTTTCAAGTGGTTTTAGCATTTTTGTTTGCCACCCTAGGCTCCTTCTGGGAGGAAGGGTGGGATACAAATTTAATAAATAAAGGAAGAAGCAAATAAAATTGTGTGGCCCACTAGATGTTGGTCTCCATCTCCCACCATGTGTGACCATTGGTCCTGCTGGCTGGGGCTTATGGGATCTGCAGTAAGAGACACATTCCCTAAGAGATTGGTTACTTAGTTATAGGGGAGATGGGGGTTGTTAACTTAAACACCTGTATTTGCTTACAAGTAATGTTAGGGTAAGTTTAGTTATGGCATATTAATGCAGAGAGAAGCACCCCTTCAAAAGAAACAACAGTCCTAAACTGGCACTGCAACAGGTATCACACAATCTCCTTCCACACTTGTAAGAAATCATTCTTTTAGTGTGGCAGCACCTGAAATTTGGAACCCTGCCTCTTGACATCAGGCAGGCACCTCTGCTGTTTTCTTTTCGGCACCTGATTAAAACATTTTTTACTTAGGCAAGCCTATCCAGGCATGTAGATGTTGATGTTGTTTAATGTCTTCTAGTATACTGCTGATTTTAATTTTCTTTTAAATGTTTCAATAACATGTTTTTCACTATTTTCATTCATAATTTTAAAATTTCTTATAAACCGCTTAGATATTTTGTTACAGTCAAGCAATATATAATTTTTGTTACATAAAAATAAATCAATACAAGAAAGTGAAACACTGCATTTTTTACTACTGTTGCTTGAATATGAAGTCTTAATTTTAAAAAATACAGCAAATCCTGTGTAATTCTTGTTTAGGACAAAAACACATTCCAAAGATTTTGTTCCCAAAGATTTGTTATTGTGCAATGGTATGTTTGTTTCCTCTCCAACAATCTGGTAGCATTTATGAAAGGAAATATCCCCCAGAGAATATTTCACCAGATAGCTGCACAAGATCCAGCTATTACAGAGTCAAGGACAAGTCAGGGTTCATACAAAGATGCATCCCACTGAAGAAACTGATGTTGTTAAAGCTTTATTTTTCCTCTCTGAAATACACTGAACTTCTGTTGCAGGTTGTTCCTAAAAAACAAATTATAGTGTAGTTGTAGAGTTGCCACCTTTTATTCAGCCTCAGCTCCTGAGTTTTTAATAGAAGCTGGAACTTCAGAAACCAGCAGGTGATGTAAAGCTTCTCTGCATGCTGTGGGGGGGGGGACCTTCACTTGCGGGTCTCTGCAGATCAACCTGCTGTTAAAGAGCAGAGCAGGACAGTTTTCTGTTTTGTTAGTTGGCAACCCTGCATAATTTCTTCAAAGAAATACAGTTGGTGCACCACTCTAAAATTGCATAAAATTCCGCATATGTCAAACATGGTCTACAGGTGCAGCAGAATTAGTTATGCAGTTTGCTAATATTAGACTCTGGATAGAATGATCTCATATAGAAGGCTTTTTAGACTGGGAGAGGGGAACTTTTTATTTTATTTATTGAACAAAATGTATATACCACTAGATTGTGTAAAAACTAAGAGCTGGTATAGCACAGCAGGGAGGAGAGTCTGGCTAGGAGTCCAGAGTCTGTGAGTTCAAATCCCCGCTGGTGTCTCCTGGGTGTCAAGGGCCAGCTAAAGATCACCCCCACAGTGAGTGGCTCAGGGGTTACATGCCCTGCCACCTGTGCGGCCGTGGGCAAGCTGCAGAGTCCCAAGGAGCCCAGTTGCCCCCCAGCTGGCAGTTGCGGACAAGGAAGGAGCTGGCTTCTATAGCTGTGGCAAGCTGAGCAGGCCCTAGCCAGCTGGGGAGGACTAGCCTCAGAAGGAAGCAATGTTAAACCCCTCTGAATACCACTTACCACAAAAACCCTATTCATAGGGTCACCATAAGTCGGGATCAACTTGAAAGCAGTCCATTTCCATGTGTAAAAACTATGCGGTTTACAAAAAAAATAAAATTATCAATAAAAAAAGTTTAAAATACATAATTAAAAACATTTTTAAATGATTAAAAACAACAGTAGGCTAAAAAGAGATTCAGCCCCAAAGGCCAAAGGCCCTTCTCTGTAACCTTTTGGGGGCCACATGCCAGTGGTGGGTGAGGCTAGAGGCAAATGTGAGTCAAGCAATGGATGCAAATGTTGCCTTTGTACAGAAGACTAGTTTCTTCACACTCTTGCACACCCCTCTCTACCCTCCATCCAGGCAAGCAACAGGCATGATCAGAGTTCATGGACACATTTCAGCCAGGCAAAAATGCTCAAGTAGAATGCAAAGCAGGAGCAGGAAGGGGTGTACCCTGGGGGGAAATCCCAAGGGCCAGAGACAGAGGACTGGAGGGCCACATTTGGCTCCCAAGCCTGAGGCTCACCATCCCTGCTTTAGATAGTAATGCACATTTCTGCACTTACTTCAACATATGGTAAGCCAACTGGCTTCATTTGAGGGCTCCTCTGTTTATTCTTCTGAGTGGGATCCTGGACTTCTGTCCCAAAGTCCTATCCTCCTAGCAGTGCCAACAAACCAGAGGAGGTGGCAGAATCCTCTGTTAATAGAACAGAATGTACCACTTTTTAATGTCCCCTTATGTTTTTTCCCCCAAAGAAAATCAGACTGGGACCAGTGAAGGCGGGTGGCTCCAACGTCAATGTGGCAGTGAATCCACTCCAGGTTTTAGTTAAACTTTCATGGAGCTTTCCAAAGTACTAAGCACCTTGGACAGCTCATTGAAAGTTCAGACTAAAACCCAAAGCAGATTCACTGCTCATTAACTGGTTGCCAGGCCCGGCCTCCAAGAGGTCTTCTGTATCTTTAAAAGTTGTGCAGGGGAAAACGAGAATTCCACCTTGTGGTTTTTCCCATTACAGTGTTGCAAGAACACCTGCACTTGGCTGACTTTCTCTTCTCCTAAAGATACAGGATCAGTCTCAGGCCCTGAGCCTGGCAACCCTACGTCCTAACCAGAGCTTGGAAAAGTTACTTTTTTAAACTACAGCTCCCATCAGCCCTAGCCAGCATGGCCACTGGATTGGGCTGATGGGAGATGTAGTTCAAAAAGTAACTTTTCCAAGCTCTACTCCTAACTAGCCCTGCTTCACATGCTCCTCCAGTTCTTTTGCCTGGCTGGAAAGTGCTCTTGAAGTATAGTCATGTCTCTTGCTTGCCTGGAAGGAGAGATGTGCATGTAGAAACCTCTAATTTTTGCATGGCTGGGCCGTAATATGCCATATAAAGAGTCCCATTCATTGCCACTGAACATGTGGACCCCAAAAGGTTGCCCATGAAGTAATGCAGCCTGCCGGCTGAAAAAGGTTCCCCACAGCTGGTATGTATATCTGTTGATTCCTGTTGATACTGATCTGATTTCCAGGTAGAGCATGATAATTAATAATGAATAAAAACAGTATGCAGTCTCATTTGGGCAAGTCACAATAGAACACTTCTGAATGTAGCAGTGCTTCACAGACGTAGATCTAAGTTTTGAATAAATGAAAAGCTTAAAGACTCTGCAACGGGTAATGCAGCATCCCAACTACTTAACTGTGGAAGCGTTTGGCATTGCCCCTGGAAATAAAGGAGATAAATATATATCAACTGCACAAACTATAAATCATTTAACAGACTGGCCCTCTATCTTTAAAAAGGAGAAATCTGTTAGATCAGGCTGTTAGATCAGGCTGGGATTTTCCCCCTTACATTTGGAAGGGTTGTATAGCAACACAAACTAACAAATTTCATGAAGGATTGGGAATAGTTGTTGAGCTAAAAGCATTGCCTGTGGCCTTGGCTGTAAATGGTTTGCCACGAACCTCTGCAAAAGTAACCTCACCTCACAGATGAGGATCTCCATAGATTTCTTTACCCAAGTAAACAGTCACCCAAGGCTATGAAAGCCTAATGGCATAATGTTGGTCCAATCTAATCATTTTTAAACCATAAACCCAGGAGGAAATCCAATGCATACAAAAATAACTTGGGGCCAAATTACCTAAGGGACCCCCTTGCCCCATATGTCCCTTAAGTATTATTAAATATTTAATAATAATGTTTGCAGCTAATGATTAAAACTGATAATTTCAAGGCTGTCAGGAACAATATCTTTCAGCCATCAAATGCCTAGGTAAACAGGAATATTCTTATGTTCCTCCCGAACATTCATAATGAAGGAGTCAGATGCACCTCACCAGGGAGGGTACTCCACAAATGAGAAGACTCCACCTAGAAGGCAATTCACGGGTCAAGGCTAATCGAGCAGGAGCCAGTGGTGGCACCACCAACAGGGCCTCCCCTCCTGATCACAGGGCCTGGGATGTTCATCAGAGATTCCCCTGCTATCTGAACTGTGGCAAGTATTTACCAGGGAAAGAGCCTTTCACATAGTTACCCCCAGCACCCATGTTGATGTAGTTTCATCACCAGACAAAGACCTGTTCTATTTCCCCAAGCGTTTTCATCTAAACTAATGTTCTACAACCTTGGGTTGTTGGACTACAACTCCTATCATCCCAGACCATTGGCTAAACTGACCAGGGATGATGGGAGCTGTAGTCCAACAACATCTGGGGACGCAAAGTTGAAGAACCCCGATCTAAACTGTGTTATCTCCATGAGGTCCTTCTGACAGGGCCCTTTCCATATTTCAGATCCAGTTGCTTTTAGTTCATAAGGTTTTTTATGTTTTTAAATGTTGTATAGTTTTGAAATGTGTTATGTTTTACATGTTTTATTGTATCTTTGATTTTTGTATTGTAAGTCAACCTGGGAGTGTATTTGAAAGAGGATATATAAATCCCTATAATATAATAAATAAATAGACCCAAAGGTGTACAAGGGAGAAAAACATTTTATAGTGGGGATCCCTTTGTTTTCATTATTTAAAAAATAATTTGTTTTTTGTTAAAATCACATATGTTTTTGCTATATTCATTTTTACATCTTTCCCTTCTATTCCTTGTTTTTTGGCTCTCAGCGGCTATTCCCTACAGCTGCCATCTGAATTTCCCAGAATGCCCTGGATGTTCCATTGTTACAAGGGACTCTGGGGGTGAAATAGCAGGAAAGAAATGAATGAGTGTCTAATGGGAATCAATGGGGTAATGAAAACAAACCCAGTTCATATCTATTCATTACTCATAGCACGCAGTTTGTAACAAATGAAGATAGCACAGAGTGGGCCCCATTTATTATGAAATTAATGCACACTCACCCACTCAGAACTGTAAAACTGGTGTAAAATTGTAAGTTACAGGACCTGGGTAGCATTCAGTGGAGGTTGGTGCTCAGTGAGACTAGTAGGGTGGAAGGTAAGCAGAGTCAGAGCCAATGACAGGGAAAGCCAGAGCCAATAGTAGACAGGGCCAACTGATTCTAATGTTCTTCCCCTCCTCCTCTCTGCTGACTTCTACAAGGGCTATACTGACAGCCAGGAGGAAGCTGGCAGCCACCTCCTAGGCGACTTGTAAGTTAGGAAGTAGGCAGGTGGGGACCGGCAAAGCTTGGTGGGGCAGTGTCCACTTGGTCGCCTCCCCTGGTGGCACTGCAAAGAACAGGCCTGACTGGAGCTGCTTTCACACTGCACTTTGTTCTGTTGGTCTGATCATTTCTTACCTGGTAATTTATGCATTTTATTTGATTTTTCACACAATGTAGAAGCTAGTTCACGAAATCTAGTGAAATATACTGGAAGTCCAGCATTCATTTCCATGATAAATCATTCCAGAAATAATCCGTCTGCAAGCTTAGGAACCTGGAAAATGTTGGGAGTGTTGTGCTAGCTGCAGCTGCTCACGAGACAAGCATCCTGGCATGCAATGCTCTCCTGCTGTTTAGGCACGCATCAATTATTATTATTATTATTATTATTATTATTATTATTATTATTATTATTATTATTATTATTATTTGCTTGATGAAAATTGTACTGGTATTCTGGCATAGGCATGGGTAGCAGCTTCCCCTTCCTCCTTTTCCCACACACACCTCTGTGTCCAGACACTAACCCATACAATGAATTATGGGGGAATTACACTGTGCATGTGTATAACGGGTGAGGGACAAAAACAAAGCATTGTTCATTGCAGCAGTGTGAAATACATTTACGGAAAATGCTGGTATACAGGCCGATAAAAAACGATGGTTCCTTAATGCAAGGAATTTCACTTAGTGAAAGGAATTTTAGAAATTGGGACAGAAGTGCTACCATTTTAATCCGCAAAACTGATGCAATAAGCCCCATGTGTGAAAGCAGCCTGGGAGATACCAATGGCAACATGTATAGCACTGCCAGAGTTCTGCCTTGGAATACCAAACTCTGCAAGGCTCTGAAATTAAAAATGATGAAAAGGGAGACGTCTTCATCATAAAGGGGGATGGCAGAACAAATCCATACAGGCAGAGCTTCAAACAAGCCATTGCCTGAAATTGGCAACAAAGTCAGAATGCATTGAGAGAGTGAGAGAGTGCAGGAGAGAAGCCACAGTGCTTTTGCTGCTTTCCTTTCCTTCTTTCATCCTGCAGCATCAAGGGCAACGTTCTGCTCCTTGCACTTGCTTTGTTAAGAAGTGAACAGTTTTCTCTCAAGGAGAGAGAGCCATGATTAATAATTGACTTGCGTCGCCATACTTGTTAATGGCAACATCCCAGGAAGAAGCACAGCAACTGCAATGATTTCCAAATAGTTTGGAAATTCAAGGCAAAGGCCTGGTTTTACTCACCTTCTCCTGAGTGACTGAAAAAGACCACATTTTAGTCATTTTGGTATCAATTTCCATTTCAGTTTTCCAGTCTTAAATTCAGTTCTCCATATTTTTGGAACAATTTGCAATTTTTTAAAAAAAATGCTCATGAAAATTGCTCAGCATTTTGGTGCCAATACATCCCAACAAACACATTTTTTGCATGCTGTTTTGACTAATATATACATTTTTGCAAGCTATTTTCCCTAATATAATGCACTTTTGTAATTATGTTTACTAAAATATTATTTTTATGCACACTTTTCCATAATATATGCATTTTTGCATGCATTTTTTGGTTACAGAACTGCATTGCAAATTTCAGAGAAGTGCAAATTTTGAAGGCTGGTTGTGTGTTTCACTTTGTTTATTCATTTCTCAAAGTTCAAACTAGGTAGATTCAAATTAAAATGCAAACCAACTGAATTTCTGCCTCATCCCTATTGTGGAATGACGTGGATCTCTGGGGCTCGATAAAGGGTGCCCTTCCATTCCCCCTCCCCCTGCTTGGACCCTGCTAGTTGGTAGATTGTTACACGTCTGAGCATTGGACAGCTAGAGGATCTCAGGAACTTAAGTAAATTGGCCATAATAAAGGAGTGAAAATATTGTCCTTTTATCTTCCAAAGTCTCAGTCAAAGAACCATTTAAGGGTGCAATGCTATGGCTCCTGGGTGGGTATTCTGGGGGTCATAGGATATTGTGGACCTCCATCTCTGCCTGCTTTCCTCTACTGGTAAAGAAGGGAAAGGGGCATGTTGGGAACAGATGAAGAAAGACAGGATACAAAGCCCTCCTGTTCCGCTGGCATGCCCAGTTCAATACCAGACCTGGAGCTGGTGTACTTATTTTCCCTCAAGCCATAGATACTTCCATCCCTGCCACAACTGGATTACACTGTAAATAAAGTATATTCTCAAGGAATCCACAGCTTCAGCCAGAAACATAATGGTCTCAACATGGGACCTAGCTTGGACTGTGGGTACTCAGGTGTCTGATTTTTTCCCTCAAGAATGGAAGGAAATAGGGGCATGCAACATCAGCTCTTGATTCTTGGTTCTTGATTGGTCATAAATCATAAATTGATTGCATAAATACTGCAAGTCTGGCCTTCTGCCTTTTCCTTGCCAATAGATTGGTACCTTCTAGCCTCCTCAGGCAGTAAGGATAACTATGGCTATACCTTTCAAAGCTGGGCTAAGAGGTTAGACCCAAGGAAAGTGAGAGGTTTCAGAGTGGGAAAGTGCCACAATGAGAGAAGACCTTTTGCCTTCAATTCCTTGGGTTGGGGGGGGAATAATTGAATATCTCGTCTGTCCGGCTCCTCATTTGAGAACATTATCAGGCTTCAGCTCCTCTTCTTCCCACCTTTCTCCACACCCTTGATTGCCTACATTTAAATATGTGCTCCCATGAGGGGAAAGCTAAGGAACCAAGGCCCACTTCACTGATCCCAAATGATGCCCACTCCAGCCTTCTAAAAACAGGAGTTAAGGAGACATCCACAAAAGGTAGTCAACATGTACAGATTTTGTCCCCATACCCTACAGCAACTATGCCAAAGGGCTGATCCACACAGCTGTTTAATGTGAAAAGGAAGCTTTTTGTAAGTCCCTTTTCTCCATGGCCCATATGACATCTCCATCAATCACTGCTTTGCCATGCATTTCCCTCCTTTAATCTGGAGTTTCTCATACCAGGTATACATCAAAAAGGAGAAAAACAGTGATTATAAACAGTTGCTGAGGAGGGAGGCCGGTTGCTTTGCCTCGCAGTTCCCTAGGTGGGTGGTTCTAATGCCACCTCCTTCCACGCCGCCTACTTCTGTTGGGTTTCCTCACCCTTCTCTCTTCTGATCTGAGCCAATCAAAAATACAACAAGATTAGAAGGTAGCAACATGTATGCCCTAGAAGCTTGGGCTGATTAGCTCAAAGATCAAAAGCTGAAAAATAATAAAAAGGAGATTGGAGGAGGAGAAGCATGAAAGCTTTAATTGGTGGAGAATTGGACTCCTCTCCTCCTGGCTTCTCTTGTCTCCTCCCCACCCCCATTTTTGCCAATGTGTGTGATGGTCAGCTCTGTGCTGGGAGGGGGGAAAGGCAGGAGGGGAACAAAAAAGGGCACACCTACAAGTATGGACTGGGGAAAAGGTTGATGTGAGGACAAAGGAAGTGCTTTGCAATCAGGCTTGGACTGATTGGACTACTGGGGGCAATACCAATAAGGAAAATGTGGGTTTTTAGTATAGTCATGTAAAATTCCTGTTTACCCAGACATTTGATGGCTGAAGGACACTCTTTCTGGCAACCCTGAGATCAGTGGAGGAGAGAATGTTCTTACCTGTTTTTAGAATGTTTTAACTGTTTTTAGAATGTTTTCCCCGTAAATGGTTTTGTTGTGGATGTGTTACCTGCCCAAGGTAGAAAGGTGGCATATAAATTCAATAAATAAACAAACAACAACAACTGAAATCATTCTTTTTCTGTTCACCTCTGCTTTCATTGCCCGCCCCTCTGTTGTATCTCTTATAAGACCTGCTTTCTTCTCCTTTGTAAAGTGTCAAGAACATGGATGGCACAACAATGCCAGGGACCAAGAGTCAGATTCGTCTTCATCAGGTGATAGAGGTGAGAACTCTGAACCTGAACAGGAAGGGCATGCAGGGCCAACCCCAGAGGCACCACTACCCCCCCAACCCAAGGATGTGACACTGCCATCTTTTGACTCCGAGGATGTCACTGTAGAAGAACCTGGAGAACCTGAGCTTCCCCTGATGCATCACAGTAGAAGATTACTGGAGGTGTCTGGGTCCTTTCAAGTCAAGCAGCATCTTGCAGCACAGATGGTGCTAACAATTAGGCTGCACCCTACTATATAAGGGCTCAGTTTCAGCTTGCTCCTTGCTGAAGCAGCTTTGGAGCTCTGGGTTCCCCAGAGCACAGCCTGAACCACACCGTGTCCCACATGTCAGCTGAGCCTCGCCACACTGCAAAACAGGGCAAACAATGGCAATAAGATCACTCCTTGAACCTCATCACTAAATGGGGGATTGGAACCCCAGTCTCCCTGGTCTATTGACTAACTACATCTCTGCCAGATCAGGGGTCAATGAGGTGTGTGACATGGCCTTGGGACTCTTTCCAGGCCATGCCACACACCTCACTGACCCCTGATCCACATCCTCCTTGATTGCATTTGCCTGATTGGAATGTGCCCTTGATCTGTGATGATGCCTCTCGCTTGGCTGTATGGAGGATGATGTTTTGCATGGCTGAAATTTAGCCTACTGGACAAAGTAAAGAACTGCATACTTTGCTCCACCCACT
Organism: Rhineura floridana; assembly: GCF_030035675.1. Taxonomy (NCBI): domain Eukaryota; kingdom Metazoa; phylum Chordata; class Lepidosauria; order Squamata; family Rhineuridae; genus Rhineura; species Rhineura floridana. The sequence continues at coordinate 21,527,383 of NC_084495.1, read as the reverse complement.
TTGGCATTCTGGCTCCACCCATCACTGGCCAGAGGCCCTGGGAAGTTTGCCCCAAAAGGGAATAGCAGCCCTCCAGCTGAAAGAGGTTCCTTATCCCTATCAAGCTGGGTTGCTAACTCTAGAGTGTGGCATTCTGGAGGTCCCTGAAAATTCAGGACATCCTACATTAAACCAACACTAGTATTTCTACTGCAAGGAAACACATACAAGACAAGCAGATCTGTGCTTTACTGAACATTCGTGATTAAAAGTCTGGAAACTTTTTGAAGTTTTCAGTCCCTGGAGCAGCCGTCCCCCTGACAAGGGAAGACAGAGGCAGTGACCTTGAATGATTAAGCTACTTCACGGCCCTGGATCAATCACTCGCATTGGCAGGGCTCCACAGTGAAGCCTCTCAAACGGCAAGTGTCAAAGCACAGATCACCATGGGGGCCAGAAGAGCAAAGCAGTTGTTGCAAAAGAAGGAGGCAGATGTTGGACAGGAGAAAGGAACAGAAAGAATATCTTCAAGACCTGCAGCTGTAATAAAGGGGGGGGAGGGGAAAAGGCAAAAGAAAATATATTTATATATGAGTTGCTCCACTTCAGAATTCTGAGAGCATAAAGAAAAAAGTGTGACGTACAAAGAAGTAAACAGTGTTTCATTGTTTATGATCTAGCATAGGTTGCAAGAGAGAGGGAGAAAGGCAGGGGCCTCCTGCCGAGATATTTCCTACTGGGCGATGCTCAAGATCTTCTTGGAAGCTGGAGATGAAAGATGAAACCACAAGGAGCAGCTAGGAAGATTAATTGAAAATAGTCTTCTTCCTTGCCGACATTGCAAAACCTTTTCTTGTTTGGCATGAAACACTAAAGACTTTGAAAGATGGCTGGAAACAGTGGCAGGAAGGAGCAAGCAGCAATTGGGTGTTGTCTTCGTGAGATGCGCAGAGGCCTTGGCTGCTTCTAGTTGGTGGGCCCATAGGCTGGCATGGTGCAGTAGGACCACAGCAAAGAAATCATCCCATAATGTCTGGTTTTGGCCAAGCTTAACAAAATAGGCTTCCCATAAGTATTTGGTTGGCCGCTGTGACAACAGGATACTGAACTAGATGAGCATTTGTCCCGACCCAGCAGGGCTCTTCTTATGTTCTAATGTTCTCTTGTGTTCTAATGTTCTCTTGTTAAAAGGAATTGGAGGTAGTAGCAGTAGTAAATTTTAATACGGTCACAGACCAAACAGAATTGGAGGTCATATCCACACCATGCAGTTAAAGCAGCATCATACCACTTTAAATAGTCATGGCTTGGTCCATCAAGAACTAGATGAGCCATGGCAGTTAAATAGAACCTCCAGGTTGAGGAGCAGTAGGTGAGTGAATACTGGAGAAGGGCAAAAGCAGAGGAGGGCTGGAGGAGGGCCACAGCAGGGTAGGGCTATTAATATCCTGCTTGTGGGGTTCCCAGAGGTATCTAGTTAACAATGGTGGGAAACAGGATGTTGGATTAGATAGACATTTGGTTTGCTTTATTAGGGCTCTTCTTGTGTTCTTGCTGGTTATCCCTAGGGATAGGGGAGAAATTCAATTCAGTTTGTATTTAAAGCTGAATCAATCAAATCCACACTTTCTGAAACAATGTGAGACCTGAAACACAGCCATCCTTCAAAATCTGCCCTTATCTGAATTTTGCAATGCAGTTCTCCAATGTTCACAAAACTGCATATTTAGGCCTAAAAATGAATATATTAGAAAAAATAACTGACAAAGAAGCATTATATTTGGAGAAAGTGCTTGCAAAAATGTGTACATTAGTCAGAACTGCATGCAAAAATGTGTTTATTAGGAGAAATTCGCACTAAAATGTTGAAAAATTTCCACAAGGATTAAAAAAATTTAGCAAATGGCTGCAGAACTGAAATTAAGATTGGAAAAAATGCAAAACTGAGAGAACCAAAATGGACAGATCCTCTGTCCCTCGTTCTCCCCCTCCTCCATCACCACCATGTATATTTATATTAAACTTCCCACCTATAAAATCAGATTATCAAGGGAATGACATCCCTAAAGAGGATGCAGAATCTCATTCCTCCAAGAAATGTAAAGGTGTTTGCTCCTCCCACCGTCCCACCCACTCAAGTCCTTAGCTGGGAACTGTTTCTGCAGAGGCAGGAACTGAAGGGCAAGAGTTAAAGGGCTCTGTGGATCATCACCAAGCTGAACGATTTCTGTTGGCCCTGACATATCTAATCCTGTCATGTAAGGAATGGAGTAGAACCATTTGTTTGTCCTTTGTTTACAAGAAATGTAATGTTCTAGGCAGAGCTTGGAAACGTTACTTTTTTGAACTACAACTCCCATTAGCCCAATCCAGTGGCCATGCTGGCTGGGGCTGATGGGAGTTGTAGTTCAAAAAAGTAACTTCTCCAAGCTCTGGTTCTAGGTTCTGTTGTGTCCCAGGCAAAGGGAGAGTTAGATCAGGGAGGGGAGTCAGATGAGGATGAGGCTCCTTGGGGAGCTGAAGGAAGGGAGACAAGCGACGAGGGTTCTGGCAGCCCCAAACTCCCCAGCCTGGCACTTCCACCCAGGAAGCTCCTGCCCCGCCTGCGAGTCCAATGCCTGAGCAGTTGGGAAGCGACTCTCCACCAGCTCCATCTACTCCCAAGCAGGAATCCCCACCAGGCACTTCAAATCCTTCCCAGCCAATCAGCATCCCACTTCCCAAGACCACACTGTCACCTAGCGAAGCCCCACTGTCAGATGGGTCATCTGAGACTCCCCCCCACCCTGCGTGAGCCAAAACCTTCCCTACTTAAGCCAGTGTCTCCCAAGGCGTAGGTGCTGAGTCAACTCCCATCAAACGCTGCATAGACTGCTTAGCTAGGATAGTTAGGGAAAGTAGTGAGTCAGTGTAGACAGGTATATGAAGTGCACCACTTTGGGTGTACCTATAACTTTAATAAAAAGAGAAAAAGACATCAACTCGCCTCAGTCTGAGTCCGTCACCTCTGGGCAGGACAGGTTCAGAACATTCTGAAGTATTGACTGTTCTACCACAGTGGATTATTTTATAGTGGGAACATCTCATGCGGTTTGTGTAACATCATCAACTCTGCATTATATGTGTGAATACATCTTAGATTAGGCCAAACAATCGAGGAAGCAATGCACACTGTGAGTCTCAACAGTTATATTTAGTTAAGCCACCTACTGAAGGTCCATATTTTCTCTGGGATATCCGTGCAATCTATGATCATTTCTTACAAATGCTTCCTGCCCCTCTACAAGTGTTAATACAATCACCCCAGCAATTATCACCAGTCTGTTACTGTAAAAGGTTAAAGGGGTGCCTATTTCATATATATTTAAACTCTGATTATCACTGATTGTCATTGCTATTCAAGTCCCACCTTGCTGTTTTCTCCTTTATATACTTGCCAACTAAGATTTCATTTCACACATCAGACGACATGGACTTGACCCCATGTTACGGCTTATGCCATAAGATATGTGTTAATCTTCAAGGTGTCAGAGGACTCTTTGATTATTTTCTCTTAGTATTTCATTTTGTTTACATTTTTTTATTTTAAGATCTTATTAACCATTCTGCAACTTCTGGTTATTAATTTTGTAAGGGGACAGAGAAGATCAAAGTTGCATCCCTGTTTGGCAGGTTTCTGAAATTAAGGTTGAAGGGATGATGAAAAGAAGAAAGCTTTTAACTGAGTAACAGCCTGATGGGTGGATTAATTGACACAATTAACTAATTTAAGTCTTGATAGGTGGATTAATTGCTATCTTTAACCAATTAATGGGTTTGGTAGCAGATTTAAAAGAGTGCCTATTGATTGGGGATGGCCATCTAAGCTCTTCCAGATGTATCGCAAAGACTTGATTATTTTTCACCAGATATTTCCTTCACCTACAGCTCTGCCATTTTTTATTCTTCATTGATGTTGCATATAACCGATGCATTCCTTTTGGCCCCTATTCACACCTGCAAATACCAGAGAGAGAACAGATTCCATGTAGTGGTGCCTCAGAGGACAAGCCAGGCACTTCACAGGTCGGGGACTCTGAGAAGCAGGCAAGGTCTCCTGAAACCATTGCTGAGGATCCCCTGGATAGGCCCTCTGATGGAAGAATCTTTGGAGTTATCAGAGCTGGAACCACCCCTCACACCTTGTGAATGACCAATGAGCAATGACATAGTGTGCTTCTATGGATCTGGAGTTGTTGCATGGCTTGTGAGTAAGCAATCTATGGAACTCCTTTACTCCCCTGTAATTAGGGTGTGATCTTGTCCTGACTTGAGGCTTTTCACTGCTGAAAACAACACAGGTCTGTGGCTTCTTACTAATTCTAGTTCCCTCTCCTTGCTCAACCCCATGATATTAGCCTTGGACTGTTTCCTGACCTTGGCTTATAGACTGTGCTGCACCTTGAACCCCACTCTCCTGGGGAAGTGTTTTGGTAAAAGAGTGTTATCTCCTTGAGGTGAGCCCCTAGCTCCTGAGGGCACCCCCTGAAGCACGGAAGGTTTGATTGTACACTACATATATGAATAACACAGCCACATAGGCTTAACATTGCCCCTTATTCAATGCCAAAGACAAAGACAGAAGAGAATCTGCATAAAAATGTCAGATGCTAATATATTTGTAAAGCTGCAAATTAAGACATAATTGCTACAGTTGAACTAGAAATACAATACCTCTCCCCATGATCTGTGTGCCTACTCAGTTTGCTGTCCAGGTGCTCATTGCTGATGTATAACTTCAAGGCCCCTGATCTCCTTTCTTAGGGTTCTTTATCTTTAAGGTGGATTAAGAGCAGACAACCCTTCAAACAGAGGATTGCCCTCTGTAGCGCAGAACTAGGTATGGGGGAGAAATTCAATTCAGTTTGCATTTAAAGGTGAATCTACTTAATTTGCACTTTCCAAAACAATATGAGAACTGAAACATAACCATCCTTTGAAATTCCCACTTCTCTGAATTTTGCAGTGCTGTTCACCAGCCAAGTAAAGTGTCCAAAAATGCAGAGAGTGGGGTAAAGTGTCCATTAAAATGCATATCTTAGTGAAAACAACATATAAAAATGCATAATTTTAGGGGAAATCGCTTTGCAAAAATGTGAAATTCACATTGAAATGCTGCTGAATTTTTTTTAAAAAAATTGCAAACTGATGTGGAAATATATAGAACCAAATTTAAGACTGGGAAAAAAGAGAAAGTGAGCAAGACCGAAACTGACAGATTCACCCATCTCTATGTAGGACACAGGGCCACCCTACATGTACGTCTTTTCCTCACAATTACCACCTGGCTAGGAGGGAACCTTGTCCATCCGATCCCATTATTCACACGGGCACCCTTGCAGTGTTTAAGCCCCGCTTAAACACATTCGTGTTTAAAGCCCTAAATGGCTGAGTACCCGCACAGCAGAAAGACATTCTCCATCCCTACCGACCATTTTGGGTGCCGCGATATGCAGAGGGGGGCTCTCTTAGATGCACCATCACCCTCAGAAATGGGGGGAATGGCAGCCAAGGAGAGGCCTTTCTCTGTGACAACCCCTCAGTTGTGGCCTTCCATTCCCACAGAGAGGTGCATCTAGCATCTTTGTTGAACAGCTTTCACCATATGCTGAAGATGCCCCTCTTTACCCTGGCCTTTGACAATTAAGGTGTTTTGTTTTGTGGGACCCATCTCCTTTGCTGAATTTACACTGTCCTGCCCCGTTTGGAATGGCTTCACTTGTTTATCACTGTCAAGGTTTTATCTGCTTTTATGATTGCATACATTATATTGTTGCAACCCACCCATACATGCTATGGTGAAGTACAGATAAGAAAAGCATTTAAAAAATTAAAAAAATTGTGCTGTGGGGAAGCAGTCCTTGCACACTGTAGGAAATGGAGATGAAGGAAGTTTTTCTCCCTCTCTCATAATACTAGTACTTGTGGACATACAATGAAGCTGAACACTGGAATATTCAGGACAGATAAAAGAAAATACTTCTTCAAGCAGTATATAGTTAAGCTAAGGAGCGATGGCTGCCAACTTGGAGGGCTTTAAAAGAGGACTAGTCAAATTCATGCAAGATAATGGTATGAAAGGCTACTAGCCACAGTGGTTATGCATTGCCTCCACAGTTGAAGGCAGTATGCTTCTGAATATCTGTTGCTGGAGAGGAGAGTGTTCTTCTGCTTAGGTCCTGCTTATGGTTTTCCCACAGGCATCTGGTTGGCCATTGTGAGAACAGGATGTTGCACTAGATAGGCCACTGCCCTGATCCAGCAGGCTCTTCTTACATTCTTATGAAGTCATAGGCTGATCCAAAATGTCACACGCAATATGTGACTGTTGGTCAATAGCTACTCCTGTGGTGTTCAGTGGGGATGATGCCACGCTGAAGCATAAAATCCATCATCAACTTCTTACATGACTTGGCCAGAGTAACAAACAGAGTTGGGTGTGCTTGCTGGTCCCCATCCTGCCTTAGATTAACTTGGCAAATGAACACAATTATTTCAAAACAAAAAAGAAAATGACTCAGTTTATGTTTCTGAGCTGATGCTGATCCAAGTGTTTAGGAAATAGGGGGGTGTCAAACAAAAGGCTCACAGAGTAAATGGCAAAGAAGAAGAAAAATCTCCTCGATTGCCTAGGCATAGAACTGAACAGAGATTTCCAAATACATATGATAAATAATACTAAATAAATAAAAAATATTGGATTGTTGCCACCATCACCCTGGCAAGCACATGAAGGAATGAGCAGATGCCTCCTCTGTTGTTATTATGGAGCTCCTGGCATAGGCATGTAGGAAGCTGCCTTATATGGAATCAGACCATTGGTTCCTCTTGCTCAGTATTGGTTGACACTGATGGGCAGCAACATGCCAGGGCTTCAGGCAGGAGACATTTCTAGCCCTATCTGGAGATGCTGTGGATTGAACCTGAGACCTTCTGCATATAAAGCAGATGCTCTACCATTAAAACAAATCAAAACTGAAAGGGGTCAAGTCGGAGAAAGAACGAGGGTGCCTGGGCCACTAGGAGCTGTAGTACTGCCCAGTCCTCCTGGCCTGGACATTGTCACCTGCTCTGCTCCTGGATTTGATCTACTTCCAGGTAGGGCAAAATAGCCAGAGCCACCACTGAGTGCCAAGGGAGGGGGGTAACTGCATCATGCCCTCCTGTGAGGATTCTAACTGCCAACAAGTTGGCTGCCTCTGGGCCGGATGTTGCTACCTGGTCTGCTCCTGGGTCTGATTGGATCTGGTCACGCCTCCTGAAGCTGCCCCATTCTTTCATTAGAGTTTCTTTCTGTATTTTTCTGGGTTTTGGGATGTGTGTGTGTTTATTGGTTTGGTCTGTGCTAGGCTTGCAGCTCTGTGTTGGGTAAAGCCAAGGTTGCATACCCTCACGGGCAACAAAGCAAAAAGGGGGCAGAGCAACTGAGGTGACTCTTACCTTTGTACAGTAAATTTCATTCAAGGCATACAAATCCCCAGAGGGTCCTACAGACCCCTCTCTCCATCCAGTTCAAAGATGCATTAAGACAGCAATTGAAACAGGGGACTCAGGTCAAGAGATCAAGGGGAAGATAGCTACAACCACCACAGACTTTAGCCCTTCAAGACAACCAGAAATCTGCATTGACAAAACCAGTGTCATTTGTGTTTCTGTCTGTTTGTGTGAAATTGTGATTAACAAAACAGACGCTTTTGTTTTACTAGCAAAACATTTCAGCTTCTGCCTTCATCAGCTGCTAACATCCAAATGCTGTTACCAATGTGGCAGTTATAGAGCTTTGTGGATGGAATGCTCAGAGGGACTTCATTTGCAGAAGCTAAGCGATGTTTGTACTGTCCTCTAGGTTAAGGCCATGTGGTGCCAACATTTCCAGGTAATATCTCCAGAAGTTCTTCCTCTTAGTCAATGCTTCTGGATCTGTTGGCATTTCTATAGCTGTTACAGATAAGTTCCAACAGGCTATGGCCCTTGTTGTTAAAAAGTTTTGCAACTGATTGCTCCACTTTTTTTGGTCAAGATTGCCAATTTGTGGTTTCTGAAGCATGTGTGTAGGTCACTTGTAGTTTTTCCTGTGTATTAGATATGACATCCTGTTTTTTTGCATTTGATGACATAAATTATATTGCAGGACCTACAGGTGATGTTCTGTTTGATATAATATGTTCTGCCCGTCCTAGTGCTTTTGAAACTAGTTGTCTCCATGAGGTACACATAAGAGATACAGTGTTTGGAATGACAAGGATGAGATCCAGGATTACTGATAGGTTGCTTAAGCACAGCTCTCACTAATAGTGTATGTAAATTAGGAGGCTGGTGAAATACTACAACAGGAGGCTTGTTGATGGCTCCAGCAAGATGTTCAGAGTTTGCTAGCAATGGGTAGCTCTCCCTGAATGCTAGGTGATAATTAGGAGATGTTGGATGGAAATCTACCACAAATGGAATATGCTGTTCTTTGTTTGTTGAAAGCTCATTATGATGGAGGAGATTTTCTCTGGACGGAATGGAGGCTCCATGGATGTTGCAATCAATTACATGTGGAGGATATCCTCTCAGAATAAGGTGTTATTTAAGTTCACTGATCCTTGTCTGGTATTTCTCTTTGTTGTTGCAAATACTTCTGATTCTGAGAGCTAAGCTATAGACAAATGTTTTTTGTTATATGCTTAGGATGGTAGGATTTCTAGTTTAGGTTTCCAAAGAAAGAAAGAAAGAAAGAAAGAAAGAAAGAAAGAAGACAGTACTGTGTACTAAAAAAAATAACATAACATAAAAAAGCACTGGACAGAGCTATATAACTGCACTATCAGAACTGTAACTTTAAGAGCTTACACTTGGGCTTGCTTTCCCCTCTTCCCCCATTCCTTTTTCCTTGTGTGTCATGTCTTTTTAGACTGTGACCCTAATGACAGGGACTATCTTAGCACTGATCTTTGCAAGCCACTCTGAGAACCATGCCTGGAAACAGTAGGCCAGTTGGATATACAACAGAGGCATGACAAGCAGGGCAACAGCATCTGGGTCTCTGATGGGAAAATGGTAGGATGTTTGCTTTTTAAACTGCCTATAATGTGCTGACCCTTTGATTACTCTGTCTGAAATTTAGCAAGCCCAATGTCCTGGGGGAGAGGAGAATGCCTGAAAATGTCATGCCATTTGGATGGGCAACGCCAATGTTACAGGCAGCAGAACACAGGCTGGGCCTTCCGTTGAAATCAATAGAAAAATAAATGAACTAATAATGAGTGACAAATGCAATTCAAATGAATGGAACTCTTAAATCAAAACAAACAGTGCAATGAAATGATCTCTCTCTCACACACACTCACACACACACACTTGCACAGCACATCCCTAAATTGTGTTTATCATTTTCTGCGCACAGAGTGTTCTATCCAATACTACTCCTACTCAGAGTTAGCCTATGAAATTCATGAACATAACTAACACAGGACTAGTAATTTTAATGGGTCTGATCTGAGCTGCATACAATCCAGAATTTCGACATGCCGGCTTGGTCTGTTTGCACAAGCAGCCCATACATGGGTCAGGGTTGCAGCTCACTTCCATGATCCTACTTCTCACCACATACATGAATTGTAAGGATGGGTGAGTCTGCCCATTTCAGTTCCTCTCAGCTTCTCATTTTCCCAATCTCAAATTCAGTTCTCCACATTTTTCACATCAACTTGTAATTATTGTTTTTTAAAGTTCTCCAGAAAATTCATCCGCAAATTACTTCTAATATACACATGGATATCAGGCAAAATTGCATGCAAACACATTTTTGCAAGCATGTTCCCCTACTATGATGCACTCTTGTATGTTGTTTTCACTAATATATGCACTTCCGTACACGTTACTTGGCTGGGGAACCGCAAGGCAAAATTTGGAGACGTTCAAATTTTAAACAATGGCTGCATTTTAGTTTGGTAGTTTCTGCTACAAATGCAAACTGAACCAGATTTCTCTCCAATCCCTAATAGATTGTACCCAATTTTGGAACATGTGTACAGTAATAACATCTGGTACTGATGTGATAAATGTTTAATGTCATCCAGTGAATTCATGTGTGTAGAAGAGTGAAATCAAGATCTAAGGCCTCCATCTGCACCATACATTTAAAGCAGTAATATTCCACTTTAATAGTCATGGTTTCCCCCAAGAATCCTAGGAACTGTAGTTTATTCAGGGAATTTTTAGGAACCCCCTATTTCCCTCACAGAGCTACAATTTCCAGAGTTCCCTGGGAACAGGTATTTATTGTTAAACCACTCTGAGAACTGTATCTCTGTGTGGGGAATAGGGGTCTCCTAATAACTCTCAACACTCTTAACAAACAACAGTTCCCAGGATTCTTTGGGGAAAGTCATGACACAGTGGTATCATAGAGCTTTAAATGTAAGGTGTGAATGTAACCTAAGATACAATTTATGAGACCAACCCTGCAAAATTATGAGGACCCCCAACTTCAGTGTAACTTTTTGGCATACAAAGATGTCAGAAAGTTATTCCCCATGTAGCAAATGTTATCTCAGAAAAGACATCAAAAGAGTGTACAGTAGATGACAAAAAAGGGGAGAGATAAAATGCAACCAAGATGTACCATCCAGCTTGTTCTACACTACTGTATCATTCATTGCAGCATTTGATCCTCTTTTTTTCCCTTTCAAAGATCTATAGTCGCTTAGTACATGAGGCCTCTGTCTCTCCTTCATTAACTTTGATTCCCTGCAATTTAGATAGCTCACGGGCTGTGGCATAAAATGGAATCATGTAGCCAAGGTACCTCGACGATGATCTTTCAGAACTTTCCAAGAGCGTGACTCTCTTCCTCCTGATCTCAGAGTTAATATGTACCATGATAGACGCCTTAAGTTGTAAATGATGTCTGAAATGAAATCTCCTTCTCATTCACAGAAGAAAGGCCCTGAAGGCAACATTGTTAGATTCAACTCAGAAGCATCTTTGAAATGTCTCTGAAATCCAGAGTTTTTTTTTTTTTTAAAGGATACTACTTTGGCATTTTTGTGGGATGAGCTCCCCCACTCCACATTGGAGATGGGGGAAAATATTTTACATTTCCGCTTTCACATCCACTGTTTCAAACATAAATGATTAAAGAATGTTAAGAACTATGCAAAACAGATTGGGTAGTTTTTAACCACACCAGCTAAATCACTGCCATCCCAAAACAAAGCTTTTGCTGGGAATATAGGAAGCTGCCTTGTTGCTGCTGCTGCTGGGTTGAAAATGAGATCCTTGTTGATGCCTTCTCCCACAACAACAGACATCCCTGGGAGACAAGAAGCATGAAAGGGGAGAGTGTTTGTTCCTGAGAAGACTCTTCTCAGTGGCCAACACTCCCTTTCCATGCTGATTGGCTCATAGGATGTTGGAAACATAGGGACACTGCTGGGACCCTGCTCCCAAAAATGTAAGGGGACTAAGATACCCCTTCTGTGATCCTGAACGACTACACTCTTGGGTTAGATCATTGCTGCATCTAACCCAAGAGCCACATTCCTTCATGGCCAAACTCAGTAGTGTAGGATTCTGGAGACACAGGGACCCCCCCAAGACCCCCAGTGACTACACCCCTGGCCAAACGTCCACAGACAACATGTCAGTGGTGTGCAGGGCCAGAGGCAAAAGGGAGCAGAGCATGGGATGTGACTCTCACCTTACAGTAGGTTCCAATTCAGCCACTGAAAACCCAGAAATGCACCTCCATTTTTCATCCAGGAAAGAAGAAGCATTGCCCCCACACCTGCAAAGAAGACTCGTGAGACATAGCATTGGTTTAAGTGTTATATTTATTAAAATATATCAGGTTTTGAATCAGAATTAAAACATATCAACTACATTATAAAACACAGCCAGGTGAGGATCTAAACTATTTTGGCAGGGATGCAGACCCCTGGGCATGTATTACAGCTGATAGCTATGGCTCACCAGCCAAGGATGTGGACTGACTGTCCCTCCTTCCTACGTGAGCCTTCGGTATAGATCCCCCATGTGCATCTTGGCCTCGCTCTACTTGTATTCACCCCGATGACCATGATAGGCCCCAAGGGGCACCCCCCCCAGTTCCCTGCAGACCTGAAGTCCTGGCAGAGTCCTGAAAGGTGTCCTTACCCCCAAATGCTTCAGTATCCCTACCTGTCTTTCCCCCAAATTCTTCATCTGCCTGAACAGGCTGCAGACTCTGCTCTCCCTAAAAGCCAAATGAATCAGAACCAACAATATAGAGTAGGCAAAACATGAAGGGTCCCAAACAGTGGGGCCCAACCAAAAAAATCCTGCTTGGCCCCATCAGGTGACCGGAATTGCCCATACTGCAACAGGGAGGGAGGGACAGAGGGATGGAGCAAGCAAACACAAGAAGGAGGTTTTAGGGGGTCTTAAATACGGCCGCTCCATCACCTCCCAGGAATGTGTGATGCAGCAGGTCACTCCCTCCCTTCCGGAGTCACCCTCCCAAGTCATCCAGCTCCAGCTGGTGCAAAATGCGGTGGACACATTGCTGATGGGAGCATATGGCTGACAACATGTGACCACTTTTAAAACATCCACACTGGCTGCCCATCCACTACCAAACCAGTTTTAAGGTCCTTGTCTTAATTTACAAAGCTCTGAACAACTTAGGCCCAGGGTATCTTAGGGACCACCTGAATCCTTCTATCCCAGCTTGATCACTGAGATCATCTGCAGGAGCAGTTCTGGTCATCCCCTGAGTTGGCGGGGCTCAAGTACATGAAAGGTTGTCACATAGAGGAGGGCCGGGATCTCTTCTCAATCATACCAGAGTGCAGGACACGGAATATTGGGCTCAAGTTGCAGGAAGCCAGATTTCGACTGGACATCAGGAAAAACTTCCTAACTGTTAGAGCCATATGACAATGGAACCAATGACCTAGAGAGGTAGTGGGCTCTCCGTCACTGGAGGCATTCAAGAGGCAGCTGGACAGCCATCTGTTGGGAATGCTTTGATTTGGATTCCTGCATTGAGCAGTGGGTTGGACTTGATGGCCTTATAGGCCCCTTCCAACTCTACAATTCCATGATTCTATGATTTAACATCGACTCAAAATTGAGCCTTCAGTGTCATCAGCCCAGTTCTCTGGAATGCTCTGCCAACAGAGATTCAGCAGGTGCTTTCAGTTTTAACTTTTAAGCGCCTGTTGACAACCTTTCTGTTCTGCCAGGCTTATGCAGGCAATTAAGAACATGCTTTTTTTTCACAACAGTTGACCTTTGTTTTTGTTCTATGGTGGTTGTTTTTAATATGTTGTAAACTGCTTTGATGTTTTTAACAAAATAGTGGTATACAAATATTTTTATAAATAATAAATAAATGATCTTTGCCCAGGGAGGGGTAAGGGCTAACCGGACCCCACATGATTGTGAGAACAATATTATCACACTTCAAAGACACATTCTGGTCATACAAACCCACTCAAGGAGAGCATTGGGCAGGGCTGACGAAGGGTGTTGGGCTGGAGAAGGACATCACAAGCTCTGGGAAAGGGCAAATTTTAAAGGATAGCTGTGTGTCAGGTTGCACGTTGGTTTGAGAAGTGTGAATTAGGGAGCTTCTCATTAAAATGCAAACAAAATTGAATTTCTTCCCCATTTCTACAGGCTGTCCACCCCTGTTCTAGTCATACATCCCAGACAGAGGTTTCCCATTTCACTGAGAACTAGGGATGTGCTAGAATTCCACCCAATTCGGATTTGGTACCTAATTTCACATTAATTCACTTATTCTCAGTAGCTGAGGATTGGATTTCAAAGTAGCAAATTTCCGTGGCTATTTTTGAAAATGGGCTTTTTTTAAAAAAAATAATCTACCTCTAAAATATTGATTGTAAGAATGATATTTTGTCAATATTCCCTTTAAAAATATCAATATTTCCATCAAAATATCAACATTTTAAAAGGATGAATGAATGAATGAATATATTGAAATTAATATATTGAAATTTCCTTTAAAAATATTGATGTTGAAACCTTTTCTTTTTCTGAGCAGAAAAAAAAACAGATTGGTAAAAGCAGTGGCTAGTGGATAAAGAACAAATTCAAATCTATGCTAGCCTGTTAGCTCAACATAATGCTTTCAAACCAGTAGTGGCCAACGGAATCCATCCCTGGTGAGAACTGGGCCTCCATCCCAAGGCTCTAATAAATAAACTTCTAGGGATGACGTTTTTATCACTGACAGATGAGATGCCTTGATGGATCCTTAGGCACCGTTAGCTATTGCAGCCATACTCTACGTTACTAAACGGCTAGATGGAGGCTCCCCGTCTCATTTTTCTTCCTTTGGTGTTTGTTCCAAGCTGCAACTTTCCAGAGTGACAAAACATAATGCTCTAAGGCAGCAGCTGGAGCTTGAAATTAATAATAATAATAAAAAGAGGTTGAGCTGATGTTTGGAATCTAGAGTCATGCTATAAAACATGTTTGTTTCACAGGGCGCTGAGCTTCCCAAGGGATGGCATCTGCATTCCGTCGAATGAGTTGCATCTGTGCAGCATTAGGGTGGAGCGCCACAATAAATGTAGTTCTGTAGATTCTTTTTTATTTGTGTGGGGTGGGAGATAACTTTTCTTTTGAAATGCAAGCTGTCAAGATTGCAGTTTGGTGGAAGACCAACGTGGGGGTAAGGGAACCCTCCAATGATACCTACCTATGAAATTTGCACCACGAGCTATGGATATTCGGACATAGATATATTTCCTCCATGGGAATAGAATCAACTGGGGTGGAGCATGATATCCAGAGTGTGTGGGGGAGAGGGGGAAAGGCCTAAAGGGAATGGGTTAAGAAGCCCTAAAAAAATGTAAATGTACTGCCTTCAGGTCGATTCTGACTTATGGCGACCCTATGAATAGGGCTTTCATGAGGCTGAGAGGCAGTGACTGGCCCAAGGTCACCCAGTGAGCTTCATGGCCATGTGGGGATATGAACCCTGGTCTCCCAAGTCATAGTCCAACACCTTAACCACTACACCGCTGGCTCTCAAGAAGCCCTAAAGGAGATACTTTTTACTTCTGTTGTACTCGCTCAAATAACAGATGAAGGCACGGGGAACAGCCTTCAAGGGCAACAAAAGATATCAAATGTCCAGTTGTTATTTTCCTGGGTCGTTGGCAACCTTCCTAGTACTCAAGGACACATATATAAGATGTGTGCTGACCTTTGGTTTTAAAGAAATAAATGACTGATGGATTGCCAGTGGCTGGAAGAATAGTCACCGATGCCCTATGCAGGTGTTACCATTGTGGAAGTACAAACACATGAAGGGGGAAAAGGGAGCAGAGGTGCTAACTTTGCCCCCCACTCCATTGCTGGCTGAGCCATCTTTCAAGTCATGGAAGGTGACTGCCTGAAGCAGAGAGCTTTTTGTATCGGAGAAAGCGCCATAGCTCAGTTGCATGCAGAAAGTCCTAGGTTAAATCCAAGGCATATCCAGGTAGGGCTCAGAATGTCCCCCATCTGGAATCTGGGAGAGCTGCAGCCAATCAGTGTAAACAATACTGAGCTAGATGGACCAATGGTCTGACTCAGCATAAGGTCCTTCCTGTGTTCCTATGCAGCTGCCCAATCCCCATATTTTAGAACCCTGATTTCCCCTTAAATGAGCAGGGAGCCACATGGGTAAAGACTTTCTGCTTCGACATTCACCTTCCACAAGTTGGGAGGCAACGAAAATGGCAACTGAAGGGGTGGAGCTAGTCCACTTCATCTCGCAGCTCCTCTCATGAGTTGACAGCCCCCTAATTATAACACCTACATAAGGCTTCACTGAGTACAGAATAAGTTTTTCCAAAGTATTGACAGTCCTGAGGAACCGTCATATGAACTCAACCACGGGAGAAAGAGAATTGCCTCATCCGGCTCTCTCCAAAATGGTGGGCCTGCAATTTGAAGGTTCACCACACGGAGCACACAGATCCAAAGACTGCCCATTCAAGTCTCCACAGCTCCTGACACTAACCTTATTTGGTCTGGATATAAGCCGACCCCACACAGAGGCTACACTCTTAAAATGAGATCTCTTAAAATACTGTTTCACTACCTACAGGAGAGCGATTATAGGCTGCACTCAGGTTTTATGTAAGCCAGATCTGAGGGAAAAGTGCAGCCTATATTCAGAGCAATGTGGTACTTAATTTATATAAAAATGAAAAGCTTGTATCCCATTCTTCCCTCCCTCTGGTGAACTCAGCAGCTTATGCAGTAAACATCTTTATATATATATATATATATATATATAACAAAAACCCACACACATCAACATAGAATAGTGATGTGGAACCTAGGCCTGGGGACCAAATGTGGCCCTATAGGCCTCCCTATCTGGCCCTCAGAACTCTCCCCAGACCACCCTCGCTTTCCCCCAGGCCACAGCCTGGCCCTGCTTCACACCCTCATTGCTTGGTCTGCCTGGAAGGAACTCTGATAATGCTACTTGTTGCCTGGATGGAGGATAGAGAGGAATGTGTGAGTGTGTGTAGAAGCCAGCGTATCGTACAAAGGTAAAAAATAATATTTATTGCTCTGCCCACTTTTGCCTCTTGCCTGCCCACGACTGGCATGTGGCCCTTAGGAGGTTGCCCAAAAGGCAATGTGGCCCTCAGGCTGAAAATGGATCTCCACACCTGACATAGTATGTCCCACAACCAGAGAAGTGCGCGCACACACACAGGGCATTCAAGCTACAAGTGGGATGGAGTCTGATGCAACTCTCCGAGCATCGCCTTAATTACAGAGAACCTCCGTTGAAATTACAGAGCAAAGATGGCTGCAAACCAGCATTAAGTGCCATTGCTCATGCAAACCTATAGACCTCTCAGTGGCACTGCATTAGAGGCATCCTCAGTCTTACCCTCATTAATCAGTTATTTAAAGTCATCCACAGAGAAGGCTAGGAGCATTTTGGGCTCGCATAAATCAACTATACAGGCAGGAGAATTAATCTAGCAAGACAGCTATGCAGATCATACAATAACACCACTTGCGGCTGATAATGGCATGCTGGAACTGAATAAGCCAGCTCTTACTGGTGGGTTTCTGAAGCCTGGCTCTTGAGTTACAGAGCTCTCAAACTTGGACATAGGAAGCTGCCTTATCCTGAGTCAGAGAGTGACCATTGGCCTATCAGTATTGTCCGCTGACTAGCAGTGGCTCTCTGCCTTGGGACCATTTGCATGCAAGGCACATATGCTCCCATTAGGGATGGGCAAATCTGTCAGTTTCAGTTTCTCATTTTTCCAGTCTTCACATTTCCACATCAGTTTGTCATCTTTTTCAAAAACTCATCATGAAAATTCACCAGCATTTTTATTGTGATTTTTCCCCAATATACACACGTTGGCATGCAATTTGGCCTAATGTACACATTTTTGCCAACTGGTCCCTCCTATTATAATGCATTTTATATGTTGATTTTCACAAATATATGCATACGTATGCACATTTTGGCCCAGTATATGCATTTTTTGTACAACTTACTTGGCTGGAGAACTGTGTTGCAAAATTTGGAGAAGAGCACATTTCGAAGGATGGCTGTGTTTCAGTTCTCATATTGGTCTGGAAAATGCAGATTAGGTAGATTCACCTTTAAATGTGAACTGAATTGATTTCTTCCCCATTCCTAGCTGCCACTTAGCTCTGGACCTTCTCCAGAGACTTAGGAATCTGCTTTATACTCAGTCAGGCCATTGATCTACCTAGCTCAGTATTATTTACACTGACTGCAGTGCCTCTCCATCATTTTAGCATGGGAAGCTGGTCCACTTGGGCAAGTGGGGAGCTCCTCCCCCAGTTCTGTCCTCAGCCAACCCCCACCTGACTGCCTTACAAGTAGGCCAGACAGTGGCACTGGCTAACAGCGTCCTCCTTAGTCTCAGTTTTGGCCTTGGAGAACTCAGTATGAAAGAGGGTAGAGACAAAACTAGAATTGGTTGGCTCTGTCTGCCATAGATTCTAATTCTATTTACTATTTGGGCTCCCTGTTTTCTGCCCTACCAGTCCCAATAGGCACCAGCCACCACTGAGTGTTAGAAAAGGTGTCTTTCTCAATCATATCTAGAATAGGGATGGACTGAGTAATGTTATTCGGACCTATTTCAATCTCACCACCGCTCAGTCATAGGTCTATTCCATCCCTTTCCGTGCCATTAAAAAAATATATCCACAATTAAATTGCATGCGTTTGTAGAACATTTTGTGTAAAATACACACTTTTATGTAAAATATATCTCTTTGAAGTTTTTCAGTACATTAATCTGTAAAATCTGCAAATACAGATTTTTGAAGGTATCTTTTCTATAAAATATTATGCATCTTTCATACAACATGCTGTTTTTGAGTACACATTGAAGATCCATCTCAAGAAAGTGTAATCCAAGTGAAAGTTGCACTGCACAAGTAAGATAAGGAGCTTTGATTCAGCTCAGCCTACTGTGAAAAGCAGACCAAACCAATTCATCCCCCATCCCTAACGTAGAGATCAGGAACAGAATGCCTCAAGGATTCTACATTCATCCCATGTGTTTTGCTACTAGGGATGGGTGAGAGTTTCAATTTGGTTTTCATTTCAAGTTGAATTTATCAAATTCGCAATTTCCAAAACTATATGCACAAAGCACAGCCATCCTCAGAAATTTCACATTTATTTGAATTTTGCGATGCAGTTCACCAACCAATGTTTACAAAAATGCATATATTAGCAGAACGTGTGCATAAAAATGAATATATGAGTGAAAGTAATATACAAAAATATATTATATGATGAGA
Organism: Rhineura floridana; assembly: GCF_030035675.1. NCBI lineage: Eukaryota > Metazoa > Chordata > Lepidosauria > Squamata > Rhineuridae > Rhineura > Rhineura floridana. The sequence continues at coordinate 21,508,555 of NC_084495.1, read as the reverse complement.
AATTGCTTGCAAAAATATGTACATTTAGTCAAAACTACCTACAAAAATGTGTTTATTAGGAGCAATTTGCACTCAAAGGCTAGAGAATTTTCATGAGAATTTTTTTTAAGCAGATTGCTGCAGAAATGTGGAGAATTGAATTTAAGATTGGAAAAATGAGAAAATGAGATAACCAAAATTGACCGAATTCTCCATCCCGACTTGCCACTGAGCTATGTCCCTTCCTCAAAGACCATCTTAGTTAAACTGCCTTACACCAATGGAGGCTAGTCTGTTAGGGAGACTGAGACACTGCCCCACCAATCGCAGCCTGCTGTCACATGCCTGCCTTCAACCTTGCAGCCTGCCATTGGCTCTGGCTCCACCTACCATTGGTCTCCCTGCCTCCCACCCTACCAGTCCCAGTGGGCACCAGCCACTACTGCCTCCCATCAGGTCAGAGCATTGGCAAGTGCAGTTCATTATTATCTACACTTTCCCACAGCTCTCTAGGCTTTTTTTCATAGTCCTAGCTGGAAATACCAGGAACTGAGCTTAGAACCTTTTGCATGCAACATACTCCATCATGGAGCTACAGTCCTTCCCAACAGAAGAAGCTGCCTTATATTGAGTCAAAATATTCATCCATCTACTTAGTATTGCTTATAAGAACTTATAGCAGTTTTCCAGGATTTTAGACTGCGGTCTTTCCCAGCTTCACCTAAAGGAACCAACAACTGAAGCTGGGACCTTCTGCATATGATCTACCACTTAATTATGGCCCTTTGCAACTGGCATCATTTTACTCCATCAAAAGTGTCCCTAAGATCTCCCAAGTGGCCATGACTCTAACATGATAGCCGCTATCAACATATGTCAGCATGTATCATTCAATGTGCAGGGGTGTAGTTGTCCAAAGTCATGGAGGGGGCGTAGACCCCTTACTTTTTTGGGATCTGGGCCCCAGCCAGGTCCCTATGTACGAGCCAATTGGCATGAAAGGGGGCCATGTTTGCTACTGAGAAGAGTCCTTTCATGCTGATTGGAGTCAGTCAGAATGAAAGGAGGTGAGTCAACCACTAACACTCTTCTTAATAGCTAACACAGCCTCCCCTTTCATGCTGATCAGCTCCTAGGGACATCTGTGGAACTGCAATGTGGACTCAGAGACAACACAGAGAGCAAGGGAACTGAGAGAAAGTGGAAAAGGGGACATGGCTGTGAGGGGGCATGGTGTGACTGTTTGCCACTACACTACTGCCAATATGAAGTATGCTATCATCTGCCAGAGCAACCCTGTGAGGTGGGTTAAGTTGAGAAACAGCCACAGACCAAACTCACCCAGAAAGCTTCATAACCAAGCAGAGATTTGTTTAGAGGTTCCCCTAGCTCTTAGCCAACACTCCAGATGCTATACAACACTGGCTCTGAATCCACCCAAGTCATTGTACAGGACCATAGCAGCATCTCATCCATGGAAGGTAAATGCACACAGCTGTTTTACATCTCAGTGCTGCATTTAGTTTCCCTGGGAGATGGAAGGTTCTATGTAAGGTGTCACTGGGGAATATTACAAGGAGATTGTGAAGCACAGCGGGTAATAATAGCATCCTTCGGCTAATCGGCTCACGCAATATTAGCCAGCTGTATGGATCTCTAAACACAGAGGTTCTATTCGGAGACTGCAAATTTAGGCAAAGTAAGACAGAAGAGTCATAGCTCAGTGATAGATCACATATTCCCATGCAGAACGACCCATGTTTGATCCCCTTCTAGTGGGAACTGGCGGCTCCATGTCAGTGGGCAGTGGAATCCATTCTGGGTTTTAGGCCAAACTTTCAAGGAGCCATCCAAGGTGCTTCCACTGACATGACGTAGCCAGCTGCCAATGTCAGCTTCTCCAGGTAAAGAATCCTAAACAGAGCTCAGGAAGATCCCTGCCTGATATCCTGAAGAGACACACCAGTACTAGAGACTATTCGAGTAGGTCACTTTTTGCAACTAGGTGCCTTTTGGATGTTGTTGGGCTTCAAATCTCATCAGCTCCAGCCAGCATGGCCAATGGTCAGGGCTAATGGGAGTTGTAATTCAGCAACATCTGAAAGGCACCAGGTTGAGAAATTCTGGCTAAGGCATTATAAAAAGATAAAGGGGCAGCAACCGTTGAATCTCTTTTTGACCTCTCTCTCTTCTGCCATAAAGGGAGCATTAAAAAAAAAGATCTAAAGCATAAAATAATGCTTGATTTGACATTTAAAAACCAATAGACCAGAAATGAGGGGTTGGGGAATCTCACAAAGGGAGGATGTTTCTTGATCCTAGAAGGCCATTTTTGCAGGACCAGATTAAATTTAGCACACAACACATACATTTATTGTCCAACGGGATGGCTTAACGAGTGATGTTTAGCTTTCTGATAATGGAAGGTGGAAATAGTACCTCAAATCATTTCAGATCCTTAGCACAGAAGCAAAATGCATTGATGATCCACCTTTCTACCCTGTACCCTTCTTTTATCCTGTGGTTCCTCTCACCCACCCATCCTTTCCCAGTTACAATGTTGTTTGTTCATTTGTTTCTTCAATAATTTAAAAAAACATATAGTAAAATATTCATAGTAATAATGATTTTTTTAAAAGCTCTTAACACATTTATAGCACAACCCCACTATATGCAGCATCTCATCTCTTGCTGCAGATTCCCCAGGGTTTTACAGAAGAAAAGAGATACGATGCTTGTGTGCTTGTGACATTCTCACACCAAGGATTGCATCTTACATACCCACACATGAAACCCCATACTGTTGAAGACACTTCTTCGCTGGCTGTGTGGCTGCATTTGTTTGCTCTGCAACAGCCTACCTTTAAATACCTTTAAATAGAGTTTGGTTCCCCAAATGATAAGAAGTTCCAAAAGCAGCATTCATGCAAGTTTGGCTCCTTTGGACAGAGACTTCCTACATCTTATTCAATGAATCTATATCCAGAAATGCAAAGTGAGCATAGATCCAGTCTCAGGTCCAGAGACTGAATGCAACCCTCCATTCCTCTCTATCTGGCCTGCAAACCTCCCAGGCCACACCCCCTCTCCTAAGGCCACACCCCTCACTGGCCCTGCTTCGCACCCTAGATTTGGCTGGAAAGTGTCCTTGAACTCTGACTACTCTCACTTACCTGGATGGAGGAGGGGGGAGGTGTGCATAGCCTACTCTACAAAGGTAGAATTTGCATTCATTGCTATGCCCATTTTTGTCTGGCGCCACCCACCACGGGCATGTGACCCTCGGAAAGTTGCACAGAAGGAAATGCAGCCCTTGAGCTGAAAAGGGTTCCCCGCACAAGACACAGACAGAGGTACACAACATAACACGCCAGCAACAGTAAAATAGGTTGCTGTGCATCAGATCTCTAGAGGGAAGCACCTTGCATCCCAGGGATGCTATTAACTTACAAAACTCAACACTCAACCAGAGATTAGTGGCTTAGCCGATCCCTGATCTGTGTCAGTTTCTGATGTGTTCATTTGTCAGTCCATTCTTCCTGTTTCTATATCAAGCTGTGATTTGTTTATTTTTTTAAAGGCATGGATATTTGTGTTATTTTTTAACATATTTTAAAGCAAATTGGTACATTGTTGATTCAACAACAGTACTGCAAAATTCAGAGAAGTGCACAAACAAAGGGATAAGGACATTTTGATCTATGTATTAAAATGTACTGCCTTCAAGTCGATTCCGACTGATGGCGACCCTATGAAGAGGGTTTTCATGAGGCTGAGAGGCAGTGACTGGCCCAAGGTCAGTGAGCTTCATGGCTATGTAGCTCTCGATCTATGTATTAGCACAGGAATTTATTTATTTATTTAAAATATTTTTGTCCTGCCCTTCTACCCTGCAAGAGGGCACTCAGGGCGGCTCACAATAAAATCAATAAAAACACCCAAAAAACCCATTAAAATAGATAAAATACTGATAAGAAATCTAGAGAAGTGATATTAAAGGGGAGTAAAGAGGTAAACTAAAAAGGGGGGAAATAAAATCAGTGTAAGGCTATACCTTTAGTCCCTCCCAAAGGCTCTCTGGAACAAGATGGTTTTCAGAAGTCTCCAGAACACCATTATGGAGGAAGCAGAGCGGGCTTCTTGTGGTAGGGTATTTCAGAGCTTGGAGGCCACAGCTGAAAAGGTTCTCTCCTGTGTGCCTGACAGTCTAACATGTTTCATTCCAGGCACTCAGAGGAGTCCGGAGGCAGCTGATCTTAAATCAAAGGCAAGTACATACTGTATGGATCACTTAAAAATGTGGACTGAACTAGAACCTCAAGCACCCTTACACTCCATGCAGCCCTTTCTCTCACTGTCCCCCTACATCACTCAGAACCCTCAAGGGTGATTAGCTATTTCCCAACTATCTGAAAGCAATCAGCCAGCAAGCTCCCTAACAAAAGGAAGGTATAGCCAGACATGGCCAGCAGGCTTGAACTATTTTGAGTAGACCCTTAGACACCATGAGGCCTCTCCCATCCAAACCCCCAAATATAAAACACCACAGGGATATTCACACATTCCACTGAATGAGAATACAAAATGTGTACAAAAATAGTTGGGCTGTATACTCATACAGTTATTGTTCGACAAGTGTATAGATTGCACCTGAGTTCAGTCTAACACATGAGCAAGCCTATTGCTGTTGTACTCGGCTGTTCAAAATAAACCACGCTTGCTGAAGCACCTGAGAAACAGCAGGTTGTGTGCTACATGGTGCCTTAATGTTCATGTGCATGCATGCATTCACACAGCCAAGTGCACTAGAGCTACAGTGTTCTCATCCCTCATGCAGACGTTTCATAATTTCTAGAGATCTAGGGCAGAGAGATGAAGCTATTATTATTATTATTATTATTATCTAAAATTTATTCGACACCTATCTGGCAGGACAACCTGTCACTCTAGGCGACATACAGAGGAATAAAAATACAAAAACAACATCAAAATAAAAAAGGTACATAATAAAAATACTGTTCACATAAGACCCCAAAAATCAGACCACCCCCTTCGCCACTTAACTGTGGCATGTTTATTTATCTGACTGTACAAAAAGCCATGTCTTCAACTGCCTCCGAAAACCCAAAAGTCAAGGGGCTAAGCGAGTATCAACTGGTAAGGTGTTCCATAGCATGGGAGCTACAATGGAGAAGGCTTTAGATCTAGTACCACTTAATCTGGCCGCTCTGATAGATGGAACCACAAAAAGTCTAGCGGCTGAGGACCTCGTACGCCCATCTGCTCCAAGAAGAGAGAGTTTGTTCTTCAAATAGATTGGACCAGCATCAAAAAAGGACTTATAAGTTAAAGCTAGTATTTTAAACTTCACCCGCAACACTATCGGGAGCCAATGAAGTTCCCGAAGGATTGGGGTGATGTGTTCTCTCCTATGGCAGCCCTTAATGAGTCGTGCCACCGCATTCTGGACAAGCTGAAGCCTACGCAAAGTTCCCAAAGGGAGACCAGCATATAAAGCATTACAGTAGTCCAGACGGGAGAGAACCAAGGCACTGACTACAGTTGGTAAAAGATGCTTTGGGAGGTAGGGGCAGATTTTGCGAATGAGGGACAGGTGGTAGAGTGCAGTCCGACAAACTGCCGCTATCTGAGCCTCCATCATCAGTTGGGAGTCCAAGATGACACCCAAACTACAGACTTGGTCACTGAAGGGAACAGAAACTTGGTTGAAAGTCACTTGAGTTATTCCTAGTTTGGACCGATCACCTACCAAGAGGATCTCAGTTTTATCAGAATTTAGCCACAGTTTATTCTTAAACATCCATTCCCCTATTAGTTCTAGCTAAAGGATGACATGGGGGCACACAATAAGCAAGGACAGTGTTCAAAGCCAGTCCTACCCAAAGTAGACCCATTGACGTTAATAGATATGATGAACTTAGGTTCATTCATTTCAATGGATCTGCTTTGAGTAGGACTTAGCTAAATGCAACCCCACTTGTTTAAAAGACATTCCCAAAACGTCTTCACTGCAAGAGCAGTTCAGCAATGGAACCAATGACCTGGAAGGGTGGTAGGTGATCTCCCTCGATGGAGTTCTTCAAGCAGAGGCTGGACCACCAATCTAGTCCTGGATTTCCTGTATTAAGCAGGGGGTTGAACTGGATGGCTTGCACACAAGGCCTTTTCCAGCTTAATGATTTCATTGTATGCCATACGGGCTGCTCCATTCAGGCAGATGGGACACTACCCAACCAACTTCAGACTGCCTTCAGCCAGCCCCCATCTGCCTGACTTCTTACTTGCAACCAGTAGGGGGGCACCACTTGTCAGCTTCCTCCTTCTCAGTCTCAGTGTTGCCCTTGCAGAATTCAGCAGAGAAGAGGATGGGGAGGGGGACACACAGCTAGTATGAGTGAGCTCTGCCTCTCCTTGGCTCTGGTTCCATCTACTGCTTGGGCTCCCTGCCTTTTGCCCTACTAGTCTCAATGAGCACCAGCCAGCACTGATTGTACAATACAAGCACGTCTTTGTATTGTATGCATCCCTGATAAAGACTTTAAAGAGAGCAAACACTGCAAAGGTAATAAAGATATCAAGAAATCTAAAAGAGAAGGCAAAACGAATAATGTATTTTAAACAAAATCACAGTTCAAGAATACATGGAAAGATCCTCCCCCCTGCACTTCTGTACATGTTCCATGCTCCAAGTGTACAAGGACAGCCCATTCACTACACAATGGTTACACCTGACTGGAGGATCCCCCCCCCCCGGAGGCTCCCTCTCCTGAGTCACAGGGATAAAAATGGGAATCAGCCGTTAGGAAATTCATAATTCTTTTTGTCATCTTGCAATGTCACATGCGATCCTTGGTATGTGCAAATGTGTTTTGGACTCTTTCTTTAAGATTGTAAATAGCATGCGCTTGAAAGAGTAAACTGCTTTCTTTGTGGTTTATGCTACCTGTCTCATTACCACACCCCTTTCTGCACTGCAGTGATCTTTATATTTTTATTACGGGTTTAAGTGCTGTTTCAGCGCTATGTAATATGTTGGGAGAAGGACTGTTGCTCAGTGGTAGAGCATCTTCTTTGCATGCATAAGGTCCCGGGTTCGATCATTGGCATCTCCAGGTAGGGCTGGGAGAGACTCCCTGTCTGAAACCCTGGAGAGCCTCTGCCAGTCAGTGTTGGCAATACTGAGCTAGATGGACCAATGGTCTGACCCAGTACAAGGTAGATTCCTAAACACCTATGTTTCATTGAATATATGCATCCCAGCTTCGGACCTTGTGGTGAAGGGCAGATAACAAGTTCAAGCAAACAACTGTGGCTTTTAGAACAAGGGCTTCTCATTTTTTTCACTCCCACCATCCCGTTTGTTCATCTTCTATCCAGAGGATGCAAAACACTTAAAACTGCTGGAAAAGTACCCAGGGGGATCATCATTGGCTTTGAGACTCCACTGAGCAACCCTGAGCAGGGAAAGGAAAGCAGTCTTGAGCCCATCATGTTCATGTAACTGAGATCCCACTGCCTATTAGCTAGCACACAATGCAAAGGGACAGCAACTGCACTGCAACTGTGATTTATCACCACAGACCTGGGAGGCAAAGTGTGGGGGAGCTGCAAGCACATGGAGGGAGGATGGGTCTATGCTGATTGCTTGTTATACAACAGATACATTCATCATGTCTTCATCCCACAAAAACTCCCCCCTTTTAAAAGGAAGTTTTTAAAAAATCAAGAAAGAGGAGAAAATTACAGCAACTTGACCAGCCAGTGTTTTCCTGAAAACTTGACAGAATTATCTCAGAAGAAACATAAGGGCTGGTCCAACTAACAATAATGCCATATGCAGCGGAAATCGATTTTTAAAGCGCAGAAGAATTCAACTACAATCTCTCTCTCTCTCTTTCTCTCTGTCTCTCTCTGATGTAGATAGACAGACCGACCAACACACGCACACTACCAGAGCTTGGAAAAGTTATTTTTTTGAACTACAACTCCCATCAGCCCAATCCAGTGGCCATGCTGGCTGGGGCTAATGAAAGTTGTAGTTTTAAAAAGTAACTTTTCCAAGCTCTGCACACTACAGCCTAAAGTGGTACCATCTAAGACAAGAACAACCTTAAATGGTATAGAAACCTTTTTTTACTCCATTCTGATAAATCTGTCAGCTTTAAACTCAGGTGCTGAGGTCCATCAAAAAGAGCTGATAGACCAGGGATGGGGAACCTGTGGCCCTCTGGACATTGCTGGACTACAGCTCCCATCATCCCTAACCATTGGCCTTATTAGATGGGGCTGAGCCCAACTACACCTGAAGTACCACAGGCTCCTCATCTCAGTGACAGACTAATGGATACTAAGGATAAGACCTTTTCAGTGGTAGTCCCACAATCAGGGAGGTACATCTAGCTGTATCATTGATTTTTTTAAAAAAAAAAAGTTTAAGCCCATTTAAAATTTAACCCAATTTCCACCAAATCCTCTCTGTATCCTTCTCTGCCCCCCATCCCTGCATGCAAAGTCCCCCACCCCCACAGTGGGGATCATGGGTTTTTAGGTTTTTTCTTGCTGCACAGTGCCTGGCACAAATTCAGCACATTTCCAGATTCAGCACTATGCCAGGAGGAGGCAGCATCGAGGCTCTCTCTCCCTCTGCACTGAGGCGGGTCTTTCCTTTGGAGGATCATGTGCCCTGCCCCACTCTGGGTGTTCTGGGCCAATTTTCTGGGGCAAGCAGGTGGGGTGGTGATGAGGGCAGCCATGGCTTAGGTGGCTCCCCCCACAGTGTGCTGGAGCTTATTGCATGAGTACAGGGAGGGGGAGAAGGAGGAGGCAGACCCTTCCATGGCATCTGGCCTGAGAGACCTTGAGAGCTTCAGTCACTCTCTTGTCTCTGCACTTTTCACTGTAGAAGCCTATAGCTCAGGGACTGCTTAGCCCAGCCTCACTTCACCACTGCCTCTTCTCCTCCTTCGCTTACCTCCTATCATTGCCACTTGCTCAACTGCTGACCCTTCCTCCTCTGCCTTTTCTCCTCCTTCATTCCTGCCCTACCTCGCATCCCTCCTACCACCATTCTTCTGCCTCTGTCTCAGCCTTAGCATTCTTTCTTCCTTCAGTCACCAGCTTCTCCTAATTTTCATCATGCTGTAGTTTCCAGGGCTAGCGCCATCTATTTATAGAAATATGGGATATAAAAGTCCAAATAAATGCAAATATACATACATAACCTACCCACCCATTCAAGATTTAACTCCTAGAGGACAGCTCTCCTGGATCAAATTCAGCACTGGCTAGGCCTCAACTTGAGTACTGCATCCAGAAGGATGCAGACAAACTGGAACAGATCCAGAGGAGGGCAGCGCAGATGATCACAGGACTGGAAACAAAGGCCTATGAGGAGAGACTGAAAGAACTGGGCATGTTTAGCCTTGAGAAGAGACGACTGGGGGGAGGTATGATAGCACTCTTCAAGTACTTGACAGGTTGCCACACAGAGGAGGGCCGGGATCTCTTCTTGATCATCCCAGAGTGCAGGACACGGAATAATGGGCTCAAGTTGCAGGAAGCCAGATTTCAGCTGAACATCAGGAAAAACTTCCTCACTGTTAGAGTGGTACAACAATGGAACCAATTACCTCAGGAGGTGGTGGGCTCCAACACTGGAGGCTTTCAAGAGGTGGACAGCCACCTGTCAGACATGCTTTAAGTTGGATTCCTGCATTAAGCAGGAGGTTGGACTCAATGTCCTTATAGGCCCCTTCCAACTTCATGATGCTAAGCCAAAGTCCCATCTAGTTCAGCATCCTGTTTTCACAGTGGCCATTGGAAACATGCAAGTAAATTAGGTCAGATTGCTTTGAAGTGCAGGCCAGTATTTCTCCTCTGTCCCCTCTTGGCAAGCTGTTTTCCTTGTTCTGAGCAATGCAACCTTCAGACATTCTCTCTTTCTCTCAGCCTTTACTGGCCTGCCATGTTGCACTTGATCTGACCCACCCTTGATTCAGACCGACTTTTCTCTGCTTCATCCCTTCCTTTTTCTCTCCTGGACGACTAGAGAAAAAAAACCCAGCCATAAAAATTGAATTTGTCAGTTTCAGTTGCTCTCATTTTCTCATTCCCCCCCCCAACCTTAATTTCATTTCTCTACATTTCCACATCCGTTTGCAAATTTTGTTTTCAAGTCCTCAAGAAAATTCATCAGCATTTTGGAGAGAATTTCTTTTAATATATGCATTTTTGCAAGCAAGTTTCCTCAATATAATGCATGTTTGTACGTTATATTCACTGACATATTATTTTATGCACACTTTCCCCTAGTATATGCACTTTTATACATATTACATGTTACTCGGCTGGAGACTGCACTGCAAAATTTGAAGAAGTGTGAATTTCAGAGGATGGCTGCATTTGGGCTTGCATTCTGTTTCAGGAAGTGTGAATTATGTAGGTTTGCCTTTAAACGCAATCTGAACTGAATTCCTCCACCATCCATAAACATAACTAAGACTTTGGATTGTCTTCTGCCCTGGACCTGGACTCTTGGCTTCATCCAGAACTCAAGAAAGCAATGTGATACCTCCCACGGTCACATCCATCTGGGTTTTTCAGTCTCTGGTTTGCTTCCATAGTCAACCACTGTAATCAAGTTCACAATTAACAGAGATGTCCTAAACATTCTCACATCATTATACACTCAAACAAGGTTATATCAAAGTAATCAAATTGGACAGATGACTAAACTGAATCGCTGGAACTTCATCTCAACACAGAGATCACTGGCAAGTGCCCAAACGCATCTATGAGCCAGGCATGGGGAGTGAAATTGGCCTTTACATTAAGAGTTGAAGTGATTTCCCCCCTTCATGCTCTGCAAATGAAAGAAGTGCCATAGCTCGGTGGTAGAGCATCTATTTTGCATGCAGAAAGTCCCAGGTTTAACCCATGGCCTCTCCAGGTAGACCCCATCTGAAAACACCAGAGAGTCACTGCCAGTCAGCATGGGCAATATTGAGCTAGATGGGCCAAGTGTATGATCATATAAGGACGCTCCCTATGTTCCAATTACTGAAGATAGCTTATTAAGCCAGAGATGGGGGATAACAATGTATATAAAGCAGAGCTTGGAAAAGTTACTTTTTTGAACTACAACTCCCATCAGCCCCAGCCAGCATGGCCACTGAATTGGGGTGATGGGAGTTGTAGTTCAAAAAAGTAACTTTTCCAAGCTCTGAATAAAGCATAAAGACTCCAACATTTTTCCCAAAAACGTTTCAGCTGAAAGACTTGGAGTAAAGGGGCCTAATGGTGCATTTCCACTGTAACTGTGTTAATTCTGTTTCTCCACTTGCCTCTTTCCAGCTTCAGATAGAGAAATGCAGTACACAATGCATGTCAGAATGGGAGTCTTTCCCCTAAACATCTCTCAAAGGCTTTTATGGTGCGACTGCACTTGGAATACTGCGTACAGTTCTGGTCACCCCACCTCAAAAAGAATACTGTAGAGCTGGAAAGGGTTCAGAAAAGGGAAATCAAAATGGTCAAGGAGCTGGAGCGACTCCTCTATGAGAACATTTGACAATATTTGGGGCTTTTTAGTTGGTTGGTTGGTTGGTTGGTTGGTTGGTTGGTTGGTTGGTTGGTTGGTTGGTTGGTTGGTTGGTTGGTTGCATTTGTATACCGCCCCATAGCCGAAGCTCTCTGGGGGGGGGGTTTACAACAATTAAAAACATTAAAAACATATATACAAATTTAAAAACACATTTTTAAAAAACATTTTAAGAACACATGCTAAGATGCCTGGGAGAAGAGGAAAAGACCAAATTGCCATAGTGAGGGAAGAAAGTCACAGCAGTGACGCGACACTATTTCAGAGAATGCACATTTTCCTGACACAATTTTTATAAACCACATACTTAACAAATTGGAAGTTAGAGGTATATGTAATTATGTTTGGTGTGGAGATAGTGAATAAAGAGTAGTTTTTTCTCCTCACTAGAGCCACTAGAACCCAGGGTCATCCAGTGAAGCTGAATGCTGGACAATTCAGGACAGATAAGAGAAAGTACTTCTTCACACACTGCATAGTTAAATCTTGAATTCACTCCCACAAGTTGTGATTATAGCCACCATTTGATGGCTTCCAAAGAGGGTTAGGTAAATTCACAGAACATAAAGCTATCAATGGCTGCTAGCCAGCATGGCTATGTTCCACTTCCACTGTCGAAGGAAATATGCCTCTGAATACCAGCTGCTGAGAATGCAGATGGGAGAATGCAGAGCTTGGAAAAGTTACTTTTTTAAACTACTACTCCCATCACCCACATAAGAACATAAGAACAGCCTGCTGGATCAGGCCAGTGGCCCATCTAGTCCAGCATCCTGTTCTCACAGTGGCCAACCAGGTGCCTGGGGGAAGCCCGCAAGCAGGACCCGAGTGCAAGAACACTCTCCCCTCCTGAGGCTTCTGGCAACTGGTTTTCAGAAGCATGCTGCCTCTGACTAGGGTGGCACAGCACAGCCATCACGGCTAGTAGCCATTGATAGCCCTGTCCTCCATGAATTTGTCTAATCTTCTTTTAAAGCCATCCAAGCTGGTGGCCATTACTGCATCTTGTGGGAGCAAATTCCATAGTTTAACTATGCGCTGAGTAAAGAAGTACTTCCTTTTGTCTGTCCTGAATCTTCCAACATTCAGCTTCTTTGAATGTCCACGAGTTCTAGTATTATGAGAGAGGGAGAAGAACTTTTCTCTATCCACTTTCTCAAGGCCATGCATAATTTTATACACTTCTATCATGTCTCCTCTCACCCGCCTTTTCTCTAAACTAAAAAGCCCCAAATGCTGCAACCTTTCCTCGTAAGGGAGTCTCTCCATCCCCTTGATCATTCTGGTTGCCCTCTTCTGAACCTTTTCCAACTCTATAATATCCTTTTTGAGGTGAGGCGACCAGAACTGTACACAGTATTCCAAATGCGGCCGCACCATAGATTTATACAACGGCATTATGATATCGGCTGTTTTATTTTCAATACCTTTCCTAATTATCGCTAGCATGGAATTTGCCTTTTTCACAGCTGCCGCACACTGGGTCGACATTTTCATCGTGCTGTCCACTACAACCCCGAGGTCTCTCTCCTGGTTGGTCACCGCCAGTTCAGACCCCATGAGTGTATATGTGAAATTAAGATTTTTTGCTCCAATATGCATAATTTTACACTTGTTTATATTGAATTGCATTTGCCATTTTTCCACCCATTCACTCAGTTTGGAGAGGTCTTTTTGGAGCTCTTCGCAATCCCTTTTTGTTTTAACAACCCTGAACAATTTAGTGTCGTCAGCAAACTTGGCCACTTCACTGCTCACTCCTAATTCTAGGTCATTAATGAACAAGTTGAAAAGTACAGGTCCCAATACCGATCCTTGAGGGACTCCACTTTCTACAGCCCTCCATTGGGAGAACTGTCCGTTTATTCCTACTCTCTGCTTTCTGCTTCTTAACCAATTCCTTATCCACAAGAGGACCTCTCCTCTTATTCCATGACTGCTAAGCTTCCTCAGAAGCCTTTGGTGAGGTACCTTGTCAAACGCTTTTTGAAAGTCTAAGTACACTATGTCCACTGGATCACCTCTATCTATATGCTTGTTGACACTCTCAAAGAATTCTAATAGGTTACTGAGACAGGACTTTCCCTTGCAGAAGCCATGCTGGCTCTGCTTCAGCAAGGCTTGTTCTTCTATGTGCTTAGTTAATCTAGCTTTAATAATACTTTCTACCAGTTTTCCAGGGACAGAAGTTAAGCTAACTGGCTTGTAATTTCCGGGATCCCCTCTGGATCCCTTTTTGAAGATTGGTGTTACATTTGCCACTTTCCAGTCCTCAGGCACGGAGGAGGACCCAAGGGACAAGTTACATATTTTAGTTAGCAGATCAGCAATTTCACCTTTGAGTTCTTTGAGAACTCTCGGGTGGATGCCATCCGGGCCTGGTGATTTGTCAGTTTTTATATTGTCCATTAAGCTTAGAACTTCCTCTCTCGTTACCACTATTTGTCTCAGTTCCTCAGAATCCCTTCCTGCAAATGTTAGTTCAGGTTCAGGGATCTGCCCTATATCTTCCACTGTGAAGACAGATGCAAAGAATTCATTTAGCTTCTCTGCAATCTCCTTATCGTTCTTTAGTACACCTTTGACTTCCTTATCATCCAAGGGTCCAATCGTCTCCCTAGATGGTCTCCTGCTTTGAATGTATTTATAGAATTTTTTGTTGTTGGTTTTTATGTTCTTAGCAATGTGCTCCTCAAATTCTTTTTTAGCATCCCTTATTGTCTTCTTGCATTTCTTTTGCCAGAGTTTGTGTTCTTTTTTATTTTCTTCATTCGGACAAGACTTCCATTTTTTGAAGGAAGACTTTTTGCCTCTAAGAGCTTCCTTGACTTTGCTCGTTAACCATGCTGGCATCTTCTTGGCCCTGGCGGTACCTTTTCTGATCTGCGGTATGCACTCCAGTTGAGCTTCTAATATAGTGTTTTTAAACAACTTCCAAGCATTTTCGAGTGATGTGGCCCTCTGGACTTTGTTTTTCAGCTTTCTTTTTACCAATCCCCTCATTTTTGTGAAGTTTCCTCTTTTGAAGTCAAATGTGACCGTGTTGGATTTTCTTGGCAATTGGCCAGTTACATGTATGTTTAATTTAATAGCACTGTGGTCACTGCTCCCAATCGGTTCAACAACACTTACATCTCGCACCAGGTCCCGGTCCCCACTGAGGATTAAGTCCAGGGTTGCTGTCCCTCTGGTCGGTTCCATAACCAACTGGTCTAGGGAATAGTCATTTAAAATATCTAGAAACTTTGCTTCTTTGTCATGACTGGAACACATATGTAGCCAGTCTATGTCCGGGTAGTTGAAGTCACCCATTACTACCACATTTCCTAGTTTGGATGCTTCCTCAATTTCATATCTCATCTCAAGGTCTCCCTGAGCATTTTGATCAGGGGGACGATAGATCGTTCCCAGTATTAAGTCCCTCCTGGGGCATGGTATCACCACCCACAATGATTCTGTGGAGGAGTCTGCCTCTTTTGAGGTTTCGAGCTTGCTGGATTCAATGCCTTCTTTTAAGTATAGAGCGACTCCGCCACCAATACGTCCTTTCCTGTCCTTCCGATATAGTTTATATCCAGGGATAACCGTATCCCACTGGTTTTCTCCATTCCACCAGGTCTCCATTATGCTCACTATATCAATGCTCTCCTCTAAGACCAAGCACTCCAGTTCTCCCATCTTGGTTCAGAGGCTCCTAGCATTAGCGTACAGGCACTTGTAAGCAGTGTCTCTCTTCAAGTGTCTTTGGTACTTGTGGTTTGGCCTGTGGTAATTTTGCTCTTCTGAATTTATATCCTGTGCCCCTGCTCTCACAATGCCTACTTCTAGGCCTACCACTTTTAACATTTCATCAATTCTTTGGTTTTTATCCCAGGGGGGAGGTTTATTCCGAACCGGACCTTTCTCAGCTCCTGTCGGGTTTCCCCCCTCAGTCAGTTTAAAAGCTGCTCTGCTACCTTTTTAATTTTAAGTGCCAGCACTCTGGTTCCATTCTGGTTCAAGTGGAGCCCATCCCTTTTGTACAGGCCCGGCTTGTCCCAAAATGTTCCCCAGTGCCTAACAAATCCAAACCCTTCCACCCGACACCATCGTCTCATCCACGCATTGAGACTGCGAAGCTGGGCCTGTCTGGCTGGTCCTGCGCATGGAACCGGTAGCATTTCAGAGAAAGCCACCTTGGAGGTCCTGGCTTTCAGCATCCTACCTAGCAACCTAAATTTTGCTTCCAGGACCTCACGGCTGCATTTCCCCATGTCGTTGGTGCCAACGTGCACCACGACCACTGACTCCTTCCCAGCACTGTCTACCAAACTATCTAAACGACAGGCGATATCCGCAACCTTCGCATCAGGCAGGCAAAACACCTTGCGGTCTACACGCCCATCACACACCCCACTGTCTATGTTCCTAATGATCGAATCACCCACTACAAGGATCCCTCCACCCCCTGGAGATATATCCTCAGCATGAGAGGATAGCTGCTCATCCCCCAAGGAATGGGTCCCTTCTAAGGGATCGTTTCCCTCTTCCTCAGCTGGATGCTCTCCTTCTCCGAGACCATCGTTGTCCATGATAGCAGGAGAGCTATCATCGTTGGAGTGGGACACAGCTGTAACGTCTCTGAAGGCCTCCTCCACACACATCTCTGCCTCTCTCAGCTTTTCCAGGTCCGCCACCTTGGCCTCAAGGAAATGAAGTCGTTCCCAGAGAGCCAGGAACTCATTGCACCGAGAGCACACCCACGACTTCTGTCCAACAGGCAGATAGTCGTACATGCTGCAGGCGGTGCAAAACACTGGAAAGCCCCCACACCCCTGCTGGCTTCTTACCTGCATAGTTTTGTTTAAGGTTTATTACGTCAATGGGTTGGAGACTGCGGTTTAGTTGAGGTCAGGGAACAGACGGGCAGAGTAGGGGGCCCTGGCCTCCTCGCCCTGCTGCCGAACTCGCTCTGCTGCCGAACTCGCCTTGACGCTTTGGCAGCTGGGGCTTAACTCTTTAGTATTCTCTCAGGCTTCCTTCCTTTGAAGGCAGGAAGGCAGGCTTCCTTCCTGAGTGAGGGGCGGGGCTGTTTAAGCTTTTGGCTGCTTTTAATCTAAGCAAGGCGCTGCGCCTTCCAGGCAAGTCTTTTTTGTTTGTTGTTTTCCCACCTAGAACAGCCTGACCTTTCTTTAACCTAGGGAAACAGAGCTTGTGGTTGTGTTTCAGGAAGGCTGAAGCTGCCCTTTTTAGCAAGGACTGAGCTGACTCTCTCCCTGTATGTATCGGTGGAGTTTTCTTTTCCCCCTTCTCTCCGACTGGAATTTAGCCTTGTTTACAGTGTCCCCATAAGCTTTCCTGCTAGGGTGGTGTTGAAAACTAGCTTTCTATAGGCTTCCTTCTCCTAGGATCTGTCTCCTAAGATATCGGTTCTTTCAGGATTTGGCTCCTAGCTCAGGGTGACCTTGGGCTGCCCTTATTACTTATTGCTCTGAGCTGTTTAACTTCAATTAAATAATGGAATAAATGGGAGCTACTTACCCTCTTTTCGCTCTGCTGCTTAACTCGCCTTGACGCTTTGTCAGCTGGGGCCTTGACACTTCGTCAGCTAGGGCTCCCTCTAGCTCGTGGAGCAGCCACTGGATTGGGCTGATGGGAGTTGTAGTTCAAAAAAGTACCTTTTCCAAGCTCTGGGAGAATGTGGTTGCACTCAGGTCTTGCTGGAAGGCCTCCAATAGGTTGACCACCATGAAAAGAGGATGCTGGACTACATAGACCTTTGGCCTGATGCAGCAGAACTCTTCTCAAGTTCTTATATTTGTATGTTGCACTGCCTCCCAGGAGATGAACGCAATTCAGATGTGAAGCATTGTGTTAGCAGCTAATTTCTAAGGTTTGCATCCTCCAAGGACCTCCAGAGTAGTTATCATGATTTTAATTTGGTGATTTTCTATATAATTTTAATGGAATCTTGTCCATCACCCTGGGAAGCCAACTGTGCCCTGTCAGGCAGCGTATAGATTATTTAATAAACAAACAAATTTCTCCTAATATCATACCATGCAACCTACAGTAGACATAGGGCTTTGGGATATTTCTGCACCTGCATAGTGCCTCCTGGGTTGCACAGTATCATGGGGACAGTTCCCATGACCGCCATGACCCAAACTTATGTTACAAATACAACCAAAAAGAGAAAGGAGCATTTTAATTCAAAGATTTAAACTCTTAGGTGGGAGTATCAGGTCTTTAGGGGCCCAGGCAATCAGGCACGACGGATGCTCCCAGGCCTGTTGATGCCCATACATGAAGAGGTGGATGTGCACATTCATATAAATTAAAGCCATGCCAGCAGCTAAGTTGCGGCATTTATGCTTCCAGTGAGATTGCTCCAATTTTTTATGGCATTGCTAGGGTAATGCAAGATATAAAATTCTCAATAGATGCTTTCCAAGTTTGTATTTAATAGACCTGGAGGCTTTGAGTGCCTTTGCACAGATTGCATTCCAGCTGTCTACCGCTATTTGAATGCGCAGGTCTGAGTCCCATGCTGTGTGACGCAGGCAGTCTCCCACGCATTCTGTATACCAGGAGTAATTTATTGGTCTGTCTATAAAGGAAAGAATGGCACGTTAAGAAGGAGGTTATGTAAAGCTCCGAGATTGAGAAGCAGCTCCGTCAATTGAGTACAACTCCCAAAACATCGCCATTATGTCTCAGCTGATTTACAAAGGGAAAGGAGGCTTCGCCTGGTGATTAATATTTCTAAAGCAATGAACAGGAGAGACAGAAAGGGAAGGGTGATGCACCCCATCCACTAGAATGGTCATCCCAATGAACCTTTTCCTTAAAAGCAACTGGATTGCCCACCTGTTGATGATTTCTTAACTGATTACTTGTCACTTACTCAGTTATACATTTAAGTATATTTTCCCATTACAAAAACGTCAGCCGAAGGGGCCTTTCTAAAGATCGAAAAACAAATGTGAGATAGCTAGCATTTAACAAAGACAAGCCATTGATTTTTTTCCCAGTCCCTTTTATTTATTAAATTGTAGCTACAACATGGGAGGGGGGGAGGCCACTTCGAACAAGGTTTTGTAACCAGAAGGATGTTGAAGGTTTCGTCTGCATTCCTTAAACTCGACACAGTCACACCGCCTTTTTTTTTAATTAAAATCTGCACCCTTGAATCATAAACAGGCCCGTTTCTATTTGGCCCCTTGTTTAATCCATCAAAGACTTCTTCATAGACAGCTGCTGTGATGCAGCATTGTACAAGGTGATGAGGAAGGTCCAAGTCCAAATACGGCCCTCCAGGTCTCTCTTATTTGGCCCTCAGACTCGACCCAGGCCACACCCCTGACCGGCTCTGCTTTGCTCTGGATTTTTTGTCTGGGTGGAATGCTTCTCTGGATGCAGGATAAAGAGAGAGAAATGAGTGGGTAGAAATAGACTACAGTCCAAAGGTAACATTCCTCTTTGGCCCCTGGCCCTGTCCATCACTGGCACCTGGGCCTCAGGAGGGAATGCAACCTTCTGCCTGAAAAGGGTTCCCCACCCTAGTGTAGTGGATACAATCTCTATAGATGATACTGAGCCAGACGGACCAATGACCTGGCTATGTCTAAGGCCGCTTCAACAGATATACCGAGGGTGTTCTGCCATGCTTATATCAAATGTATAAAAACTTCCAGCACAATCAAATTGAAAACTGAGATGGGAGAATGACAACAACCCTACCACACCCCTGGTCTTTCTGCAGATCAGCCCACCTCTTAATAATATGAGCCACTTTTGGGTGTTTGTTCTACTCACACAAGGGGGTGTGAGGCCTGCCCCTGCAATGTGTCATTTTCATCCTATTTATAGACCTCCAAGAGTGTGAAGGTCTGAAGAGGAGAGACTCCCTCCGTGATTCAGAACTCTGCACAGACAGGGTTCTAAATTGTGTGGGGAAGCTCTGGCCACATTCACACCATACATGTATCCCACTATTATCCCAGTTTAAGCAGTAATGACTTCTCCCAGAGAATCCTGGGAAGTCTAATTTGTGCAGGGTGCTGAGAGTTGTTAGGGAATCCCTGCTCCTCTCATGGAGCTACAATTCTCAGATTGGTTCCTCTTCCCAGGGAACTCTGAGAACTGTAGCTCTGTAAGGCAAGAGGGGTCTCCAGAGAGCCCACCAGTAGGTGAAGTGAGAGCCAGAGCCAACGAAAGCTAGCTTGGCGCCTATCCTCCTCCTTGCTGCATTCTACAGTGGCAGCACTGAGACTGAGGAGGAAGCTGACATCCTACAACCGCCTCTGGACAGGATTTAAATAAGAAGAAAAGCTGGTGGGGACTGACCAAAGTTGTTGGAGGAGTGCCCATTTGTCCTAATGGACCAAGGTCACCCAGGCCAAGTGGGGGGTTTGAACCTGTCTTTCCCTGATCCTTGTCTTACACTGGGCATGTTCAGGCATTGGCCTGAATGTAGGAACTCTGTATCCATGGATGGGGGGCAGGAGTGTGCATACAACTCCCATCCTCAACATGGGCAATCTCATGGGCATTGAGAGCCAGGAAGGGTGACTTCGCTTGTGCCTGCTTTTTGAGACGAGCTCTCATCTCAGAAGAAGCTTTTTCAGTTTTAAAATCAGTCAGAACGTTCTTTTTGACTGGTAAAGATTTTCTCCCGGGCAGGGAGAAACGTAGAGATTAACCACAAAAGCCTGTTTTTGTTGGGAGGACTGGATTTCATTAATTTATGAGAGAAGGTTCAGCCAGCAATGCCGGACGGACTTCCAACAAGCTCTAACTGATTAAGTGACACGTTTATCTTTTCTTCAAAGAAAAACGGACTTTAACAGGCAAGCATCCTTCTTTCTATCTTTTTTTCACTTGGTTTAAATCGTTGCAGCAAAAAGAGATTTGTCAATGAATCAGCTATAAAGAATTTCTGGGTGAGTTATAACTCTTCTCTTTTATTCACGAAATTAAGGAGGAAAGAAATTGAAAAAGCTTATCTTTGTTTTTATTGCAAAAAGCTGGCCTGGAAGTGCATTCTAAAGATACAAACGGAAGAGGGATTTCTATTTCGAGGAGGGAAAAAAATAAATAAATTTGATTTATGAACTTTGGAGTATTATATGTCCGGGACTATTTTCTTTTTGGTCTATTTCATTTTGACGAATCTACTTGTTCACGACGCCACTAACTGTTTTGAAGCTGGGAACTAAATTTGTTTTGTATTCCTGAACAAATAAGAGATAAGGCAGGCTGTACTGTCTACACTGTGACTTCATCAAGCCTGGAATATTAACCCAATTGTGGCTGAAATAATTTTTGTTTTTGTGGTTTTAAGAATGGCAATCAGGAAAGTGGCTGAGACCATGGAAGAAATTATGTTTCAGAAAATAATGGATGAGATTGAGATAACGAAACAAACCCTGAGACAGGGTAGACAGGAGATGAAAATTGAATTTGGCAAAATGACGCAGGAGCTTAAAGAAATAGGGGATCTTGTGAGAGAGGAGATTGATGAGATTAGAGATGAGAAAAGAAAAATTAAAGGGAAGATACAAGCCCTGGAGATTGGAACAAATGTGGAATTGGAAAAAGATCTGGAGTTTATGGATATTGGAAACAAAGTTTACTGTTTGGAATTCAACGTTGTCTCTGAAGAAATTAATGAAGATATTAGAGATAAAGTTATCAATGTCTTGGATAATTTTCTGGACTGGAATGATGTGATGGAGCTTGACATAGAAAAAATCTATGGAATTAACTACAGATATTTGACAATGGAAAAATTCTCAAGAGATGAGCCAGTGCATTTTGTAAAAAAAGAAGAACAGAGACATGACTTTACAACAATATTTCAGCAACATATTCAGAATTGATGGCAAGGAAATATTTGTGATAAAGGAAATTCCCATTAGACTCTTATTATATGACTATGGCTATGACAGCAAGATTAATATGGGATACTGATAATGGAAGAATGGATACTGAAATTACTGGACTTAACAGGACTATTGAAGATGGAAGATGGAATTAATATTGATAATGGAAGAATGGCTATTGAAATTATTGGATCTAACAGGTTTGAAGAGATGGATTAATCTATATGTTTATTTGGACTATGGCTATGACAACAAGATTATTATGGGATACTGATAATGGAAGAATGGCTACTGAAATTACTGGACTTAACAGGATTATTTGCTGAAAAGATGGCGGCGTAGGTGGAGGAGCCTATGTTTGGAGCTCCTGCGGCTTGCCTTTTTTTAATATCTTTTAACATCTTTTGAACACCATCTACGCTTATTTGGGAGTGTGTGGAGAGTAACTGAATGTGTGAAAGATTTTGGTGCCACCCATTTCCCCCCCCCCGAGAATTGTGGATGCCGAGGACGGCTGGGCTCGAAGTAGGAGAGGTAAAATCGAAGCCGGGGCTGAGCAAGGCCTCCTACCTTCCCAGCTGGTGTCGGGCCGCGGCGCCGCGGTAAAATCGAAGCCAGGGCTGAGCAAGGCCTCCTACCTTCCCAGCTGGTGTTGGGCCGCGGCGCGGCGCTCCCTGTTGCTGCCGTCGAAGTAGGAGGGGTAAAAATTGAAGCCGGGGCTGAGCAAGGCCTCCTACCTTTCCAGCTGGTGTCGAGCCGCGGCGCGGCGCTTCCTGTTGCTGCCGGCGGTTTCGGCCGCGGCTTGTGGGCTCTGCTTGTGGTTGCATGCCTTTGCCCTGTCTCCTGCTGCTTGCATCGTTGTGCTCTTTGTTGCCGCTGTTGTGGCGCTTCCTGCTGTCATCGCTCGTGCTGTGCCTTTGTCACTTCCCGCTGTCGTCGCTGTCTTCGCTGCCGCAGCTGCTGTATCCACGCTGTCCTTGTTGCCAGGCTTCATTTTCTGCTTGTGTGGCTTTGGTCGTCCTGCTGCTGTGGGGACTGTGGCCGGGCGTTGCTGGGCGGCGGCTTTGGTTTTCCATTGGGGCGTAGCTGTGCCCTTCATCGCTGCTGCTGTTGCTGCGCTCATTCCTATTGTCGCTTGCGCTCCATCATTCCCATGACTGGCTGGCGTTCTTTGCTGCTGGTGTGGTTCCATCTCTACCTTTGTGGCTTGCGCTTGCCTTAGTGGTCCTTCGCCTTTCGTTGTATTGTCATCTGGACCTTTTGCAGGCGGTGTTTTGCCCGGGAAGAAGAACGGTTTGAGAGCTGTGTTGGTGCGCAGGGAGTACGGGACTGTGGTTGTCGTGTAGACCTGAATTGGATGAGTGGATGCTGGTATGACTGTATGTTGTGAGTGTGTGTGTATTTTTATTTTATTTTTATTTTATTTTACTATGTGCCTGGGTGGGAGGATAGGGTATTGGGAGGGGGGACCAGAGGGGGCCCCCATTAGCGTAGTGACAGGTAATGGGAGGTATGGCATAGTGAGGAGGACATGCCAGTTGAGGGGAACTCGGCCCAGAAAATTGGTGGCTGTACCGTGTTCCGGTCCTCCCCACATCCACAGGATTGCTGGTAGTTCTATCAGCCAACTCTCAGATCTCCAGTTGCTGCTTCTTAATGCCAGATCGATAAATAATAAAGCTTCCCTCATCCATGATTTAATTGTGGATGAGGCAGCCGATCTGGCGTTTATTACCGAGACCTGGGTGAGCGATCTGGGAGGCATCAATCTCTCCCAGCTGTGCCCACCTGAGTACTCGGTTCAGCATCTGGGTAGATCCGAGGGTCGGGGAGGGGGAATCGCTGTGGTCTATAGAAGTTCCATCCCTCTTGTTAGGCACCCTATCCAGGTAGCTAATGGTCTGGAGTGTCTTCATATTACGTTGGGCCAGCGAGACAGACTGGGAATACTGTTAGTGTACCGTCCACCCTGCTGCCCAACAGCCTCCCTAACTGAGACGAAGGAAGTGGTCTCGAGTCTGGTGTTGCAATCCCCCAAATTTTTGGTATTGGGGGATCTCAACATTCATGCCGAGACTACTTTGTCTGGGGTGGCTCAGGACTTCATGGCCTCCCAGACTTCCGGGAAGGGTGACTTCGCTTGTGCCTGCTTTTGAGACGGGCTCCCGCCTCAAAAGAAGCTTATTCAGATATAAATCAGAAAGAACATTTTTTTTTTGACTGATGAAATTTCTCCCGGGCATGGAGAAATGTAGAGATCAACCTCAAAAGCCTGTTTTTGTTGGGAGGACTGGATTTCATTAATTTATGAGAAAAGGTCCAGCCAGCAATGCCGGACGGACTTCCGAACAAGCTCTATCTGATTAATGCGATACGTTTATCTTTTCTTCAAAGAGAAAACGGACTAACAGGCAAGCACCCTTCTTTCTATTTTTTTTTTTTACTTGGTTTAAATTGTTGCAGCAAAAAGAGATTTGTCAAATGAATCAGCTTTAAAGAACTTCTGGGTGAGCTATAACTCTTCTCTGTTATTCACGAAATTAACAGCTTATCTCTGTTTCTATTGCAAAAAGCTGTCCTGGAAGTGCATTCTAAAGATATAAACAGAAGAGGGATTTCTATTCCAAGGAACATTATATTGTCTGGGACTATTCTCTTTTTGGTCTATTTTATTTTGACGAATCTGCTTCTTCATGACGCCACTAACTGTTTTGATGCTGGGAACTAAATTTGTTTTGTATTCTTGAACATAGAGAGATAAGGCAGGCTGCTCTGTTTATACTGTGATGTCATCAAGCCTGGAATATTAACCCAATTGTTGCTGAAATAAGAAGTGGTTCTTCTTTATTTTTGTTTTGTTTTGTTTTCGTGGTTTTAAAAATGGCAATCAAGAAAGTGGCTGAGAATCTGGAAGTAATTATGTTTCAGAAAATAATGGATGAGATTGAGATAACGAAACAAACCCTGCGACAGGGCAGTAAGGAGCTGAAAATTGAACTGAGCAAAATGACGCAGGAGCTTAAAGAAATAGGGGATCCTGTGAGAGAGGAGAATGAGATCAGAGATGAGAAAAGAAAAAATAAAGGGAAGATACAAGCCCTGGAGATTGGAACAAATGTGGAATTGGAAAAAGATCTGGAGTTTATGGATATTAGAAATAAAATCTACTGTTTGGAATTTAACGTTATCTCTGAAGAAATTAATGAAGATATTAGAGATAAAGTTATCAATGGCTTGGATAATCTTCTGGACTGGAATGATGTGATGGAGCTTGATATAGAGAAAATCTATGGAATTAACTGCAGCCATGTGACAATGGAAAAACTCTCAAGAGATGAGCCAGTGCATTTTGTAAAAAAGAAGAACAGAGATATGACTTTACAACAATATTTCAGCAACTTATTCAGAATTGATGGCAAGAAAATATTTGGGATAGAGGAAATTCCCATCAGACTCTTATTATATGACTATGGTTATGACAGCAAGATTATTATGGAATACTGATAATGGAAGATTGGACACTGAAATTACTGGACTTAACAGGACTATTGAAGATGGAAGATGGAATTAATAGGGATAATGGAATAATGGCTATTGAAATTATTGGACCTAACAGATTTTGATGAGATGGATTAATCGATATGTTTATTTGGACTATGGTTATGACAATAAGATTATTATTATTATTAACGAGATGGATTAATCGACATGTTTATTAGGAGAAAAATTGATAGATATATTTCTTAAAGAATTGAAACCTCTCTGACTTTTTGTGGAAAGAATAAAGTAATGTTTATGAGATTTGATGATTAATTAAGATAACTACTGGAGGAAAGTGATTTTATAATATAATTTAAGAGACAGGATTGTTATATATTGTAGACCTATAACTGATTTGATCTGCGACAAATGGGAAGTCAACATTTTATTTTTTTGTTTAATCATTTTTGTTTTGTTTTGTTTTTTGTCTTTGAATGTTTTATGATTTTGTTTTGTATGTTTTATGAAAATTTGAATAAAAATTATTGTAAAAAAAAAAAGGACTTCATGGCCTCCATGACAGCCATGGGGCTGTCTCAATTTGTTACTGGCCCTACGCTTATTTCGGGACACACTCTAGACTTAATTTTTGCTACTGGAACAGGGGGTGGTGATCTGGGAGTAAGGGATTTTACATCTATTCCTCTGTCATGGTCAGATCATTGCCTATTGAGGTGTAGGCTCACAATGTTTTCTCCCCTCTGCAAGGGTGGAGGACCAATTAAGATGGTCCGTCCCCGGAGACTAATGAATCCTGAAGGCTTTCAGAAGGCTCTGGGGAGTTTTCCGGCTGATAAAACTGACGCTCCTGTCGAAACCCTGGTCAATTTGTGGAATATGGAAATGACTCGGGCAGTTGACACGATCGCCCCGGTGCGCCCTCTCCTCTGCAGAGCTCAAGTGGCTCCGTGGTTCACCCCAGAGCTAAGAGTGATGAAGCAAAAAAGGAGAAGGCTTGAGTGCAAATGGAGACGAACTCCCGACGGCTGTGGTCTTGCACTTGTGAAGGTCTCTACCAAGCTCTATGTGAAGGCGGTGAGGGCAGCAAAGAAGCAGTACTTTGCTGCCTGCATTCAGTCATCTTCTAACCGCCCAGCGGAACTTTATAAAGTTGTTCGGGGACTTTTACACTCTGGGCCTCAGAACGCAATAATACCATCAATAGCCCGCTGTAATGAGTTTGCGAGAAACTTCCTAGATAAGATCACGAACATCCGCCGGGACCTTGACTCCAATATTGTAGCAGTTGAGCCTAATGAGGTGTCCGGAGCACAGTCTTGTCCTGTTTTATTGGATGAGTTTCAGTTGGTACAGCTCGAGGATGTGGACAAGGTGCTTGGACAGGTGCGGGCGACCACTTCTGCTCTGGATCCTTGCCCCTCGTGGCTAATAAAAGCTAGCAGGAACGGAACAGCCGGATGGGCCAAGGAGGTGATCAATGCCTCCCTACGAGAGGGAGCGGTACCACCCTGCCTGAAACAGGCAGTGGTGAGACCGCTCCTAAAGAAACCCTCCTTGGACCCTGAAAATTTTGACAACTATAGACCGGTAGCAAATGTTCCGTTCTTGGGCAAGGTCTTAGAGCGTGTGGTCGCTCGCCAGCTCCAGGCTCTCTTGGATGAAACTGATTATCTGGATCCATGTCAATCGGGCTTTCGGCCGGGGTTTGGTACAAAAACAGCCTTGGTCGCCCTGTATGATGACCTCTGTCGGGAGAAAGACAGAGGGAGTGTAACTCTGTTGGTTCTCCTTGATCTCTCAGCGGCTTTTGATACCATCAACCATGGTATCCTTCTGGGACGTCTTGCGGACTTAGGAGTTGGAGGCACTGCTTGGCAGTGGCTGTGCTCCTACCTCGAGAATCGTCTCCAGAAGTTGATTCTTGGGGAGCATTACTCGAACCCCTGGATACTCCAATATGGGGTCCCACAGGGTTCAGTTCTGTCCCCCATGCTCTTTAATATCTATATGAAGCCGCTGGGTGAGGTCATTAGGAGATTTGGAGTGCGTTTCCAGCAATATGCTGATGATACGCAGCTCTACTTCTCCTTTTCATCTTCCTCAGGTGAGGCTGTTAATGTACTAAACCGCTGCCTGGCCACGATAATGGACTGGATGAGAGCTAACAAACTGAGACTCAATCCTGACAAGACTGAGATGCTGTTGGTGGGGGGGCTCTCTGCCCAGATGGATGATGTCTGACCTGCCCTAGATGGGGTTACACTCCCCCTAAAGGAGCAGGTCCGTAGTTTGGGGGTCTTATTAGATCCGCTCCTGTCACTGGAGGCTCAAGTAGCCTCGGTGGCACGGAATGTGTTCTACCAGCTTCGGCTGGTAACCCAACTACGACCCTATCTGGAGAGGGAGAACCTCGCCACAGTTATCCATGCTCTGGTAACCTCTAGATTGAACTACTGTAATGCACTCTACGTAGGGTTACCTCTGAAGACAGTTCGGAAACTTCAGCTGGTGCAGAATGCTGCGGCCAGAGTCCTTACTGGGACTAAAAAAATTGATCATATAACACCTGTTCTGGCCCAGCTGCACTGGCTACCAATATGTTTCCGGGCCAGATTCAAAGTGTTGGTTCTTACCTATAAAGCCCTTAACGGCATCGGACCGCAATACCTGGCGGAACGCCTCTCCTGCTATGTACCTACCCAGTCACTGCGCTCGACGTCAAAGGCCCTTCTCCGTGTCCCAACGCATAAGGAGGCACGGAGAACGACAACTAGAGCTAGGGCCTTCTCGGTGGTGGCCCCCGAACTATGGAACGCCCTCCCTGACAAGATATGCCTGGCGCCTTCTCTGTTATCTTTTCGGCGCCAGGTAAAGACCTACCTCTTTGCCCAGGCATTTTAAAAATTTTAAAAATTTTAAAATTGAATTTAAATTTGGAATTTTAATTATGTTTTATTGTGTACTGTATTGTATTTACATCCGCTTGTATTTTATAGATTGTGTGTGTTTTATCGCCTGTTTGCAGCCCTGGGCTCTTTTAGAGGAAGAAAGGTGCGATATCAATTTAATAAACAAGCAAATAAATAAATAAATCACACACACACACACACGATAGTTTGATATTAAACAAGATCTAGATTGTGATTCTCAGAGATTCCAACCAATAATTCATCAGCGCTGTATGTTTGGGAACACATTGACAATACACAGTAAACGAGGGCTTTTTTTCCTCTTTGAATTTTCCCACATTCATTTGTTTTTACAAATATAAACATTTTTGACATTCCTGGTAAAGAATGGCATGTATCATAAGTATTGCTGCTGAACAGCTCTTGGTTACCTAGTCATTGATATTATTATTTAATTTATATCCCACCCTTCCTCCCAGCAGGAGCCCAAGGTGGCAAACAAAAGCATTAAAAACACTTTAAAACATCATAAAAACAGACTTTAAAATACATTAAAACAAAACATCTTTAAAAACATTTTTTTAAAAAAAAAAGCTATGAAGACATCTTAAAAAGGAAAAAAGGGAGGGAAGGTTAAAAACATTGGGGTTTTTTTTAAAAAAAAAAAGGTTTACAAATGTATTAAAAGCAATTCCAACACAGACGCAGACTGGGATAAGGTCTCAACTTAAAAGGCTTGTTGAAAGAGGAAGGCGCCGAAAGAGGAAGGAGATCTTCAATAGGCGCCGAAAAGGTAACAGAGAGGGTACTTGTCCAATATTTAAGGGTAGGGAATTCCACAGGGTAGGTAATGCCACACTAAAGGTCCATTTCCTATGTTGTGCAGAATGGACCTCCTGATAAGATGGTATCTGCAGGAGGCCCTCACCTGCAGAGCGCAGTGATCAACTGGGTATATAAGGGATAAGATGGTCTTTCAGGTATCCTGGTCCCGAGCTATATAGGGCTTTGTACACCAAAACTAGAACCTTGAACTTGGCCCAGTAGCAAATGGGCAGCCAGTGTAGTTCTTTCAGCAGCGGAGTGACATGTTGGCGATACCCTGCCCCAGTGAGCAGTCTCGCTGCTGCATTTTGCACCAGCTGCAGCTTCTGTCATAACCTCAAGGGCAGCCCAACATAGAGTACATTACAGTAATCGAGCTTAGAGGTTACTAGTGCATGGACGACAGTGGCCAGGCTATTCCAGTCCAGAAATGGCTGCAGCTATCTTACCAGCCAAAGCTGGTAAAAGGCACTCCTAGCCACTGAGGTCACCTGGCCTCTAGTGACAAAGATGGATCCAGGAGCACCCCCACTACGGACCTGCTCTTTCAGAGGGAGTACGACCCCATCCAAAGCAGGCAACTGATCAATTATCTGAACTTGGAACCACCAACCCACAGAGCCTCTGTCTTGCTAGATTTAGACTCAGTTTATTGGTCCTCATCCAGCCCACCACCAAGTCCAGGGCTTGCACAGCCTCTCCTGATTCAGATGTTACAGAGAAATAAAGCTGGGTATTGTCAGCTTACTGTTGACACCTTGCCCCAAATCTCCTGATGACTGCTCCCAGGGGCTTCATATAGATGTTAAACAGCATGGGGGACAAGATGGTACCCTGCGGCACCTCACAGCAGAACTGCCAGGGGGCCAAAAGAAAACAGCTCGGAAGCTTAAATTGGTTCAGAGAGCGGCAGCTAGAATGTTAACAGGAGCTGGCCTACGAGCCCATACAACTCCTCTTCTACAACAACTACACTGGCTGCCAATCTGCTTCTGAGCCCAATTCAAAGTGCTGGTCTTAACCTTTAAAGCCTTACATGGCTTGGGCCCTCTCTATTTGTCTGGTCGTATGTCTTTTTATGAACCCTCCCGACCCTTGAGGTCCTCTGTTGATCCTCCTCTTATGATCCCCCCAACTTCCCAAGCTCATCTGATGGGAACTAGATCTAGGGCCTTTTCTGTTATTGCCCCCAGGCTGTGGAACTCCTTACCGTTAGAAGTGCGGTTATCTCCTTCTCTTGTTGTATTCCGTCGCCAGGTCAAGACGTTCCTATTTCGTCAAGCATTTAATTTAAATGATGTTTAGGATGTCTTTTAATTATTGACAGGTCCTGCTGTGATTATGTTTATTTTAAAATTGTTTTTTATTGCTCATTTTATTGCTCATTTTAACCTTGTGTATGATTGTTCTTTGTTCGCCGCTCTGAGTCTTCGGAAATAGAGCGGGTTATAAATGTTTTAAATAAATAAATTAAATAAATCACCCAATGCTATTCTCTGAAAACAACCTTGGAGATAGGGTTGGAACCACTCTAAAGCAGTGCCTCCAACACCCATCTCACCAAGTCAGCCCAGAAGGATACCATGGTGAATGGTATCAAAAGCTGCTGAGAGACCAAGTAAGAGTAACAGGGTCTCACTCTCCCTGTCCTTCTCCCGATAAAGGTCATCCATCAGGGCGACCAAGGCCAATTCAGTCCCATAACCAGGCCTGAACCCAGACTGGAATGGGTCAAGATAATCTGTTTCATCCAAGAGTACTTGCAATTGTTGTGCCACAACCCTCTCAATCACCTTCCCTAAGAAGGGGATATCTGCGACTGGTCTGTAATTGTCACAAACCAATGGGTCCAGGGTGGACTTTTTCAGGAGCGATCAGATCACCGCCTCTTTCAGGGTGGCTGCAACCACTCCCTCCCGCAATGTTGTGTTGACCACACTCTGGATCCACTTGGTCAAACCCCTTCAACAAGCTTTAATAAGCCAAGAAGGCCAAAAGTCAAGATGACGTGTTGCTGGCTGTATCATTGCAAGCACCTTGTCTACATCATTAGGCCGCATCAACTGAAACCATTCCCAAGAAGTTGCAGCAGACATTGCACTGGACACCTCATTGGGGACTACAGTAGATGTGGATGGGGCATCAAGACAGCTATGGAGGTGAGCAACTTTACCCTCAAAGTGCCTTACAAACAATTCACAGTGGGCCTCCAAAGGGTCTAAAACTGCATTTCCTGGAGTTGATTTCAGCAGACCCCTGACAATACGGAAAAGCTCCACTGGACAGCTACTTGAGGATGCGATGGAGGCAGAGAAGCGGGCCTTCTTCGCCGCCCTCACCACCACACAGTAGGCATGATTATGACGTTTTACTCATGCCCGATCAGCCTTACAGCACATCTTTTGCCACTTGTGCTCTAGCTGTCATCCAGCCTGTTTCATTGCCCTTAGCTCACTGGTGTACCAAGGTGCAAACTGGGCTCCACAATGCTGGAGAGGGCGCTCAGAGGCAACCGTGTCAAGAGCCCAATGTGCCCACTGTTCCACAGCATGACACGGACTTCAACAGGGTCACCTGCTCTATCTACTGGGAACTCCCCCAGGGCATTCAGGAATCCAATGGGTTCCATTAGTCTCCGGGGATGGACCATCTTAATCTGTCCACCACCCCTGCAGGGAAGGATTGGATCCGTAAGTCTAAACTTCACTAGGAAATGGTCTAACCATGACAATGGGATGGCATCCACCCCCCTATCTCCAGACCACCCTTTCCTCCATGTGGAGCAAAAACCAAGTCGAGGGTGTGCCCTGCCCTATGTGTCAGGCCAGTGACAACTTGAGACAGCCCCATGGTCATCATGGAGGCCATGAAGTCCCGAGCTGGAAAACTAGAGGTAGCCTCAGTGTGGACATTGAAATCACCCAGGACTATCATTCTGGGCTCCTCCAATACCACAGCCAAGATTGCCTCTGCCAGCTCAGTCAGAGAAGCTGCCAGGCAGCAGGGTGGACGGTACACCAGCAGCAATCCATTTTCTGTCTCCTTGGCCCAACACCAGGTGAAGGCCCTCACAGCCAGCTCCAAGACAGAGTGGTTTCCTAGTGACAGAGATGGAAGATCTGTTGACCACAGCAACTCCTCCCCCCTGTCCCTGCAGCCTGTGTTGGTGTTGCACTGAGTATCTGAGTGGGCAAAGCTGAGTCAGATCAACTCCTCCCAGCTCACCCACCCAGGTCTCGGTAATACACACCAAATCAGTACCTTCATCCACAATCAAATCATGGATGAGTGTGGTCTTATTGTGTACTGATTTAGTGTTAAACAATAACACACACAGGCCAGTGGGCACAGCAGATAGGCAATGAGGAACCCATCCATGAGAGGAGTGGGAAGGAGGAATAAGGTGTAGATAGCCTTGCCCTCGACTTCTATGGTAATTCATCACCTCCCCATGAATATACTTCCCTCTACTCATGATCACCAAAATTGGGGTGGCATCACCCATGTTCCTCCTTACTAAGACTCCTCCTAAACACCTAATATGGACCCAACAAGAGTCCACCAATTATCCCAGTAGGCCTCTGCTAGAATTGGGAACAGGCAGACCCACTCAATATTTTTCACACAGGGCACATCTACTCCCCCTCTGTCTCACACCCAGGGAAGGCCAGCCTTCTGTCAGTTACAGAGTCTCACTCTGAAAGTATCTGTCAACTTTCTCCTATCACTCAGTTCACTGCACAGGCTCTCATCGTGCGCAGGAACCATACATGAGCCATACGCCCTCTCCACTACCAATCTCCTCCAGATTGGTTAAGGAAGGAAGGAAGGAAGGAAGGAAGGAAGGAAGGAAGAAAAAAAGAAAGAAAGAAAGAAAGAAAGAAAGAAAGAAAGAAAGAAAGAAAGAAAGAAAGAAAGAAAGAAAGAAAGAAAGAAAGAAAGAAAGAAAGAAAGAAAGAAAGAGGGTAGCACCCTAGCCCTCAGGAATCCCCAAGGGAAGATTCCCTTTGGTGTTGCCCCTTTGGTAGCAGTCCCGCCACTCAAGGGCAGTTGGGCTTTTATGCCTCTTGACCCAGCCAGAAGCTGATGCAAGACGCTGCAAAATTAACTGGAGCCTCTATCTGGAGCAAAGGTAAGGCAGGGAGCCCCAGTCCTTCCAGCACTTACCAGGGACTTCAGCTGTCTCAAAAGACAGCAACCCAGAGGAGCAAGCAGCAAGCACCCAGATGCTCAGATACTCACTCC
Source organism: Rhineura floridana (assembly GCF_030035675.1). Lineage (NCBI taxonomy): Eukaryota > Metazoa > Chordata > Lepidosauria > Squamata > Rhineuridae > Rhineura > Rhineura floridana. The sequence goes on along the minus strand of NC_084495.1, from coordinate 21,475,610 downwards.
CAGAGCAGGTCTTCTTCAGTCCCCCTAGTGCTGCAGCTGTTCCCCCTGCTGATTGATACAGGATCTCAAACAGTTCTTCAGCTTGTATTTAGTATTAGTATTATTCTGTTCTTCCTTGGGAAAAGTGTATTGTTTCTGTATTGGATTTCAGCTTACATTACTACTACTGCCACTACTTTATATAATGGTCAGTGCTTTTTCCATAAAAAAAATGAGGTGCTGATACTCATAACTTGCTAGACGTGCCATGGGCTACCATGTGCAACACACAAAAAAGGGGCCAGTACTCTGTACCAGTGAGTTCTGTCACAAAAAAGCCCCGATAATGGTTTATAAATAATACATTTTACCTAAAATAACCCATCTGTTCCTAATTACCAAGTTACATCAAAAAATCTAAAATGTCATTGGCTCTATTATCCCCAAAACACATATTCCAGTGTTGAACAAATGAGTTCCAACTTTACACTAGAACTAAGAATTCTAGACTTCAGCTTGTACTTTTAATACGACTCTTCTGTTTGCTTTAGCTTCTCAACACTTATCAAAGTTTCATTGTAAGCTTTGGATTTTCATGAGTGTTAACTTCACAATTCAATTCTTCAAAGTATGATACTTTAAGGCTGGTGGCTCAACCAAAACTCTCCTAAGTAGAGTTTTCTGGGTCCACCTCTGAATGTGAAACACTGGCGGATGGAAATCTATTCACTAATAGGCAAAAAAACTTGCGGTTTAAGAATGTACCTATAGTCCACAGATATTTCTATCAAACTTTAAAAAGCAGGGAAATTGGGCTGCTATAGTGAATGCACCAAGGGAGCAGGAGACCTGACCTCCTCTCTGAGTTGTATTTTACTGCCCTACAAATTTGTAAAAATGCAAATACAGTTTGGGTTGGTCTTTCACAGTCCAATCCACTTCCTGTGTAGCTCAGAAGAATTTGATAACAAGTGTCTCTGAGTATATGGTGAGTGGCGGCAACACCTGCAATCAGCCCAAATAACAGAAACAAGACATGTGCTGTGCTGATCTTGTTTAAGCAGGGAGGAAGCAACAATATTAAGACAGTTGATATACTTCAGATAGTTACTTTAAATAAGTTTGATTTACTTTGCAATTTTAGTGGAGTTTCCTATAGTAAATCATTTTCTTTTGCTTCTGTTTCTGTGAATATGTGAAGTATAGCAACACTTTGCAACACTAAAAAACCCTCCAAAAACAATTGTGGAATAATGGCACTGACTATTCTGCAGAATAGTTTCCAATGGACTTGAGGAATGTCCCAGTGTACACAAGATAAAACAGTGGGAGTTGAAATATATTCTAGAAAATTTCTAGCTGTGGTCTATGTTTTTACTTGACCATGCCCACCTTTCCTTAAGTAGAGTAGTTTAAGCATAGCAGGATGAAAACACACATCTCGGGCAGCCCAAGTTTGTTTTTTTCAAACAGCTAGTCATTGCTTAAGGAGTAACATATTGTCATCATTCTGATTTTACATCTAACTGCAGTTTCAGATTCAACTGTAATGCACCCAAAATAGAAATAGAACATAACCTCCAGTTTGAAACACAAAAGGCTGTCTTCACCATCATATGACATTGACCAATGAAAAGGCTTTGAAATTAATAAAAATAAATTTGACACAGATTTCTAGGATGAAAAATGAGAGAAATATAATTTTCTAGGTTAGATTCTCTGTAAAAACAGTAGTAACCCAGGAAAGAAGCAAAGTAAGAAGAACACCAACAAACATACAAAAATGTAATTCTCCATTTCTGGAGATGAGAAATATCTGTGGGCTATATGTACATTTTTAAACCGCAAAGGGTTTTGCCTATTAGTGAATTTCTCTGCTTTTTAATCCAGTAGGTAAGAAATGGGATCCTGTGCAAGTTTGCTGAGAATGGATTGATCATTTGCATGCTTATTGCATTCAGTGGGATTTACTCTCCTGCACTCATGCTTAGGATAGGTGAAACTGACCATAGGGATGGGGAGGGGAGGAAGGGCAGGGGTAGAGGAGGAGGAGGGAGGGAATGGAGGGGCGAGGGGAGGAGGGGATGGGAGCAGGCAGGACAGGGGAGGAAGAGGGCAGATTTAATCATTTGCATGTTTATTGAGTTCAGTGGGATTTACTCCCATGCAATCATGCTTAAGATAGGTAAAACTAACCATGGGGGAGGAGGAGGAAGAGGAGGGGGAGGGAGGGCTGGAATGGGCAGGGGAAGAGAAAGAAGGAAGATGGGAGGGGAGGAAGAAGGGTGGAGGAAGGGAGAGGAGAGAGAAGGGAGGGGGAAGGCAGGTCTGATCATTGTCATTCTTATTGAGTTCAATGGGATTTACTCCCATACAATCATGGTTAGGATAGGTAAAACTGACCATTGGAGAGGAGAAGGAAGGAGAAAGGCAGGAGAGAAGGGAGCAGAAGGAGGGGGAGTGGCAAGGAGGGGATTGGAAGGTGAGGGGGAGGGGTGAAGAGAGGGGGTGGTACGGGGCAAAAAGGAGGTGATGGGAGGGAGGAGGAGGGGAGGGGAGGTTTGATCATTTGTATGCTTATTGAGTTCAATGGGATTTATTCCCGTAATGGAATGGACCAAGGGATTTCAGAAGAAAATCACCCTGATCTTTATAGATTACAGCAAAGCCTTTGATTGTGTAGATCATGAAAAACTATGGAATGCTTTAAAAGAAATGGTGGTGCCACAGCATCTGATTGTCCTGATGCACAACCTATACTCTGGACAAGAGGCTACTGTAAGGACAGAATACCAAATGGGTGTGAGTCAGGGGTGTATTCTATCACCCTATTGGTTTAATCTATATGCAGAACATATCATACAGAAAGCAGAATTGGACCAAAATGAAGGAGGTGTGAAAATTGGAGGAAGAAATATCAATAAATTAAGATATGCAGACGATACCACACTACTAGCAGAAAGCAGTAATGATTTGAAATGAATGCTGTTGAAAGTTAAAGAGGAAAGCACAAAAGCAGGACTACAGCTGAACATCAAGAAGACTAAAGTAATAACAAGAGAAGATTTACATAATTTTAAAGTCGACAATGAGGACATTGAACTTGTCAAGGATTATCATTAACCAAAATGGAGAAAGAAGAAGGCTAGGACTGGGGAGGGCAGTTATGAGAGAACTAGAAAAGGTCCTCAAATGCAAAGATGTATCACTGAACACTAAAGTCAGGATCATTGAGACCATGGTATTCCCAATCTGTTAAGTATGTATGTGAAACTTGGACAGTGAAAAAAGCAGATAAGAGAAAATCAACTCATTTAAAATGTGGTGCTTGAAGAGAGCTTTGCAAATACCATTTGCAAATAATTGGGTGTTAGAACAAATTAAACCAGAACTATCACTAGAAGCTAAAATTATGAAACTGAGGTTATCATACTTTGGACACATCATGAGAAGATATGATTCACTAGAAAAGACAATAAAGGGAGTAGAAAAAAAGGAAGACCAAACAAGAGATAGATTGATTCCATAAAGGAAGCCACAGACCTGAACTTACAAGATCTGGACAGGGTGGTTTATAACAGATACTTTTGGAGGTCACTGATTCATAGGGTCTCCATAAGTCACAATTGACTTGAAGGCACATAACAACAACAATCATGCTTAAAATAGGTAAAACTGACCATGGGGGAAGAGGAGGGGAAGGGGAAGGGAAGGAGGGGTTGGAAGGGAGGGGGAGGGAAGGACAAAGGAAGGGGGAGGGAAGGGGCAAGAGGGAGGGAATAGGAGGGAGGAGGAGGGAAGGGCAGGTTTGATAATTTGCATACTTTTTGAGTTCAGTGGGATTTACTTCTGTGCAATCATGCTTAGGATAGGTGAAACCGACCTGGAGGAGGGCAGGGAGGGGAGGGGGAGGGAACAAGATTGGATAGGTGGGCAGTTGTGAAAGGGGAAGCCCCTTTCCTTTCCAAAAGGAAAACATTGTGTATCATTCTTTTTCAGCGTTTCCCCCAGCTTTTTATTCTACAGCAGGCACATGTAGTCGCCTGTCCAAATTTAAACCAAAGGTGTTATTGGCCACATCCACACCAGACCTTTATTCCACTTTAGGCAGACATGGCTTCTCCCAAAGAATCCTGGGAAGTGTAGTTAGTGAAGGGTGCTGAGAGTTGCTAGGAGATGCCCTGTTCCCCTCACAGAGCTCAAAGAGCAGCTGACTGTTAAACCACTCTGGCCACTGGAGCTCTGTCAGGGGAATAGGAGTCTCTTCTCAGCACCCTTCACTAACTACACTTCCCAGGATTCTTTGGGGGAAGCCATTACTGTCTCAAGTGAAATAAAGGTCTGGCGTGGTTGTGGCCCCCTGTTTAGGCAAGCCAAGCAGCTGTGAGTCTGGCTTTTAGAACACTGACAGTTGGTTCTTACTGATCATGCCCAGGCTTACCATTGAGTTCAAAGCTAAATTTCTTAAATTAATTAAAAATTGGCCAGGCATTTTTTTAAACTTTTAAACTGCAGAAGATGAAGGTCAGAGTATGGGGCAAGGTCAGGAATAGGATTACAGGTACTCTATGAACATGGGTGATCTTAATTAATTTCAACAAATTACGAGAACTCTGACAGAAAAAAGTCCAAAAGGGGTCTGGGTCTTTTTCTCTCTTTTTACACTTTGAACTCTCTATTCTCTCTGACTGTTTTGTGTATTGCCATGTAAACTTTGAGGGTTGTTAAGCAAGTGTTTCTAAGTTCAGGACTATACATTTTGTAAGGTTTTGTTTTGAAATGAGCTTATGAGAAGCATCAGAATGGCATGGAGGTATTTTCAATTTAACATTGCGTAATGTGAAAAATCCATGCTGGCTATAGCATACAACCACTTTTGTGTCTGTATAATATTTGGGACCAATATAGTTGGCCTTTGCATAGGAATCCTCCAAGTTCTTTAGTCTGGTCCTGACCTCATGTAAATGGACTTTAAGGGAGCCCTGTTAGAATGTGAGTTCAGACAGACTAATAGAATTTTCTATGCCATCAAGTTCAAGGGCTCGGCACTGAGGCTCAAATGCATTTCCTGATGGAGACTGACACCAGGCCAAACAGAAAGGTACAAATCAAACAGGACAAGGAATAGAGTCATTATGGGCAATTAATCAGGCAAAAGCTTCAGGGTCAAGGGCAACAACCTGTCACCACCAAGAAATCCTGAGTCAGACCACAACTCATTGAAAAGAAAATACAGACATGAGAAGGTCCAAGGCATCATTAGCTTGCCTCTAACCCTTCTCAATATGATTAAAGCAACAGATATAATCCAGTTGAGAGGCTTGCAAATGTCCTCACAAAGATTTCAATCTGAAGCAAAGTTCCAAGTAAACTGTGGAGTCTTCATAGTTCAGTGGAAGACCATCTGTCCAGGTAGAGTGTCCGAAGTCCAGTCCTCGGCATCTCCAGGTAGGGCTGGGAGAGACTCTTGTCTGAAACCCTGGAGAGCCACTGCCAGTGAGTGTAGATAATTCTGAGCTAGATGGACCAATGGTCTGACTCAGTATCTCATGTGGAATGCCCTTCCCCTTGATGTAAGACTGGTGCTGACTCTGCCGGCAGAAAACTTCTGCAGGGGTTTGATTAACTGGCTTGGGTCAGGCATTTATTGTTTTATTGTTTCTCTGCTATGGTGCTACTGTTGTTGTATTTTTTACATATTTATTCTTGCAACTGTACCCCTTGCAATTAACAGCATAAGGCAGCTTCCTTCCTTCCTTCCTTCCTTCCTTCCTTCCTATTGGAGGAATTTTAAGGAGAGAAGTACAGCATCAGCATGGCTAAGCACTTGCCAAGGCCCACAGCCTTGCAAAAGATCCACTGATGGCATTTTTGCAGGAGACTCACAGAATTTCATACAAAGAGCACTCTGCTCACCACTATGTTCTTGTTAAAAGAGAATTAGACAAATGTAAAGAGGATATGGCTATCAGCAGCTACCTACCTCCACAGCTGGAGGCAGTATGCCTCCGAATATCAGTTGCTGGGAATCACAAGTGGGGAGGGTGCAGTTGCACCCAGGTCCTGCTGGCTGGCTTCCCGTAGGCATCTGGTTGGCCACTGTGAGAACAGGATGCTGGACTATAAGAGCTCTTTGGAAAAGGGCCAGAGCTCAGTGGGAAGGCATCTACTTTGCATGCAGAAGGTCCCAAGTTCAATCTCTGGTAGCTCCGGAGACTCCTGTCCAAAACCCTGGAGAAACCCATGGTGCTAGTCACCATGGATGATATTGGGCAAGATGGAAAAATGGTTTGGTTCAGTATAAGGCAGCTTCCTATATTCCTATGATCCAGAAGGATTCTTATGTTTTTCTTACAACCTGAGGCATTGGGATGATCTCTCATTTCTTGTCGGGAGAAGTGTCTGGTAGCAACAGAGCAGCAGCTCTGTGATTCTCCACTCCTGTCTAAGTTCCAATTGGAAGAAGAAGATGCATGGTGCCATGATGATGGAGCCAAAGAACCCTGTCCCTGAGGCTCCACCAAAACCTGTAACCTGCCCTTTGGAGGAGGGGGCAAGTGGCAGCTATGAGTTTTGATAGGCACATATGAAATTTTATGCTAAAAACATCCTGCACATTGTGAGGTTGTCATTGGATTGCACTTAATGTGAAATTCAAAGGAAATTAAAAAAACTCTTTTGCATGAGAAAATATCTGAGGATTTTGGAGAGAAGCTAAAAAGAATTTCAGCAATACAAACATTCTTAGGGAATGGAAAGTTTGCAAGTGAAACAAAGAAAAACAATAAATTAATATATATATATATATATTTAACAAACTTTATACATTTATGTACTGCTTGATAATTAAAAACATTTAAAAAACAATTAAAATCAGCATATTTTATTTTACTTTATAAAATAGCACTTCTAGTATGCCTAATCAGGAAGTGGGAGATGATCACATGCACCACCATCCATGCATCAGTAAATGTAAGAAAGGGTTCACTGTCAGTGTGTACATAAAGCCCCATCCCACACTTCTGAATTAATGTGTGGTGGATGCTCTGATGAATTAACCTTCAGTAGGAATACAGGAGGATTTCATTCAGACTGCATTTTTAAGCAAATTAACCTAATTCACACCTTCTGGACAAATACATCAGCCAGGCTATAATTATCCTTCAAATTTCGCACTCCTCTGAATTTTTCAATACAGTTCTCAGCTTTTAAAATGTACCAAAATGTGTAAAAAACAGCATATTTTTGGATAAAATACATTTAGAAATGTTTACATTAAGATTTTATTTTAGAGAATTTTGACAAAAAACAGAAATAGGGAGTGGAAATTACTGATGTTCACTTATTCAGTCAGTGTTCCCTGCTGCTGTTGTTGCTTTCAGTCCACAAAAAATAAGCAATTCCTTTGCATTAAAATGAATGGTGTGGGACAACATAACAAAAACATAACTTACTTAATGAGATCATCAGTAGGAGTGGTGTTGGTCATCCCCTGAGTTGGTGAGGCTCATTTAACATAGACACAAAATCGAGCCTTCAGTGTCATCAGCCCAGTTCTCTGAAATGCTTTGCTGACAGAGATTCAGCAGGCATCTCCTGTTTTGACCTATAACCCCTGCTAAAAAACTTTCTGTCCCACCAGGCTTATGCAGGCAATTAAGATTTTTTTTTCAATAGTTGACCTTTGTTTTTGACTGTATTTTTAATGTTTTTTGTATGGTCTTTTTTTAATATGTTGTAAACTTCTTTGGTGCGTGTGTGTTTAAAAATGAAATAGTGGTAAGCAAATATTTTTATAAATAAATTATGTAAATTGCATAAGAGACATAATTTCACCAGAGTGGATAGTGAGATGAATAAAGCAGGATTTGGCAGAAGACAAGCTGCAGTGAAATGGAAACAATGCTGCATGTGACCAGTGCAGGGTGGAATGGAAAACAATGCCTACTTGCACCCCTAATATATTCCATAATTTTGTATGGAATTTTTAATTTTAAAAAATCACAGATTCATGCAGAAATGAGATGGAATGGACTTATGAGTGAACGTATGAGCTGGAAATAGGCCAATTGCTTTCACTGCAAAGGGTTCAAGACCATTAGGTCTGAGATTTTATTGATTTATAATCTGCCTTTGGAGAACCATGTGGCTCACACCTTGTATAAAATACAATCCAAACCCAAATACAATACCATATAAAACCATTTAAAATGTCAATTTCATGACATTAAAAGCCTAACAACCAGTACAGAGGCTGCTTGCAGTCCAGCTGAACTCCATTCTAATCGAAGCCTGGAACCTCAAAGCAGACACATAAGATTCTTCTGAGAATTATTCAACAGCATTATTGATAATGAAGAAGGTGGGGAGAGAACTGTTCTCATTTTGGTTTCCGTTCTGAATGAGAGCTAAGTGGGTTTGAAATTGTCAAAATGAAACAGTTTTTCATTCAAAACAAAATGACAATTGTCACATCAGAATGACATTTTCACATAAAATGTCAGTCTTCAGTATTTTTGCAGAACCCCCCAAGCCCCCAATGAAATGACAGTTTAAGTAGAAGAGGTAAGAAGAAAAGTTTGATTGGGGAGGAAGGGGAATGCAACGTTTCATTTTAAAAAAGAATCCCACAAGGGAAAAGAAGATGTCCTAATATTGGGGAAGAGAAAGAAATACAAAACTTGCCACCTAAAGGTTGGTACATTCAGCTGCAGAAACTTGTAGCACAGTTTGTCTGATATATTCTCTTTCTCAAGATGTTAAATGCAGCATCAGATTTTATCTGTTTGTAACATGGTCCCAAGTTTTACTATATTTATAAATGGTATTTCTCTCTCTCTCTCTCTCTCTCTCTCACACACACACACACACACACACACATATTGGAGGTAATTTGAGTTGGGCAACTGATATGCTTAACAACCAACTATTGTGCAGATTCACCACATGTTGCAGAATGTGCCCATAATCTATGCATCAAGAGGGAGTTGAGCACATTTCCCACTCAACATACATACTGTCCAACAGGCCTTGACAACATTGGTACACACCAGCACACACATATACAAATATTTATATTTCTTCCTCAGAGTTTTTAATTGTCACCTTGGCTACAGCACCGTTTGATTTAAAGCAGCTGAAGAAAGTGGAAATGTCTTGCACAAGTCTTTAATAGCTATGTTTTGTTAGTCGCTGTAATCAATATATGGTTGTGTATACATGTGCATGTGTGTAATAGGGATGTGTATCGGCTGCGTACCCTGAATAATGAGGTAAACTGAGGTGATTTGGGTTATGATCTCACAATCCCAAGTCAGATCTCACTGTTAACAAGGCATCCTCAGGTGGATCAGGAACCCCAAGCTTCCGAGTTGCGTTGAGGTCTCAGCTTTACCAAAAATATCCACACCCTTCCGCCCTTACTTTTCTGAGAAACAAAACTAAGCTGACTGGGAAAATGCCAAGAGGTTGGGGTGGGTATCTTTCATTTTGACAGACACAATGAATTGTTTTCTGGGGCCACTTGGAAAGTGTTGAAGTAGTCACATGAGTCTTCCTTCTCTGAGTTTTGGTTGTGAGAGTAAGGCATAAGAGACAGAGGTGGACTATTGGCATGGCCTGCTTCTCTCCCAATAATTATTTTCCTTCACAAACATAGCTCTCTCTCGCTCTTGCTCTCTGTTTCTTTATGGAGGGTACTTCTAGGAAGGTGGCACTATTAAAAAGCAGACTTTTCCAGCTTTCATGACAATGATAACAAATCACCTAGCTCAATAGCCTCTGGGCTTATTTGTCTGAATTCTGAGAGGTTTCTTATGCAGGGGTACATCTTTCATGTCTCCCATTTTCATAGCGACTGTTCACACACAAAAAAATACCTAGAGGAAGGATGTTTACTTCCCTACCACAAAAAGGTAAAGTCTGTCCTTGTGGTAGAACCACTGCATTTATCTTTCTGAAATTTGGTGGGCTTCATCCCATCTGAAGGGGTGACCATGCCGACAACTTGCATTCAATTCTGGTGGAAAATAAATTTGTTAGACATTTTTAAAATAATTTGCTGAATAATTGTGAAAGGATCCCTGAATGAAAACCTTTGGATAACTCTGCCTGAAAACAGGCAGGCTTTATCTATTCATAAGATGGGTTCTTTGCCTGCAAATTTCATCCACTTATTTGGAAAGGTTTTTTTTAAGTTATAGCCATTTTTAGATTCCCCATTAGAGTCAATGCAGATGAAACAGAATTTCAGATTGAACAGATTACTTTTGCAACTCTTGTGTGCATGTGTACAAGGACTGTGAACATAAGAACCTAAGAAGAGCCTGCTGGATCAGGCCAGTGGCCCATCTAGTCCAGCATCCTGTTCTCACAGTGGCCAACCAGGTGCCTGGGGGAAGCCCGCAAGCAGGACCCGAGTGCAAGAACACGCTCCCCTCCTGAGGCTTCCGGCAACTGGTTTTCAGAAGCATGCTGCCTCTGACTAGGGTGGCAGAGCACAGCCATCATGGCTAGTAGCCATTGATAGCCCTGTCCTCCATGAATTTGTCTAATCTTCTTTTAAAGCCATCCAAGCTGGTGGCCATTACTGCATCTTGTGGGAGCAAATTCCATAGTTTAACTATGCGCTGAGTAAAGAAGTACTTCCTTTTGTCTGTCCTGAATCTTCCAACATTCAGCTTCTTTGAATGTCCACGAGTTCTAGTATTATGAGAGAGGGAGAAGAACTTTTCTCTATCCACTTTCTCAAGGCCATGCACAATTTTATACACTTCTATCATGTCTCCTCTCACCCGCCTTTTCTCTAAACTAAAAAGCCCCAAATGCTGCAACCTTTCCTCGTAAGGGAGTCGTCCATCCCCTTGATCATTCTGGTTGCCCTCTTCTGAACCTTTTCCAACTCTAGAATATCCTTTTTTGAGATGAGGCGACCAGAACTGTACACAGTATTCCAAATGCGGCCGCACCATAGATTTATACAACGGCATTATGATATCGGCTGTTTTATTTTCAATACCTTTCCTAATTATCCCTAGCATGGAATTTGCCTTTTACACAGCTGCCGCACACTGGGTCGACATTTTCATCATGCTGTCCACTACAACCCCGAGGTCTCTCTCCTGGTCGGTCACCACCAGTTCAGACCCCATGAGCGTATATGTGAAATTCAGATTTTTTGCTCCAATATGCATAATTTTACACTTGTTTATATTGAATTGCATTTGCCATTTTTCCACCCATTCACTCAGTTTGGAGAGGTCTTTTTGGAGCTCTTCGCAATCCCTTTTTGTTTTAACAACCCTGAACAATTTAGTGTCGTCAGCAAACTTGGCCACTTCACTGCTCACTCCTAATTCTAGGTCATTAATGAACAAGTTGAAAAGTACAGGTCCCAATACTGATCCTTGAGGGACTCCACTTTCTACAGCCCTCCATTGGGAGAAGTCCGTTTATTCCTACTCTCTGCTTTCTGCTTCTTAACCAATTTCTTATCCACAAGAGGACCTCTCCTCTTATTCCATGACTGCTAAGCTTCCTCAGAAGCCTTTGGTGAGGTACCTTGTCAAACGCTTTTTGAAAGTCTAAGTACACTATGTCCACTGGATCACCTCTATCTATATGCTTGTTGACACTCTCAAAGAATTCTAATAGGTTACTGAGACAGGACTTTCCCTTGCAGAAGCCATGCTGACTCTGCTTCAGCAAGGCTTGTTCTTCTATGTGCTTAGTTAATCTAGCTTTAATAATACTTTCTACCAGTTTTCCAGGGACATATGTTAAGCTAACTGGCCTGTAATTTCCGGGATCTCCTCTGGATCCCTTTTTGAAGATTGGTGTTACATTTGCCACTTTCCAGTCCTCAGGCACGGAGGAGGACCCAAGGGACAAGTTACATATTTTAGTTAGCAGATCAGCAATTTCACCTTTGAGTTCTTTGAGAACTCTCGGGTGGATGCCATCTGGGCCCGGTGATTTGTCAGTTTTTATATTGTCCATTAAGCTTAGAACTTCCTCTCTCGTTACCACTATTTGTCTCAGTTCCTCAGAATCCCTTCCTGCAAATGTTAGTTCAGGTTCAGGGATCTGCCCTATATCTTCCACTGTGAAGACAGATGCAAAGAATTCATTTAGCTTCTCTGCAATCTCCTTATCGTTCTTTAGTACACCTTTGACTCCCTTATCATCCAAGGGTCCAATTGTCTCCCTAGATGGTCTCCTGCTTTGAATGTATTTATAGAATTTTTTGTTGTTGGTTTTTATGTTCTTAGCAATGCGCTCCTCAAATTCTTTTTTAGCATCCCTTATTGTCTTCTTGCATTTCTTTTGCCAGAGTTTGTGTTCTTTTTTATTTTCTTCATTCGGACAAGACTTCCATTTTTTGAAGGAAGACTTTTTGCCTCTAAGAGCTTCCTTGACTTTGCTCGTTAACCATGCTGGCATCTTCTTGGCCCTGGCGGTACCTTTTCTGATCTGCGGTATGCACTCCAGTTGAGCTTCTAATATAGTGTTTTTAAACAACTTCCAAGCATTTTCGAGTGATGTGACCCTCTGGACTTTGTTTTTCAGCTTTCTTTTTACCAATCCCCTCATTTTTGTGAAGTTTCCTCTTTTGAAGTCAAATGTGACCGTGTTGGATTTTCTTGGCAATTGGCCAGTTACATGTATGTTTAATTTAATAGCACTGTGGTCACTGCTCCCAATCGGTTCAACAACACTTACATCTCGCACCAGGTCCCGGTCCCCACTGAGGATTAAGTCCAGGGTTGCCGTCCCTCTGGTCGGTTCCATGACCAACTGGTCTAGGGAATAGTCATTTAGAATATCTAGAAACTTTGCTTCTTTGTCATGACTGGAACACATATGCGGCCAGTCTATGTCCGGGTAGTTGAAGTCACCCATTACTACCACATTTCCTAGTTTGGATGCTTCCTCAATTTCATATCTCATCTCAAGGTCTCCCTGAGCATTTTGATCAGGGGGACGATAGATCGTTCCCAGTATTAAGTCCCTCCTGGGGCATGTTATCACCACCCACAACGATTCTGTGGAGGAGTCTGCCTCTTTTGGGGTTTCGAGCTTGCTGGATTCAATGCCTTCTTTCACGTATAGAGCGACTCCGCCACCAATACGTCCTTCCCTGTCCTTCCGATATAGTTTATATCCAGTGTGTACTGTGTACTGTGTGGAAAGATAGCACTTATTTTCATCTCTTTATCTGCAATCTGGCTCATGTTTGAAGCCTGAAACAAAAGAAGGGGTGTTTGATTATTGCTGTTGTTTTTTTAATGTTCTAGTTCCTTTAATTTTATTTATTTATTAACAATTTTTCCTCTGAAACTTCTTGGCTTAGGCAATTGCAGTCTGCATTTCAACAAATGCTCAATAATTTGCACCATCAAAAATGAAAATCAACAGATATGTTTGTTTACTTTCTCTTTGCTTCAGAAGACTGCAGCATCTTCCTAGAGCCTCTCTCCCCCTTTGAAGCAGAAGGGGCATTCTTCAAGAAAAATCAGACAAGCTCCCTATCTCCATTTTCACAATTTGTTATATAATTTCAAAAAGAAGACAGAAGGGCAGAAATATTGGGAAGGGGGTTGGAAGAAGAAAGAAATGGTGGTGGTGGTGGTGTGCATGTGTTAAAAAAAACACCTTGAAGATGAAGTAGGGAAGACTAAAAAAGAATTTCATTAGAAGCATTGTCTTCTGGCAGCAGAAGAAATGCTGACAAGGTGTCCCTAGATAGGAATTTCATTCTCAGGGACCAAGAAAAGAGATCTGGGAACTTGCTTCAAGGGCATAAGAAAAAAGTTTAAAAAGAGCTGAGACTGCTGTATAATGTGTACAGAAATATGTGTATTAAAGAAAAGGATATACAGAGATGCACAGATTAGGAGAATTACATGCAAAAATGTGTATGGATTTTCATGCACCCACCCCTCCATTCCATCTGAAGCAGAAATGGAGCAAACTGAATTTAAGATTGGAAAAATGAGAAACTGAAAGTGAAAGTTATGATTTGTCCATCCCTAGCAGCAGCACAATCCCTACCCTACCCTACCCTACCCTACCCTTTAAAGTGGCCCAAAAGCAAGTTGTGATTCCACTTTGGCCTCTCAGTTGGCAATGGATCCTCAGGGATCAGATTTGGCCCAAAGGTTTTCAGTTGCCAGTTCCTCGTGCAGATACACATAAGGATGTATATTCACTAGTGGCGAGGAATCTCCAGCCCATGGGCCTTATTCAGCCTACCAGGCCTCCCCATTTGGCCCTCTAGTCTCTTTTGGCCAAGCCACACCCACCTGCCCTACATTTAAGATCATACATGACATCAAGTGTGGAGCAGGTAAAGATGTGTCTGAACCAAAGGTGGTTTGCAGCCTTATCATTGTATACTAGGGAAATAAGAACACCTGATTGCTGCTGCTTGCAAATCAGCTTACAATCAGCTTACAATCAGCTGATCATCAGGATTTACTAGGGTTGCCAGGTCCATGGCTTGAGAATGATCCTGTATCTTTAGGAGAAGAGAAGGTCAGCCAAGTGCAGGTGTTCTTGCAACTCTGTAATGGGAAAAACCACAAGGTGGAATTCTCTCTCTCCCCCCCCCACAACTTTTAAAGATACAGAAGACCTCTTGGAGGCCAGGCCCAGAGCCTGATTTTCAATTAATTTCAACAAATTATGAGAACTCTGACAGAAAAAAGTTCAAAAGGGGTCTGGGTCTTTTTCTCTCTTTTTACATTTTTAACTCTGGATTCTCTCTGACTGTTTTGTGTATCACCATGAAAACTTAGAGGGTTATTAAGCAGGCATTTCTGAGTTCAGGGCTATACGTTTTGTAAGGTTTTCTTTTGAAATGAGCTTATGGGAAGCATCAGAATGGCATGGGGGTATTTTCAATTTAACATTGCTGAATGTGAAAAATCCATGCAGGCTATAGTATACAGCCACTCTTGTGGCTGTATAATATGCATTTAAATTTATTTATTTATTTATTTGCTTTATTATATTTGTATCCCCTCTTTCCTCCAAGGAGCTCAAGGTGGCATCCAAACATGGTCCTCCCCCTCCTGATTTTATCCTCACAATGACCACTGAGGTAGGTTAGGCTGAGAGACCCAGAGTCACCCAGTGTGAGCTTCATGGCCAAGTGGGGATTTGAACCCTGGTCTCCCACATCCCAAGCTGAGTCTAACCACTTTGCCATATATTTTTGTCATACAATATACACCTCAAAACATATTTTGATAAATTTCTTAAGCCAGTGATACTCAGGAAGCACAAAAGCCAATGCATAACTAAGGTTTTAATCAGCATGCTTTGTGCAGATCAGCATGCTTCAACATCCCTAAACACCTGCAACTGGACTGGGACCTTCTGCAAAGCAGGCGCTCCACTGCAGAGCTATGGCCCCTCCAAACAAAGGAATCTGCCTTGTACCATGTCAGACTGTTTTTCAATCTACCCCAGTCCTGTCTACTTTGACTGGCATGAGCTATTGAGGGTCTTGGGCAGAGGTCTTCCCCATCACCTTCTAACTGCTGTCCATGCTCTGTTGACCTCCCATCTAGTCTACCATAACACGCTGTATGTGGAGCTGCCCTTGAAGATGGTCCAGAGGCTGTAGCAAGTGCACAATGGGGACACTAGGCTGTTAAGCGGGGCAGCCCAATGGGACCATGTGTCACCAGTCCTGAAAGCATTGCACGGCCTGCCAATGAGCTACCAGGCCCAATTTAAGGTGTTACTGCTAGCCTACAAAGTCCTAAATTGCTAGGGACCCAAGCACCTAAAAGAACACCTTTCCCTATATCAACTATCTTTGAAATGGCAATTGAGGCTTTGTGAGTGGTTCTGCCTCTGGGGGCCGCCCAGTTGCAGTTCACTTGTAACAGGGCCTTTTCAGTGGCAGTTCCTCATCTGTGGAATGCCCTCCCTGGTGAAGTTTATCTTCCTCATTACTGACTTTCAGGAGGAATTTTAAAATATTCCTGTTTGCCCAGGCATTTGATGGCTGAAAGACACTGGTCCTGACAACATTGAGATCACTTGTTGAGATAATGTTTTTAACGTGTGTGTGTGTGTGTGTGTGTGTGTGTGTGTGTGTGTGTGTGTGTGTGTGTGTGTGTGTGTGTGTGTGTGTGTGTGTGTGTGTGTGTGTGTGTGTGTGTGTGTGTGTGTGTGTGTGTGTGTGTGTGTGTGTGAGAGAGAGAGAGAGAGAGAGAGAGAGAGAGAGAGAGAGAGAGAGAGAGAGAGAGAGAGAGAGAGAGTGTTTGCCATCCTAGGCTCCTTCAGGAGAAAAGGTAGGATATAATATGTATGTATGTATGTTTTGTTTTGTTGTTATATGCCTTCAAGTTGATTATGACTTATGGAGACTCTATGAATCTTTTGGATATATCCATAGGGTTTTCATGGTAAGAGGTATTCAGAGGTGGTTTACCATTGCCTTCCTCTAAGCCTATGGCACCTGCTATTCCCAGGCGGTCTCTCATCCAAGTACTAACCAGGCCTAACCCTGCTTAGCTTCCCAGATCAGACGAGATTGGGTGTGTTCAGGTTAGTATATGTATGTATGTATGTAAGAATGAATGAATAAATAAATAAATAAATACTGATTAACTGGAGATGCCAAGGAATGAACCTGGGACTTTCTGTATGCAAAGCACATGCTCTGCTGCTGAAGCAATGACCCCTCCCTCTATGGTACAGGTTGGCCTTTGCAAGGCCTAGTTAATATTCTTCACCAAGTTCTACATCACAGAAACCCAGGTTCTGTATTCAAATTGCAAACACATCCATGCAAATCTGCACTTCAATATCTGCACATTCCAATAGATGTCTGCAATCAAGGTCACAATTATATGCTTGTGGCTGCACTCCTGTGCAGATTATAACAGCTGGGTTGCCAGCTCAGGATTTGGATCTGAAGACTTGCATTCATGCTAAAGTCCTCAGGAACCAATTGTAATTGCAGAGCTGTCCAGCACCCCTGCTCAGTTAATGGCTTCTTATAGGGTGTAGATGTGCTGAACTTATTGACACATGGTCCCTATGGTGATGATGGGGTTCTAAAACAATTATGGATGGAATGAAATCTCTGTGTGGGTTTTTTTTCCTTGATTTGTTCCCCATCTTTCTGGGGTTTCACATCTCTAGCTCCATCCCTTTGCCGCTAGTCTTGGCTACTCTTCCCCTGGACCATGCTCTAGGCCTGTGTTCTTCAGCCATAGATCCCCAGATGTTGTTGAACTACAACTCTCATCATCCCTGAACATTAGCTAAGCTGGATGGAGGGGATGGGAGTTGTAGGCCAGCATCATCTGGTGGCCTAAGGTTGAAGGATACTGCTCTAGCTCTCATCTAAACATCAGG
Organism: Rhineura floridana; assembly: GCF_030035675.1. Lineage (NCBI taxonomy): Eukaryota > Metazoa > Chordata > Lepidosauria > Squamata > Rhineuridae > Rhineura > Rhineura floridana. The sequence goes on along the minus strand of NC_084495.1, from coordinate 21,458,252 downwards.
GTTGTATCCAATGCTCATCCTACTCAGAGCAGATCCACTGAAATTAATTAACGTTAGTAACTTACATGCATTAATGTGAGTTTGCTCTGAGTAAAACTTCGTTGGACAAAACCCCAGATTTGTTATTATTATTTTTTCCTTTCATGAGCTGGCCACCCTGCAACATCTCCAAACCCCACCTATGATATCATCAAGCTCCATCTTTTCAGTGGGTGGAGACCTGGCAACTCAAATGGTTTTACTGGTGTGGCTAAGCAACTAACCCTGGTAAAACCATCTCACTTGCCAATGTGCTCATGATGAGCTGTCAATTGGCTACTGCTTGAGCAGCACACTCATCCAGCTGTGACTCTATGGTTTTAAGCTAGGCTAGTGAACCTTCTAGGTCAGTGTGTTTGTTAGGCTAGAGGGGAGCCCCAGCTGATGAAGCATCTCAACTGAAGTGACAAAAGGTCAAGGTAGCAAGCAAGTTAGGCAGCAAGGCAAGTTTGGCAGCAGGGTGAGACAGCCAGGGCAGACTTCACTCTCCACCTCTTGGATTTTGAAATTGTGAATTGCTTCAGAACATGGAAGTCTTGTCCAAATTTTGGCAGAAGAAATACAAGCAACTAGTAAGGGAGACAAAAAAAAATCAGGAAACTCATTGCCAAAAGCATTATCGCTGAAAACAACTCCCCAATGAGGAAGGGTTCTTTTGGTGTTTTACACATAGGTAAAACATGACACCCAAAGGATCTTAATCCAACCAAAAATAAAAGCAAAGAGCTTTTTTGCAGCTTTATTTTTTAAAATCACAGGGTACAAGCACATCAGTACTGTAGAATCAGAGGGGATTCTGAACCTGAAAGCTGTAGCAATCTTGATGTGATTATATGTTCAGATGGATCTCGATCTGTGTGTGTGTGTGTGTGTGTGTTGTGTGTACAGCGTTTACCATGCGTTCCCAAAAGAATACTGATAAGACTTTACATATGATCACATCAAACTGCTTTGGAGGGCTTCCCCACACATACATCAAGTGACTGTTATCGTAATATAGCAATCAGCCGTTATATACCAAATCATTAACAACATTGGCAATTAGAAACCAACAGCAGAAACTACAAGCAATGTTGCTCCATGAGAGGAAAAAATAAAAATGTGCTCATTTTCCTTTGCATATGCACCTTTAAACCCTGCATGCATCTGCAGGGCTAAGATAAGAAACTTGGTTATTTTAAATGTTACGTATTTGTTAAGATCAACCAATAAAAATTGTGCAAAGGATGTTTTTTTTCTTCTTCACCCAGTCTAACAAAGGAAGACTATACTTAGTTTGAAGATCATTATAAATTCTGCTTTCAAGAACAAAATGTATAGCAAACTCTTCCCTTCTTAGGAATGTCCTTGAGATGCCCTTCCCAATCTGCCAGGGGAAGAACATTTAAATATGCCAAAGAAAAGGCTGTTCTCATTTTAATATTAGGTAGATCATCTAAATATCTTGGGATTATAAAGTAGGGGGGCAGTTAAATTGGCAGGTGGGGGGGTTGCAACAAACAATCTCATCTATTTGGCTTGCCATATCCATATCTTGCAATTGTCATAACAATACAGAGTTGCCTCTGTCATGATCTAGACTCTAGATTCTAACACTGTGCATGTGGTTATATTCATTGGTAAAATGCAGCACAACAATAATATCGATGCAATCATACATATGAGCCTGTCAAGAGCCATTTTTCTCAATGTGTTTATGCACATCAATTACAGGGAAAGTGGAGGAGATATGAATGTATGGAAGAAACTGGTAAATTGTGCATGCACTAAAAATGGGACAATAATGGATTTCTGAGTGCATGATTCCACTTTGGAAACTTGTTGGGGTAACCTGGGGATCCAAGGGGAAATTTAGACGGGAAGAACTTCAGACATAACTCTAACATCAAACCTAAGCAGGATGCCTCTGAATACCATTTGCTGGGAATCTCACAACTAGGAAAAGTGCTGTTGCACTCAGCTTCTATTTGTAGGCTTCACATAGGCATAGTTGGCCACTCCGACAACAGGATGCTGGACTAGATGAGCAGGTGGGCCTGATCCAGCAGAGCCCTTCTTATGTTCTTGAGCCATGGACTTCAGAGACCTGAGCTGAAGGCAGAAGGGTCATGGCGTAGTGGTAGAGCACATGTCTATGGCATACAAGCTGTCCCCGGTTGGTTGGTTTATTAAATTTATTTAATTAATTTATATCCTGCCCTTCCTCCGAAAAGAGCCCAGGGTGACAAATATATAAGAGATTAAAAAAATTAAAGCATCTAAAAACAATTCCAGTACAGATGCAGACTGGGAAGGATCTCTACTTAAAAGGCTTGCTGAAAGAGGAAGGACTTCAGTAGGCACCCCAAAGACAACAGTGATGATACCTGTCTAAGATTTAAGTCAATGTAATTCCAAAGGATAGGTGCCACGACTCTAAGGACCTGATTCCTATATTGAACAGAACAGACCTCTTGATAAGATGTATCTGCAGGAGGCCCTATCCTGCTGAGCGCAGTGATTGCTTGGATATATAAGGGGTGAGATTATCGTTCAGGTATCACACCCTGGCATTTCCATGTAGGTATGGAAAGGACTCTTTCTGAAAATGAGAAGATCATTATAGTGCAGGCAATAATGAGCTAGATTGACCAAATATCTGATGTGGCAGAAGGCAACTTCTCATGTTCCTATGCTGGTTAACAGAATTCTAAAAGCATCCCCACCATCCAAGTGTGGATTCTGGTATGGTCACTCTAGGTCCTGATACTGAGGAGTGTTTTTTTTAAAAAAAAAAACTCTAAACCTTCCTCAGGGATAGGACTGAATAAGATTCCAGTTCATTCTGGACCTTCCCATTTCACCCCTTTGCACAGCTTGGAACATTGACTCGCTGATTAATCCACACCATCACTGGACCAAACTGTAGCATAAGGGAGGAGGAGCCTTTCTTTTCCCCATCGAGTTCTTCAGGAAGGGACTCACAGTCACTTCCTGGAAGCATTTGAAAAGGGTTCTGTTTTAGTTTTTACTGTGCAGCCACAGAGCTGCTCTAAGCAGCTTAAAATGTTTGGAAGGTTCAAAGGAAGAGGCAAACCTTGGACCACCTTTGTACATCAGGGGTGGGGGAACTTTTTCAGGCCGAGGGCCACATTCCCTTCTGGGCAACCTTCCTGGGGCCACTTGCCAGTGGTGGGCAGGGCCAGAGGCCAAAGTGGATAAAGCAGCAAATATTAATTTTACTTTTGACAGCAGACTCATTTCTACACATGCTCAACAACAACATTTTGTTGTTCTTGTAGTAGTCACACAGCCCTCTCTATCCTCCATCCATGGAAGCAAGAGGTATTGTCAGAGTTCAAGGCAGTGGCAGCTCACCTTGGAGAGCTCCTTGAAAGTCTGAACTAAAACCTGGAGCAGATTACACTGTCCCACTGATAGGGAGTCACCGCCACCACTAGTTCAAGTATACATTTCAACCAGACAAAGACACAAGGCCAGCAGGGTGTGTGGTGGGCAGAAGGGGCTCTGAGGGCCAAACAGATAGGCCTGGAGGGCTGCATTTAGTCCCCAGGCCTAAGGTTCTCTAATCACTGAAATAAAATGTGGCTCAGAGAGAAATTTACCCCTTTTGCTATTGCTCATCTGCTCATGGATTTGATGTGTGTAATTTTTTTTGTTTTTGTTTTAAAAAAGCTTTTTCCTCAACTTTTGAAAATAACTTAATTATTGCACATTAAAAAAAGAACGTACCCTGCACGAATGCTCTATATATAAAAGGGGGGTAATGGGTAGGAGTTCGTTAGCACTGCATCAGAAGAAGAAAATAATGAGAAAGATATAAAATGCCGAGAGCTTCATTAGGCCCAGCCTGTCTTTTTGCAGCAGTGTTTAAAGGTGAGAGGTGTGGGCTGGAGAAAGGTTCCTTGTTCTAGTTGTTGCTTTTTCCTATAAAGACTTCCATCTTTAGAAGCAAAGTTCTATTTTCCTTGTTTTGCAATGCAGTTCTTCAAAGGACACTTCCTAATCATCCGCTTGGCCACTTGTGCTACTGTACAGAGGACCATCCTATATTACAGGTCTGGGAAAACGTTGGTCCTCCAACCGTTGCTGAACTGCAACTCCCATGAGCCCCAACAAGCATGGCCAATGGCCAGGGATGAGGGCCAAATGTTCTCCACACCTGCTCGATTAGAAGGCATTGTCTATTGCTGGGGTCACCAAACTTTAGGGCCAGTGGGCACATTTGGAATTTTGTGGATGCACCAGTCACAAAATGGCTGCTGTAGTGGTATGTGGGAGAGGCCAGGTCAGCGCCAGCCAGAACTGGCAAACCGTCTCTCATGCACTCTGGATTTTTGAAGGCATATTTACTGAGACCTTTTGTGTGTACTATAGGAGGTACTGGTGAGCACTACTTGAAGGGCTGTCTGGTCCAAACCCTGTGAAAAGATAAAAGATCATAAGAAGGAATCGCAGGGCCCTGACGCTGCCCATCAACAGTTAGTAGATAATGCAGGCACACAACTTAGCTGGTCACAAGCCTTCCCCACACTCTTATTTTATTTATGTTTTTTTTTAAAAAAAAAATCCAAACTCACCCTTCATCATCACAATGTGACACCAGGATGGGGTTCAATTGCAAGAATAAAGATGTTTTTTTAAAAAATGCAAACAGTAAAACCATAGCAGATAAACAACAAAACAAGAATGGCACACCCAGACCAGTTAATCAACCCCCTGCAAAGGCTAGCTGAAAAGGGAAAGTTTTCAACTGGCACTGAACACTCGATAGGGTCAGTGCCAGTTTTGCATCAAGGGAAGGGCATTCCACATTAGACGGATAGGATAGGTAATGGCCTTTTACTGAGTCAGGCAGCCATGGGACCATCTAGCACAGTCTTGTCTACACCCTCTATTTTTGATGACCCATAAGTGATCACCCTAATTCACTGTCACCATATGTGAAGGACAGCATGAACACACCGCCAAACACACAGAGAGACACCCTTTCTGGCTGTGCATTGCATAAGACAATTGATAACAGCGGTCTGGGACTTCTGGCAGTCTTACTGAGGAACCAACGCTTAGCCTCCCATCTGACACTACTGTTTCAGGTGCCGGGAAGAGCCACAGCTCAGTGAGAGAATGCATGCTTGCATGTAGAATGGGGGGGATCCTCAGGCCCAGCAACCAAATGCAGCCCTCCAAGGGAAGGCCCTCGGGATTCTCCCCAGGCCAGACTTCTCACCAGCCTTGCTCTGTGTCCTCAACCCAAATGCTTTTGTCTGGCTGGATTGTGGCCATGGACTGTAATCATTCCTCTGGCTTGCTTTGATGAGGGGTGGATGGAGAAATATGTGGGCATAAGGGAACCCCTGGCTCTTGTGTGGTTGGTATATAGCCTGCTGTACAAAGATGAGTCACATCCCTTGCTCCGCCTACTTTTGCCTCTGGTCCCATCCTCCTCTAGCGTGTAGCCCCCATAAGGTTGCCCACAAGGGATTGCAGCCTTTCCTTGGGCTGAAGAAAGTTCTTCACACCGATATAGAAAGTCACAAGTCAAATATATTTTATGCACATCTATGTCCTGTTTTGTCCTCTGTTTTGAAGATGCATTTCCTCATTTGGGCAATGTAGCCTAAGCAGTCATTCTGTTCTGGCTACAAAAATCTACTTCTTGGTAGTTGCTATTTTCTGTGTAGGCTGCCACCATGTATTATTACATTGATTTATTACATTCATATCCCACTTTTCCTCCAAGGTGATCAAAGTGGCATACTTGGCTCTCCCCCTCTACATTTAATTCTCACAACAACCCTGTGAGGTAGGTTAGGCTGAGATAGTAACTGATGAGTGGGGAGGACAATAATAAATAACAATATTTTTAAAACACGCAAAATGTTAACTATTACACATATATGCACTTATTTCAAACATTAAATACAAAAACACATATGTAAACACACAGAGAGAGAGGTTTGATTTAAGTGGTATCTGGTAGCTTCATGTCAGCGGGGCAGTGGAATCTACTCCAGGTTTTAGTCAGAACTTTCAAGGGATATGTTTCAACACCTTGGACAGTTCCTTGAAAGCTCAGACTAAAAACCAGGATAGATTCCATGACCCCACTGACATGGAGTTGCCACTCACCACTACTTGGTTCAGATCTTACATTTCAGATCAAATCCTGACTTCACATATGGGTTTGGAGAGAGCCCTTAAGCCACCATTTCTGGTTCCAGTATTACAAGAAGCAGGGGGTTGAGAAACCAGATCTTCACTGAAAGCAAGCACGTGAGAAGAGGAGGGTGCATGAACATGAACTACATTTGCATAAGCTCCTTTATGGGCAATCCAAGTCCTCAAGTTTCAAAGGTACCAGACTGTGCTGTATGGGAAGCCAATATGCTGTGTATATGGGACCCTCTGATGCCCAGAAGGGCCAGCAGGCACAGGTCTTATCAACTGCCTCCATGCATTCACTGAACACAATGGAACAGGACTTATGTATTCCTGACACAGAGAAGTGGTGGAAAAGTTTGTAAACTTATACGGTAAGACCTAGAATGAGTTAGATGCATTTTGGTCCCATTGACGATAAATCCTGTGTCTTCTCTCTCATCCTCTTTTACTCCCCTTTAGCATCAAACCTTGTATCCTTCCTTCCTGTTTCCATGCAGCAGAACCCTGAGAAACAAGGGGAAGAGAAAGCTGCCAGACCTGACAAGATCATGATCCATTTACCCTTTGGGGAAACATGTATAATTCCTCTTAAGATGAACAACCACAAAGCCTTGCTTGGCCCAGGTGTAATTAACACAGGGAAGCAAAAAGTCAGTCAATGTCAGTCTTTTCCAAACTCCCACCCCTGTGGATGTAGTCACACTTTTACAGCATCCCTTGAGCCCCACTAATTGGTAGATCCTCTTCCATTTGGCCCGTGGGAGATTACCCACAATAAAATATATCATTATCCTTTTCTCAGGGAAAAAAACATAGGGAGTAAAACTGCAAGTAGCCTGACACGCTGTGAAAATAATGAGATTTAATTGTGGGTCCCAGAGCAACTTGGTAATGCAAAGGAATGTGCTTGCTTGTAATGCATCTTTGCAGGAGATGGCTTGTGGCCGTCTGCAGCTCTTTCCCACTTCCTGTTTCACAAGATGCTCTTTAGTAGGATACATCCCATGCCTATTCAGATGCTCCTGCAAGAACAGGTCTCAAGCACTGGTCTGGCAGATGATAGTGGCCCAGTGGAAAGGACCCCCAGAATGAGTGTCTAGAAGGGTAGACTAAGAGTTGGAGCACACATTAGAAAAATCATGTGGAAGTCACCCCTGTGCGGTGGCTTAGCTTTTCACTACAAGGTTGTGCTTAAAGACATGCCATTTAGGATCAGCCACCTTCCAGAAAGTGTGAAGATGCTTCTGTTCAGGATTTCATCCCCCTGCCATCATTCCATGATCAGCAAGCATGCTTAATCCTCAATGATGTGGGGAAGAGTTACTAACTGGCCTCCTCCCACATGGCAATCAACGTAGATGGAAGCTGCCTTATATCAACCCTAGAGTTGGGATCCACTTCCTGGTCCCACTCCACTAGCATTCAGTCGAACTGGAATGTAGTTCCAACCTGTCTTTGTTTTTGTCTAGGGTTGCCAGGTTCAGGGCCTGAGACTGATCCTGTATCTTTAGGAGAAGAGAAAGTCAGCCAAGTGCAGGTGTTCTTGCAACCCTGTAATGGGAAAAACCACAAGGTGGAATTCTCCCTTCCCCCTGCACAACTTTTAAAGATACAGAAGACCTCTTGAGGCAAGTTACAAGGCAACTGAGGAAGACATCTGTTGAAACGCGTTTGGCCATATTCTGTATTTTATTATGAATGGGCATTGATTTGAAGTTGTATGTAGAAGTCTACAAGTGACTTTATGCTGGTTTTATAAAATATCTACATTAAATTATGTTCTGTTTTTAATTCAGGGTTCCAGCTAGCCATGTCCTCTTACAGGATACTCCATTCCATCCCATCAGAGGAAGCTGGTCCATTAGGACAAATGAAACAGTGCCCCACCAACCTCATTCTGCCCCCATTCAGCCTCTACCTGCCTGCCTTCTTGCTTATATCCAATCTGGGGGGGGGGCACTGCCTGTCAGCTTTCTCCTCCTTAGTCTCACTGTTGCCCTTGTAGAACTCCACAGGAAGGAGGATGGGGACAAAACTAGAATTTGTTATTGGCTCTGGCTCTGCCTACAGTTGGTCTCCCTGCCTTCCACCCCACCAGTCCCAATGGGCACTAACCCCAGCGGCATTCCATTCCCCCACCCCTTCCCCCTTTTTCCATCACCCAATCAGACACTCAGCACTCCATGTGTGCTCAGTTCACACAGAGCTGTATCTTGGGGAGGAGGAAGGCTACCCCTTTGGGTTGCTTCTGAAGGCATTTCTGCACTTCTGCAAATCTTGGGTTCCCCCCCCCAAGCATGCTAATAACTCCCTCTTGCTTCTCAGTGACCTCATTTTGGACACAGTCCTGTCAATAGTCCCCAGCTGAGCTTGCTATAGTGGGAGTGATGTTTCAAAGCCGTCACAAAGAAATACTCAGAATCATAGCACAACCCATCTGTTTTTCATTGAAAGACAGGGTGAACCAGGAGGCAAAATAGGATATGAGGTAAAATCTGGAGCAAGTACCAGGAGATCTAAAACTGTAATCATGTCACTTGTATTTTATAATACTTTAATGACACATTAAGAAGGACAGAGCGGAGAATGCTGGACATTTGCAGTTACTATGGGATACTCTAACTAGCCAGACATCATTCATTCGAGGACAGGAATAGCACCTGGCACTGGCGGAATAATCCTTCAAAATGTAGGAGGCTTTCCAAACTATGCTAAAAGCCACACACACCTTGCACTAAATCTCTTTTACACTCAGCATCTGAAAGGATGCAATCCCTCAACAACTTCCTTGAGAGGACCAACTGCATACAGTATCCCACAGTATCATAAGAACATAAGCAGAGCCTGCTGGATCAGGCCAATGGCCTTATCCTGTTCTCAACCAGATGCCCATGGGACACCCACAAGCAGGACGTGAGCACAAGAGCACTCTCCCCTCCTGCACTTTCTAGCAACTGGAATTCAGAAACCTACTGCCTCTGACCGTGGAGGCAGTGCTTAGCCATCACGGATAGTAGCCACGGAGAGCCTTCTCCTCCATGTATTTATGTAATCCTCTTTTAAAGCCATGTCGACAGAAAGCTTGCCCTGAGGAAGGAAGCAGTTCAGCTTGGGGTACACTTTGCAGCCCCATAACGTCTCCCTTTTAGCAAGGCTTATTCTAACGTGCAGCTAGACACATTTTGTGCAGTGTCAGAAAACCCTGTGCAGTGTGAAATACGTTTTTGTGCAGTTGAGCCTATGGGATTTAATAAGGAGCAAGGAAGTTTCTAAAAAAGAAATAGGTGAGAAAAGATAAAAAGATATAGGAAAAGAAGATAAATAAAGGTTCCTTTCAAATCTTCATGACCTTATACTACTAGTCAGGGGGTTTTTTTGGGGGGGTGTAAAAAAGAAAAAGAAAAATGAGGTGCCGATATTCATATCTTGATAAAAGTGCTGTGGGGTCAGCACAAAATGACTGGCATGGGCAGCAAACAAACTGGTGCTGGTACTCCGTACTGATGAATACTGTCACCCAAAAAGCCCTGCTAATGATATATAATGGGACTTGACTAGGGACGGGCAGTGTGCTGGCTGCTTGTGCAGTACGAAAAAAGCTTAGAATAAACCCTGTCTTCTAGCGAAGGGGAGATACCTCTACCTCTCTTTTCTGTCTCTTCCACATCGCTCTGCTCTGCTCTGCTCCCACATACCCCTCCCAGCCACCTTCTGGGTTTTTGCTCCAGCATCTGCCACACCAAGCGAACCCCCTATGGCTTGTTTGCTTTGAAACTGTTGTGTTTGTTTTGTCTTGCTGCTAACTTTCAAATAGAAATGTGCAATCAGAGGAAAATGCTCCTGCTGGCCCATATGTTTCCCCTTGGGACCAACTCTATTCTTTCCTGGGCTTCGGAGTCATCACGTGACACCATCTCAGGGATTTGGGCTTTCTTTGTTTAATTTCTCCTCTGCTTCAACGTTGGGGATGGAGAAAAACCCCAGAAAATGCTGAGCACCGCCTGCAATACACTGCTTTAACCCTGCTTTCACTGGAGTCCACAAAGGTCTAGAAAGGGACGCATGAGTCTGTTTCTGGCCTGTGTCAGGTTCACATGGGTCCATTCATATGTACAGATGGGAGAATATATCAATTTTCATTTCTCTCTGTTTCTCATTTTTCCAGTCTTAAATTCAGTTCTTCACATTTACACATCAGTTTGCATTTATAAAAAAAAAGGTCCTCATGAAAATTTATGGGCATCTAACTGAATTTATCCTAATAGATGCATGTTTACATGCCAATCTGCCTAATATACACATCTTTGCAAAGCAAGTTTGATGAATAAAATCCATGTTTTATGTTATTTTTATGAACATATGCATTTCTATGCACAGTTTACTCTAATATGTGCATTTTTGTACTCATTACTTGGCTGCAGAACTGCATTGCAAAATTCAGAGATGTGCAAATTTCAAAGGCTGGCCATGTTTCAGTTTGCGTATTGTTTCGGAAAGTGTGAATTAGTTAAGTTCACCTTTAAATGTGAACTGAATCAAATTTTCTCCCCCATATCTCTTCAAATATCTGTTCTGCATAATTTTTGAACACATTTCCCCCTTAAAACAGGAATGGGGAATGGTGGCCTTCCAGATGTTGTCGGACTCCATCTCCCATCAGCTCTAGCCTGCATGTCCAAATGCCCAACAACAGCTAGAGGACCACAGATTCCCCAACCATACCCTAAAATATGTGTTTTTGAAAAATTCAGTTTATATTTAAAGGTGAGCTATCTAATCTGCAGGTTCTGGAACAATACAAGAACCAAAAGACATTGAAATTTGCACGTCCCTGAATGTGCAATGCAGTTCTCCAACCAAACAAAAGTGTGGAAAAATGCATATATTAGGGGAAAGTGTGCATAAAAATGCATATTTTAGTGCAAATAGCATACAAAATGCATCACATTGGGGAAATTTGCTTTGCAAAATTGTGAATTTTAAGGCAAAATTGCATACAAACATGTACCTTAGGAGAAATGCTGATGAATTTTCAGGAGTATTTGTTTTTTAAAACAATAATGAATGTGGAGAACTATATTTAAGATTGGAAAGGAGAAATGGAAAGAAACCAAAATTGACTGGTTCTGCCTATCGCTGTCTATAAGAAAACACGTTTTGTGTGTATTTAAACCTAAAATATGCATTATTCTATACATATTATACACCTATTTTATATTTATATGGTTAATGTATTGTTATATACATTTAGGTATTTTTTTAACTGAGAACTGTATCGCAAAATTCAGAGAACTACAAACAAACAAAGGAGAGCTGAATTTCAGTCTGTGAATTATTCTGGCAAGTGTAAATCCAACCAATTTGTTTTAAAAATGCAGACTGAATAAAATTCTTCAGCATCCCTATGAACTCCCCAAGGCTCTGACTCATACTGGAGGCTGCATTGCACCTGTGAGAGAGGCTTTGTGCACTAACGTGACCAAAAAAACCCCTCATGCAGGAAAGTCCAATTGCACTTCTGTTTTGGGGAGGCTGCATTCTGCTGTTCGCAAAGTAAACCTGCACATCTCTGCTGCAATGTGCTGCAATGTGCACACACATGGGTGTGTGTGGAGACAGAAATTACTGATGTATAAGACCCTATTGTTGTTTGCTCCAAGCATGTAGTATTCAGTGCTAGACTGCCTCTGTGGCTCTCATTTTGCTATCATTTTCACATCCATGTCTGGGGGATTCACTGCAACAAGATATGATGATAGACACTAACTTAGATGGCTTTTTGGCTTAGGGAGAAATCAACAATTTCATGGAGGGAGAATAGGCCTATATCCACTGCAATAATAGCTAAATGCAGCCTCCTCATTCAGAGGTAATCTGGTAGTGAATACTAGGAAAAGGGGGTGCTTGGCTGGCTATAACTGGAAGAGGAGCACTTCATTCTGCAACATTTTGTTGTATGTCCTGCTTTCATAAGCTAAACACACCAAATTAAGGCTGCAGTCCTACACCCACATACCTGGGAATATGCCTCATTGAACTCACCAGGACTTACTTTTGAGTCAATCTGCATAGGATTGTGCTGAAATTAAACTCATTGGGTGGCATCCAACTAACATGTTTCATCACTGCAAAGATTTATGCTTGCGCAACAAAGGTTTCCCTCCTCTTTTCCCCCAGTGAGCCCCCTAAATCTGTTCTGGGGTTTCTCCCAATCCTCCGGAGCAAATTTGGGGAGGGGAATAGTTCTGTTGCACAAGCAGAGATCCCTGTGCTGATGGAACAGATATCAGTGCTGCATTCAATACAACCCCTTACGTTAGCAGGAGAAGCATTCCATCTGCTTGCTCCATGCTATTGATAACTAGAATTCCCTCTCCCTGCTTAGTCATACTTTTCACAATGAGTCTGAGTGGAAAGAAAGCAGAAGGGGGCATAGAATAAAAATATCAATAGGTCTTCTAGCCTGTTTGAAATAATGTGACCAGATCAATGTCCCTCGTTTTTATTTATTGTTGGTGTCCATTCTTGAGTTTCCCACTTCCCATAAATACCTTGAATTTGAATTACTTGGGGGCTACTGAGTAAGGCACAGCTACCAGATTCTTATGAAAAAAGCACGCCATATTGCAGATTCAAAAGTTCCTGTAAAGCAAATAAAAGCCATGCAACGTCAGAGCAAATCATTATTATTGTAAGGTGAGAAGCCCCTTCAGAAGTTCAAATAATTCCTCTCAGTCCTTGAAGCTTGAAAACCCCATACTCCCCTCACTTCTTCATTCATTCTCCAAGCTGATTCATCAAGGAGAGCTGAGAATATGCCTTTGCTTAACAATAGACAGAGCTAGATTGATATTCCAGGTGTTAAAATGAAGATCAAGGAACCTGAAACATTTATGAAGTGAGAAAACACAGCAGGAATGTCAATCCATTGCCCTCGACAGGAGCATTTCAATTCTATTTTCAGGGAGCTGGTCATGAAACAGTGAGTTCAACAAGTTTCCCCAAAGGGGACATAAGAGGCAGCACAAAGCTATAGAGTAGCTTAGACAAAAGAGAAATGGCAGAAACAGCAGGGTTTTTAAAAGAAAAAAAAAGTGACAATAAAATAAATAGCTTTTGTTGGGACCAACCAATGTTCACCATGCTGTATGCAAGCTTTTGGACTGTACAGAACACTTCTTTAGATATATTCAAGCGAAACAAACAGAAGCATGCACTCCAACCATGATCTAAAGCTTCCCTCCTAATTCTTCATGACTTTCCTGGAATTGCATCCATCATTGGGGAAGGGTGATTGCAAGTTGGCAGCCCTAATTCAAAATGGAAGCTAAAATTTACCATGTGGTCAAATTTACCATGCAGTCTGATTTCAAGATGGCAGCTCAAATTTAGCATGAAATCTGATTTCAAGATGACCGCCCCAATTCAAAATGACACCTAAAATTTACCATGCAATCTAATTTACCATACAATTTGCTTTCAAGTTACAGCTAAAACTAATGCCCCTCCAACAAAGGTGGTCCAAGACATTTTGCTCCTGAGGTGGAACAGCCAAGGGTTCCTCCCCACACAACCTAGCACTCTTGACCAGCCAAGTAAATTTGGCCCTGAGACAGAAAATCCCACAAGCACCTTTCCCCAGCCTTGGCAGTAAAAATACAAGAAAATAACAACAATACCAACAGCAACAACCTTCCGCCTTACCCTTGCCCTCAAAATCGGCTGCCTGAGGTGGCAGTAAGGGTTGGTCCTACTGGTAACATCTGAAGCCATTATCTTGGGATATAATTGTGACACAGCCCTGAAACAAATAAAAAAGTGAACACAAACTGACAGAAGAACCAAAATGATTAAGTGCCTCTGTACCAAGGATGGGGAACCAAGTGCCCTCCAGATATTGCTGGGCTCGGGGTTCTCTGGCCTGAAAACAGCAAGAAGGGGAAGAAAGGAATGAAGGAAGGTTTGATTTTAAAGGGGAGTACGAAAGGATGAGGGAGAAGGCGCAGGATCCAAGGCCCTATCTTCACTATACATTTAAAGTGTATTATACCATTTTGAATAGCCATGGCTTCCCCCAAAGAATCCTGGGAACTGTAGTTTGTGAAGAGCGCTGAGAGTAATTAGGAGATATCTATTCCCTTCACAGAGCTACAATTCCTAGAGTGGTTTCACAGTTAATCCCTCTCCCCATGGAACTCTGGGAACTGTAGCTGTATGAGAGGAATAGGGGTTTCCTAACCACACTCAGCACCCTTCACAAAGAACAGTTCCTAGGATTCTATGGGGGATCCATGACTATTAAAAGTGGTATAATACCGCTTGGTGCGGATGTGGCATATCTCTCTCTCTCTCTCTCTCTCTCTCTCTCTCTCCACACCACTTTCCACCTCCTCGCCCCCCCCACATCAAATTAGGCCAAGGGCAGCATGAAATCAGGCTGAGCATTAGAGCTAGAAGCTGCCCACCCCTTTAAGCCTTCTTGATGTGCCCTGCCTTGCTTACAGGCAAGTGTCCTTTCCCATTAGTCTTATATTTCCTCTTGGTACAAGCACCACTACCTCACATTCTCTTAATGTTTCTCAATTACATGACAAGCAAAGCAACGTACTGGCTGTTTTCTATGTTAATGCCTCTGTATTTTTCATATTTATGATATCTAATTACATTTGCTCCCGAGAATGATGTAATGTTTAGGTACTGGAGTATTGAGAAGGCTGCTCTAATGTTAATATATTTACATTATTAAAAAGTAATGCATCACAGCAGATGCTCTGCTGCCTCGGCTAGATGTTTGAGATGAGTCCTCGAGGCAAATCTGCTGCCTCCTCTTCCTTCCCCTCCACCGCACCGCCTGTCCTTTGCGCAAACCCTTCTGTCTTTATTACATCGTACCCATCAGCCATGGAATCCAGGGAGGCATACCAAGAGCAGCTACTTACACATCACCCAAAAAGGGAGGACAAAGGTACCAATTTGCATAAAATTTGCATATGCTGATTTATATATATATATAAATATATAATGCTATATATATGCAAATGCAGATATAATCCCTGTAATTTAAACAGAACAACAATATGTCTCACCACAGTAGGGAAGACTGTGACGAGGTGACCTGAGTGTCGGCTGTCTGGGTGCTGACAGTTGATGGGCAACTTCAAAGCCCCTGCTCTCTTTTCTTAGGGTTTAAAAACGACTTGGACCAGAGAGCCCTTCAAATAGAGCTGAGAGGGGGAACCTGTTGGGGTCTTCCAGATGCTGCTAGACTACAATTCCCAACAGCCCCAGCCAGCATGGCCAATGGTCAAGGATGATGGGAGGTATAGTCGAGCAACATCTGGAGGGCCAGATGTCCCATCCCTGCAGTACACTAAGGGATGAATAACATATGACCTTTTTTTTGCATAGTCCTGCCCTTGACATCAGGATGGTGGGGTTCAAAACATAAGAAAATCCTGCTGGATCAGGCCATTGGCCCATCTAGCCCAGCATCCTGCTCTCACAGTGGCCATACACATGCCCATATTCAAGATCTGAGCTCAAGAGCACTCTCCCTTCTTGCAGTTTCCAGCAACTGGTATTCAAAAGCATACCGCCTCTTACTATGGAGGCAGAGCATAGCCATCATGGCTAGTAGCCACTGATAGCCTTATCCTCCATGAATCTGTCTAATCCTCTTTGAAAGCCATCCATGTTAGTGGCCAACACTGCCTCTTGTGGGAGTGAATTCCACAGTTGAACTATGTACTTTCTTTTGTCTGTCCTGAATCTGTCGGCATTCAGCTACTGTTACAAATTGCCATCACTGGGGGGAGGGAGGGGTTCAGGCTGGGATCCAAGCATGGAGGATAGGAGACTTCAATCCTTTCCCCCCCTCTGTGCTCCTGATCAAGATCAGGGGTCCAGCACCCGCAGTTTACTTTGCAAATTGATCAAATGGAAACAAATGCCATGGATGATGGAGGAAATCAGGCAGATCCAATCCATGACTGAATGTGTAATTCCAGCTAGATTTTACCACTTGGACACTTTTGGTCTGTATTGATCGGGGATGGGGAACCAGTAGCCCTCCGGGTATTGTTGGACTCCAACACCCACCATCCTTGATTGTTGCCCATGCTGGCTAAGACTGATGGGAGTTGGAGTCCAGCAATATCTGGAGGACCACAGCCCGGTCTATGTCAACTTGAGCTCTTTATTAAAAGGGTGGGATAAAAGAGTAATAAACAAAGAGCCACCAGTTTCCCACCCCTGCCATAGATTCTCAGCTGCATTCAGATGTGGGATTTATTGGGTTAGTTTTCCTGATTACAATGCTAGTGCTTCTGTCCCAGTTTCTAATGTTCCTTTCACACTGCAGTACCTGTTGCAGGAGATAGAACTGTGGGTTTTTTCATCAATTTACCACCATGTCGTGCTAAATTTCCTTCCCTCCAGTGAGTGCGGTAAATCACAAAAACAGCAGACATCATTGGACATGCTGCCACCTCTCTACCCTTTATGTGCATGCACGCTGCTGCATGCCAGAATACCGCCCCAAATTTCATTACATGAGTGGCGGTGGCATGTTCCCAAGAAAACTGTGGGGGAAATAAAACGACATCCTCCCATGATTTTCCAGGTTAACGGGGTTGCAAATGCATTTTTTCTGGAAGCAATTAACATGGAAATGAGTGCTAAGCTTCCACTTGATTCCGCTAGATTTCCAGAAGTAGCTTTTACATCATGTGAAAGATCACATGAAATGTGAGAAATAACAGGTAAAGAAACGCTGGGAAAACAGAATGAAGTGCTGTATGAATGCAGCCTGAGGAGCAATATCACAGTAAGGTTATCTCCTCTCATCAAAGAGGGGTACTCAAGGTTTTCCCCAATAACCAATTGGACAGGTCAAGAGAACTTATATTGAAATGTCACAACCATATTCAAGAATGGTTTGACCTGATGTAGACCCTGCCTGTTTTTAAAATCCTACTAAGCGGGCCAAGAGCGTTGACCTTGCTAGCGAGGCACACAGTTTCTGGCATAAACAGCCAGCTTTCCCCGACATTTCAATTCCCTGCTTTGTATAGCTGTGTGTGTTTTGTCTGTCATTTATCTAAAGGAATCCCATGAAACTCTCCCCTCATTTTGGTGACATTCAAAAAGGGCAATGGAATGAGATCATCTGGAAACAATAGCCCAGCTGTTTCCAGAAGAGTAAATGGAGGTGGAAAGGGTCTGGAAGAGCTGTATACTACCTTTGGGTACATATCAGACCACCCCAAGGATCGGGGTGATTCAGATCTCCAATCCACATCCCCAAATCTATTCCTAGCATACATTCTGAATTTGGGACCTCTTGCGGACAGCCCAGCCCCACCACAGAGCAACGTGAAACAGACTGCTCCAGGCAGCAGAATTTAGGAGATGGATAATAGCAGGAAGTTATGACTGAATGGTGCAGTGAGATTTATTGAATTGGGGTGACAAACCATTTGCCTTCCCGATGTTGATGAACTATACCTCCCATCAATTTCAACTGGCATTGGCCACTGGTCAGGAATGATGGGAGTTATAGTTCAGCAACTTCTAGAGGACCCCAGGTTAGCCAGTCCTGTATTAAAGTGTGGCCCTGGTATGGAGGAATGGTATTTGGTGATCTGCTTCAAGCAGCAAAATGTCTTAGGCCAGCACTGCCTCTTAGCAATTGCTGGTCTACACTACCTTCGCTAATCATCATTATCATTTCTGCCCCCATGTTTGTATTTGCCACCTAAACATAATGGTTCAGGCCTGGTTATGGGACTGAATTGGCTTTGGTCACCCTGATGGATGACTTTTATTGGCAGAAGGACAGGGGGAGTGTGACCCTGCTATTCTTACTTGATCTCTCAGCAGCTTTTGATACCATTGACCATGGTATCCTTCTGAGCCGATGTGGTGAGATGGGTATTGGAGGCACTGTTTTACAGTGGTTCCAATCCTATCTCCAAGGTTGTTTTCAGAGAATAGCATTGGGTGATTGTCTTTCGGCCCCCTGGCAGTTGTGCTGTGGGGTGCTGCAGGGTACCATCTTGTTCCCCCATGCTGTTTAACATCTATATGAAGCCCCTGGGAGCAGTCATCAGGAGATTTGGGGCAAGATGTCAACAGTAAGCTGACAATGCCCAGCTTTATTTCTCTGTAACATCTGAATCAGGAGAGGCTGTGCAAGCCCTGGACTTGGTGGTGGGCTGGATGAGGACCGATAAACTGAGTCTGAATCTAGCAAGACAGAGGTGCTGTGGGTTGGTGGTTCCAAGTTCAGATAATTAGTCAGTTGCCTGCTTTGGATAGGGTCGTACTCCCTCTGAAAGAGCAGGTCTGTAGTCTGGCGGTGCTCCTGGATCCATCTTTGTCACTAGAGGCCAGGTGATCTCAGTGGCTAGGAGTGCCTTTTATCAGCTTTGGCTGCAGTCATTTCTAGACCGGGATACCCTGACCACTGTTGGTCCATGCACTGGTAACCTCCAGGCTGGATTACTGTAATGTGCTCAATGTGGGGCTACCCTTGAAGTTGTTCTGGAAGCTGCAGCTCGTGCAAAATGCATCGGTGAGACTGCTCACTGGGGCAGGGTATTGCCAACATGTCATCCTGCTGTTGAAAGAATTGCACTGGCTACCTATTAGCTACCAGGCTAAGTTCAAGGTTCTAGTTTTGGTGTACAAAGCCCTATACAGCTTGCGACCAGAATACCTGAAAGACTGTCTTATCCCTTATATACCCAGTCGATCACTGCGCTCTGCAGGTGAGGGCCTCCTGCAGATACCATTGTATCAGGAGGTCCTTTCCGCACAACATAATAATGGACCTTTAGTGTAGTGTCTCCTACCCTTTGCAATGCCTTCCCCTGAAATATTAGACCAGTGCCATCTCGGTTATCTTTTCAGTGCCTACTGAAGACCTTCCTCTTTCAATAAGCCTTTTAAGCTGAGACCTTATCCCAGTGTGTTAGAATTGCTTTTTAATGTTTTTACACCTTTTCTTTTAAAAAATATGTTTTTAAATCTTTTTTAAAGCTTTTTTAAAGATTTTTTAAAGTGTTTTTAAAGATGTTTTGTTTTAATATATTTTAAAGTTTGTTTTGATGATGTTTTAAAGTGCTTTTAGTGCTTTTGTTTGCCGCCCTGGGCTCCTACTGGGTGGAAGGGCGGGACATACATACATACATACATACATAAAGGTACCCTCCAAATTTCTTCTGTATATCATTGAATGGATCTTCTACAAGGAAAGGGCCAGGTTATTCTTTTCCTGGACAGTACTATTCCAGGCTGGTCTGGGAGGTCGGAAGTCAGAGAAGAAGTTGCATGTTTGAATTTTCTTATTTAGGTTCCCAGATTCCCAGGTTCAGTCCCCAACATCTCCTTGTAAGGCTGGCAGAAACCTCTGTCTGAAACCCTACATAAGAAGAATCCTGCTGAATCAGACCAAAACTCCATCTACTCTACCATTCTGTTCCCACAGTGGCCAACCAGATGCCTAAGTGAAGCCCACAAGCAGGACCTAAGTTCTAGGCACCTAAGCTTCCAGACACTGTAGACCATGGATGGGTGAGAAATTTGATTCAGTTCACATTTGAAGCTGAATCCATCAAATTCACACTTTCCAAAACAATATGAGTATCGAAACACAACCATCCTCAGAAATTTGTACTTCTGTGAATTATGTGATGCAGTCTGCCAACCAAACCATATTTACAAAAATGCATATGTTAGGGAAAAGTGTGCATAAAAATCGATATATGAGTGAAAATAACATGCAGAAATACATTATATGATAAGAGATTGCTTGAAAATATGTGTACATTAGGCCATACTGCCTACAAATGTTTTAGTGTTTTAAAGATGTTGTAAAGTGTTTTTAATGCTTTTGTTTGCCGCCCTGGGCTCCTACTGAGGGGAAGGGCGGGATATAAATCAAATAATTAATAAATAAATAATAATACAAAAACATCCATTTCTTCAGAGAAATTCACACTAAAATGCTGGAGAATTTTCATGAGGATTTCTTTAAAAACAAAATTCACAAATTGCTACAGAAATGTGGGGAACTGAATTTTAACACTGGGAAAATGAGAAACAGAGAGAATGGAAATTGCCAGATCTTTCCATCCCTACAATAGACCAGGTGTGGGGAACCTTTGGCCTTTCAGATGATCTGAACTACACCTCCCATCATCCCTACCCATTGGCCATGCTTACTGGGGCTGATAGGAGGTGTCATTCAGGAACATGTTGGCTGGGAAGCAGCAGCTGGAACTGCTCAGCTGTTAACCCCACCTTGCCTGCATGCTGTTGCTCTCCTGAAACCCTGCCTCCCTGCCTGATAACACCAGCCTTCAGAGGAGAGAGCACTCCCTGCTCCTTGGACTGACAACCCTCTTGGGACTGATTTCCAGGGGTCAGGGCTTAAGAGCCAGCTCAATGCAGACTCCACCACCACCACAACCAGAGGCTTGCTATGCTGGACAGGAAGCAGCAGATGGACCCACTCAGCTGGGCAACGACAGGGAGACATTCAAACTGAGGGCTGCCATCTAGGAAATCACAGCCCTCAGAAATGAGAGAGGAGATGTATATATCTTTGTTGATATTTGACCGCACTGGAAATGTTTTTCATGCCTGACTCTGGTTCATAAGTTCTGACAGCTTATTTTACAATGTATTTTAAATGCTACAACATTTCTAGTATCAACGTGAATTCTTTGTTTGAATTGCTATAGGCCACATTCACACCAGACATTTATTCCACTTTTATTCCACTTTAAACAGTCATGGCATCCCCCAAAGAATCATGGGAAATGTAGTTTGTGAAGGGTGCTGAGACTTGTTAGGAGACCCCTATTCTCCGCACAGAGGGACAGTTTGCCAGAGTGGTTGAACAGTCATTTTCTGTTCCCAGAAATCTCTGAGAATTGTAATTTTTTTCTGTTGCATTGTGAGCTGCTTTGGACCCATTTGTGTGGGAAAGCGGCACACCAATTGAATAAATAATAAAAATCATAACATCTGGAGGGCCAAAGGTTCCCCACAGCTGGTTAGACAATACTGAGCTAGATGGACCATAGGTCTGACTAGATAATATAAACCTCCTATCTTCCTACTCATAGTAAATGGCCAGGAGAAAACTAGGATGAACCCTTCTGTTAAGCAATTTTTCTGCATTAAAGGAGTTTTTGTTTTGCTTTGCATGGCACATGTGGGGAACCTTTGGCCATGCTTGCTGGGGCTGATGGGAGCTATAGTTCAGCAACATCTGGAAGTCCAAGGTTCCTCATGCCTGGTTTAAGGGGCTGGGGAGCAATCCTGCATCAGCAATCTGAAGTAGAGCAGGAAACACTCTACCACTTGATCCTGATGAATGTTGAATGAAGCCCAAACGTCTTTCATTTTGAATCTAGAGTTTTCTCTCCTCGTTGCCACACAATCAAACAAACCAAAACAAAAATACCCACCAATGTAATCATCTTGGATTTGTCTAATTATATCCTATTAAGCTTCCTATCTCCTTTCTTTCTATGGATTCAGATAAGCCCGATCTTCACTCATATGGGCTGAGATTTGTTTGGACCCAACGGTCTCTCACAGCAATCATTTCCTCCTTAATTATTCTCTCACCAGCTCTTCCTTATGATCCCCTGTTCCCCAATAATGCTCACAACAATTCACTGCTATGATTTATTGGACTCCAGAGACAAACCCCCTTCTTGTAGTCAGAGGCCTATTGTATTTTGCATTAATTCTTGTAGTATATCAGCTTTGACTTCTAGTTTTCTTCTAGCAAAATAACTCCCTATGAGTACAGTGGGGAAAGAATCAGCCCTGTTCTCTGCTTTAGACGAATTTATTCGTTTCCCCAACTCGACCCCAGTAGAACATGAATTGCTGCAACAAGTGGTGCCTGCAACAAAATGTTAAAGTATAGAAGGATCTTGTTCAGGGTTCCAGCCAGCTAGCCACACACTTTTCCAGGATATTCCATCAATCCCCCTGCCCCAGTTTTCCATGTTCATCCCAACATTCAATCAGCATTCCACCAGCTAGACATCAAACTAAGCAGCAGAAAGGTCCCTGGGGCGCAAACTGTCCCACTACATGTTGTATTTCTATTGAAATTGCAGTAATTATTTCTAAAATTACATCTATACATATAAATGAGCACATGCGAATTTTATGTAAATTCATGTTCCCATAGGAGGGAGCAATGCCAAAGTAGCCAAGCTAGCTGGATGTGGGTCTGCATCATTCTTTCTCTTCTGTTTCCAGTGTTCTGACAGCCATTGCTTACATAGCCAAAATGACAACATCCATGCAGCAGAGAGGGCTATGAATAGGCTTTGCGAGTCTCAAGGTTTGCAGAACCCAGCCACACACACACAATTATTTAGGAGGAAACCTCATGGGGGATCCCCAAAATAATCTAATGAGGGCCAAATGTGCTCAGTGGTCATGGAATACTGACTGTGTAGGCAGGGGAGGAAGCCGGGGAGGGAGGGAATGGGGTGGAGTGGCTAAAATAATGAACAAGGAACAATTTACACTGCAACATCTTGTCACAAGTCCTCTTGTCTTCTTTTGTAGGAAGGAGATAAGAGATGGGTTATGGATGAGTGTTAATCCGGCAAGTGACTTGGCAGGATGGGGATTTTCTCCACAGAAGTTGTGGGGGAGACAAACATAGTTGGTTGCAGGAGTATTTTAATTTCTGATCCTAATATTATTAAAGCTTAGAATTAATCTGCCTCTTAACACTTTCTCATATATAAAATCTTCCCCCCAATTACCATCTTCCTTAACCTTTATTTTTTATCAAGTGCACTAAATCAGCTGGAGAATAATTGCTCTGAGGACTCTGCCAAATGAGTGCACATTTCGTTTACAAATTCCCTAATGCAATATGAATTGATGAACTTTTGGAGATGCAACATGATATAAATGATCGTGATGTGCCGTTCTTAATTTCTTGCCATTGTCTCTGCAAAAACACTTGGCTCTCAAGAGGACAAGCACTGCAAATACTCATCAGACCCAAGGCGGGTGGGCGGTCAAGTCACTTGGAGAAAGCATTGCCCTTCTGGCAAACAGAATTTAGGTTAAACTAACGGGTGTTTAAAGCTCAATCCAGAAAACACAGTCAGACTGAATAACAGAAAATGTATTGCTCCAGAGCTGAGTGAAACCCATCTGCAAGATCCATCCTGCTCAGAGAGTGAAAGCCAAGGTTTTGTGTATTCCATCCACACCATAAGAAAGGCCTGCTGAATCGGGCCAAAGGCCACCTAAGGTCAACCTCATACTTTTTTATGTATTACATTTACTAGGGACTGCTGCCCCTGGTTGTTTTGCTCACCAACCCCTAAGCCCTCTCTCCTCCCCCTCTGTCAGGAGCCCCTGCACAGAATGAATGAATGAATGAATCTTTATTTTTACCCCACCCTTTTTCCAAACCTGGAACTCAGGGCGGCTTACAGATAAAAACTGCATATGGTTAAAAGTATACAAAAATATACAATTAAAACACAATTAAACTATTCACGACATTAAAACCATGAAGCATAAACCTAAAATACAAAAAAGCAATTTAAAATAATACAGGTAAAACCATGGGACAATACAACCCACCTTATAGAGTCCTATCTTAAATACCTTCTACACAAAAAGCCTGTCAGAATAAAAAAGTCTTTGCAGATGAAAGGATAGCAAGGAAGGGGCCATTTGTACCTCCCTAAGAAGGGAGTTCCAGAACCTAGGGGCAGCCACCGAAAAGGCCCTATCTCGTGTCCCCACCAAACGTGCTTGTGAAGGTGTTGGGACGGAGAGAAAGGCCTCTCCTGAAGATCTCAGGGCCCGGGCAGGCTCATATAGGGAGATACGGTCTGACAAATAGACTGGACCTAAGCCATGTAGGGCTTTATAGGTCAAAACCAGCACTTTGAATTGTGCCCGGAAACAAACTGGCAGCTAGTGGAGCTGTTCTAACAAGGGAATCATATGGTCCCTATAACCAGCCCCAGTTAGCACTCTGGCTGCAGCTCTTTGTACCAGTTTAAGTTTCCGAACAGTCTTCAAAGGCAGTCCCACATAGAGCGCATCACAGTAATCTAAACGGGATGTAACTAAGGCACGCATCACTGTAGTCAAATCAGGCATCTCCAGGAATGGGCGCAGCTGGCACACCAGTCTTAACTGGGCAAAAGCACTCCTGGCCACCGCAGAGACCTGGGCCTCCAAGTTCAGAGCTGAGTCCAGGAGCACACCCAAACTGCAAACCTGTGTCTTCAGGGGGAGTGTAACCCCATCCAGCACAGGCTGAATCCCTATTCCCCGATCTGCCTTTCGACTGACCAGGAGCACCTGTGTCTTGTCTGGATTTAATTTCAACTTGTTCGCCCTCATCCAGTCCATCATGGATGCCAGGCACTGGTTTAGGACCAGGACACCTTCCTTGGCTTTAGGTGGAAAGGAGAAATAGAGTTGGGTGTCATCCGCATACTGATGGCACCAAACCCCAAACCCCTGGATGACCTCTCCCAGCGGAAGCATTCACAGGTAGCATAACACTTACAAAAAGCAATATAGTAAGATATCCTGCCTTTCCTCCAAGGAGCTCAAGGTGGCATACATAGTTCTCCTCTTCCCTACTGTATCCTCACAACAACTCTGTGAGGTAGGTTAGGCTGAGAGATGGTGATGGGATCAAGGTCACCCAGTGAGCTTCATAGCTGAGTAGGGATCTGAACCCAGTTCCTAGTCCAACACTGAAACCACTACATTACACTGGCTCCCCTACAGTAGACAGCCTCAGGTACACAAGTAGGGCTTGAAATCCACCAACTAAGAGAACTCTCCCACTCTGCCTCTCTGGACCTAAATGTTCCACGGATTATCAGTTAACAGACTTACCCTCCATGAATTTGTCTAATCCCCCTATTAAGCCCTATAAGGGGCAAACTATATGTTACCCTAGCTACTCAACCATACATTGACGTGCAGGGTTTTGAATTTTACACAAATTGCCAGAATCAGGGGGAAAGGAGGACACCAATCAGGATTGGAGCCCTATTACTTAGGGGATAGGAGACTTTAACCCTTTTCATACCACTGAAAATGGAAATGGACTGCCTTCAAGTCAATTCCGACTTATGGCGACCCTATGAATAGAGTTTTCATGGTAAGCGGTATTCAGAGGTGGTTTCCCATTGCCTTCCTCTGAGGCTGAGAGGCAGTGACTGGACCAAGGTCACCCAGTGAGCTTCATAGCTGTATAGGGATTCGAACCCTGGTCTCCCAGGTTGTAGTCCAACACCTTAACCACTACACCACATTGGCTACTGTGGTCCTAATCTAGATGAGCACCTGCATGCCTGCAATTTGCATTGGGAAGGAGTAATTCCCATTCACAAATTGGAGCCTTTTCCCCCTATGCAGGCATGGGGAGAGGACTAATCATAGAACCATAGAATCATAGAATAGGAGAGTTGGGAGGGGCCTATAAAGCCATTGAGTCCAACCCCCTGCTCAATGCAGGAATCCAAATTAAAGTATACCTGACAGGTGGCTGTCCAGCTGCCTTTTGAATGCCTCCAGTGTTGGAGAGCCCACCACCTCCCTAAATAATTTGTTCCATTGTCATACCACTCTAACAGGAATATTTTCCTGATGTTCAGCTGAAATCTGGCTTTCTGTAACCAGGGCTGGTACCAGGCATGACTGGGCCCTTGGGCGCCAGCCTGCCCCAGGCCCCCTGCTCCCAGTCCCCCCTACAGACCGGGTAGGACCTCTTCACCTACTCTCTTTTTGTGAATGCCCTTCACATTGGGCTCGCAGGTTGCTGCCATCAACCAAGATGGTGGCGAAGGGGTCTCCAAAGGGCTGATACCCTCACCGCCATCTTCGTTGATGGCACTTGTGCATGCTACATTGCATGCGTGCACATGCCTGCCATCAAACAAGATGGCGGTAGGGACATCAGCCCTTTGGAGAAGCCTCTGTTGCCATATTGGTTGATGGCAGCTGTGCACACAGCACACAAGGCATTCACAGAAAGAGAGGAGAGGTAGGTGGAGTGGGCGGGCACTGCAGGCCCACATGGTCTGTGGGGGGGCTGGAAGCTCCATCTCTGTGATCTGCGATGGGGTCGGGAGTCAGCCCTGCCGAGGATCACAGAAGGGGAGCACTACCCCCACACCCTAAGGAGGGGCCCTTCAGGGGCCCTTAGCCAGGGCTGACCAGGGGCCGTTTGGTGCCAGCCCTGCCTGTAACTTCAGCCCATTATTCAGTGTTCTGCAGTCTGGGATGATTGAGAAGAGATCCTGGCTCTCCTCTGTGTGACAACCTTTCAAGTACTTGAAGAGTGCTATCATATCTTCCCTCAGTCTTCTCTTCTCAAGGCTAAACATGCTCAGTTCTTTCAGTCTCTCCTCATAGGGCTTTGTTTTCAATCCCCTGATCATCCTCACTGCCCTATTCTGAATCTGTTCCAGTTTCTTTGCATCCTTCTTAAAGTGTGGTGTCCAGAACTGGACGCAGTACTCAAGATGAAGTCTAACCAGTGCCAAATAGTGGGAAACCAATACTTCACGCAATTTGGAAACTATAATTCTGTTAATACAAACTAAAATAGCATTTGCCTTTTTTGCAGCCGCATGACACTGTTCGTTCATATTCAGCATGTGATCAACAACAATCCCAAGATCTTTCTCATATGTAGTATTGCTGAGCCAAGTCTCCCCCATCTTAATACTGTGCACTAGGTTTCTTTTTCCTAGGTGTAGAAGTTTGCACTTATCTCTGTTAATTTTTATTCTGTTGTCTTCAGCCCAATGCTCCAGCCTATCAAGATCCCTTTGAATTTTGTTTCTGTCTTCCAAGGTATTAGCTACTCCTCCCAATTTTGTATCATCTACACATTTGATAAGCATCCCCTGCACCCCCTCATCCAAGTCATGAATAAAAATGGTGAAGAGCACTGAGCCCAGGACCGAGTCCTGTGGTACCCCCGTGGATCTGGATTAAGAACATAGCAGGGGGTTACAGTTACAGTCCCCTACCTGCATGCAAGGATCCCAGTCTAGATCAGGTTTCCTCTGCAGTAGTGGATGGTTCATTGGAGCAAATGTCAGCCAGACCCCACCTGTCTTCCTGCCTAATATCCAGTCCACGGGGTGGTCCTGGCTGTCAGCTTCCTCAGTCTCAAAGCTGCCACTGTTGAGCTCAGCAGGGAGAAGGGTGGGGGCCAAATTAGCATTGCCTGGCTCTGTCTGTCTTTGGCTCCAGCTACTGTTTGGGCTCTCTGCTTCCCTTCCTACCAATCCCAAATGGGTGCCAGTCACCACTGCTCCTGTGCTGTGTGAAAAAAACAAAACAAACCCTGCACTTAAAAGATGTGGCTTCATAGCTAATGTAATATTTAGCTTGGTCCCACGTAGGGATTGGGGAGAAATTCAATTCAGTTCACATTTAGAGCTGAATTTTTCTAATTCGCACTTTCCAAAACAATATGTGAACCGAAACATAGCCATCCTTCAAAATTTGCACTTATCCAAATTTTGCGATGCAGTTCACTAACCAATGTTTATAAAAATGCATATATGAGGGGGCAATGTGCACAAACTGGTGAAAATAACATACAAAATGCATTTTATTAGGATAATTATTTTGCAAAAATGTGTATGATAGTTAAACCAACATACAAAAATGTATTTATTATTAAAATGCTGAAGAATTTTCATGAGGATTTTTAAAAAATTGCAAATTGCTGCAGAAATGTGGAGAACTATATTTAAGATTAGAAAAATGAGAAACAGAGAGAACCAAAATTGACAGATTATTCCATCCCACTTCATTCATTTCAATGCAAAGGAAACACAGTTTAAAGGGGTGCGGGCAGATATCAATTATGTAGCATTTATGGACTGAAAAAGCAACAGCAAGAGCATATACCAATCAGTATTCACTGGATTGAGTTCCTTTCCAGGCATAGGAGGAATATGCGAACTTTGGCAATTTCCACTTCTGTTTCAATTTCTGTCTGACATCCCTAATTCTGAGTAGAACTTAATTGGTCATAACCCCATTTACTTGTCTTTAAAATGAGCACCCACAATGACCAAAAAGAGGAAGGGTCATCTTAGAAGAGGCATCCCCTTTTCTATCCAGAAAGAACGGAGAATGCCTCTTCTGAGAGAATGTCCACTGAGACACATCAGTGTATCATCTGCAAAGAAAAACATGGATTTTCCCTTAGAACTGTTTTTCTCCTATGCAAATGTATGCAGATTTAATTAATTGATTAATCAACCAACTAAACACATGCAATTAATTACCTAAGACATCTTTAATTTGGGTGACAAACCTGGTAGTTATTTCCATTTTAGATTTTATATTGTTTGAACATGGTGATTATTTTGCATTCTACACCTTAATCAGCCACCTTGAATTGTTATCAATAAGGTGGGATATACAACAAATAAATACTAATTGTCTCCTCAGCCATTCAGAAATCCCTCCAGTAACCTTGGCTATAAATAACTTATGTCATTTCTTTTGTCCCTTTTTTCTCTTTTTTTGCACAACAGGACTTTTTTCTCTGGTTTATGCTCACTGTTTGAAACATCCGTCAGTTAGATGCTCCAGTACTGAGGATGCTCCTGTTTTGTTGCATTTTGAATTTATAATTAACCTTTTCTCAATTTTCCCTCCTCTGCTATAAAGTTAAATGGAATGGGCTAATTAATGCTTGACCCCCCCCCCATGCAATAA
This sequence comes from Rhineura floridana, assembly GCF_030035675.1. Taxonomy (NCBI): domain Eukaryota; kingdom Metazoa; phylum Chordata; class Lepidosauria; order Squamata; family Rhineuridae; genus Rhineura; species Rhineura floridana. The sequence goes on along the minus strand of NC_084495.1, from coordinate 21,429,263 downwards.
TAGAGAGGCCCAGGTTGGCCCTGGTCCATTTGCATTGTGTCTTACTGCCAGTATAGACCTCCTTACAGCTGCTTTCAATTCTGCCCCTATTCAAGGCAGACGTAGCTAGGGATGGATGAATCAATTTGCTTCTGGGATGAATCACTTTGGCAGGCGTTTTCATTCAGACGTCCTTTCCATCTCAATTCTGTAGGAATCCTTTTTTTAAAAAATGCACAAAAATATTTAAATACATTTTTACATAATATTTCAAAATGCCTTTTCTCTTAATATATATATTCCTGCAAGGTATTTTCTCTCAAAATCCATTTTAATGTATTTTTAGATGTTCTATTTTTAATGTATTTTTAGATGTTTTGAAGCCAGTCAAGAACAGTACTGGCACATTTGGGAAGCACAAAAGCCATGAACAGCAAAGTTCCAACTGCATATTAGTTTAGGAGGGATGGACTTAAAGATGGTGGATTTGTCAGCTTCAATTTTTCTCCATTTCTCATTTTTTCTAGTCTTCAGTTCTCCATGTTTCCCCATCAGTTTGCAGTTATTATTTATCTTTTTTAAATCCTCATGAAAATTCATCAGCATTTCAATGTGAATTTCTCCTAATATTGTATGCAGTTTTGCCTAATATACTCACTTTTGCAAAGCAATGTCCCCTAATAGAATGGTTTTTTATGTTATTTTGTATAACAACATGCATTTTACATACACTTTACCCTAATATTTTTGTACACATTGCTTGGCTGGAGAACTGCACTGCAAAATTCAGGACTCATCCAGACCATACTAAAAATCCATGTTTTCTTTATTGGAATTGTCCGCTGGTAGTCAAACCTGATTGCAACACACTTTCCTTCAACTTTTTTGTCCCCCTCCTGCCTTCCCCCCTCCCAGCACAGAGCTGACCATCACACACATCAGCAAAAATGGAGGAAGAAGACAAGAGAGGCCAGTAGGAGTCCAATTCTCCACATTTAAAGCTTTGATGATGATGCCCCCCCTTCAAATCTCCTTTTTATTATTTTTCAGCCTCTGCTCTCCAAGATGCTCCGCTCAAGCTTCTGGGGCACAGATACTGCCTTCTATTCTTGCTGGTGCTTGGCTCAGATCAGGAGGGAGAGGGGAGAGGGAGCCAATGGAAACCCAACACAAGCAGGAGGCATGGAAGGAGATGGAGTTAGAACCACCCACATAGGAAACTGTGAGGCAAAGCAACAAGCCTCCCTCCTCAGCAACTGTTTATAATCGCTGTTTTTCTCCTTTTTGGTGTATACTTGGTATGAGAAACTCCGGATTAAGGGAGGGAAAAGTGTGGGAAGGCAGTAATTAGAGGACAATGTCATATGGATCATGGAGGATTAATGGATTTACAAAAAGCTTACTTTTCTCATTAAATGGCTGTATGGATCAGCCCTCAGAGAAGTGCAAATTTTGAAGGATGGCTGTGTTTCGATCCATGTATTATTTTGGAAAGTGTGGATGAGGTAGATCTGTCTTTAAATTTGAACAGAATCAAATTTCTGGCATCTTCAAGATGGTCTCTGGCACAGTCGAGGTGGTCATGTTAATGTTCTGTTGTTTGTGCATCTTGTATTTGTACATAGCCCTGGGATCCCATTTGATGAAGGAAAGTTTAAAAATGCTAAGAGTAAACCTACTGGGTTGTATCATTAATTTCAATAGGTCTACTCTGAGTAGAACTTAGTTGAATACAGCCCCGTGTGTCTCCTCTGCGTATGACTAACATTGGACACAGCCCACTACAATTAATGGAGATGACTAGCTTAGGTCCATTAATTTCAGTGGATCAACCCTGCATAAAACTCTATTGGGTACAACCCATAATAAATACATAAATAAATATCACTGTTTAAAAAAAAAAATCCTGCAGAGAGAAGAATGGAAGAGACTGATGAAAGATCAGTACATCCCACATTGAACAAAACATGTTTTAATTTTACTAGCACAATAATTCAGCTTTTCAAATTACTGGGTTTTACCACACACACAGGATTAGATGAACAGGCGATTACATTTTGGATGTCTGTTAATGTTCATAATTAGGCATAGTTCATCATTGTAATTCTACCACTAAATCAAGGTGGATCGTCATGACAATAAAGGTAAATTGGATTATTTCTGTAACTAGTCAGAGCAGAATGCAGGGGGGAGAAATGAAGCAAAAAGCCTAAGCAATCCCCCAAAGTCTGGTCCACGCATTTGTTTTCTTATCACAAGGTGTCTGTTGGCTGTCAGTTCATTATGGAAATCCATGTGGCTCCAGGTCTTCTAAACAGGTTCAAATACACCCAAAGTAGCCTAGCAGGCGAGGTGCAAAATTTGTGCTGACCAAATTAATTGGAACACCTTTTTAATTAGATTTCTTTTTTTAAAAAAACCATCAATCTGCCTGATTAAATTGATGGCAGAGTAATCCTAACCCCCAGCACGGAAGCAGCAGGACAGAATAACTGACCTATCTGAAGGCCTGCCAGCTCTTGCCAGCCAGGGCAACCAGGGAGGTGATTTTTCTTCTGTGCAAGCTTCAGGGTTTTGGACCCAAAGCCACCAGCACCCAGCTATCCAAATGCCTCATGTAGGCTTCCTTTGGTGGGAAAACTGTTGGCACAGCCTGGGCCTCCACAGCGGTGAAGCCAATGTCACCTGCATCACACGCAACCTTTTCCAGCAACAAAGATGTGAGGGTTAGAATTGCAGTTTCAGTCTCACTATAAATGCTTTCAGGTTAGGTCCAAGACTTTGGCTCCATAATTTTGATCCAAGTTTCTGCCCATCTCCCTGTCTGCCTTCTCTTCTTCCCGCTCGTATCCTTCAACACCCACTTCTGATTTGTTTCTTGGCTCAGGTAATAGCTTGCAATTGACTCTGCCTTTGGAAAGACCATCTGGGGTCCTGGGGGCATAGTCCCCTTAATTTGGGGGGGAGCCAGGTCCCAGCAGGGTCCCTATGTCTCCAGTATCCAACAAGCTAATCAGCATGAAAGAGGAGTATGTTAGTGACTGAAAAGGGTCCCAATGTCACTTGCAAGCCAGCCAAGCAAGCCTTATTGGGTTCCTACTTCAAAAAGCCAAGACAAGTTGTAGAGAGTTAGAGTTCTGTAATTGCAGAAGAAGAGACAGCGAATCCTTCCTATATCATCAAGCAGTTTGGCAGCAGCAGAAGATAAACATGTAGATGATGAATTCAGTAACTCAAGCAATATCTCTGACAGTGTGAAAGGACAGTCAAATGGTGACAGTGATAGAGAAGCAGAAGGCAGTATTCAAGCCTGGCCAGATTACTCTATAATTTTACAAGGTTGTATAATCTTAGGAGGGGGTGTGGCTGTGACTATCATGAAGGGCCCTGCACTTCTCAATTTGCCACTACACTACTGAATCTGTCCTAGTAGTCCATTCAACTCTGGTCCCAATTCTACTGGAACTTGCATGTCACCTTCCAATTAGCTCTGCTGGCACTGCCCAGCACTGACAGCTTAATACAGATATGGCACCTATTTCCATCAGACCTTCGGAATTTATGAAATATTGATCAGATTTCTGACAAGAAGTGTCTGTAAAATGTTTTTGAAAAGTGCATTCCATAAGAGAACTTCTTAACAGATGCAACAAGAATCATGTCCTCCACAACACAATATAAAACTCAGTATACCATTTTAAAATGACAAAATACTCAAAAAAGGTCAACCTGGGGTTGTTCCACCAAGCTCTCAGCATGGCTGAGTTCTCACGTGTGTTCTTGTTCACAGTCACACTGCATCATGGGATTATTTTTGCATGTTGTATGTGATTTTCACTAATATGTGCACTTACAGGCACACTTTGCCCCAGTATATGCATTTTTGTACGCATCACCTGGCTGGAGAACTGCATTTGCAAAATTCAGACACGCACAATTTTTGAAGGATTTCGGGTTTTGTATTTTTTCAGAAAGTGCAGATTAGGGATGTTTGCTTTTAAATGTAAACTGAATCAAATTTCTCTCCCATCCCTATTTCTAAGACATTGGGGCGGGGGATTCATATATTTCTCACGTAGCCTTCAGGTCATCCAGTGTTCACTCCAGATGGCAAATATAATGCAAAGGCACATGTAGATTTCCAGCTCCCCCTGCAAACTGCATTTTCTCACATTTGTTTTAATCAATACACTGTCATTTTCAGGTTCAGGTAGCACAGGCTGAACTCAACTCACATTTGAGTTGCGTGTCAGGTGGGTCACATTTTTCATCGGGTTGTGTCAGTGACAGTGGGTAGTCAAGGAGGCCACCTCACTTCTGATCATCTCCCCCAAAAGAGAATATGAAGGCAGAATGATGCACTTGGTGGTATTCTTCGTTACACAGAATGCCAGCCTTCAGCCTTTCTGTTGCAACAATCAAATGAGAAAGAGAAAGCCACTCTGGGAGACATCATCGCAGAAGAAGAGGTGGCTGGGGGAAAGAAAGACATTAGGCTTGGAAAATGCCAACATTAAACTCTTTATGGATGGATTTCCCAAAAAACATTGCTTTTGTAACATTACAGGGAATCACAAATCGGGAGAAGGCATCACTGGGGACCTGCCAATGTCCACATCACTGCAGGAGGGACACTGCCAACCCCTGGAGTAACGGTGAGGGAATCGTAGGTCCAGGAGCTAAATGTGGCCCTCCAAGGTTCTCCATCTGGCCCTTGGGACTCTCCAAAGCCCACACCTCTCACTGACCTTGCTCCAATGATACATAAATAAGACCCTGAGTTTTCAAAAACTAATTAAAATGATTATAGAAATGTTGGTATTTATTTCATTTATTCGTTTGTTTAGGTTAAAATGTGCTCAGGTGAGTCTCCCTTTATTGGCAGGACTCATGTGTTTTAGGAAGGCCATTCTTATCTTCGCTGCGGCTAGTGCAAACAGGGCTACCCTGTAGGTGACGAATTTGTCTTTGTCTGCCAGTAGCCATCTTACCTTAAGTTCATCTGACTGGCCTTCTAATAAAGACTGAAAGGGGAAAATGAACTTTGTCCTTGGTGAGTCATATAGAGCTCAGTGTAGTATATAGTGCTCCATGCCTTCTATTTGTCCTGACCCACATATGCACAATCGATCTTCTAGTGGTTTTTTTGAATATCTGCCAACCAGATATTCAGTGAGCATCAGTTGGAATCTAAGTTGGGTAAAGGCACTTCTTATGGGGGGGAAAGTTAATTCCCACAGGTAGGAGGCCCTTCTGTGATCTAGTTTAATTTTACCAAACCAGGTGGCAGATTTACATTTTTTTAGGTATTCAAGGTCTTTTGGGGCAAGACAAGGTCCCTGAACATGCTTTCAGATATGTCCTGCGTTAGCGTGGCAGGGGAGATCGAGTAGCTAAGCATCAAACGTCTGCTATGTTGTACCCAGCCATCCTGATTCTGTAGCTCCAGGAAACATATTTTGGCTAGGTGGTATTCTGGCATCGTTGATAGCTTTTTCCAGTATATTAAGATGGATTTGTGTATGCGTACTTTGAGGGAAGGAAGGCCTGCTTCACTCCTTAGAAGTGCACCAGGTGTGCTGTGTGCTACAGACAGGAGCAGGCGCAGGAACTTGTTTTGGATTATGTCGAGTTGGTCTCCACACTGCATACCCCAAATTGCTGCTCCATACAAAAGGCGGGACATGATCTTAGCTGCAAAATCTTTTAACGTTGGTTCTATTAGGCGATAGCCCTCAGTATGGTAAAGTTTCTTTATAGTCCCTGATAAGTGGGCAGCTGAGGATGTTATTGCCTCTAAATGGGTGCGCCACAGGGTATTTTCAGAAAAATGGATGCCCAGATATTTAAATGAGCGGCAGTGTTCTATCCTATGGCCATCCAATATCCAGTTATGCTGCTCGTGCCTCTTGGCAAAGACAGTGGCCATGCTGGCTGGGGCTGATGGGAGTTGTAGTTTAAAAAAGTAACTTTTCCAAGCTCTGAGTCTCTGTGCTTGGCTAAAAGATGGCAGCAGAAAGAGCACCCAGAATCCAGCAGCACCAATCGCTTTCCCTTCCTTCCCTTAATCCAGGGGTTGGCATCCTTTTTCAGCAACAAGAGCTGCAACCCCTCTTGGCCAATCTTCTGATCGTGGGTGTGGCCAGAGACAAAAGTGGGTGGAGGAACAGACGCCAGGAATCAGCCACGCAAGAGTCAGAGGCTTCTATCTTTACATCCAGCCAAACACGCTTTTCCAGCTCCAGACGAGCAAGAGGCATTAATGCAGTTCAGAAACACATTGCAGGCAAGGAACAGCACTGGGGGGGCATAGAGGAGGGCCCTTGAGAGCTGTGGCCTGTGGGCATCGCCTAAGGAGAGTCCCAGGGGCAAGATAAAGAGGCCAAATGGCCATATTCAGCCCCCAGGCCAGGGAATCCCCATCTTTGCCTTAGTCCCCCAGGGAAATGTGAAGGGAACCAAGCTGTGAGGGAAGGGGAAATGCATTTCAGAACAGCTGAGCCCAGTGGAGAAATCTGGCCCAGGATATGGGCTGAGGGCACATTAGCCCCACGCCCCCACTTTGCTGACGCTGAGCAGGTATGCTTCTGGTCCATGCCTGGATGTGAGACCGCCTGGGAACTACATGTACGACACCTTTGATGAAAGAAACCAGGGTATAAATGTAAGACGTCAATATAAATAAATTCAATAAAATAAAATTGGCCATGTAATGTCATCCCTTTACAGAAGCCAGTTTTTTTTGGTGGGGGGAGTTCTTTTTTTAAAAAAAGATGGTACCAAGCAACAGACCTGCCTCTCAGAAAAGATCCATGGCTTGCCACAGCTCAGTGCTTTCTCGCTAAGATGGCAAATTAGCCAGGACGTGCGTCTGATATATTGGGGTGGCAAGTTGCCTTGACAGATTATGCTGGCTTTATGAAGCTTTTCCAATAGGCGGGTACAAGTGATATTTCTTCAGACAGAACAGCACTGCAAGCCCCTCCCCCTTTCCTCCATGATGCTGCAGACACTGCATTCTTCTCCGTCCCCCCCGACACCTCTTCATTTCATCCCACAACCAAGGCAGCCTGTCACTGGGGCTGCTGTGGGTCTGTGACTGTGCATAATTGGTACGTGCTATAAATCCTTTGGCTTCCATCTCTTTTTCAGATTCATCTGCCTCCTTTTCCTTCCACAACTGCAGACAGAAATACAGTATGGATCACTTCTCTGGGACAGGAACAGGGTGGGTCATTTATGCATCAGAGAGAGAGAGAGAGAGAGAGAGAGCAAAGGAGATACAAATTTTCATAAAATGTGCACATGCTAATTTATATGTATACATTATTCATTAAATAAATAAATAAATGTATATCTCACCTTTTCTCCCAGAAGGAGCCCAGGGCGGCAAACAAAAACACTAAAAGCACTCTGAAACATCTTAAAAGACATTAAAACATTTCAAAACAGAACATCTTTAATGTTAAGCTTTAATACATGCAAAATTAGAAATAAATACTATAATAGAAATGCAATACATCTCTTACCGTGGTGGGGAAGACCATGATCAGATGGGCCTTTGCGCCTGCCAGTTTTGCTATCCAGGTCTTGACTGCTGGTAGTAGGGTTGCCAGGTTCAGGGTCTGAGAGTGATCCCGTATCTTTAGGAGAAGAGAAAGTCAGCCAAGTGCAGGTGTTCTTGCAACACTGTAATGGGAAAAACCACAAGGTGGAATTCTCCCTTCACCCTTTGCACAACTTTTAAAGATACAGAAGACCTCTAAAGATAAGGGATCACTCTCAGGCCCTGAACCTGGCAACGCTAGCTGGTAGGCAACTTCAAGGGCCCAGCTGCACTATACATTTAAAACAATATCCAGCCACTTTGAACAGGCATGGTGCCACCCCAAAGAATCTTGGAAACTGTAGTTTGTTGAGGGTGCTGAGAGTTGTTAGGAGACCCTATTCTGCTCACAGAGCTATAATTTCTAGAGTTCTCTGGGAAGAGGGATTGATTGTTAAACTACTCTAGAAATGTAGCTCTGTGAGGAAAATAGGGGCCTCCTAACCATTCTCAGCACCCTCAACAAACTACAGTTCCCAGGATTCTTTGGAGGAAGCCAGGACTGTTTAAAGTGATATAATTCTGCTTTAAATGTATAGTACAGATGGGGCCCAAGCCACCCTTGTTAAGGTTTTTTTGTCTTTAAACCGGACTTGGACCAGACAGTTTGTCAAATGGGATACTTATTCAAATAGAAGACTGTCCTCTGAAATAGAAGGTCTGACCAACCTAGACAGGAATCAGAAAGGATCAGATGTAAATTGAAGGCCAAGCAGGCAGCAGTTAGCAGGTCCCTTTTAATTAGGCACAGATTTCAAACTGAAGACTCTCCATGCCAGTTCCCAGCCAGATTTGAGGTCAAATTGCAACAACTGGCCATTTAGAGTGCCAACTCAGGTGGCATGTATGTGGGGTTAAGCGGTTGTCTGAATGATCTACCTTCAGTCTCAATATTGATTTGCCATGCCATTCACAACAAACAACCTTTCAGAAGAGTTTTCAGTGACATGGTAAATTGAGACCCAAGATTTATTTACAAGATTGATAGCCCATATTTCTCAAAAGAGATCTGCAGCAGCTTACAATAAATAATGGACATAAGGGATTTCTGGTGTAAATTGATACTCTGAAGCTCTTCATATCTTTAGGCTAGAGTTCCATGTAAACCTTTCCCCCCCCTAAATCAATTGTGGGGAGGCTCAACACATATAGCCTCCCCCCAAACTATTTCTGTTCATTTCACTGTGTGAATATATATTATTTACTTATTACATTTCTATCCTGCCCTTCCTCCCAGAAGGAGCCCAGGGTGGCAAACCACAAGTGATAAAACACTAAAAACAACTTTAAAAATGTCTTTGGAACATCTTTTTTTGAAAATAAAACAAAACATTTTTAAAACTTCTTTAAAAATATGTAAAAACATCTTTAAAAAATCTTTAAAAGAATTCCAGCTCGGAAGCAGACTGGGTTAAGGGCTCCACTTAAGAAGAAGATCTTCAGTAAGCACTGAAAAGACAACAGAGATGGCATTTGTCTAATTTTTAAGGGAAGGGAATTCCAAAGGGTAGGTGCCACAACACTAAATGTCTGCTTCCTATATTGTGCAGAATGGACCTCCTGAGGAGATGGTACCTACAGAATGCAGTGATCAGCTGGGTATATATGGGGTAAGATGAACTTTTAGGTACCTGGTGCCAAGCTGTATGGGGCTTTAAACACCAAAACAAGCACTTTGAATTTAGCCCAGCAGTTAATTGGCAGCCAGTGCAATTCTATCAGCAGCAGGGTAACATGCTGATGATGTCCTGCCCTGGTGAGCGGTCGCACTACCACATTTTGCACCAGCTGCGACTTGTGGACCAACCTTAATGGTGGCCCCACATGGAGCACATTACAGTAATCCAGCCTTGGACAACAAGACTATCTTGGTCCAGAAACAACCCCAACTGTCTTACCAGCTGAAGCTGATAAAAGGCACTCCTAGCCACTGACCTCACTTGGGCCTCTAGAGACAAAGATAGATCCAGGAGCACCCCCAGACTATGAACCTGCTCTTTTAGAGGGAGTACAACCCCATCTAAAGTAATAAAGGTCACCCATCAAGGTGACCAAGGCTGATTCAGTCCCATAACCAAGCCTGAACCCAGATTGAAATGGGTCAAGACATGTAGGTTATGCACAGAGATGGCCATCAGATACCACTGCTCATAATCCACTGACCATTCCCTATGCTGGCTGGGGCAGAAGGTAGTTGTAGTCCAACAACATCTACATGGCTACAGCTTCCCCTTTCCTGCAATAGGCATTTCCATTGCTTCACTGCTATTAGGACTACCCCACCATGAGCAGCCACTCCATTATGTCTGGATTGTGTCAAAGGTTCACCCATCCCTGGCTTAAATAGAGCATCAACAGGAAAATACGGAAAATTTCCCAAGTATCAACTTGCACCAGTAATTCTATAGTTGTATTATATATGCTAGCTAAGCCACTTTTTCTCTATTTCAGAAATGCAGAGCTCAGTGAAGGCTTGCCCCACCAATCTCAGCCTATCTTCTTACTTACATCCAGTCAAGAGGGTGGCCCTGGCTGTCAGCTTCTTCTTCCTTAGTCTCATTGTTGCCTTTCAAGAATTCAGCAGGGGGGAGGAGAATGGGGGCAAAAACTATAATCAGTTGGCTCTGCCTATCATGGGCTTTGGCTCCACATACTGTTGGGCTACTGCCTTCCACCCCAGCTGTCCCAGTGTGCACCAGCCACCAATGGCAGGGCTCATTAATGTATGAAAAGAGCTTCCGTGCTTCTTCTTTCTGCAGTTCTGCTGACAGCTTTGCATGCTTCAGCTTGGGTGCCTCCAGAGGTCCACATACCTGTCTCACCAGGTCCAACTGAATGTTTTATCAGGAATCCATCACTGACTCCTCCAGCACAACTGCAGCAGATGGATGGAAGACAAATGCTACCCAAATATCCCATCCCTGGAGACAGCACACCACAAAATATTGCTTCTTTAAAATGGCATTCTAGAGATTGGTTGGGAGGCTGGACAGAGCCAGGACAGTTGATGCTGAATCCTCCAAAGGGAGACAGAGAGGAAAAAATGTCCTTCAGACCTTCAAGCAGGTATCATGAACTACCAGGGATAGAGACCCAGGAATCTTCAGGTAGCGAAACCCAAGCTTTGTAGTACAGTGTTCCAAGGGTTACATCACCTTACAGACATGGAGCTGTTTTGGCCAGTACACATTTTGCCCAAACAAAAAGTCAAAGATTCAAATAAGTGTTACGTGGATCAGCCCCTGTTTCCAGCCATGACTGAATATCAATCTTCAATTCTGCACAAGTGCAACATTTTGTACTGGGCACAGAATCCATCATCCAGAAAAAAATTGATGCTTTCTTTCAAAAAGAAAAGAAAATGTCTGTTGCTTAAAGCTGCAAAAATTGGATTGAAACTGTAGTATGAACAATGCCTGATGAAAATTCAAAAAGTAAAAAGAAGAACAGAACAAAGACAGATTTATAGTGATTTAACAGAGGAGGAATCATGCCCTGTAAAGATCTTTATTACATTTTTATCCCATCCTTCCTCCAAGGAACTCTTGGAAGTATACACAGTTCCCCTTTTTATCTTTACAACAACCCTTTGAGGTAGGGTAGGATAGGATGATTGGCCTAGGGTCACCCATTAAGCTTCATGGCTGAGTGGGGATTTGAATACAGGTCTCCCTAGTCTAAGTTCAGCTCCCTATCCACCATACTGAATCCTTCTGATGATTAATAGAAGTGAAATAAATTGTATAAGACAAGCCAGTGTGTTTCATTTGTAGGGTTTATACAAGATTTACACATTATGGCTAGGGATGGGGGAGAAATTCAATTCATTTTGTATTTAAAGCCTAATTATCAAATTCACACTTTCCAGAATGAAAAAGGTGTCCTTTACACAACCTATAAATTAATTTACGGAATTCATTGCCATCCAAAGAGGGCTATTACCTATACAGCCCTTTTTCTGGGCTTCTCTGGAAACATTTGATTGGCCAATGAAGGAAGAAAGATGTCAGAATATGGCCCCATCTGCACTATACACTGAAAGCAGTGTTACACTGCTTAAATTGTCATGGGTTCCCACAAAGAATCCCGGGAACTGTAGTTTGTCAAGGGTGCTGAGAGGACATCCCTATTCCCCTCACAGAGCTAAAATTCCCAGACTTCCCTGGGAAGAAGGATTGATTGTTAAGCCATTCTGATAATTATAGGTCTTAGCACCCTTAACAAACTACAGTTTCCAGGATTCTTTAGTGAACTAATGACTGTTTAAAGCGGTATGATACTGCTTTAAATGTAAACCTTAGATCCCATCCAGAAAGATGGGAAAAACCTGAATATTTAAACTGGCTCTCTGAAGCCATCACACATAAATGAAACTCCTTTGCTTTTGAAACTGCCCAAGCCTGAACACCTGAAATATCTCTACTGGCCATCTCTTGTCTTTATTTTTAAAAAGCCTTCTGCTTCCTTCATACCTGCATCACGTACCCCATTAATCTTTGTAAATTGCTTCCATTTCCCTCTCTGGCGATATCCTTGCTACAATGGCCATTATCTACCTATTGGCTGGATGCTCTTACAAGCCGTTTCCAATCCTCCTCAGACTAAAGGATAGTCATAGCACTGCACGTGACCCCAGCAGCTCTTTCCAATATTTGCTCTTGTTTTTGTGAGCCATGTTAAGAAGTCTCCGCTAGATGTTTTGCTGCAAATGCAAACAGATGTATCACATCTTATGACTCAATGACCCGTACCACAAACTTGGAACTGTAAAACTTCAGGCACCGATGTTCCTATCAAATAAAATGTCAGTCTGCTTCGGCAAAAGGTAGTGCCAAGAGGGATAAATAAATCTTTGCTTGGGTTAGTGTAACTGCTGGCAATGTCAAGTCCCCGGCGGTGATCAAAAACAAGGTCTGCCAACTAGCTACTGAACTGTGAAGAGGTTTGCATGCTGACCAGTGATGAGTGCATAAAGGACACTGGTTCACAAACTGGGGTTAAGAAACTGAGGTCCTCTGTAGAAAGAAGATGAAATACAGCAGAAATCCCACTTCTAATCTACACCACCAGATGCCCTCTAAGACCACCTACAGTTTCCAAAATTCAGTCGTCCCCCCATCATTTTAGGAAGGTTTTGCTTACCTTGCAAAGGAGTGTCATTAGGTTACAAGGCACTTTATTTTCACCTAACTAGTTTCCAAAAAGAGCTATTCTGTGTTGCAAAATGACTTGGGATTTGATCTAGCAAGTTTGCACAGGTGCTGAACTGGACTGAAAATATTGTCTAACTTCTTGAGCAGCGTATCTTAATAAGCATCTCAGAACTACTGCTGGTGTAATCCCTTGCAGGTTCTTACTGGCCAAAAATGAAATGAATTTGCAAAGATGCCATGAATAACTTGTGAACATTTTTTTTCCACAAAGAAAACATAACATTATTTATAACACTGTTTTATATGGTTCTCAGCTTCCAAATACTTAAAAGATCCTTGTCCATGTGTCCTTTCTTTTTTTTGGCAAAATATCTTTGCAATCAACTGAAAAGTTATTTTTCTTAATCTTCAGATGAATCACTTTATCCTGCTGCTCCGAACCACTGCAGCTTCAGCTAGGCCCAGAAAGTCCACAGATATAGCAAAGCCCTTAATCAAGGGGTTAAAGACCAACTAAATAATAGCTTCCCTAGCAGCCACATCCAGGACCAACTTTTCTGCTCCACACTTGCTTTCTTCTTCAAACAGGGGTCTTCTGCTTTGAAACTCCACCCACCAGACTGAACCAACTAAAACAAGATAGTGGGGGTTACATTGGCACAGAGCCCTTTGCAAAAGCTCAGCTCCTCTGCAAGTTAAGGTCAATGTTGCTGTATCAGTGTGGCTATATATCTCAGGTTAGGGATGGATGAACAGTCTGTTTTTGTTCCAAGACCACATGTGCCCAAAAGCAAGTCCATCCCATCCTGGTTTAAAGTGGATTTTTTTTAAAAGGAAGATCCTAAATATCCACACAGAAAAACAGAAACGAAAAATATAAACCATAGTAGGTACTACGTACAATGTGGTCAAAGGGCTGATTTTATGTTTCCAGTGTAACTCTGCTAAGAGCAGCTTCACAGTGTGAAATCTTAAGGGCAGAAGAAGAGCCCTGCTAGATCAGGTCCAAGGCCCATCTAGTCCATCATCTTGTTCTCACAGTGGCCAGCCAGATTCCTATTGGAAGCAGGACGTGGATGCAACAGCACTTTCTACACTTGCAGTTCCCAGCAACTGGTATTCAGTGGCATGGAGGCTGAACATAGCCATCATGGCTAGTAACTATTGATAGCCTTATCCTCTATGAATCTGTCCAATCTTCTCTGAAAACCATCAAATTGGTGGTAATAATTACATCTTGTGGGAGTGAATCCCATTGTTCAGCTATGTGCTGTGAGAAGAAATACTTTCTTTTGTCTGCCCTGAATCTTCTAACATTCAGCTTCATTGGATGGCCATGAGTTTTAGTTTATCATGAGAGGGAGAAATGCTACCAAAAACACTGCAGGAAGTGGCTGAACATCATCACTGGTGAAGTGCAGATTGTATTCAACTAAGTCCCAATCAGAGTAGATCCATTGAAATTAATGAAACTAAGTTAGTGTATTAACTTCAGTGAGTCTACTCTGAGTAGGACCAGTATCTGAATACCACCCTACATCTTCACTTGTAAAGTGCCTGGAAGCCATTATGACATGTAAGGAGTATATAAATCTATTTATTATTATTATTATTCACTAACAGAGAAAAAACCCTTGTGGTTTAAGAACATAACTATAGGCAACAGCTATTTCTACCAAACTTTAAAAAACAGGGAAATTGGGCAGCTATAGTGAATGCACCAGGGGAGCAGGAGACCTGACCTCCTCTCGGAGATATTGTACTGCCCTACAAATTTGTAAAAATGCAAACACAATTTGGGTTAGTCTTTCACAGTCCAATCCACTTGCTGTGTAGCTTGGAAGAATTTGGTAACATGTGCCAAAATGAGGGGAGAGGGGAGAGGGGAGGGGAGGAGGAAAGGAGGGAGGGAGGGGAAGGAGGGGGAGGGGATTGGAAGGGGAGGAGGAAGGGAGGGAGGGGGAAGGAGGGAGAGGGGATTGGAAGGGGAAGGCTGAGGACTGGAAGGGGGTGGAGGAAGGGGAGGGGAGGGGAAAGGAGGGGGAGGTTTGTTCATTCAAATGCTTATTGAGTTCAATGGGATTTACTCCTGTGCAGTCATGCTTAGAATAGGTAAAACTGATCACAGGGGAGGGGCAGGGAGGGAGGAGGGGGAAAGGGGAGGAAGGGTTGGGGGAAGGAGGAGGGGGGAGGGAGTGGAGGAGATTGAATAGGTGGACTCTGGACAGTGGGAAAATTCCTTTCCTTTCCAAAAGGAAAACATTGTAAACAGTATCATTATTTTTCACCCACTGTTTTATTCTACAGCAGACACATGTAGTCTCCCACCCAAATTTAAACCAAAGCTGTGCCTGGCCACAACCACACCAGTCATTTATTCCACTTTAAACATTCATGGCTTCCCCCAACAAATCCTGGGAAGTGTAGTTTATGAAGGGTGCTGAGAGTTGTTAGGAGATGCCCTATTCCCCTCACAGAGCTACAGTCACCAGAATTCTCTGGGAAGAAGGCTGACTGTTAAACCACTCAGGTCCCTGGAGCTCTCTCAGGGGAATAGGAGTCTCCTATCAACTCTCAGCATCCTTCACAAACTATACTTCCCAGGATTCTTTGGAGGAAGCCAGGACTGTTTAAAGTGGAAAAAAGTCTGGGGTGGGTGTGGCGCCCTGATTAGCCAAGCCACACAGCTGTTAGTCTGGCTTTTAGAACACTGACAGTTCTTACTGAGCATGCCTACGCTGTCATAGACTCCAATGTTAAATTTCTTAAAATTAATTTAAAATCACCCAGGCATTTTTTTTTACTTTTAAACTGCAGAAGATCAAGGTGAGAGTATGGGGCAAGGTCAGTAATACGATTACAGGTACTCTGTGAACATGGCTGATTTTTAATTAATTTCAACAAGTTACAAGACCACTGACGGAAGAAAGTCCAACAGAGGTCTGGATTTTTTTCTTTTGTTTCACACTGTGAACTTTAGATTCTCTCTGAGTGTTTTGTGTATTAAACCTAGAGAGTTATTAAGCAAGCATTTCTGAACCCAGGACTATACGTTTTGTATTTTTTTTAAAAAAAAATGAGCTTATGGGAAGCATCAGAATGGGGGTATTTTCAATTTAACATTGCTGAATGTTAGAAATCCGTACTGGCTGTAGTAGTAGTAGTAGTAGTAGTAATGATGATGATGATGATGATGATGATGATGCTTCCTGGGTAATTTCAGGGATAGGGAAAATGCAGGGGTCAAACATCTTTTTTCTGTACAATATCCCCTTGCTTTGAAGTAATCAGGGAAATGTGCAGGTTCTTCCTGGAGCATTTTTAAAGCACTTTTACCCTCTGCAGCAGGCACCTCGCTTTGTAGGTGCTTCCAGCAGCTTTAAACTGTTACACAACACATTTGGAAAAGAGAGTCCTCAGACCACCCCTGCAAAAAGACCAGGGAAAGACCATAGCCCAATGGTAGAGCAGACCATAGCTCAATGGTAGAGCATCCATCTTGCATGCAAAAGGCCCCAGATCCAGTACCTGGCATCTTTTGTTAGGTCTGGGAGAGATGCATCCCTGAAACCTTGGAAAGCCACTGCCAGCCAGTGTAGGTAGACCAATGGTCTGACTCAGTATGAGGCACCTTCCTTTGCGTGGTAGTCAGTGCTAGTCTTACTCAGAGTACACCCATTGATGGTAGTAAGCATGAATAACAGGTTCATAAATTAATGGGCATGGCTAACTTGGATTCTTTAATTTAAGTGAGTTTACTCTACTGTAAGTAAAATTTAGTTGGATACAACCCATTGGGCAGTATTCAACGTAATAATTGTGCTACCGCAGGGATTACCATTAGCACAATGGAATTTTCCCTCTCTTCCCCACCCCTCTACATCCCATGCCACCCCCAAATCTGCTCCAGAGGGTTGAGAGAAAACCCAAAACAGATTTGGGGGGGCATGGGGAGAAACCCTTGGCCTAATGGAACATTCAACTTAGCACTACATTAAATACAACCCATAGAAATGCATTGATTTCAATGAGTCTGCTCCAAGTATGACTTAGATCAGGTGTGGGGAACCTTTGGCCCTCCAGATGTTGCCAAACTACAACTCCCATCAGCCCCAGCAAGCATCACCAGTGGGCAGGGATTATGGGAGTTGTAGTTCAGCAACATCTGGAAGGCCAAAAGTTCCTCAAACTTGAATTAGAGGGCTATCATCCTCAGACTACTTGAGATCAGGGGATTTAAACTGGGGGGGGCACTATGATAACAGGATGCTGGACTAGATGATCCATTGGACTGATCCAGCAAGGCTTTTCCTCCATTCTAATGTTCCTCCATTTAACATTCATTACAAAACTTCAACACTGCTCCATTTCTTATGCCAACATTTTTTTAGCAACTTTAGGTTTATTAGAAAGCTGTTTTGATGTCTACAGTAAATATAATTTGTATACAAGAAGGAAAGTAACTCTGAACAAAGACATTTTGCATTTTTTTAAAAAAAAAGAGGGGGTAGAACAAGGGCTGTTACTGAAGATTTGAAAAAAGTGATACTATCATTTTGAACAGATTCATGTGGGTGTGAGCATGCCAAGACTTATGCAAATAAAAACAGTTCTTGTCATACTAATGGAGATTGTTGCTAAGCTTTTGACTGTCAGTTTTAGACGTAACGGAACTAGATGCTGTACTATCAACAGATTGGGCCTGATGGTCTTCTTCCCATATAACTCCCCCCCCCGATTCTAATCCTTGAAGTAAGCAACGTGTTCCCAGAACTTCAGTGCTCTAGCAGCAGCAGCCTAACTCGTTTATGACTACCAACACATTTTATTTTTAACACAGTCATGTTACATTAACCAAATAAGGGCTGGAGAACTTTTTTCAGCCCAAAGGCCACATTCCCTTCTGGGCAACCTTCTGAGGGGCACATGCAAGTGGTGGGTGGAGCTAAAGGCAAAAGTGAACAGTGCAACAAATTTTATACTGGGGTAGGTCTGCATAGGCCTGATCCTCCACTGAAACTAAACCTCACTACATAGAACTAAACTTCCCTTACATATCCATCTTACCTCCCCATCCCACCCCACAGTTGTATTCCCAGCAGTGATAGAGTAGAAATTAGATTCAGTTCACATTTAAAGGCAATCTTACTTGCTTTGCATTTTCAAGAACAATATGCAAACGAAAACATAGCTGTCCTTCAAAATTCACACTTATCCGAATTTTGCAATGAAGTTCTCCAGCCACGTAATATGTCAAAAACTGTATATGCTATGGTCGTATGCTAATAAATGCACATATTAGTGAAAATAACATACAAAATGTATTATTTAAGGAACATCGCATTGTAAATATATATATATATTAGGAAAAAGTGCCTATGAAAGAGTGTATACTAGGAGAAATTTGCACAAGACACTGACTAACCTTCATGAGGATTTTATTTGCAAACTGATATAGAAATGCAGAGAGCTAAGTTTAATATTAGAAAAAATGAGAAACTGGGAGAAACCAAAATGGACATATTCTCCCATCTCTACACAGGAACATATGTGAAACTGACAAGGGCCAGAAATTGACAAATCTGTCCATCCCTAGATGTTGTTAAGATCGGAAAAATGAGAAGCCAAAATTTTAAACAAAATTTTAAACTCTGCACTCCTCCAGGCATATGTCTTTTTTGCTATTATTCTGCAAGAAAAGCACCATCCCTCTTGCTTTGCATTGAGGTAGTCAATGCAGTGAGTTACATCTCTCTATCTAGAACCCTTGCAAAAGGCACAAGAAAAATCATTACCCTCACAAAGAATCCAGCAAAACATTTCCTGCCTTTCCACATTTTTATGCACACCCTCCCATGGGGTATTCTAGTCCACCTGGTATAGCTGCTGCATTCTTAAGATACAGCGAAGCATGAAGCAGCACCATATCCAAAGGACTGTGTCATAATCCTAGTGATCAATGATTGAAGAGATAAAAAAAGATTTGTGTTACAGTTCCTCTAGGCATACTTCCTAGAAGCCTCTAAGATGCTATAAGAAAGTAAGTTTGTATTAAGAGTTATTTTCATTTTGAAGAGTTGGGAAGATGGTCTTTGGATGGTATTATATGCAATTCTGTGGCCATCTGGATTTGGTCTTGAATCATCCATAATGATATTGAGGCCTTTTGAAATGGTTAAATGACTACAGCAGATTTCAGTGTTGAATCCGTATCTGCTTTGCAGCATTCGGGGAGCTTATGTAGCATGCAACAGCAGCAGCAACAACAGCAGTGTCACGCAACAGCAGCAGCAGAAGCAACTACCAGACTACTCGGAACAAATGGCTCATGAATGGAGCAGACCTGATGTAACTAGCTATTGACAGTTTCCTTGTGGAGTTTCCTTCATGCATTTTGCTTGCAACCATTAACAACTCTGATGCTTTTTTTTCATTGCCCAAGCTCTTTGAACATTATTTTTCTTTCCCAGATAGCAACAGCAAAGATGGCTCCATTTATGCTTGTGGTGGGAACTTATTAAGTGGACCATTGTACCTCACCTGCAGATTTATGAGTGTCTGAGATACTTTAGCTTATCCATCTGTGCTAATTAAGACCAGAAACTTGGTATGCATACCTGGAATGAGGGTCTTTTGGAGGACTACAGATTGGAGCCTGGCGTCCACTTTAAGTCCTCATTCTACTTGGCGATATGTAACAGTTTAGCTAACTTTCTGCTTTCACTGCTAACTTTCTGCTTTCATATTATCTCCTTAAGTTCTTATGCTAAGAACTAGATGACATATGCTGAATACGCCTGGCTGGAATATGGAGCAAGTCCTACCTCTATTTCAGCTTTGTTTCGTTAGATCAGGGGTGCTGAATCTTTTTTCAACACATTCTCTTCTGGGCATTCTTCTGAGGGCTATATGGCCACAGCAAGTGGGGCCAGAAGCAAAAGTGGGTGGAGCAATAAATGCAAATTTTACCTTTCTACGGTCAGCTACACGCACCCCTCTCTATTGTCCATCCAGACAAGCAAGAGGCATTATCAGAGTTCAGGAGCATATTCCAGCCAGGCAAAAACATTTGGGGCATGAGACAAAGCCAGTGAGAGTTCCAAGGGTCAGGAAGAGAGGCCTAGAGGGCTGCACTTGACCCCTGAGCCTGAGGTTCCCTACTGTTGCATTAGGTAATGAGGACTAAGGAGCTATGACTTCGTGGCAGAGCACATGCTTTGCATAAAGAAGGTCCCAGATTCAATCGCTGGAATCTCCCATTAAAAGGATCAGGAGGCAGGTAATGGGAAAGGCCTCTATTTGTGACCCTGGAGAGGAGTCTGCTAGTCAGAACAGACAGAACTGGCCAGTAATCTAAGCAGGTATATAAGGCCGGTTTTTTCATTCCTACATAGCTGGGCTGCAACTTTTGAAACTGCTAGTGAGGGTGCAGAATGAATGTTTGAAGGCTCTTCTGCTTGTTTTCTAACACCCATTGAAAGCTAGCACACAGCAGGGAAGAGGCTAGACTAGGCACCATCTCCCTCATATAGCATGCCAGATTTGTATTATGGAGGGTACATCATGTGGGAGAGCAGTCAAATATTCACCACCACCCCTCCTCTGTGGTCTGAAATGGTACACCGTAGGAACAGATTATTGAAGAGGGGGCGATTGCTCATCTATTTTAGTGCTGGTTCATAGGAGCGCCAGTGGTACCATCAGGACAGAACTTTGGAGAAGATGCCGACAGGCCACTCAGCAGAAAAAAAGAAGCCCCCCTAATGCAGCATGGCTGGCTTATCACATTTTGAAGCAGTCAAGAATAATGGCTCTGATATCACTGTGGCACTGAATCCACTCCAGGTTTTAGTTTGAACTTTCAAGGAGCTGGCCAAGGTGCTCAGCACCTTGAAAGTTCAGACTAAAACCTGTAGCCGATTTGCTGCTCCACTGACATCAGAGCTACCAATCTCCACTGTTTTGAAGTAATATATATTACCATCTAAAAAGTCCCTCTCCATTAGGCCACAAAGTCCAGCTGAAAATGAGGTAACTGCCTGTCTATAAGCCCTGCACTCAAAAGTGGTCCACGAACCTGGCAAATAAAACTCAAAATCATTTTTTAAGTTAATAAAAATATATGGAAGCTCAAGGCAGGTAACAGAATATTAAAAGCATTTGACCCGTAATCTTCTCTTGCATCTTGTAGCACCTGTTTTGCTGGTGCCGATATATCAACCCTCTTTCTCAAACTCTAGAGGCATTTTCCCCTACATTTGATTACATGGCTGATCAAACACATCAATAACCCTAGTAACAGCCACAGCTCTGCAATTATTAAACCAGAGTTACAATCCTGGGGGCTTTGTCAGAAATAACAGCACTTTCCTTTATAAGCTACAAGACCATTATTGAATGAGGACACATAAGAACAAGCCTGCTGGATTAGGTCTAGTCCAGCAACCTGTTCTCACAGTGGCGAACCAGGTGCCCTTAGGAAACCCACAGGCAAGAGCTGAGTGCAAGAACATTCTCCCTTTCTGTGGTTTCCAGCAATGAGTATTCAGAAACATAATGCCTCCAACCACGAAGGCAGAGCACAGCCATGGCTAGTAGCCAATGATAGCCATATCCTCCATATATTTGTCTAATCCTCTTTTAAAGCCATCCAAGTTGTTGGCCATCACTGCAGCCTATGGGAGTGAATTCCATAGTTTAACAATATGCTGCATGGAGAAATAGTTTATTTTGTCTGTCCTAAAACTTCCAATATTCAGCTTCATTGGATCTCCATGAGTTCTAGTGTTATGGAAGAAGAAAAGCTTTTCTCTATCTACTTTCTCTAAGCCATGCGTAACTTTATACATGTCTGTCATGTCTCCTCTTACTCGCCTTTTCTGTAAACTAAAAAGCCCCAAATGCAGCAACCTTTCCTCATAGGGGAGCTGCTCCATCCCCTTGATCATTCTGGTTATCCTTTTCTGACCCTTTTCTAACTTTACAATATCCTAGAATGAAAATAACCTGGCCAATCACTGGTTTCAATGGAGCCATAAGAAAGACTTTGGAGCAGATGTCCAGGGCCCCATTCTAGTGATGGTTAGTGGCTCCATGGCAGTGGTGCAGTAGAATCCATTCTGGGTTTTAGTCCAAACTTTCAGGGAGCTGTAGAAGGTGCTGAAGCTGTAATCTAGAAAGTGATTGTTTTAACCTGGAAATCTGCCTTGGAAATCTTCTTGTAAGATTAAAAGGTGGGGTTTTAAAAAAACTACCTATATAAATAAATGGTATCAGGATTCTACCTAGAGATGTGGAGGCTAGAGGGGGATGGAAAAAATTGGGGGGAAAACAAATTTCTCTCTTTTTCCCCATTTGGGGGTAGCAGAGAAAAAAGGGGGTTTCACCAATTTCTTCTGGATTTTTTCCAGGCCTTCAAATCTTTAATTCTACCCAGGGAGCAGGGAGAATAGATGTCATAAAAAAAAAGAGTTTAGTAAAATCAAATGCATAAGATTTTCTGGCTCTATCACTATATATGTCAGTGTGTAGTGCCAACATTAAACAGCTGCCAATGGCCTGCTCCTGGTCCTTAAGAAATGTTGGTTTTCAGTGCTTAGCAATGTAGCCAAATGTGAAAATAAAAGATCAAATGCAAAGAGGAAGGTCACCCATTCCTGTTGTTTACTTCCAACCTTCTGTAGGTTGGCTCAAGACACCAACAGCCAGACACAGTTTTCACAACCAAACATACATTTCAAACCCTACATCCAGACACAGGACTTTGGCCTACTTATGCCTCATGAGAGAACTTGACTTCAGAAGGTCTTCATACCCACTTGAAATACAAAGAAGGTGTTGAAGGCAAAGCAGGTCCCAGTTGACCTAGCACTATTGCAGCTCTACAAAACCATGAAAGTGACCCTCACTAAGTGCTATTAAGAAGTGCATCAGGACTGTTGCACTGGAGGGGCTGGTAAAAAGAACTCACTTCAAAAGGAGATCAGCTAATTAATTCCTGCTGTGCTCTGCAGAATTTGTACACCAAGCATCCTCCTCCATTGTGCTCAGAAAATCAACTCAGTGACAAAAAGGGGGAAACAGTGTTCATTTCCTGCCCCATCTCATTCATAGCCTTGAGGATCTGCATTAGCAGAGACACCACTATGGGCATAGCTCAGTGGTAGAACATCTGCTTTGTATGCAGAAGGTCCCATCTTCAAACACCAGCATCTCTAAGTAGGGATGGGAGTGTTTCCTGCCCGAAACCTAGTAGAGCTGCTGCCAGTTATTATAGACTATACACTGAGCTAGATGGGCCAGTGGTCTGACTCAATATAAAGGCAGTCTCTTATATCCCCAAGAACAGGGAGGGTGATCACCCATCCCCCTGTGTTTTAGATTACATGAGACTATTCCCCAGGAGCAAGTCTTTGGTTCTAAACACATTGAGTGGCCATAACTACAAACCAGTAAGTGTTTAAATTGTGTTTCGAGGACACTCAGACGTTTATTCAGGGGTTCCTCGTTGCAAAGAATAGTCATGGTGGACAAAATATTCCAGAAAGATACCTCCTCCACCATCACAAAATCATCAGAATCCATTCATTCTGAGGCATCAAAAGTTTTCACATGGAGTGATCAGATATGTAAACTGTGCACAACTTAAAACGCAGATTGCAGCAGTTCCAAGGGAAACCATAAGAAGCTGATTTATACCAAGTGAGACCATTGGTCCAGTCTGCTCAGTATGGTCTTCATTGGCTAGCAGCAGCTCTCCAGGGTTACAGACAAGGAACCGTCCTAGCCCAAACTGGAGACGATTGAACCTGGAGCCTTTCGTATGCAAAGCATGTGCTCTACCGCTAAGCTATAACCCTTCCACATTTGAAAACTGGAAGACCACTGCTATGAACAATCTAGGGGGCCTATATGAACCTATATGTACCAGCCACATGTACACATCCTGTTTCTTTAAAAAGGGAGGATGTGATTGACATTGTTGGTAACACTGTGAAAATTATAAGGCATAAAATAAAAGACATTTTCCATCAATGTTGGCCTGGTGATGAAATTCCCTTCCCAGGGAATTTGAATTTTAGATACCAGCTTAAGACTGTTAGGTTCTCTCAGGCTTTTTAAAGTGTTTAGATCTGATGCGGAAAGAATTTATATTTTGAATATTGCAGCTGAATTATTTGTCTGCTGTCTGAATCAGTTTTGAAGTTGGGGTAAGTCTGGAAAGTTTTTTTTAAAAAAACCTGTGTGCTTGTGTGGTTGTAGTATTTTAATTATGTAATTGGTTTTATTTATTTATTATTTGATTTATATCCCACCCTTCCTTCCAGCAGGAGCCCAGGGCAGCAAACAGAAGCACTAAAAACACTTTAAAACATCATAAAAAAAGACCTTAAAATACATTAAAATAAAACGTTAAAAACATTTTTTTAAAAAAGCTTTAAAAACATCTTTTAAAAAAGGGTTAAAAACATTATTAAAAACATATTAACAAACAATTCTGGGATAGGTCTCAACATAAAAGGCATGTTGAAAGAGGAAAGTCTTCAAAAGGTGCCAAAAAGATAGCTAGATGGCGCCTGCCTAATATTCAAGGGGAGGGAATTCCACAGGGTAGGTGCTGCCACACTAAAGATCCATTTCCTATTGTTTTATTGTAATTACCAGGAGTGCAGTCATTTAGGGTCTCAAGGGAGGTCTTAGACCCCTTACTTTTTTGGGAGTCCCTATGTCTCCAGCATCCTATGAACCAATCAGCATGAAAGGGGAGTGTGTTAGCCACTGAGAAAAGTCTTCTAATATGCTTTCTTGTCCTTTCCTGCTGATTAGAGCCAACCACAGTGAAAGGAGGTGTGTCAGCCACTAAGAATACTCATCTCAATAGCTAACACTCTCCACTTTCATGCTTATTGGCTCCTGTTGTTGTGGGAGACGGCATTAACAAGGATCTCATGCTCAACCCAGCAGCAAAAAAAGGAGGTAGGGGGTGTGGCTGTGACCAGCAAGAAGGGACCCTGCACTTCTAATTTGCCACTACACTTTTATTTATTTATTTATATCCCACCCTTCCTCCCAGCAGGAGCCCAGGGGGCAAACACTACTGGTAATTACTCACTGTAAACCACTCTGGGATATTTTTGTATGAAAAGCAGATGGAAATACCTTAAATCAATAAAAAGTTTATCATAACCAGTGCTCTTGGGTGGGAAATTGAATCCTGATAAAGTCAAGGAATAAGTCTTTAACCTTTGCTGAAATTCACCACGCAATAGAACTTTCTTTACTTTCCCCTCACCCCTCACCCATATCTAAAACAGTGACTCAAATAATTGCATTTGATACGAAATATTATCTAATATATTCAAACATACCGTTCTTAACAATCCACAAAAAAGCAATTTTTCACATTTAAGTGCAAAAAAAACCTGGTCTTGTTTTACAACCAGTGCACATCTCATTTTCCAAATACTGAAATGTTCAGAATTGTCCATTGCCCTGACATGAAGGGCTTGACATGAAACCTGCGAGACGTTTTCTTTCTCTGTCAAATATTGAGAGGTAGACTATTATGCCCAAGAAACTCTAATGTCAATGCCTCTGGCCTGTTTTGCATGTTACTTTGAGCAACGGAATTGCTGCTGTGTGGATTGCTACTCCCACACTGTACCAAAAAATGTTGACAGCATCTGTCCATGTGGTAGGGAATTTGTGGCATTGCATACCACACAGATACAGCTAGTTATCACCAGCACGGCTTCAGAGACAACTATTCTTTCTAAACACATGAGTAGGAAACAAAGGATTGTATATAATGTTCATCCTACTCAAAGTACACCCATTGGAATTCCTACTGGAAGGATTGTAGCTCAAGGGTAGAAAATCTGCTTTGCATGCAGCAGGTCCCAGGTTAAATCTCCAGGATCTCCAGGTTGGACTGGGAATATCTTCTGCCTGAAACCCCAGAGAGCTGTGGCCAGTCAGTGTAGACAATACTAACCTGGAAGGGCCAATGGTCCAACTCAGTATATGGCAGTTTCCTATGTTCCTAATGGGCATTGCTAACTTAGGTCCATTATTTTTAATAGGTCTATTCTCAGTTAAACTTAGTGGGATGCAATACATAGACTCTTCCTGGAGCAGCATGAAAGCAGACTGATCATTTCAAGTAACCCATTTGGAGCCTTACAGTGTAATCCTATACCTGGGTACTCAGTGGTAAGCCCCAGTTCAGTTCAATGATACTTACTTCCAGGTAGGGATGGGGGAGAAATCAGTTCAGTTTGCATTTCAAGCTGAATTTTTCAGATTTGCACTTTCTGAAACCATTTGAGAACCAAGACACAGCCATCCTTCAAAATTTGCACTTATCCAAATTTTGCAATGCAGTTCTCCAACCAAATGATGTTTACAAAAATGCATATATTGGGGAAGTTGTACATAAAAATGAATATTTTAATGAAAAGGACATATAAAATGCATTATATTAGGATATATTGCTAGCAAAAATTTGTACATTCATCAAAACTGCATACAAACATGTGTTTATTATGAGAAAAACATTCTAAAATGCAGGTTTTTCATAACAATTATCTTAAAAAACCATAAATTACTGCAGAAATGTAAAGAACCAAATTTAAGATTGGAAAAATGAGAGAACCAAAATTGACAGATCCTACCATCCTTACTTCCAGGTAAGTAAGTATAGGATTGCAGCCATTGGAGGATACAATAAAGGTGTGCAAAATTATAGAATGATGTGAAAAGCAATAAAAAGATATGGTTTTTCTCTCTCCAAACAGTAGCATTCAAGGATCATCGAATGACAGGTACATCTGAAGGAACCATTTCTTCAGGCAAAGTATAAGTAACTCCGGAAACTCATTGCCACAGGATATGGTGATTATTTTGTTTATTTACTTTTCATGATGGATATTTTTATCCCACCCTTATCTTCTAAGGAGCTCAGGATGTTATGCATGGCTCTCTACCTGTCTGCAGCAACCTGTAAGCCAGGTTAGGCTGAAAGATCGTTACTGGACCACAGGACCCTGTGGTTAACTGGGAATCCAATCAGCCCTACTCCCAACATTCAAACCCTTGGACCACACTGGCATTAAGATGGGGAGGCCCATTGATACAGATGGCTTAAACGAAGCATATTCACAGAGGCAGATCATCAGCTAGCAACCATAATCACTAATGGAATGTCTCAGCTCAGAGATATTATATACTTCTTGTTAGGAATGGACTGTCCACCTTCTTCAGTGCCAGCTGGCATAACCATCTTACTGACCACTGGGCTGGGTTGTAATCAGCAGGGTAAGATGATCCAGGAGCCATGGAACAAAGTCAGTAGTCAGGACTGAAGAGTAAATCAGAATCAGAAGACAAATCAAGTGGCAGAGTTGAGAAGCAAGCCAAAAATCAGGACTGCAAATCAACCAAGGAATCGGGAACATGCCAGAGCTGAGGAAGATCTTGTCGCTCAAGCAAGACTCAACTGGAACAGGCAGCCCTCTTATACTCCTACCTGTCCAGCCTGGGTGGGTGAAGTCAGTCCAGGGCCTGAGAGTACTTCATGGAGAAGCTTCCCCCTGCAGTTTGGTGGCTCATCCCATGGAGCAGCTGGCCACAGATTCCAGCAGCCACAGAAAGGGTGCCTATATGGATCTTTGATTTTATGTCCTAACAAGGCAAATCTGAGTCATGGGTCATACGTGCTGAGAATGCATAGGCTCGAATCTTGTGTACACTTACTATAGAATAAGCTTTCTTCAAAGTAGAACAGGGTATAAATCTTTTCTAAATCAATCTTCTTAATCTTAATCACTGGGAAGACGGGTTTTTTTGCTGCTAGGATACATATATACACAATGTGTGTGCACACACACAGACACACACACACACACACACATACTGTCTATGTTGTGCTCACAAGTTTCAGTAACTTTTAACTGGCATATGCAGCCAAATGCCATATTAACTATTCTTGTAGTGACAGTCTAAAGCTTTTTTATTATTTTTTTGTAATGCACTGCACAGATTTTGTTTACATTTCCATGTGTTATATTTCTCCTTTAAGGGAAATTCAGGGCCGTTCAAAAATAAATAACTCGAGGACACTAGTGACTGACAACATGAGCCATGTTGTACTATGAATCAGAAAATGTTATTGCAGATCTGTGAACGAGTTCTGAAACTCTTTGGATCCAACCAGCAGCTGAGTCCTTTGGCTGCCTGTGCATGGCTATAAGGTGCACTGCACCCAGTGCAACAGGTGCAAGCACAAGTTGCACCAGTGCAACTGCACTCATACAGCTGTCCTATTGCTAGGGAGAGACAGATTAACTGAAGTCATTGCATTTCTGCATCATTGGCACTCAAATCATAAGTCCATTCCATCCCATTTTGTGCCAATTTTAAAGAAAAGAATGCATAAAAAGTTTGCATTTAAATTGGACACATTATAGTATGCATTGGGCCCTTAAAATAGGCATTGCATATGCATTTACTGGAAGAGGAAACAGTTTTTAGCAGCTGCCAGGCAGAGGGCCCACATCCTCCTGCCTTTCATGCTCACTTCCACAGCCTCCTTCATGTCCTGCTGATATCTGAGAATGGCCCAACCACTGTCGGGAAGGTCAGCACAGCTATATTCTTCTTGCAGTGCCAGGGAGGAAGCCACAATCAGCACCATGGATAGTGTCCCTAATAGCCTGGAAAGGAGGGAGGGCGGCTCTTTTGTGTGGTCTACCAGTAGCTTACTGGGATTAATTCCCACTCGTATATCCCATTTACTGGGAGGAGGAGGAAGAGGAGGGGCAATGTATATAGATCATGTAGATGGAGCTTACTTTCATACATATTTACACTTGAGTCAAACTACATATCTTATACATGGTCAGAAGGGGTCAATGAGCTCAAATGGGTCTGGAGAACCTTTGGCCCTCTGGGTGTTGTTGAACTACAACTCCCATCAGCTCCAGCAAGCACGGCCAATGGCCAGGGATAATGGGAGCTGTCGTTCAGAAACATCTGGAAGGCCAAAGGTTCCCCACACCTGAGCTAAAGCTCATGTCTCAGCTGGAGGAGTCCTCATCAGAGGATGGCCCCTGATTAAAATTAACTAACAAAAATTTTCATCACAGGTTTTACAATCAATTCTGATTTACTTATCATCCATCCAGGTTGAAACAGACCTTTCCAAATTAGTTGTTCTATCAGAAAGAAATATAATACACGATCCATCAACATTACAGAAAATGCTGAGCACTTATTCTTGCATTTCCAATCATGATCCAATTTCATTTTGCACTGGTGACATGAAGACACTGTTGAATAGCACAGGACCCTCTTAGTTACCAACAACTTCACAGTATCTGATGCAACTTATTTTTGCCTCTCAAAATTGCAGCATTCATCTTGGCAGATGATGACTTAGGCATAGCCTGCTTTCTGCTGGCAGATGGTACTCCATATGGGCAGAACCGAAAAGGACACACACTAGTACTGCATCACCAGTGGCAATTGAGTCTCCTCCTCATCCCTATGTTCTTTCTGAAGATTGCACATGGCACTGGGAATTGCAACCCTCCAAGTTCTCTTAATGTTTTAGCTCTGAACATTATGTAGACATCAAAATATGGCACAAGCTGCCCAGACTCACTTGGTTGGACAGGTGTTGGGGAGGCTTCAATTGTTTTTTCTTACAGACATTAACACATATTGCTGTTGTAGAAGCTGAGAAGAGACCTTCTCTGATCACTGGCGCTGACAGAGGTATGTGGTCAGCATTTTTAATGAGAGACCTCGACAAGAAAGGGAATGCAGTATTTAAAACAGTACTGACCTTTTTCCAAGAATAATGTGAGTTCTCTGCTAGTTCAGACCAAAGCCCATCTGGGCCAGCATCCTGCCTTCCACAGTGGCCAAGTCTGCTTGTTTGTTTCATTTATAAATAACTTCCTATGAATCATCTCAAAACAATTTCACAATGCCTCTTTACCCTGTCCTTTGACACTTGAGATATGTGCTTCAGGACCCACCCTATTTCTGTGACTGTAATTTGTTTTAACTGTTTTAATATTGAATTTTAAATACTTGTAACCTACCCTAGAATCTGCTGGTGAAGGGCAGGTAATAAATTGGAGGAGGAAAATAAAAACACATAAAACCAATTTCACATCTAAAAATGATGTCAAATCTTAGAAGGCTTGTTGAAAAAGGACAGCCTTCAACAAACACCAAAAAGGCAATCAGTAGAGATGGCACCTGTCTGATATGCCACCTCGCTAAAGGCCTTCATGCAGAATGGACCTCTTGATAAGATGGTATCTGCAGGATATCATCTCCTGCAGAGTAGTGATCAGTTGGATATATAAGGTATGAGATCATCTTTTAGGAATGCATCCAGGAATAATTACGAGGGAAGTGGGGAAAAACACCTTATAACCTAGAGCCACCTTGATAACCAGACAGCCGCCTTAATCAACCTAAGAGCTAGTCTGTATTGATGGTCATCAATTTGGATGGCTTAAAAAAGGATTAGGCAAATTCAGGGAGGATCAAGCTGGCTACTAGCCATGATGGCCATGTACTGCCTCCAGTATCAGAGGCAGGCATGCCTTGGAATACCATTTGCTGTGGAGAACATGTGGGGAGAGTGCTGCTGTTGTGCTTAGGTCCTGCTTGCAGGCTTCCTATAGGCATCTGATCGGCCACTATGGGAACAGGATACTAGAGCAGATGAGCCTTTGGCCTGATCCAGCAGGGTTTATGTTCTTTTGTTCCAATCATGATGAAATATTGCTTGCAACCACCATGTCTGCAAAAGCAACAAGGAAGTAATAATTTCACACAGTGAGAAAAGTGCTTACTGATTTCATCTACTCTTCCCCAGGGTCCGGCACAACTGTATACAAGTCTTCTCAAAAGTTAAGTGTTATTGAAATCAGTGGGGCTTAGTCCCATATAAGTGGGTATAGGACTGCAGCCAAAATTAGCCCATTTCCCCAACAAAAACAACAAAAAGCAAGCAGGGAGTCTAAGAGAATCAAAGCGTCTGCATAGTGCATAATTGCAAACTCCTGCCAAAAAAAGGAAATAAATTGTTCCTTTTCTTTTTCTTGATACAGCAAAGAGAAAAGTAACGCTATTTTCTTGCTATTTTACTAGAGGGGAAAGAGAGAGAAGCCTGCCTGCTCTATTTCCCCCCTAACCATTAAAATAGTGCTTTTTAATGTCTTTTTATGACAACTCTTATCGGCAGACACAACATAATTTTTGCAAATTGCTTTGTCTTTTAATTGTTACTGCAAGGCAATGAAACAATTGTTACGTTGACTATTCAAGAGTGGGTTGTTAATGGCCCTAATCATTTGATAATCTGGTGATAACAATCAATAAAAATGGTGTGCCTTGGCTGAAGGAGGTTCCGGAGAACCAGGTGAGATTTTGCTTGCTTTGCCTTAACACACTTTACTGTTCTTTATTATCCTGTTTTATTGACTTTGGAAGAGAATTTTTATTTAAGCTAATGGAAAATAGATGTACAATGACAAATGGGTTTATCTCTTTGTTCCACCTGAATGGGAGAGGCAGTTGAGGTGCTAGACTGGTGCTTGGAGGCAGTGATGGGCTGGATGTGGGGCAATAAACTGAGGTTGAATCCTGAAAAGACAGAGGTGTTATGTGTCTCATGTCCTGGAGGTGGGGAGACAGCCTGTTCTGGATGGGAGTAAACTCTCCTGGAAGGAGCAGGATCGCAGCTTGGGAGTACTCCTGGATCCAACATTGTCACTGAAGGATCAGGTGGCCTCAGTGGTTCAGAGTGCCTTTTTCCAGCTTCAGCTGGTTTGCCAGCTTTGGCCTCTTTTGGACAGAGATAACTTGACCACAGTACACCATGCTGTGGTAACTTCCAGACTGGATTATTGCAATGCGCATTATGTGGAGCTGCCCTTGAAGACCACTCAGAAATTTCAACTGGTCCAAAGTGAAGCAGCCAGATTACTGGCTAGGTTTCCCTATACATAACCCCTGTTTTAAAACAGCTGCTTTGGTTGTCAGTTTGTTTCCAGACCTAATTCAAGGTGCTCAAATTAGTGTTTAAAGCTCTAAATGACTTAGGCCTCAAATAGCTGAAAGACCACCTCCTTCCCTACAGACCCTCTCGGGTGTTGACATCAGCAGAGGGAGCCTTTTTGGTAGTTCTGCCACCCTCAGAAGCTCAGGGGTGGCGGTGGCCCAGGAGAGGGCATTCTCTGTGGTGGCTCCTAAGTTGTGGAACTCCCTCCCCACCAAGCTGTGTCTGGCAACTTCGCTGTACAGTTTTAGACAAATGCTGAAGATGCATCTCTTTGCCCTGGCCTTTGACATGTATTTTTAGGTCTACAATTAAGACATCTATTTTAAAGACCCATCCTATTTTGGGATTTCAGATTGTTTTTAAATTGTTTTTAATGTCGTATTTTAACATAGTTGTAACATGCCCTGGAACCTTTGGGTGAAGAATGGGAAACAAATGGTGATGATGGTAATGATGGTACTTATGGGCTTCTAAAACCTATTTTAAACCCATTACAGGTATAACACACACACACACACAAACACACTATTTCTATATTTCTGTTGCACACTCTGAGCAGGGCCAGCCTGTCCAACCCTATGAGATCTTCAAGAGAGCTACCAGAACAAACACAGAAAAAGGCATTTATCATCAAATTTGCAATGCATGCAGAATATTAAAAGCTGCCTGATACCAGGTGAGACTATGGCCCCATCTGCACTATACCGCTAAGCCAGTATTATACCACAATTATATCAGTGTTACATGGCGCTGCCCATGAAGACGACTTGAAAATTTCAACTGGTCAACAATTCCCAGAGTACAATCTATTCCTCTTCCCGAGAATAGAAGATGTAGTGGTACCTGGTAACTGAATATTTCTGGAAGAACCATTTCCCAATATGTTTTTGTTTTATTACATGTCCACCAAATAGCCTTTTTCAGCTGGATCCACTATTTGCAAATGGGGAGTGGGGAATGTCGCTTCTAAACAGCTAGAATGGGGGAAGGTTCGAGAAAGAGTTACTTGGCTGAACGGAAAAAGAATAGAAGGTGGATGCTTAATGCAATTACAGGTAATGAGCCGAGTGGAGGGAGCAACCATACCTGCATCTAGATAAACGGAATATATTCATATCAGGGAAGCTCAATAAAATTCACCTCAGAGGCTTCGGGAGACTAGCAGAGGTGGTAAAAGCAGTGCTTGCAATCACTTTTGAGAGTTTGCAGAGGAGAGAAGAGTAGAAAAGGGTAAATATCCTATTTTCCAGAAGGTGAAAATGGGGACTAGAGAATTACACTGTGGCTGAAACTTCCCTTCAGCACCAGATCAAATGAAAAGCTGTGGAGGCACCCTGAGAGGGGGGGGGGAGAAGAAAAACAAGGAACATGAATTAAAGGAAATGGCAGCTACTCTCATTGAAAACCTTCCCGCTGGGAGGAGAGGCACCAGGGACTATTTAAAGATAGAGTCAAAACTAAGCCTCTCAAAATTGAAACATCCAAGCTAAATGAAAACAGCAACCTGACCAACATCCTGAACCAGGGGGAAACACACAGAAAAATTAAATGTAGATAACAAAACCATAGGTTTTGGGTACAATGGATAGAAACTTGGTGCATGAAGTCAGCCTAGGCTAATTTGATGTTCCTTTTTTCCAGCTTAATGCCAACACATCTTTCCATCACCTGGAGTTTTGCACAGGTGAGGCTAGCTGAGGGTCTCCCTTACAATCCAGGAGATGTTTTCCATGCTTGTCTAGCAGTCAGAAGGCTGTAGCTCAGTGGTGGAGCACAGGTTTTGCATGCAGAAGGTCCCAGGTTCAATCCCCAGCATCTCCATGTAGGCCTGAAATCGTGGAGAGCTGCTGTCAGTCAGTGTAGACGATACTAAGCTAGATGGGCCAGTGATGTGACTCTGTGTAGAGCAGTTGTTTGTGTTTTTTGTGTTCCTGTTCCTAACAATAGCTCAGAGGAGGTTTTCTGAGGAGGTATCTTAAGGACATTGGGGCCACTGAGATAAAGATCTGGGCCTGTGCATAAGAACATCTCGGGAATAAGGTGTGTCGAGAATTTGAAGGAGGGGTGGTCAACAAAGCAAGCAACCCTCCTCAGATTCTTCCAAGTGGAACCAAAGCAGACACAGTCCAATGATGGCTGGTGCCCATTGGGACTGGTAGGACAGAAGGCAGGGTGGTCAAACAGTAGGTAGAGACAGAGCCTGAAATCCTGGAGAGCTGCTACCAGTCAGTATAGACAATATTGAACTAGATGGACTAATGGTCCAACTCAGTATAAGGCAGCTGCCTGTATTTATCCAGCATAAAGTCAATAAATCTTTCCATCAGCCAGTATAGCAGCATACAGTGGTTTGCTCAAGTTAGGCTAGGTGAACCTGGGTCTTCCATGCAATCATGGGGAAACTACAAAGAGGAAATAGAAAAGATGCCTTTGACCAGGTGCAGCATCCTAGGGTGCCTCCGGACTGTCAGTATGTTGCAGGAGGGATTCAAGCGCACACTAGAACTTTAGGTTTCCACAACAGAAGTGGATAAAATGTTCCATTGCCCCAGTGCAACAAATCCACTTTAAAAAAGAAGCAGATTTTCTGTGGTTTGGAAAGAGATGGGGAAATACATTGTAAAGTGTGAGATAGGCTGGCTTTTAGTGACCAGGATTAGGCTAGTGTAGCTTCCCAAAACTAACACTTTCCAGATATGGCTAGGGCTAATGGGAGTTGTGGGCAACAACATTGGGAAGTTGCAGGAGACTGAACTAGTGGGTGGAACTAAAAGTAGAAGCAGTGCTTGCAAAGTTTATTTTTAAAAGAAACTAGTTTAAGTTTGTGCTGTCCAAAAATGAACTAGTTCCAGTTCAAATTCATCCTTTTACAAAGTAAATTAGTTCCGTTCAGGTTTATCCAAATGATTTTTTTTTAGTTCATAAAAAGTTCATCCTCATCCAAATAACAATAATTAGCATCCAGAATGTTACAATCTGCTGTGCTGACATATAGAATCCAAAAGTACATCAGGGGGTCACACACTAGTAATAAGATATCTGACAGACAGAATGGCAACAGGTGAAGCATTTCCCATAATTGTATTTTCATACTACAAATTTGTGCAAGTCACACAGCTGTTAAAGGCACAAGGCATCATTGCTTTGTTCCTATATGACTCAATGCAAGCTACTCCTATTGAAAGAGAGCAAATCTCTTCAATGGGGAAGATACAGGAAATGCCTCACATTCCTTCCTTCTGATTGCTTAGCAACAGTGATTGAATGACTAAGTGTCCTTAGCAACAGCAGTGTCTCCGTCTCCTCCTAATAAGCCTTAAAATATTGCCTCCACATTTCACTTTCCAGCTGTTTTTATAGATATCCTGTTGACTTCCTTTTTTTCTTTAAGAAATGGAAAGCGAAGAGTCTGGGCCTTCTTGCTGGCCAGGGTGGGGTGTGGGGAGTGAACATGAAGATGAACTAGAAATCTTTCAAAGTTCTACCCCAAAATCAATTTAATTTGCCTTTTGTTCACTTGGCAATTATGGCAACTACTTTCAAGTATAGTTCAGATATTTTTGAACTAGTTCACTGAACTTCATTCAAATAAACTAGTTCATTCCAAGCACTGGGAGGAAATAGGAACTCCACCAGGAAGCAAAACTGGCTTCCTTTCAACACAGCAACCTTTTCAGTAGGATAAAAAGAAACAATAGCTCTACCAACTGGCCCTTAAAGAACAGCCTAAATATGCACTTGTGAGGCTGTTCGGTCTATTCTCAAAGGAAATAAGCTCTATTGCAAAGTGCTGATTAATTAAGAGAAGAATCACGGCATCCTGCAGAGTACTCACTACACACCCACACCCAAAAAAGATGTGCAAAGGGGCTAAGCTGTGTTGCAAAGTGCTGATTAATAAACAAAATAATCATGGTATCTTGCAGAATACTCACTACCCCCCCAAAAAAAGATGTGCCCTCTCCAACACTAGAAAGATGTATTATATAACCCATTCAGTATGTGTATGGGGAGATTGTTTGCTGGATCTCAGAGGGTCCACCATGAGAATCAATAGCATCCAATAATTCCCTTCACCATTTGAAGCAGGGCTGGGGTAGAAAGAGAGAGAGACCTCATTCCTCAAATCTGCAGGCTATATGATGGGAAAGTGACAACACTTTGCGCCAGACAAGGATAAAATAAACTATGTGCTTGATAAATTGGAGAAGCGGCCCAAGATCAATAAAATGAGAATCAACAGGGCAGAGGAAAAAGAGCAAAGGAGTGCATGTGGCTTATTTGGGAACACCCCCCCAAAAAAAAATCACAGATAGGGATACTGTTGTGTACTTCATCTCTGAAGTATTTTCTCTGCCTGCCATCCACTCTTAGCTGTACAACAGTTAATTTTTTTAAAAAAAAAAAAAGAATGTTGTGATTGAATGTTTAATCTCTCCATGCATCTGGTTCTATTACACAGCTGCAACTTCCAGACACATTTGGCAATATTTACTTTCAGGATTGTTGGGTGGGTGGGAGTTAGGGCATTTTTAGAAAGGCAGAGTTAAGAAACAGTGCAGATTCCAAGCAAGCAGTAATCCTACAGGAGCAGAGCCAAGGGAATGAGTCAGTAATACGATGCCATCATCAATGGCATGATCATTATTTCTCTCCACACAGGAGTTGGGCCTCCATTTGAGGCCCCATGTTTGGATTGAGCATCTTATCTTAATGAAGACAGACAAGCTGGAGAGAGTGCAAAGAACAAGCAAAACAAGGCAGGCAGATTCATAAGATGAGTTATTTTAAAAAAATGCTGTTAGGTGAAACTAAGGGGTGGATTTTTCTTCCCTCTTGCTGAAGCTTAAGATAGAAAGGAACCCTTCTGAAATCTGCAACGCTAAAAGCAGCACCAGGAAACCAGTATGAATGGATAGAGATTCAGGCCAAAACTAGCCTGGATAGACATGGGAGACAATTGGGAATGGGAGGATTCAGACACAGTGAAAGTAATGCTAGGACAATCAGAGGGTTTCATCAATGTTCATGGAAGGAATATTTTATTGATTGATTGATTAGATTTATATCCCACCCTTCCTCCCAATAGGAGCCCAGGAGATGATGAAATGAGTTTAAGGATCAGCAAGGGGTGGGGGTTTGGAGCAAAGTCTGTAAAAGAAAAAAAAAGAGGCTACAGCTTTACTAAGGGAGGCGGCTCAGAGTAAGAGATTAACATAGGAAGCTGCCTTATACAGTCAGACTACTGATCCACCTAGCTCAGTGCACTGACTGGCAGCAGCTCTCCAGGGTTTCAGGCTACAGTCACCCCCAGCCATACCTTGAGATGCTGGGGATTGAACCTGGGGCCTTCTACATGCAAGGCAGATGCTCTGCCACTGAGCTATAGCCCTCCCTGGTGAGCCCCCAGGCCCCATCGCTCAAGTTATTTCCAGTACAGCCCAACTCTATGGCCCCCTCTTTGTGAGAGATAACATCTACTGCAGGGCTGGGAAAATGTTTTCAGCTTGAGGGCCACATTCACTTCTGGGCAAACTTCCAGGGGCCACAAGCTAATGGCAGGTTGGGCCAAAGGCAAAAATGGATGAAGGAATCAAAGTAAATGTTTACCTTTGTATAGTTTGCTAGTTTCTACACCCACTCACATGTCCCTCTCTGTTCTCCATCCTGGCAAGCAAGAGCTCTGAGCAAAGGTCAGGGACACATTCCAGCCAGGCAAAACCTCTCCAGGAGAGTGCGAAGTACAGCCAGTGAAAGGTGTGATCTGGGAGAAGGTGATGTGGCTGGGGAGAGGGTGTGGCATAGTTTAGTATGTGGGGAAGGGGGGTCATTTTGTTGCTGCTATTCTTAAACGGTTGAGAACCAGGATCTTTGCTGATCCATTGCAAATCACCCAAAGATTTACCAGTAGATCCAGATCTACATTCTGCCTG
The DNA here is from genome assembly GCF_030035675.1 of Rhineura floridana. Taxonomy (NCBI): domain Eukaryota; kingdom Metazoa; phylum Chordata; class Lepidosauria; order Squamata; family Rhineuridae; genus Rhineura; species Rhineura floridana. The sequence goes on along the minus strand of NC_084495.1, from coordinate 21,391,508 downwards.
TCCACTCATCTAGCATGGACTTTCACTGAAAATTGTCAGAGTGGTTATTTCAGGAACAATGAAAACAAATTTGCAGTAAATTGAAACCTGAGACTCCGTACATGCCATGCATTTCAAGCACATTACCTCCCCCCCAAAGAATCCATGGGAACTGTAGTTTACCCCTCACAGAGCTATAGTTCCCAGCACCCTTAATAAACTACAGTTCCCAGGATTCTTTGTGGGAAGTCACGTGCTTTAAATGTATGGTGTTCATGCAACCTGAGATTTATGCAATCAGAAGTGGCAAATCTCCTAAACCCATTCCCACCCAGCTAATTCCTTTCACCCTCCTTCCTCTTCCAATGGTCTACAAATCAAGTTACCACCTCCACAAATTCCATGCTCCTTCCAACACCCCCTTCCCTCTTAACATTCTAAGCAATCTTCTCCCCACTCCAAACACAAATCCCAAACATGGTCTATTCATTACATCAGTGTACATCTTCCCTATGTTAATGGCTTACATAGCAGTGGAGGCTGGTCCATTAGAGCAGAGATGGGGAACTTTTGGTCCTCCAGTTGTTGCTGAACTACAACTCCCATCAGCCCCCACCTGCCTGCTGTCTTACAACCAGAAAGAGAGTGGCTCTGGCTCTCATTGGCTCTGGCTCCATCTACTGCTGGTCTCCCTGCTTCTGCCCCACCAGTCCCAATGGGCACCAACCACCATTGTCATTGGGAGCTTGAGGCCAAGAAAATAACTTGTGTCCTGAATGAGAAAACCCAAACATAGCCCAGAAGAGGAGGAAGGCACCTGTGCATGTGGAAGAAACTACAATTTTGATGGAGACAGAAGCCCTGTCCCCAATGTCCCCTTTGACTGCAACCTCAGACCTTCAGGCATTGCCATTCCTGCTTGCCATCATTACAAGACTAACTATTTAATTTCAAGAATTGATGCCTGAGCTTGTTTTTTCCCTCTTCCCTCTCCATCCCTTTTTCCTTTTGTGCATATGTTTTAGAATGTCAGCCTATAAACAGGGACCGTCTTGTTTTAATTGATTGTATGTAAGCCACTGTGGGAGCCTTTTCAGGTGAGGAGAAGGATGTAAGTACTCTAAATATAATAAATAAATGATGATAAATAAGAAATCTTTGCATGTTCAGCTGAACACAACAAGAATCCTCCACACAATCTGAAATCCATTGCAACTGGGATTCCTGGTTGCATGATGGAACATTCTTAGCACATTCAGCTGAACGCGTGAAGTCTCCCCCTTCAGACTTAATTCACAAATTAAAGTGAATTTGAAAGTGAAAGTGGAGCCAGCAGGGTTGAGGAAATTCGGAGCGGGGCTATAGTGTATGTGGCCCCATTTCTCCCTCCTGAGCAGGGCTAGAAGTGGCTAAAGGCTGAAAGCATCTTGGGGTGATGGCTGTCACTTCCGACCACAATTCAGAGCATTGGCACTTGACAAGCAAAGACTTTTATAGCATGGAACAGGATACCCAAAATTATGGGCACTGAAATCTTCACCAGAGGCTTTCCTCCATCTCCAGGTGCCAGCACCTTCTAAAGTTAGGCAAGTGGTGAAAAGGCTTGTTCAGCTACGGTCTCCATGCCTGGAATGGTTTCCCTTCAGAGGTTTGCCTGGAGCTTACTCTTATGTCCTTTCAGAGCCAGACCTCTTGCTTTAAAAAGAAAGGGAACACTAATGCTGCAATTTTAAGAGGCGGGAACAGCCGAGAGACCCAAGGTGCTTCTTCCACATCATCCAATGACCTGCTTGGGCTTTCCCCAGCAGGACAGAAGGGAGGATGGAGAAGCACTTTTACATGCCTCTGTCCTTTCCTAGATATTATTTTTAAAAGAGAGAGAGAGAGAAATGATTTCCTTCCCATCGTTCCCAATGGAAGTAAAAGAAACTGGATAGAAACATAGGAAGGTGCCTTATACTGAGTCAGGCCACTGGTCGATCGAGCTCAGCATTATCTACACTGACTAGCAGTGGCTCTCCAGAGTTTCAGGCAGGAGTCTTTTCCAGCCCTACCTACGGATGCCAGGGATTGCATTTTGAACCTTCTGCAAGCAAAGCAGATGCTCTGTCACTGAGCTACAGCCCTTCCCCTGAGCTGGATAGAGAACTTAGAAGGGGGTTGATCCTTCGGCTTGATGCTTTCAACTGGTCCGCCCCTGCCCTTTGTTGGTCGGACAAGGGCCTCAGATGTTTCCATGGTGGTAGGGAGGGAGAAATCAGACAATGGATCCCCCTCTCCAAGGTCGGAAGACTGCAGGGTTAGTTTAGGAACACAGAAAGCACTTCATACAGAGTCAAGCCATCAGTCCATCCACCTCACTCTTGTCGACACGGAGGGCTCCTCCAGATGACCAGTTTATTCAGCATTCATCCTGATCTGCTTGCACAATGCTGTGTACATACCAGACCTTTAAAGCACATTCAGAGTACATTCCCTGACACACACACCCCAAGAATCCTGGGAACTGTAGTTTGTTAAGGATGCTAGGAATTGTTGGTCTGTGAGGCATCAACTACAATTCCCAGAATTTTTTGGGGGGGTGCTTTGAATGGTGTGTATGTAGCCCTACTCTGGTCTTTATTCAACATTCATTCCATTTTACATATGGAGCAGTTATGTGGCAACCAGCATTCATCCCAATTTGCTTGCAAGGTGTTGACACGTCTTCCCGTTAATCACTGGTTCATCCCCACACTTTGCAATGCATTTGCCTGTCGCTTTCCAAGCCGCAAAAAGTCAATTGTTTGCTTTTTAAATGGATTGGTTACACTAGGGCAGCACAGTGCTTTCATTCACTTTCAGTGCCCTCAAACCTAAAGTTCTGGTATGCACTTGGATCCCTCCTATAACAGGCTGGAGGCACCCTGGCTACTAGGAGTGCTTCTCCAGGGCTTGAAATGGGGAATCTTTCCTAGCCCTTCCTGGAGATGCCAGGGATTGAACCTGGGACCTTCTGCTCAAGGCAGATGATCTGGCAGTGAGCTAAGTCCCTTCCCCAACCATTGCTTCATCCAGCTTAGTACTGTCCAAACTGATTGTCAGTGGCTCTCCAGGGTTTCATGCAGGGAGTCTTTCTCAGCTCTACCTGGAGACACTGGGGATTGAACTCAGGACCTTATCTATACAAAGCAGATCCTCTCCTCTCATTGAGCTCCATTCCTTCCCCATTTCAGCCTCTTCCTCTCATGCTCATCTATGCTTGATTTTCTCTGCGGGTTGAATCTTATTGTTCCAGTATCAGTTCTTTTATTGCTGTAAGCTACCCTATGAATACATATTTTTACTGAAAGATACTGAAGACGGGATGAAGAACATAAGCCTGCCTGCCATATAGAGGGCAACATTAATAGGTTCTGTTGCAGTAAGGGATGAGGGAGAAATTTTACTCAGTTTGCGTTTCAAGCCAAATTTGTCCAATTGGCACTTTCCGAAACAATATGAGAACTGAAACACAGCCATCCCTCGAAATTCACACTTATCCAAATTTTGCAACCAAACAACAATGCATATATTAGGGGAAGCGTACATACTAATGAATATTTTCACTAAAATACATATTCACATACAAAAATGCATTATAATAGGAAAAACTGCTTGAAGAAATGTGCACATTAGTCCAAACTGCATAAAATGTGTTTATTAGGAGAAATTTGCACAAAAATGCTGAAGAATTTTCATCTACGTCACCATCAAGCAGTTTGGTAGCAACAGGAGAAGCAATCTCTCTGACAGTGTGAAAGGACAGTCAAACCGTAATAGAGAGAAGAAAGCAGTATTAAATCCTGGCCAGATTGTTCTATAATCTTAAAAAGGATGCATAATTTTAGAAGGGGGCCTGGCTGTCACTATCATGAAGGGACCCTTCACTTCTGAATTTGCCACTACACTGCTGCAGTTCAGCTTGTATGTTCAGTTATAGCTAGAAGCAAGGGTGTAGTTGTCTGAGGTCTCAGGGGGTCTTAGACTCTTTACTTTTTTGGGAGCAGGGTCCTAACAGAGTTCCTATGTCTCCAGCATCCTATGAGCCAATCAGCATGAAAGGGGAGTGTGTTGACCATGAAGAAAAGTCTTCTAACATGCTTCCTTGTCCTTTCCTATTGATTGGGGCCAATCAGAGTGAAAGGAGGTGAGTCAGGCACTGAGAAGACTCTTCTGAGTAGCTAACACATTGCCCTTTCATGCTGATTAACTCCCAGGGATGTCTGTTGTTGTGGGAGAAAGCATTAACCCGGATCTCATTCTCAACCCAGCAGGGGGGAAAAAGGATGGGAGGGAACGTGGCTGTGACTGTCAAGAAAGGACCCTGCATTTCTGAATTTGCCACTACACTACTGACTGGAAGGCTTTAACACTTAGCAAATGGCTTTAAGAACCAGAGTATCCATGATGATGTATGCAAGATAGGCCAAGTTGCCCTACCCCAGGTCCCTTCAGATCAGAACAATTCTGCCAAGCCTCACTAAGTGGAAACGAGTGGAGAAGCCCGAGGAAAACACTGGCTGGCTGATAGCCAGGATGTAGCTCAATGTGCAGGAACTAGAGACAGAGGGTCAAAGGCTCTGCAGAGTTTCACAGCCTCCTGCCAAAAAGCCCAAGTGGAACCATCTGCCAAATTAATATTCCTAGCTATTTATTTCAAAAAGAATTGGAGATATGGGGGGGGGAAGCTGGCAAGGGGAGATGAATGGGAAGGCCTGCAGTTTTCAAAGTCATAGAATCATAGAATAGTAGAGTTGGAAGGGGCCTATAAGGCCATCAGGTCCAACCCCCTGCTCAATGCAGGAATCCAAATCAAAGCATTCCCTACAGATGGCTGTCCTTTCAAAAGCTTTATTAGCTTGTTCTTTATTTCAGATTTGTGATCAACAGGGATGGGGGGGAATTTGATTTAGTTTGCCTTTCAAAGACAAACCTACCCAAGTTTGCACTATCAGAAACAATGTGTGAACCAAAGCATAGCTCTCCCTTGAAATGCACCCTTCTCCAAATTTTGCAATGCAGTTCTCCAGCCAATAAATGTATACATATACTAGGGTATAGTGTGTATATAAATCCATACATATCCTAGAGTGAAGTGTGTCTATAATCCGTATACTATTGAAAATAACACCCAAAATAAATGATGTTAGGAGAAATTGCTTTGCAAAAATGCATCATGTTGGGCAAAATTGCACACAAAACGTGTATCTTAGGAGAAAGTCACACGAAAATGCTGATACGTTTTCATGAGAACTTTTTTTAAAAAAAAATGCAAACTAATGTTGGGAACTGAAGATTGGAAAAAGATTGGAGAAACTGAGCGAAAGCTAATTTGACATATTTGCCCATCCCTAGTGATCAGTTCCTGATACACACACACCTGTCGTATCCACACCATACATTTAAAGCATTCTTATACCACTTTAACAGTCATGGGAGATGTAATTTGTTAAATTTGCTAGAAACGGTAGGTCTGTGAGGTCTGCACCTTTATCAAACTAAAGTTCCCAGGATTCTTTGAGAGAAGCCATGACTGCTAAAGTGGCATAAGAGTACTTTAAATGTATGGTGTGGATGTGACTCCAGTCCATTAGGCTAAGAACAGGGCGGAGAACACCACTGAGACTAGTGCAGTGTCATGCACCTATGATTTTGCATAACGAATCCGAAGATTTTGTGAATATACTCTTGTCATATTACTACTTTGAATTAATGGAAGGATGAATGAGCATTTGAAATGAAAAGTGACTGTGGCAGGGAATATTACCATTGCTGATGGCTAGAGATGGAGGGCTCTGCCAATTTTGGTTCTCTCCGCTGAGTATTTTTCCAGTCTTAAATTCAGTTCTCCACATTTCTGAAGCAATTTGCAATTTGTAAAAAAACCTAATGAACATTCCTCAGCATTTTAGGGCAAATTTCTCCTATGAAACACATTTTTGTCAGCAGTTTTGACTAATGTGCACAGTTTTGCAAGCAATTTCTTGTCACATAATGCACTTTTGCATGCTATTTTCACTCATATATTCATTTTTATGCACACTTCCCTTAACATATGCACTTTTGTAAACATTGGTTGGAGAGCCACATCTCAAAATCTGGATATACAGGAATTTCAGTTATATTATTTTGGAAAGTGCAAATTTGATAGAGTTGCCTTTAAATATGAACTGAATTGAATTTCTCCCCCATCCCTTCTAAACAGGACTTTAAATATCAGAGTAGGGAAAACAACATTCCATGGATGGAATTTTGGCCTAGAGGCCCCCTGATGAAGCTGAAGATGATGGCAGGCAGTGCAATCCAGAGAATGTATGTGACAGACGCATCAAGTTTACTTGCCCCATAGTCCTTACAGTCCAAAAGGAAGATCTGCAATCTATACATCAGTCTAAAAGACCAAGCAAAGAGTATGAGAACTTTAGACTCACAGACATTTCAGGGGGCAAAGATCTCTGCAACACCCCAAGGAGCAGTCTGAAGCTTCACCATCACCCCTGCTCCATCACTCTGTGCTTCTAGACTGGCCGCTGGTTACAGCACCTATCTCCCTGCAGAGCATGTATGAACACGTTGCCCAATTGAGAGCTCTTGAACAGGTGAAGTTAATTATTTTTGAATGCTTCATAAGAAACTTCAAAAGCTTATTAAGAAACTAGGTTTAGAGACATAGAGAACAAAAGGTTGAAATTGACTGGACCACTTAGCAACAAGGAGCTGGTTTAGACTGGGGGGTGGCAGCGACAACAGCAAAAATAGAAGGGGCATTCCCCTCCAACACTTTACAATGAATGACTGGCATTCACTCCCCTGGTGAAAAGTAGAGAAGAGCATCAATTTCAAAGGGTCTACTCTGAGAAGAACTTAATTGGGTACAACCCATAGTGGCTAATTATAAATTAAGCGCCCCTTGTAAAAAAAAATTAATGAAGCACACTCTAGTATAGCCTTCCTCAACCTGGTGGAGAGCCAGTGTGGCATAGTGGTTAAGGTGTTGGACTATGACCTGAGAGACCAGGGTTCGAATCCCCACACAGCCATGAAGCTCACTGGGTGACCTTGGGCCAGTCACTGCCTCTCAGCCTCAGAGGGAGGCAATGGTAAATCTCCTCTGAATACCACTTACTATGAAAACCCTATTCATAGGGTCACCATAAGTCAAAATTGACTTGAAGGCAGTCCATTCATTCATTCCTCAACTTGGTGCCCTCCAGATGTTTTCAGTTATGACTTCCATCATCCCTGACCATTGCTAGCTGGGGCTGATGGGAGTTGTAGTCCAAAAAATTTGGAGGGCACCAGGTTGAGGAAGGCTGCTCATACAAAACCTAAACTTCATCGAATCATAACACAAATGAACTTCAGACACATCCAGCATGCTTGTTTTGCATTACAGAGCTAAACATTTTCATTACAAAATCACCAGTGTTATAATTATAACTCCCTTCATGCACACAAGTCCCTAAAAGAAATTAGAATTGATAACAAATATAATCTATTGACCCCCGTGGCATAGGAAAAAAAGAGACAGAATTAAAAACATGAAAGAATTAAAAATTGCTTTACTCGTCTAATGCACATAAAACAACAACTCATTGGAAGACTTAAAAAAAAGTCCACTATACTTTCCAGGAATGCAGTTCATCTACTAAAGCAACATCCCTCAAGGACAGGGATGGAGGAGAAAATTGATTTACTTTGCATTTAAAGGTAAACCTTCCTAATTCACACTTCGTGATAGAATACGCAAACCAAAACACAGTCATCCTTCAAAATTCACACTTCTCTGAATTTTGTAATGCAGTTCTCCGGCCTAGAAATGTGTACAAAAATGCATATACTAAGGTAAAGTATGCATATAATCAGAACTTGGAAAAGTTACTTTTTTGAACTACAACTCCCATCAGCCCAATCCAGTGGCCATGCTCTGCATATATTCATGAAAAAAACATACAAAAATGCATTTTCTCAGGGAAATTTGCTTTTGAAAAAATGTATGTACAGGGAAAATTTGCACTAAAATGCTGGTGAATTTTCATGAGGACGTTTTTTAAAAAAAATGCGGACTGCAGCAGAAATGTGAAGACTGGAAAAGTGAGTAGCTGAGAGCAACCAAAACTGATGTATCCATCCTTCCTTACTCAAGAATAGCTGTTCACAGCCAAGGATTCATATCACAGGTAGCCAATGTGGTGCTCAGAGAGTTCCCACCCTCCACTGAAATTAGCCTTGAAAGAAGCATTCCAATGGAGCAAATAGAAAAGGCTGTAGTGTGTGCTTGCTTGTGGGGAATGTGTGTAAAAAAAAAAAGGTGCCAGAACTCCGTACCAACGAGTATTGCTACAAAATCCTGTGTGTGCGCAAGCATATGTGTTTTTTGTTGTTGTTGTGTGCCTTCAAGTCAATTATGAGTTATGGCGACCGTATGAATCAGCAATCTCCAATAGCATCTGTTTATAAACCATCCTGTTCAGGTCTGTAGCTTCCTTTATGGAATCAATCCATCTCTTGTTTGGCCTTCCTCTTTTCCTACTCTCTTCTGTTCTTCCCAGCATTATTGTCTTTTCTAGTGAATCATGCCTTCTCATTATGTGTCCAAAGTATGATAGCCTCAGTTTCATCATTTTAGCTTCTAATGATAGTTCTGGTTTAATTTGTTCTAACGCCCAGTTATTTGTCCTTTTCATGGCCCATGGTATCCACAAAGCTCTCCTCCAACACCACATTTCAAATGAGTTGATTTTTCCCTTATCCGCTTTTTTCACTGTCCAACTTTCATATCCATACATAGAGATCAAGAATACCATGGTCTGAATGATCCTGACTTTAGTGTTCAGTGATACATCTTTGCATTTGAGGACCTTTTCTAGTTCACTCATAGCTGTCCTCCCCAGTTCTAGCCTTCTTCTAATTTATTGTCCCCATTTTGGTTAATAACTGTGCCAAGGTATTGATAATCCTTGACTAGTTCAATGTCCTCATTGTCAACTTTAAAGTTACATAAATCTTCTGTTGTCATTACTTTAGTCTTCTTGATGTTCAGCTGTAGTCCTGCTTTTGTGCTTTCCTCTTTAACTTTCAACAGCATTCATTTCAAATCATTACTGGTTTCTGCTAGTAGTGTGGTATTGTTTGCATATCTTAAATTATTGATATTTCTTCCTCCAATTTTCACACCTCCTTCATCTTGGTCCAATCCTGCTTTCCGTATATGTTCTGCATATAGATTAAACATGCAGAACTTATACACCCCTCTCTATCCTCCACCCAGGCAAGCGAGAGGCACAATCTGCATTCAAGGCTAAAACACTCAAGGAGGGTGTGAAGAAGGGCCCATGAATGGCCTGGGGAAGGGAGGCTTGGAGGGCTACATTTGGCCCCTGGGCCTGAGGTTGCTCACCTACACTCTACAGCACTGTTCTCCAGCCAGCTTAGCCAATGATCAAGGATAATGGGAGTTGTAGTCCCACAACATCTGGGGACCCAAGGTTGAGGAACAGTGCTGTACAGTCTCCACTTACTGGCAGCATGATGTCTCTGGGGTTTCAGACAGGAGTATTTCCATCCCGACTTGGAGACTCCAGGGATTCAACCTGCAACCTTCTGCATGCAAAGCATGTGTGCGACCACTAAGCTAGTGTCCTTCCCCTTTCCTCAAAGTTCTGCCAGAACAAAACATCTCAGGCCTGCTCTCTACAGCTGCAGCAGAATGAAGTGGTAGAATAGAGGACACAACTTCAACATGATTAATGTCAGGGATAATGGGAGTCATAGTCCAGCAACATCTGGAAGGCACCACATTGGCTACTTCTGTTCTAAGTCCAGTGGACTACAGCTCCCATCAGCCTCAGCCAGGGATGGTGGGGGTTGTAGCTGGCTATTCCTGCTCTAAGCCCAGTGGATGCTGTGGCTCCCATCAGCCCCAGTCAGAGGGCCAATGGTTAGGAAGCTATAGTTCATAACACCTGGAGAGCACCATGTTGGCTACACTTGCTTTATCCCCAGTGGCTCCTCACAGTCAGCAACTCAGAACGAATGATGTCTATTGATCAAATTCCCACAATATCATTTCACTGGTATTAGTATGGAAACTGTACCACAAAGTGACTGATTCTGCAAAGGAGACACAGGATACAAATTGCAAGTTCTGTCCTGTTCCTGAAGCACTTCCTTGCTGAAAGTTGCATTAATGCAAGGCAGAGTCCTTTTTTTGGTTGGCTGATCCCTGGCTCAGCTCCCTCCAGGGGGCAGTTTGTCACCTCCGCCACTCTCTTACAGTCACATATTCGACCCCGGAAGGGAAATAAATTTGCTTTCCTTCACCATGCTTCACAGCAAAAGGCCCAACATCATGACAGCCAACAACATATCAAGGGAGAGCCACCTGAGAGGCTTTCAAACAAGCTGAATTAGAGCCGATCCAAGCAAGCACCAGCCCATCTCTGTGAATTGTGACATGGAAGCCTCAATGTCCGAACAGTCAGAGCAGGCTAAAGACATTTTGGTGCCTGTAATGAAAAATCTGAAATGGTGCTCATTCCCTACAGGAAGCATCTCCATCCATGCAATACATTAAATGTATTCCTGTTGCACCCATAATGTATAGTATCAGCCATCATATTGCTTAGAAAAAGAGGAAGGCCAAACAAGAGATGGGTTGATTCCATAAAGGAAGCCACAGACCTGAACTTACAAGATCTGAACAGGGTGGTTCATGACAGATGCTCTTGGAGGTCACTGATTCATAGGGTCGCCATAAGCCGTAGTCGACTTGGAGGCACATAACAACAACAATTGCTTTTGGACACTCAGCATGGTGAATTCATGTGCCAGCATGCACACTTATGGGGAAACAATCAAACTTATGGGAAACATGGGAGTTTTCATCCCCGGAGTCAAAATGATGCGAGAGGCAATGCTACAGATCTACGTCATACATATAAAGCACATCCAACACACCTTTAAATCACATGACCGGGGTGTAGTCATCCAGGGTCTCAGGGGTTTTTAGATCCCTTACTTTTTTTGGGGAGCCAGGTCCCAGCAGGGTCACTATGTCACTAGCATCCTGTGAGCCAATCAGCATGAAAGGGGAGTATGTTAGCCACTGAGAAGAGTCTTCTAACTTGCTTCCTTGTTGTTTCCTGCTGGTTGGAGCCATTTAGAGTGAAAGGAGTTCCTATTAGTTCCTACTTCAAATAGCCAAGTTGTGGAGAGTAAGAAGTCTCTAACTGCAGAAGAAGAGGCAGTGAAGCATGATTATAGCATCCCATCTCCACCATCAAGTAGTTTGGTAGCAGCAGGAGATAAACATGTAAATACTGAACTCAATAATTCAAGCAATGTCTCTGACAGTGAGAAACGACATACAAATGGTAACAGTGATACAGAAAGCAGTATTCCAACCTCGCCAGATTATTCTCTAATCTTAGAAGGGTGTGTGTGGTTGTGACTATTATGAAGGGACCCTGCACTTCTGAATTTGCCACTACACTACTGCACATGATTTCCCCCAAAGAATCTTGGGAACTGTGGTTTCCCCTTTACAGAGCTATAGATTCCTAGAAACCTTAACAGACCACAGTTCCCACTATTCTTTGGCAGAAGCCATGTGATTTAAAGGTGTGTTGGATATGCTTTAAATGTATTGTGTGCCCAGCTATTTCCAGACTTTCTAACCCACAGTTAGACTAGCTTGTGCTAGTCGGGCAAAATAAAAGTTTAATAAATAATAAATAATAATAAATAACCTCTGAGCCAAGAACCCAATTATGCCCACCAGGCCTCCCCATCTGGTCCATGAGGCCATTTAGACAAGACAAGCTCACCTGCCCTATGCATATATCAGGTGTGGGGCAGGTCAAGATGCAGCTAGGCTTATAGTGGATTTACAGTCAATCAGTTGATTGGTGGCACCTATAAAGCCTTGTGCACCAGCATCAATGACCAGCTGATTGCTGGTGCCTGCAAGCCCCTGCACTTTGATTTCAAACCATGCAGGCAAAAACAGATCACTGGACATCATTATGAAATCAGGTGATTGACTGGCAGATTGATTGGCAAAAGGTCATAGCTTAGTGGTAGAGCAGCTGCTTTGCATGCAGAGGCTTCCTGGTTCAATCTGCCGGATCTCCAGGTAGGGCTGGGAGCATACCCTGCCTGAAACTCTGGAAAGCCAGTGCCAGGCACTGTAGACATTACTGAGCTTGATGGACCAACAGTCGGATTTGGTATAAGGCAGCTTCCTGTGTTCCTGCCTGTCAAATTTGGATAACAGAGGGTAGGGCAGATAAGGATGTGGCCCTCTGGCCAGATCCAATTCCCCTCCCACACATCAATTACATATAGTTTCAAACACATGGAGGGGTGGAGGAATTGTGCAGCTGGAAAGCTTGTACGATGCAGCTTTCCCAATCATCCAGAGCAAGTCTATATAAGTGTAAAACTTGCACATGCACACTGTAGGCGCTCACTGAAAAAAAGCCTCACACCTCATTTCAAAAAGGATGCTGTAGAGTTGGAAAAGGTTCAGAAAAGGGCAACCAAGATGATCAAGGTGGTGAGCAACTCCCCTATGGGGAAAGATTGCAACATTTGGGGCTTTTGAGTTTAGAGACAAGGCAAGTAAGGGTATAAAAAGGAGGCAAGGCAGGGAGGATGTGGAAAGAGAAAAGGTTTTCTTTCTCTCCCATAACACTAGAACTCGTGGACATCAAATGAAGCTAAATGTGGGAAGATTCAGAACAGACAAAAGGAAGTACTTCTTCATGCTGTGTATACGTGAACTATGGTATTTACCCCCACAGGAGGCAGTGATGGCCATTAACTTGGATGGATTTAAAAGAGGATTAGACAAATTCATAGAGGATAAGGCTATTAATGGCTACTAGCCATGATGGTTATGCTCTGCCTCCACAGTCGGAGGCAATATGCTTCTGAATACCACTTGCTGGGAACCACAGTGGGGAAGAGTACTTTTACACTCAGGTCCTTCTTCCAGGCTTCCCATAGGCATCTGGTTGGCCACTGTGAAAAGAGGATGCTGGACTAGGCATCCCATTTGCCTGATCCAGCAAGCTCTTCTCTTTTTTTATTATTGCATTTATACTTCACCTTTCCTCCAAGGAGCTCCAGGTATTGTACACACATGGTTTTCCTTCCCAATTTTATCCTCACAACAACTCTGTGAGGTAGGTTAGGCTAATAGACAGTGACTGGCCCAAGGTCACTCAGTGAACTTCGTGGCCGAGCGGGAATTTGAACCCTAGTCTCCCAGTTCCCAGTCAAGCACTCTAACCTCTACACCACACTGGCTCTCCAGTGTTCATATGTTCTCTCCTCTGACCTTAGGATCAACAGGTAGGGTTGGATCCAGACTAATAGCACCTATCCAAACCATGTCTGTTCACAAGTAAGTCCTACTGAATTCAGTGGGACTTACTCCCTAGGTCAGTGGTGTTAGGATTACAAGCCAAGGCTGTGTCTACACCATATCATTTAAAGCACATTATTTTTCACAAGCAATCCTGGAAATTGTTGTTTACTACTCAAAAAGCTACAATTCCCAGAAATCTTTGCTGAAGAGTTTTCATGAGTATGTAAAGAACTGAATTTCAGATTGAAAAATGAGAGACAGAGAGAACTACAACTGACAGAACTTTCCATTCCTAGTTGTAAGGGTCCTCTCATGTGGCATCTTGACTAAACCCACAAACGTACAATAATAAATACATTGTATTTTACACTGTTCTGCTCTTTGCCTTGTTATTCTGGAAAGCTGCAACATTTCCATTTCCTAAACTACGCCTTAATCCCCATGATATGCCATACTGTCTGCTTCCAGTGCCAAAACAGAAGGCTTCATAAACCACAGCATCATCATAACATGACAGTTCCTGTTCAGGCTAAGTGAGATACAGATGAAACACAAGGAGGATTCTTTTTTGGGAAGACGTCACGTGGAGGGTGGGGTAGTGTCAGGAAAGGTTGCAAGAAGCATTTCCCTTTAAGCCATTTCACACTCATAGATAAATAGGACACAGAACATGCAGAGCCCCTGAGTGATAAGATCAACCAATGAGAAAATTTCCCTGCTTTATGTAGGATTCCTCAAATAATGTCCAGAGCCACACTCTATTTTAATTAGGGTTTGCAAATATCTGGTGGCAGGCCTGAAAACCACAGCATGCAAGAGAGTAGTCAGAGGCACATGTTACCAAATTCTTCCAAGCTACACGGGTAGTGAATTGTACTGTGAAAGACCAACATTTTACAAATGTGCAGGACAGTACAATATCTCAGAGAGGAGGTCAGATCTCCCACTCCCCTGGTGCATTCACTATAGCTGCCCAATTTCCCTGCTTTTTAAAAATCTGATAGAAATATATGTTGGCTATAGATATGTTCTTAAACCGCAGGTTTTTTGCCTATTAGTGAATTAATCTTTTTCCCACACACACCCTGACACACCCATACTAACACAAAAATTCTAATAAAAACCATGTGACATTACACAGTTAGGATAGAGGGTTTCTGGGATGAAGGTATCCAGCTTCTTAGAATCATAAGAAGAAATACTGAAAGCTGCCTTATACTGAGTCAGACCATCAGTCCATCTAGCTCTGTATTGTCTACAATGACTGACAGCAGCTCTCTAAGATTTCAGGCAGCAGTCTCTCTCAGCCCTACCTGGAGATGCTCAATATTGAACCTGGGATTTTCTGCATGCATGGCAGATGTCCTACCACTGAGCTACATCACTTCACCATAGAATTTTGGAGTTCAAGGGTATCTTGAAGGTCATCTAGTACAATCTCCTGCTCTACACAAGAATCATGCCTCTTTTGCCTTCACTCCTACAATTTCCCATCCATCTTTAGTCACATTAGCCAAGGCCAGCTCCAGATCTGCAGGGGCCCTTGGCAATGTAATTCAAAAAAGTGTTTTTAAAAAAGGTTGAATGAGGAGGTAGGGTGTTTGCTCTACAGATACAATAAAAGGCTTCCAGTTGGTTTCAAAAATATCTTGCTGCTGCCTTTCTCTCCTGTCCTTATAAAATGTCCATTTTTGCCATTAAAGCAAACGCCCAACATTTATCAATCTATTCATTTGTTGTTGATGCTGTTTATAATTTCCACTCACTTGCATATAGTAACCTTGATGCTGTCAATATATATGAAAAGAGTTCCTAAGTTCACTCTTTACTGAAACATCTTCAAACAACAACAATATTCTGGATCTATTACAATCTTGTGTTCTATTATTCTTGATGTTAAAGTTCTTTTCCATTTTATTGTTTGATTGATTGCAATTTGGCATTCACACCACCTATGACAATAATTCCCATTCTTTCTTTTTGGCATTTCCAATAATTACTTTAATAATCCTTATTTATTCTGTTTATTGTTGTTGATATTATATACCAGAAGGTCATTATTTTATAACAGTGCTCTGTCATGTTCATACTTAGAGAAAACTTACACGCACATAGGGATGGTGAAAAATTCAATTCAGTTCGCATTTCAAGCCATATCTATCAAATTTGCACTTTCCGAAACAATATGAGGACCAAAACACAGGCATCCTTTCAAATTCACACAAATTTTGCAATGCAGTTCACCAACCCAACAATGTTTACAAAATGCTTACGTTAGGGGAAAGTGTGCATGAAAATGAATATATGAGCAAAAATAACATACAAAAATACATTATATGACAAGAAATTGCTTGCAAAAATGTGTACATCAGTCAAATCTGCCTATAAAAATGGGTTTATTAAGAGAAATTCACACTAAAATGCTGGAGAATTTTCATGAGGATTTTTATTTATTTATTTATTCTATTTCTATGCCGCCTTTTGGCCAAAGGCCCTCAAGGCGGCTCACAAAAAAATAAAATAAACACAATACAAAATACACATCAGAAAAGAATACAGTGCACAAAAATTCAAACAAGAACATATTAACATTGTTTTTAAAAAAACAAGGTTCTTTACAGGCCTGGAAATAATCTGTCCTTAAAATGTAGCACTGCCACTCCAAGAATTTTAGTCCTCAAACATTGAGCAGCTGTTGTAAAGGATTTGCTCACCAACACCATCGGATTCTTGCCTGAAATCATCGTCCATAGACTTGAAGTAGAACTTGTAGGATTTTTTTAAAAAAAAATAATCACAAACTGCTGCAGAAATGAATTTATGATTGGGAAAATGAGAAACTGAGAGGACCAAAACTGACAGATCTTTCTATCTCTAACACGTGTTATATTGATCAGGATGACACCGAGGATGGAATAGCGCTTCTTTATTTAATAATTATTGAACAGTAAAACATCTGAGCTTGTTCTGTGCTAGGCTTCACCCAGCACACACAACCTAACTAACCTCAGTAATTAGATCAATCTAGCTCCCCCTAGAGTGTATAAAATTCACTAATTTATTTATTTATTATTTGGTTTATATCCCGCCCTTCCTCCCAGCAGGCAAAAAACCTTGCGGTTTAATAACGTACCTATAGACAACAGATATTTCTATCAAACTTTAAAAAGCAGGGAAATTGGGCAGCTATAGAGAATGCACCAGGGGAGCAGGAGACCTGACCTCCTCTCTGAGATATTGTACTGCCCTACAAATTTGTCAAAATGCAAACACAATTTTGGTTGGTCTTTCACAATCCAATCCACTTCCTGTGTAGCTTGGAAGAATTTGGTAACATGTGCCTCTGAGCATATGGTGAGTGGTGGCAACACCTGCCATCTCCAAAAAATGGAGAATTATATTTTTGTATGTTTGTTGATGTTCTTCTTTGCTTCTTTCCTGTGTTACTAATGTTTCTACAGAGAATCTAATCTAGAAAATTTTATTTCCCTCATTATTCATCCTAAAAATCTGTGTCAAATTTATTTTTATTCATTTCAAACCTTTTTATTGGTCAATGTCATATGATGGTGAAGACAGCCTTTTGTGTTACAAACTGGAGGTTATGTTCTATTTCTATTTTGGGTGTATTAACAGTTGAATCTGAAACTGCAGTTTGATGTAAAATCAGACTGATCACAATATGTTGCTACTTCAGCAATGACTCTAGCTGTTGGAAAAAAGAGGATGCATGTTTTCAGCCTGCTATGTTTCAACCACTTCATTTAAGGCAAGGTGGGCATAGTCAATTAAAAACAGAGCACAGCTAGAATTTTGCTAGAATACCGTATATTCCGGCGTATAAGACGACTGGGCGTATAAGACGACCCCCAACTTTTGAGAAGATTTTCCTGGGTTAAAAAGTCGTCTTATATGCCGGAATATACGGTACGTGCCTGGCAGGTGCCTGTATAGGGAGACAATGGATTGAATGTTCCTTCGTTCTAGGAAGAGGAGTGAAATGAGTAAAATAATGCCCTTTATTTGCAATCCATTGAGATGCCAGTTTGCATTTTAGTGAATGCATTTTAAATTGCATTTTGAAGACTGGGGTGGCTCAACACTAAAAACACACACACACCAAAGAAACCCACACTTTTTTGAAGACAGCCACTGCTCTATTTCTTTTTAAATAAAATAAAAAGAGAAAAAACTCAACAATGAATTTGCCTGGTTGGGAGAACAGCATTTGTTAAAAGCGTGTGCCTGTGTTATAAAAAGAGCAACTAACAGTACCACCCTAACCATATTTACTCAGAAGCAAGCCCTGTTGAATTGGGCTTACTCTCAGGTAAGGAGTTAGAATCCCAGTTTAAAAATAGCCAGAGAATAGAGAATGGTCATTCAGATGGCTGCCTAAGGTGATAAAACAATGGACGACCAAGTTGTGAGAAGAGAGTTGTGAGGAAAGAACAGCTCAGTGGGCCAGAGACAAAGTACGGGAGGTACTCAGAGGCAGAGAACCAGGAATTGATGAAAGTGGAATTCAAGCTGGAGGATTCAGCCAAGTCAAAATGAGTCCCAGCCGCTATAGGAGGTAACGGGGGATATAGATAGGAGGCAGCTCCGAGTGTCTAAGAAGTGATAAATTGTGGGGTGTAGGCATACAGTTGGCTGTAAGAGTGACATAGCAGAATTTAGTGGAATTAAAGAGTAGCGATTTATTGGTCGGCGAGATGAATTGACCACTAACGTGACATCTGTGAGGCGAAAGTTGATGCAGGCAGCTCTCAAAAGGGGAGGGTGAAGGCAGCGTGCAGGGGCTCGGAGTGGGGAGGGGAAGACAGAAGAACTAGGCATGTAGAAAGGAGGCGGCCCTGAAGGACTGAAGGAGAACTTCCTAAAGAGTCACCAAGGCGCGGTGGATGCGCCTTGGGCTGGTCGTCTTGAAGAGAGACAACTTTAGAATCTTTTGGGAAACCACGGCAGGTGCACGGCGCGGGAGGCAATGAGCGCATGACAGGAGTTGGGGGAGGGGAGAAACGTCACTGGACGCAGAGACTCACCTCTATCTTCCAGCTCTTCACTGAACTGCACCTCCTCCCCCAAGCGCAATGGCTCCCCTTGCTGAGGGCCCCGGGAAGGGTAGGCTGGCGGAGGAGAAGTGGACCCGGAAGGCTGCACGATGGTAGGTTCGGGGGTGCTGCTCAGCTCATCTCCGGACGTCTCCATAGTTCAGCAAGGTGGCAGAAAGCGAAGCAGCAAAGGGGGAGGAGGAGGACGAGACAGCAACAGAGAACGCTGTATATTCCGGCGTATAAGATGACTGGGCGTATAAGACGACCCCCAACTTTTGAGAAGATTTTCCTGGGTTAAAAAGTCATCTTATACGCCAGAATATATGGTATATTTCACCTCCCACTGTTTTATCTTGTGCAAACTGAGACACTCCTGATGTCCACTGGAGACTATGCTGCAGAATAGTCAGTGCCATTATTCCACAATTATTTCTGGAGGTTTTTTTAGTGTAAAATGGATTGATCACTTGCATGCTTATTGAGTTCAGTGGGATTTACCCCCCGGCAATCATGCTTAGGATAGGTGAAACTGACCACAGGGGATGGGGAAGGGAGGAGGAGGAGGACAGGAACGGCAGAGGGGAAGAGGGGGATGGGACCAGGCAGGAGTGGGAGGGGAGGAGAAGGGCAGGTTCAATCATTTGCATGTTTATTGAGTTCAGTGAGATTTACTCCCGTGCAATCATGCTTAGGATAGGTAAAACTGACCAGGGAAGGGAGGGAGGGCTAGAGTGGGAAGGGGAGGAGGAAGAAGGAAGAGAGGAAGGAAAGGAGGCGAAAGGCAGATCTGTTCATTTGCATGCTTATTGAGTTCAATGGGATTTATTTCTATCCAATCATGCTTGAAAATGGAAATGGACTGTCTTCAAATCAATCCCAAGTTATGGCAACCCTATGAATAGGGTTTTCATGGTAAACGGTATTCAGAGGTGGTTTTACCATTGCCTTCCTCTGAGGCTGAGAGGCAGTGACTGGCCTAAAGTGACCCAGTGAGCTTCATGGCTGTGTGGGGATTCAAATTCCGATCTCCCAGATCGTAGTCCAACACTGACCCGGGAGAGGGGCAGGGAGGGTAGGAGGAGAGAAAGGGGATGAGATGGGGGGCACTGGGCAGAGGGGAAGTCCCTTTCCTTTCCAAAAGGAAAACATTGTGAACAGTATCATTGCTTTTCAGTGTTTCCCCCACCTTTTTATTCTACAGCAGGCACATGTAGCCACCCACGCAAATTTAAACCAAAGCTGTCCCTGGCCACATCCACACCAGGCCTTTATTTCACTATGGACAGTCATGGCTTCTCCCAAAGAATCCTGGGAAGTGTAGTCAGTGAAGGGTGCTGAGTTGCTAGGATACGCCCTGTTCCTCTCACAGACCTTCAATCAGATTGGCTGACAAACCAGTCTGGCCATTGGAGCTCTGTCAGGGGAATAGGAGTCTCCTCTCATCACCCTTCACAAACTACACTTCCCAGGATTCTTTGGGGGAAGCCATGACTGTCTCAAGTGAAATAAAGGTCTGGTGTGGGTGTGGCCCCCTGATTAGCCAAGCCAAGCAGCTGTGAGTCTGGCTTTTAGAACACTGACAGTTGGTTCTCACTGAGCATGCCCAACACTATCATTCAGGTCAATGCAAAATTTCTTAAATTAATTAAAAATCAGCCAGACATTTTTCTTAACTTTTAAACTGCAGAAGATGAAGGTCAGAGTATGGGGCAAGGTCAGTAATAGGATTACAGGTACTCTGTGAACATGGCTCATTTTTAATTAATTTCAACAGATTATGAGAACTCTGACAGAAAAAAGTCCAAAAGGGCTTTGGGGTTTTTTTCTCTGTTTTTAGACTTTGAACTCTCTGTTCTCTCTGATTGTTTTGTGTATCACCATGAAAATTTAGAGGATTGTTAAGCCAGCATTTCTGGGTTCAAGACTATACATTTTGTAAGGTTTTGTTTTGAAATGCGCTTATGGGAAGCATCAGAATGGCATGGGGGGTATTTTCAATTTAACATTGTGGAATGTGAAAAATCTCCTGGCTGTATAATACCCTCTAGAGAAAGTTAACTCTTTCTTTGCTGTGCATCTAACTTAAAGACACATTTCACTACAACACGCACAGACAGAAACACTTTCTACAGATTCTCCCACACCACCATGGATGACCCTGTATCAAATTTCAAATTGCAACTTGATGTTACTCTCTCAGAGACAGAGAACTTGCATCCTGCCAGATGTTCCTGGACACCACTCCCCACCATCCCTGACCCAGAGCTTGGAAAAGTAACTTTTTTGAACTACAACTCCCATCAGCCCCAGCCAGCATGGCCACTGGATTGGGCTGATGGGAGTTGTAGATCAAAAAAGTTACTTTTCCAAGCTCTGCCCTGACCACTGGCCCATGCTATCTGGGGCTGATGGGATTTGGAGTCCAACAACATCTGGAAGGCCACAGGTTCCCCATCCCTTCTCTAAAGCACCATGTACATTGATGGTGCTATATCAGTAATAAGTGTTTTTTAAAAAACAATGGTGCTCTTTTGTCTTAAACAGCTGAGTAACAGTCAGAAGTTCAACAGCTGAAGCCTTTTCCATCACTGAATGTTCTAGCTGGTAAAAGCTGCACTCGTTAAATATCTGGACACAAAGAAGCCATTAAAAGCAGAGTTGCCCAGACAAAAGATGCCCTCCCGAATCCAGAGTTCTGAGCTGCCCTATCACACTGTCACTGAGGAAATGAAAGGGGATGCATTTAATCCAGCTGGAGATTCAGAAAGAAATGACAGTGGGCATCCCTTTCAGCCTTCAAGCAATACACTGAAGATAGAAAGCAAAGAAAGGATTCTGTCTCGCACGTTTCCAAGCTGCCAGAAATCCAAAAGCTTGCACAGAAATATCCAAGAGAGAAAAGATATATGTTTGCAAGAACTCATGACTTGCTCCTCCCTTAAGCTGTCTTTGATTACTAAGGACATGTGCCTGAATGGTGTGCAACTCTCCCCTCCCTCCTTACACAGTGACCTTTAAAACTACCGGCTAAGCTATTTGCACTGCTTAGCCTAGATGCTTCACAAGGCGGCAGAGAAAGATGGAGCATTAAAGTTAATGGCTAAATCACCGCATGTCACTCTGGAGAGCAACCCACACACACACACAGACCTCCTCCCCAGTCACAGATGGAAAGCAGCAGTAGCCACACACACAAAAATCCCAGCAAAAGCTTACATCTGAGACAGGATTCAACACCGAAAACCCAGTTTTCTCTGCCATTTCTGGAACACTAGCAGGAATAAGAAAAAAGTGATTGCTTAAGCATGTACAAAGAATAAACACCTTTTTCTAACAAGGCTTCTGTGCCTATTATCATCATGATATTTACAATTTTATTTACTAATTTTAAGTTCTTTCCTTCCGTCATCACTTCTTTAATTATTTGTTATTTTTATCAGTCACCCTATGATGAGCCTTGGGATCTACTGGTAGATTTCTGGGTGATTTGCAGTAGATCTGCAAGGATTTCTGACTGCCAATTGTTTAACCACAGCAGCAAAGTTAGAAAACTAACCAGGACCAGCAATAGGGGAGAAATCAGTTCATGTTTAAAGTCAAACTTACTTAATTCGCACCTTCCAGAACAAAATGAGAACTGAAACACAGCCATCCTAGGAGGAAGGATTGATTGTTAACCCATTATGAGAAATGCAGCTCTTTGAGGGGAATTGGGGTCTCCTAACAAGGCTCAGACCCTCCATGGCGCAGAGTGTAAGCGGCGGTAACGCAGCCAAAGCTCTGCTCACGGCCGGAGTTCGATTCCAACGTAAGGAGGAAGTCGAATCTCTGGTAAAAGGGGTCGAGGTCCACTCAGCCTTCCTTCCATCAGTAGTCGGTAAAATGAGTACCCGGCATATACTGGGGGGTAAAGAAAGGCTGGTGAAGGAACTGGCAAACCCACCCCATATATACGGTCTGCCTAGCAAACGCCGCGAGACGTCACCCTAAGAGTTGGAAACGACTCGCACTATAAGTGCGGCGACACCTTTACCTTTTTAACAAGGCTCAGCGCTCTTAGCAAGCTACAATTCCCAGGATTCTTTGGGGGAAGCCATGTCTGAGTGTTAATGTGGTATCATAGTGCTTTAAATATAAGGTACAGTTGTGGCCAAGGAGCTCATTTAGACAGGGTGGGGAAATAGCAGCAGAAGTTGACTGGACCATTCCACCCAACATTTCAAAATGAATAGCTGGCATTCACTCCCATGGGGAAAAATAGAACTGAACATATATTGTAAAGTTGTCTTATGCGAAATCAATGACCTAACTAGCCCAGGGTTGCCAGAGACAACGGGGAGAAAATGCAAACACAGGAACCGCCCCCCCCAAAAAAAGGGCAAAGAGGGGGCAGAGATGAAATGATAAGATGCCCAACACAATTTGGTGAAGAACTTCTTCAGGGGCACCAAGAGAACAATCACCCTATAAGTAAACCTTAATACAGGTTCTATATCATAAGCACAGTCACTGATTATTAGTTAAGCAACCCATGTTAAAAAAATACTCATGGAACATAGCCAAGTATAGCCTTCCCCAACCTGGTGCCCTCCAGATGTTTTCAACCACAGCTTCCATCATCCCTGATTATTGGCTAGGCTGATTGGGGCTGATGGGAGTTGTAGTCCAACAACATTTAGAGTGCACCATGTTGGGTACCGTGCTCTACATTGTAATTGGCTCCTCTATTCTCCAGTTTGCTTCAGAACATGCAATCCAAAGAGGTGAAGCAATGGCCTACCGCCAAGAGTATGTTCTGAGCCTCCTCAAAAGCCTTATTCCAATCCAAAGTTTCAGTCCTACAGTATCTGCCCTTCCTTTTACTTTTCAGATTTATTTTTTTATTTTAGAAAAGGCTCCCCTCACACACAGTTTCTTCACTGCAGAAATCACTGCAGCCTCCAACTATCTATTATTCATGTCAGCAAACAAATTCTCTTCCCTCCCAGATCTTCAAATAACAAGACTCAGCCTCCATTGTGCAGCTTAAGATAAATGGAGAACTTCTTCACTCACCCCTAATAAGACTCTAATAAAACAGCTCTATAAAAAAAGGGCACACATTTTAGTATCTCCAGAGAATGACCCTTATTCCGGGCATCAGCAATAATTCTCCCACAACCTGAAACATCAGCGGCCTCCTTATAGAAAGCTGTGAACTGAAAGAGAGATGCATCCTGAGGTAATTTGCTGGACCTCTCTGGCCTACAGTTGAAGTGCATGGGGCATCCCCCCCCAAAAAAAAAATCAAAAGAGGGATAAGGGAATATAGGCAAAGGAGACATGAGCAGGTGGGATTATTTTTCCTCATTTCTACAGAATGTTCTGGCATTTTTACAATTCTCTTTGAGGCCAGACAAAATGACAGACAGCAGTTTGCCTGAGGCCGCTGAGCAGCACCTCAGCCTTCGACAAATGACTTTCTCATTAGTTCCTGTAGCTATTTATTTATTTAAAATATTTTTGCCATGCCTTTCAACCCACGGGGAACTTACAACTCATCGTTTAAAAGAACAAGCCATATTGTACAACCACCAGAAACTATTCACTACAAAAGAGGGGGAGGCAAAAAACAGGCTATGCACATGCCATACATTTACCACACATTTAAAGAACATTTCTTCTCCCAAAGTATCCTGGAAACTGTAGTCTCTTAAAGGTGCTGGGAATTGTACCTCTGTGAGGGGTAAACTATAGTTTCCACGGTTCTTTGTGTTTTATGTATGTGGTGTGTACACAGCCACAACTCAGGCAAAATCTCTTTTTTAAAAAATAGTAATAGGGGGATTATTAGCAAAGTCACTTAACACAAATGGAGAGAAAAGTGCTTATAACACTTTACTGAACAAAAACAGAGTATAGTTTGAGAGGGGAAAGCAGAGTTTTAAGGTAGTATTTAATGCAAGTCCTACTCAGAGTAGACCCACTGAAGTTAATAGACATGGCTAACTTAGGTTCATTAATTTCAATAGGCCTACCCTGAATAGGAGTCAGGTGAATACAATGCTTTGTCTTTTAGTTTAGTTTTAGTTCTTGTACATAACAGGAAGACATACAACCAAACATACAGAGGAAAAGCTCCCTCAGAACTACACGACCAATCAGAGCTTGTGCTACCTCAGTGAAGATCATTCCCCTCTGCCTGGTCGCTAAGCAACACCTCCACCCATTGTGCTCTTGGTTAGTTGACTTTAACACTAACAGAATTAACCCTTAAGTTACAAACTGAATGATCTTGCCATTGCACTTCCAACGCCCCTTCTCAATGGCAGGTGGATCATTCTGTGAGGTTCATTCCCTTCAGCAGGTTGCAATGGTGATTCCTGGGCAGCACTTCCATCAACCATTTCCTTCAATTGGTAGTACAGGAGCTCTATAACCCCTTGCTCCAGTAAATCCCTTATAAGGTGGTACTTTACATGTTTTTACTGCACAGGATTGCCCTATGAGGTAGTATGCCCTTTGTTCTGCTTACCCTTCTGAGCTCCGGTTATGGTTCCTGAGCAGACTCAGCAGACTCACTTGTGTCAGGTGCGATCATTGAGATTTCTGTTTTTGCCTTGGTTGGTTGGCATGGATCCTTGTCTTGGTTCACGTCTGCAGATAGATCTTCTTTGACATTTGCTGGTTCCATGTTGCTTGGTCTCAAGCTCTCATCAAAGTAAATACTGTGACTTTCTAGCACCTTGCACGTCTTGGGCTGGAAGACTCTGTACCCTTTGCAGTTCTTGCTGCACCCCGCCATTATGCCTTCCATCACTCAGTCTCCCAGTTTTGAGTACTTTTCACTTCAGACATACACATAGGATCTACATCCAAAGACTTTGATGTCTCTTATGCTTGGTTTTGCCCCATGCCACATTTCATGTAAGATCATCTCAATTTCTTTCAACTGCAGTAGGTTGATAAATGGCCATCAGGTTGCTTCTCCCCAAAATTTGTAGGGAAGGTTGGTGTCTAGCATCATGCTTCTTGTCATCTTTTTTTCTTTCTTTCAGATGACCCTACATGTGTTCAGTAATAAATAAGGCTAGACCGCCCTCCTCACCAATCTGTGCAATGGCCACATCACCATCATCCACATGTCTGCTCAGCATATGAATACAAATACAATGCACAAATGTTAGAGATCGAGGAGAAACTTGATTCATTTCTCATTTAAAGCTGAATTCATCCAAGTTGCACTTTCCTAAACAATATGGGAATCAAAATGCAGCCATCCTTCAAAATTTTCACTGATCCAAATTTTGCAATGCGGTTCTCCAACCAAGCAGTGTTTACAAAAAATGCATGTGTTAGGGGAAAGTGTGCACAAAACAAATATATTAGTGAAAATAACATACAAAAATGCATTATATGCTTGCAAAAATGTGTACATTAGTCAAAGCTGCATAAAAACTGTATTTATTAGGGAAACTCCATGCGAAAATGCTGAAGAAGTTCCATGAGGACTTTTTTTAAAAAGAAAATCACAGATTGCTGCAGCAATGTGGAGAACTGAATTTAAGATTAAAAAATTAGAAACTGAGAGAACCAAAATGACAGATAATGCCATCCCTAATTCAGGTGATCTCAGTATGCATGTAAACCACCTTCCCATGCGAGCCAAACACTCTGACAGGCAAGAACATGCAAGGAGGGTGCAAAGCCAGCCAGTGAAGGATGTAGCCTGGGGAGAGGGGAGTTGCTGGAGAGAGTCCTGAGGGCCAGATCGAGAGGCCTGGAGGGCCACATTTGGTTCCTAGGCCCTGAGAGTCCCTGTCCCTGTGTCAATATAATCACACACACACACACAAATACAGGAAGGAATTACTGTTTTTTAATGCCTTCCCACAGTAACTGTTATGAGCCCATGGAGATTTCTTGGCAGGACTGGTCTGAGAAGGAGGAGGTGGTTTGGAATCCAGGGGAGTGGCCCAGTGGTCTGGAAGCTGTGGATGTGGATGTCAGGGAGAGGCTCTGTGATATGCCCTCTGAGAGCCCCTCCCCCAAGATGTCAGCTGACATGGATGCGGGGGTTGAGCCATCGGTCCCTCCAATTGCACCACCTTCAGTGGCCAATTTGCCACCAAGTCAGTTTCCCCCGGCTGGTCCACCCTCAGCCCAGGAAGGGCTGTTGGAGGCAGGGCTGGGGAAGGACCTGGCAGAGTCATTCCTACCTCCTTTGCCATGAACATGCTATCAGCTGCACAGTGCAAACTAACTGAGCCCATCAAGCAGCCTCCACATAAGGGTGCCAGCTTGCTGGCCCAGTCCCGAGCTGAGAGAAAAATCCTGCACAAGAAGTTGTGCCCACCCTGTACTTTATTAAAGGGATTCAGGAGACATTTGTGCTGCGACAATGTTGTGCTTTGCCGAGTTATGCCTTGTATTGATCTTAACACTGTGTGATCTGTAACATGATCTATCTCCAAATTCTGTGCTAACCTGTGGGTTAAAGCCATTGGCAATAACTGAGTAAGAGGGTCCTGAGTCTGAATTTGTCAATAATAATAATAATAAACTTTAATTTATAGGCCGCCTATCTAGCCAATGGCCACTCTAGGCGGCTTACAATAAAACATAATAAAATACAATAAACAATATAGCCAGTACAGTATAATACAAAAATTACAGTATTTAGTAGATTGTTTTTACAGTTCTAGGACTAGTTCACCTTGGAAGTCTCAAAGGTCATAAAGGCCTGATGGAAAAGCCAAGTTTTCAGGCCCCGGCGAAATATATCTAGGGAAGGGGCATGTCGAAGATCCATTGGGAGGGAGTTCCAAAGCGTGGGGGCTGCCACAGAAAAAGCCCTCTCTCGAGTCCTCACCAACCTAGCCACTTTAGTCGGCGGAACAAACAGAAGGCCCTGAGTGGCAGATCTTGTAGGGCGGCACACTTTATGACGGTGGAGGCGCTCCTTCAGGTATACTGGGCCGAAACCGTATAGGGATTTAAAGGTTAATACCAACACCTTGAATTGAGCCTGGAAAATAACTGGAAGCCAGTGGAGATTGTATAACACTGGGGTAATATAATCATAACGGCGGCTATTCGTAAGTAAACGAGCCGCCGTGTTTTGTACCAGTTGTAATTTCTGGACTGTTTTCAAGGGTAACCCCACGTAGAGCGCATTGCAGTAGTCTAAACGAGAGGTGACCAGAGCATGTACTACGAGTGGGAGCTGGTGGACAGGAAGATAGGGTTGCAGCCTTCGGATGAGACGCAATTGACCCCAAGCTGCCCGGCACACCGATGAAACCTGGGCCTCCATGGACAGCCCGGAATCAAGGATCACCCCGAAGCTGCGGACCTGGTCCTTCAGGGGCAGTTTTACCCCATTAAACACCAGGTCATTATTTCCCAACCCTCCTTTGTCTCCCACGAGCACTACTTCCGTTTTATCAGGATTCAGCTTTAGCCTGTTTCTTCCCATCCATCCACTCACAGATTCCAGGCACTTGGACATGGTCTCCACAGCCAACTCTGGTGAGGACTTGAATGAGAGGTAGAGCTGAGTGTCATCCGCATATTGGTGGCACTGCAGCCCAAACCTCCTGATGATAGCTCCCAGCGGTTTTACATAAAAGTTAAATAGCATGGGAGAGAGGATAGAGCCCTGTGGCACACCACATTTGAGGGGCCAAGGGTCTGAAACCTCATCTCCCAATGCCACCTGCTGGTGTCTATCGGAGAGAAAGGAACGGAACCAGTTTAATACTGTACCTCCTATTCCCAATCCCTCCAGACGATCCAGCAAGATACCGTGGTTGACGGTATCAAAAGCCGCTGAGAAATCAAGGAGGACCAGAAAGGTGAATTCTCCCCTATCTAGTGCCCTCCTCATATCATCCACCAGAGCGACCAAGGCTGTTTTAGTTCCATGTCCAGTCCTGAAACCCGATTGGTATGGATGTAAATAATCCGTTTCATCCAAGAGGGCTGACAGCTGATTGGCCAAGGATTGGTCAAGGGGAGCCAGGACAGTAACCTACTTTATTTCAGGCATAAACAGTGACTGCTAAAGTTAAGCTGAAAGGTCAGCTTTGGTCTGTACCAATTTTGACTCATGTTCTTTGTTTTTGCCAATGTTTAGTCTAATTTATGTGTCCTGCTAGTAGAATTGGAATCTTCTCCATTCTGGCAGGAAAGGATATTATACCTTTTTTTTAGATCCAAATGTGCCTCTAAAACATCTCTCTCTCTCTCTCTCTCTCCCCCTCTCTCCCTCTCTCTCCCCCCATCTCTCTTCTCTGTTGGGTTTCCATGTTCTGATCACAAGTAATAAGCCCTCAAAGGTTGTCTAGGACTGGGGGATGCTCACCTGCTGCCTTCAGAGAGGCCAAACATGTGTTCTCTGTCTGTAACACACTTGAGGGAAAGAGAAGCACTGTTTGCAAAATAAGACATGGACCTCAATTTAGTGCAAAAAGAATTAGATGCAGAATCAGGGGAACAGAAGGAGAACAAAGTACTGCCAGCACATGATACAGAAAAGGAGAAAGATTACCTGCCTCTAGCAGGTTGTCAAAGGTGTATCATTTTAAGGGGATATTTCCAATGCTTGCCTAATGGTGGACGGACTGTGGCTCAGGGATAGAACACATACTTTGCATGCAGAAGGTTCCAGGTTCAGTCCCTGGCATCTCCAAGTAGGGTTGGGAATGTCCCCAGCCTGGAGAGCCACTGGCAGTCAGTGTAGACAATACTGAACTAGATAGACCAGTGATCTGAGTCTGTATAAAGCAGCTGTCTGTGTTTGTGTGTTCCTGTTCCTCACACTGGCTCAGAGGACATTTTCTGAGGAGGCATCTTAAGGACACTGGAGCCTCTGAGATAAAGATCTGGTTCACACATGGACCTGCGTGTAACATCTCATGGGCATACGAAGGACATCTTGGGAATAGGGGTGTGTCGAGAATTTGAAGAAGGGGTGGTCGACAAAGTGAGCATCCCTGCTCAGATTCTTCCAAGTGGAATCAAAGCAAGTGCAGTACAATGGTGGCTGGTGCCCACTGGGACTGCTGGAGCAGAAGGCAGAGTGGTCAAACAATAGGTGGAGCCAGAGCCAATGACAAGCAGAGCTAACATGTTCTAGTTTTGTCCCCAGCTTCCTCCCTGCAGTGTTCTACGGGGCAACAATTAGACAGTTACGGGTGCTGAGAATTGTAGCTCTGCGATGGGTAAACTACAGCAACCCGCGATTCTTTGGGGAAAGCCATTTGCTTTACAATGTACATTGTGGATGTCCTGATACTAACCAGTATGTTTGCCAGGTCTCTGGATTTGAACTGACATTTCAAGGCCCCAGGGTCTCTGGGGAAGGAGTAAAATCTCAAGATAAGTGGCCAGAATCTGCTCGGCTAGAGAGGTTTTGCCATTTGCTCTTCTCTCTCATGTCCATCATCAGGCTATATCCCAAGGCTCCAGCCACAGCCATGTTTTCATCCTGACTGGCCCAAAGCCACGCTCATGGATGTGTATTAAAGGACTGATGTACATGTGTGTGTGATGACCACCAGCCTTGGATGGTTTTAAGAGATTAGACAAATTCATGGAGGATTGACTATCAGTGACTATCAGCCATATTAGCTATGCTTCTGGATTCCAGTTGCTGGTCACAGGCTTCCCACTGGCACTTTTTTGGCAATTGTGGGTTGAATGGCCCTTTGGCCTGATCTAACAGGGCTCTTCCTACATATGTGTATGTGAGAGAGAGCAAGAGTGTGTCTGTGAGTGAGAGACAGAGAGAGAATTATGGCTCTAGCCCCACTCACTCCACCCACTTCTGGAATGTGGCCCTCAACAGATTACTCCTGAGGGAATGTGGCCCTTTCAAAGAGAAGGATCGCCACTCCAGCCTAATTCCCCACTAATGTACTAGACTCCATCCCATCACTCCCCAGTGCCTGATCTGCCAGACTTCACTCTTAATATCCGTGGGTCTGCCCCAACATCAATCTTCTTCAGAATGGGAAGGGGGTGGGTGCCTCAAACCAGCACACTAGCAAAACTACTGGCTGACCAAAGTTCTGTTCTCACCATAGCAACTTTGTTTATTCATTTGCTAAAATGTTGCTGGGTCCCAAGACCACTGAAGCTACAATGTAATTTTGCAAAAGTTTTCAAATTTGGGTTTTTTTCAGGTTGATCTCAAAGTTCAGCAGCCTAATTTCAGAATCAGAATTATGTTTTGGAATTCTCCTCTTTGGATCGACTAATGGAGATAGTATAAAATTTATTCAATTCTGCTGCAAGTTGGCTGTCAGATTCTGATTGCTGACTCATGTCTGCTGCCAGATACTGTCCAATATTGATTGCTTCTGGTCTGAAACTGCCAAATATTGACTGCTGCTGTCAAATGTCAACTTTTCACCGCTACGTGTCAGAGACTCTCAAATACCGACTGGTACTTCATGTCAGTTACCAAATATTGTGAAATGCTGATAACTACCTCACACCAGCTGCCAGAGACGTTCTCCAGCTGCTGACTCTTATGGCAAAAATGGTGGATGTCAAATAGGGATGCAAAAAGGCAACATTTTCCATTCAGCCCTGTCTTCGTTGCATGCAGCACTGTTTCCATTCCACTGCAGACTATCTTCCCCCAAAAACTTTATTTTGTCTCACTGTCTGTTGAGGCAAAATTATGTAACTTATGAAATGTACATTGTCATTACATTATTCTACCCCATTCAATGCAAAGTAAATACAATTCAAATAGGATGGGGGGAATGTAACCAGTTACATATCGGTTGTAAAATGAAAGCAAAATAGCAGGGAAAACCAATTGTATTCATTGGGTTCATTTCCATTCCGGAAACATACAAGCAAATATTGGGACAACAAGCAAATATTGGCAATTTCCACTCCTGTGTCCATTTTTCTCAGAAGTCTCCCAGCATCCCTTATGCCAAATGTCATTGCTGAAAAGAAATACTCAAATATGTGTCAGTATTAGGGATGGGATTCTTTGGCCAGTGCCAGTTCAGAAGCATTCCATCAACCTAACAGGCCAGTATCAATCTGAGTTCGTTCTTTGCCCGCTAGTCGCTGCTTTTACCAATCCATTTTTCCCCTCACAAAATAACTGAAAGGAAATACCTACAAAATTATAGTTCTTAATATCAATATTTTAGAGGTGGATATTTTTTCAAAAAAATCCATTTTCAGAAATAACTGTGGAAAATCACTGCAAAAAAATCTGATCCATAACAATAGAAAATTAATAGAAAATTTGGCACCAAATCCGAATTAGGCAAAATTCTAGCACATCCCTAGTTAGTATTTATAAATTCAACAACTATCTGCCACCAACAAAATTCACAAGAGGAAATTTGGGGCTGGTGCCATTGATTCAGCTCTAGATGTGTCCAGAGGAGGAAGACAAATAAATTAATGGATTTGGAGGCCAAGTTCTCTGAAGAACAGTTGAAAAAGCTAGGCAAGTTTAGCCTGATGAAGAGAAGATTAAGAGAACACAAGAAGGAGCCCTGCTGCATCAAGCCAATAGCCTATCTAGGCCAGCATCCTGTTCTCAAAGTGGCCAGCCAGATGCATATGGGAAGCCTCCAAGCAGGACCTAACCACAAGAGCACTCCACTCCTGCAGTTTCCAGCAACTGGTATTCAGAACCATAATGCCTCTGACTGTGGAGGTAGAGCTAGGATAAATCTCTGAGCCCTACTTTTTAAAAACATAAGAAGAGCCTTCTGGATTAGGCCAATGACCCATCTAGTCCAGCATCCTGTTCTTGCAGTGGCCAACCAGATGCCCATTATGGGAAGCTCACAAGCAAGACCTAAGCACAAGACCACTCTTCCCTCCTGCATTTTCCCTGTTGGACTCCCATCGACAGCCTTTTTTTCCATGTGGTGGTTTGATGACTGCTATGCTCAAATATTTGGCTGTCACATAGGGTAAGGGATCTTTTTCAGCCTGAGGGCCATATTTCTTCATGGTTTACCTTCAAGGGAATGCAAGCTAGTGGTGGATAGGGCCAACGACAAGAGTGGTTTGAGCAATTGATGCAGTTCTCACATTTGCACAGCGAGATACATCCCAGCATGCAAGGGTCAGAGGCTCCTACACACACACACACATCTTTATCCATCCAAGCAAGCCAAAGAGATTTTCACTTTTTAAGGGCTCTTCCAGCAAGACAAAAGCACTCAAGGAGGGCCTGGAGCAGGACTGGGAAGGGGAGGGATCTGGGAAGAAGGGGCATGACTTGGGGAGGAGTGATAGCTTTGGAGACAGTCCCAAGGGCCAGATAGAGAAACCTGGAGAGACACATTTGGCCCCTGGGCCTGAGTTTCCCCACCCCCTGGCATAGATGATAGAGTGACTTTGTTCTCTGTCACTCCACAGGGCAGGGTTAGGGTTAAATGATGAGAAAAGGGATTTTGACAAAACGTTAGGAAGGATTTCCTGATGGTACAGGCTATTCAACAGGGAAACAAACTGCTATGGAAGGTGGTGGGCTGCCCATTTCAATAGAGGTTGGATGGCCACCTATCAGGGATACTGCACCAATGGATTGTCAGCATCAGCAGAGGGTTAGACTAGATGACTTTTGAGGTCACTTCCAACTCTATGTGTCTCTGGTTCTAGGTTGCACAGTGTTCCCCAAGCAGGTTTTTTAAAGGCACAGCTGTTTGTTGTTGCCATTTCCTTAAAAATGTGACAGGCTCGACTTTTCCCATTTTTATAATCTTTTCCTTGATGCAAAGCATCGTCTGAGCAAGTTCACCATCAAGGGGATGCACTTCTGTCTGGAGAGGAATACAAATGGGCCTTATTTTCCCAGAGTCAGAGTCAAAGAATGCTAAGGCAGGCAGCATTATTAATAAGAAGAAATGCAATAGAAATCTCTCTCATCATCCCAAACCTCCTAATGTGCTCTTTTTGTCCTACTCAATAAATCCTTGCAGTGTTTACTTGCCGGGTGGGTCAAGATCATTTTCCTATCTGCGCAGTCAGGGAGAAGACTGGACACTGGAGACCAGTTTCTATTGTATATTGGCAGTCCAACTACATTAATCTCATATTGACAGATGAGTCTAAGGGGACCGTTCTCTACCTTGCCCCCCACACACACACACATACATATATATAGTTTAAATGCAGGTCCCTCCAGCTCCAGATCCACTCTCTGCAGCAATGTCCTCAGTCATAATTTACATCATATCCCACTCCTAAATCCCATTCCAGATTTTGTGTGTGTGTGTGTGTGTGTATCCTTGTAAGAGAGACTTATGTGGAAAGGAAAATGCAAGTTTCTCCTCATCTTCAAAGCCAGAGGTCAACTTGGTTGGAAATTCAGAATGCCAAGTTAGTACCTTGCTCAGAGCCTCAAGGCTGCCCTGCATTTGCATCTAAAGTTACATACATTTTTAATCCAAAACTCTCCCATCCGCTGGCGTGATGCCTTCCTTAATAAATAGAAGCTACTCATTTGAATTTGCTAAATATGCATATATATACACACACACTGAAGTTTATCGGGCCTGCCCCGGTCAGGCAATTACTGACAACAGGTGGCCGGCGGCTGCCTTTTATTTCTCTGGGGGGACAGCCTGGCCCCCTCTGTTGAATAAAGCACATTAAAATTGAGAAGCCTGGAGGATTCCATGGGGAAAAAACAGTTTGCCAAAGGCAAACCATGCAGGCACTCTTGCTCAAGGCAGCATGGGCAAAAAGAAAGGAAGGAAAGGACCATTTTGCAGCTTCGCTCTATCTCTTGAAATCCATTAGGACCTTTTAACTAACAGCAATTACTTTAATGAGATGAAAACAACGGAAGCAGGAGAAAAACACAGAATCAACTGCATGGGATCCAGATAGCAGGCAGACTGGCTGCCTGGGTAGTGATGACCACTCCATTCCCAGACTTTGTCTCCAGGCTTAATGCACGGTGGAAAACCCTTTGACATTTGGCATGTTATTGGGGTTGGGCATTTTTAAAAACAGAATCCAAGGCAGGAAATTATCCCCAAAGGGCTTCTAATCCAACCCTAAGGAATCACCATTTAAAGTCATGTAGTGGTAAATTCTGAAGTTTAGGGGGTCATCATAACAGCCCCCATGCCCACAAATGCCCCAAAGAGAGTCCAAAAATGCATGCAGATGGGTTGATCCATGATAGACAGACAGACCAAAGAGCAGCAGCAATACTCCTTCTGCATGACACTATTGGCAAATGGAGGTATAGTAGTTAGTGTGTCAGGCTTGGAGGGACCCTGGTTTCACAATGCTGATCATCCATGAAGTTCACTGAGTGACCTGGGACCAATCACTGTCTAAATCAGGTATGGGAAACCTCAGGCCCAGAAGCCAAATGCAGCCCTCCAACTCTCTCTACTTGGACTGTGGGACTCTCCCCAGCCCACACCCCCTCCCCAGCCATACCTCCTCTCCCCAGATCATACCAGTGGTGGTTGGGCACCTAAATATGAGGTGGAACCAATGGTACACAGAGCAAGCTAATTCTAGTTTTGTCCCCATCTGCCTCCCTGCTGACTTCTACAAGCGGAACAATAAGCCTAAGGAAGAGGAATCTGATAAGCAGTGTTGCAACCAGTAGGTGGGGGATCAAGGAAGAAGGCAGAAGGGGTGTAATCATCCAGGGTCTCAGGGGGTCTTAAACCCCTTACTTTTTTGGGAGCAGGGTCCCAGTAGGGTCCCTATGTCTTCAGTATTCTTTCCTGCTAATTGGAGCCAATCAGACTGAAAGGACTCTTCTCAGTAGTTAACACACTCCCCTTTAGTCTTAGTGTGGCAACCAAAAAGGGAAACTCAGCAAAGGAAGTTCCTCACCTTATAGCATCTTGCTACATTTGCCCACGTACGTGCACAGAAGATAGTAGATCTAGCTGAAAGGCAGCACATGGAGATCTGCATTGATAGTTGCAATGCATCCCTAAGGGAAAATTCTCTAAACAAAGTAAAAGACTGAAAGTTCATTTTATTGTATACTCTTAGAAGACGGAGTGGCTGTGAGGGTACGTGGTGTGGCATCATGAAGTGACCCTGCACTTCTGAATTTGCCACTACACTACTGAAAGGCAGGCAAGCAAGAGATGACCAATGACAGACTGAGGTTCGTTGTCCAATGGACCAGCCTCCGCTGAGTTATGCCCTTCACTGGTCCTGCTTGTTGACCTCAAGTGGGGTTTTTTTCCTGGCTGGAATGTGTCTTTGAACTCAGATATTACTTGCATGGATGGTGGATAGAGAGGTGGTGTGTAGACACTAGCTGGCTGTACAAAGATAAAATCCACATTTGTTGCTCTGCTTCCACAACGTTGCCCAGAAGGAAATGCAGCTGTTGGCCTGAAAAAGCTTCCCTCAGTCCCTGATCTAAAGCCTCGCCTACCTAAAAAAATAAAATCATGTACCAAACCAGATCTGTCTTCCAGTCCCCCAGGCTTGCTGCTGTGGAAGAAAAAAAAAGTGCTCTGCTCTCCCACATTCTCCCTCTGTTACACCCATCGACCATTTTCACATCAGCCCACACAGTTTGAAACACACCATGCATCAACTCACACAATCCCCGCGCTTCTACACAGGTCTCGGTATCTGTTGTGAAAGTGCCTTTGGCCTGAATCTTCAACACAGAACCAGAAGCATCTACAGCCTTGTCCGTGTCATAGCGCTGGAGGATTCTTTTTAAGAGGTGACGTATAGCTTCATCTTTTCCTTTTGCAGAAAGTGGATGGGTTGCAAGCTGGGATAAGCTTTTGCAAGCAGGATTTTCCTGTGTAGCACAAGAGTGTCTGATAATGGGATTCAGTGCCGTTAGACAGCTCTCATGCTCTAAAGGTAATGATTCTTGGGGACTCCTGCACAGGTGCTAGAGAAATTCTGTTCTCTAATGTTCTGGGAAAATTCACAATTTTTTTTCTGTGTCAGAAGCTGTAACTGAAGGCCGCATTAAGTGGACAGAGAAATTATTGCCATTCTAATGTAGTCTTGAGATGCTGTTCATCAGTCCTGGATGCTTGGCTGGAAATTTTTTTAAGAAAAGAAATCTTAAGCCAAAACTAAGGCATGATATAACAGGCAAGTGGGAAAGGAGAGAGAGAACAAAATATTATCCCCGTGCCCCACACCATTGCTGATATTGCTTGTGCTCTTGTACAGAAGTGAAATTAATCCTGTGAATGTGATTCCTGCAAGAGTAACTGCCAAGCTGGTTCTTATCCCACCTTATGTCTAATCCTTTATGGGATCTTGCTAAGCCATTTGCTTCAATAATATCTTGTGGCAGCAGGTTCCACAGCTTAATTACAGGGTGCAAAGGAACACTTTGCCCCCCCTTTCGGGTTAAAAATAATACTTGATCTCTCATTCCAGGGATAGCGGGGAGAGGGGGAGTCGCAGACAGGCAAGCATCAAGTTACCTACCTCTGTCATTTTACTTTCCGAACTGGTGCAAGTACATAGACAATGATATGAGTATGGGGTTGGAATGGATGCTCCATGTGAGTCCCCTTCCAGCCTCTGATTTGGAATCCTGTGCCTTGGGGCTGGCTCTGCTGGCTAGATGAGTTTCTTTTGTTAAGCTAATAGAGTGGCCAGGGTGCTAATGGATCTTTCGGGTGCCCAGCAACTGGTGAATGAGCCAGGAAGATTCTTTTGTCATTTAAACTCTGCAGGAGAGCCTCCCAGCAGAGGTTTGTGCTTTGTTTTTAGGGTGATCTGAGGATGCCTGGGAACTGAAGGCAGGCAGAGAGGCTGGCTCTCTGCATCATCATGGCTATAGGATGCCTCCTGTAACACTGATGGGAAAACTGGATAATGGACTGCTGATGCCTTGAACCCCTCCATCCTAAGCTCAGGTTGGAATGTGTGTAAATAAATAAACCATATTTCATAAAGACACCGCAGTCTCCGCTGGCCTTCTTCCCAAAGGAAACCAAACCCTGGATGAGCACAGGGACCACTGAAATCTCACCGCTCGGAGATTGGGGAGGCACACAACACAGGGTGCAGGAGACCAGAATTCTAATCATAGGATTGGAAGATATCTTGGAGGTCAGGTGGTCCGACCCCCTTCTCAGTGCTGGTTCTGCAATGTAGGATGCAACTATAGCATCTCTCTGAGATGGCCATCCATCTTCAGCTTAAACACCTCCAGCAAATACTTCCATGAGGCTGGGGACTCCCCATCATTGCCCTCTGCAGCATTTCTGTTTTTGCTGCGGCTAGTCTCCTCTAGAGGAGAGGCAAGGGAGTCAGCTGTAAATCATCTAGCATAGTGAGAAGACCTCTTCCCTTCTGAACTGTATTTAAGCAGAGGCTCCTTGGAGTAAAATAAGACCTGCACCAGCAACTGAAATTTTATTGGCTGTTCACATGCTTTGGGGCTTTGTACTTACATATTTAAGCCTATGTTATTTCTTTGGTAATACTGATTTTATTCTATGTTTGCTAAATTGTTGATTTTTGTCTTCTTTGACTTTATCGATATGTTTCGTAAACTGCTTTCTCCACTCAGCCTCCACCCCACCCCCCAGTGGTTTACATTTGATAATTAGTGGGTGTTTGTTGTAAGATGCCTTGGGCACAGTTCACCATGGAAAGGCAGCATGTAAATAAACTAAACCAATCAAAGCAGAGGCAACAATCTCCTTCCCAGGTTTAGTGGAAACCTGCTTCCCTCCAATTTATACCCATCAATTGTAGACCTGGAGTGATGGAGAACACATCTGCACCATCTCCATGCTGGATCTTAGATTTCTTCTATTGTGAAAGATACACAGTATGCACCATCATACAGCCTTTCCTAACCGTTGTTTTTTCCAGATGTTGCTGGACTACAACTCCCATAATTCCTAAACATTGGCCATGCTGGCTGGGGCTGGTGGGAGTTGAAGTCCAACAACCCAAAGGTTGGGAAAGGCTGCCATAGTACAATACATACTTTGCATACATCAGGTTCTAGTACAGGATCTCAAGTATCAGGTGGGGAAAAGGCCTCTGCTTGAGACCTTCTGTGATCTTTAACTACAAGGATCTCAAGTGTAGATCTGAGAAAGCTTGAGGCATTAGGGAGCTGGTGGCAGTTAAAGTACGGGGTCTAGATGAAATAATAGCCTGGCTAGCTCCTTATTCTGTTACTCTTCTCCTTTGGTTATA
Source organism: Rhineura floridana (assembly GCF_030035675.1). NCBI lineage: Eukaryota > Metazoa > Chordata > Lepidosauria > Squamata > Rhineuridae > Rhineura > Rhineura floridana. The sequence goes on along the minus strand of NC_084495.1, from coordinate 21,352,913 downwards.
AGTCTAGGACAGCCTTTCCCAACTAGTGGGCCACCAGATGTTGTTGGACCACAGTTCCCATCTTTCCTGACCATTGGCAATGCTGGCTGAGGCTGATGGGAGTTGTGGTCCAACAACTTCTGGTGGCCCACTAGTTGGGAAAGGCTGGTCTGGGAAAACATTGCAGTGATACAGCAGGTGGCAACACTAGGAACATGGAATTGGTGACCATGTCAAACTGCCTTAGATTAGGTCAGATCATTTGTCCATCTCACCCAGTATTTTCTACCCAGACTGGTGGCAGCTCTCAGGTAGATGTGTTTCTCACCTGCAACCTGATCTTTTAAACTAGAAATATCAAGGGAATGGATCACCTCTTCTATGAAGGAAACATATATGAACATTTGGGGCTTTTCACTTTAGAAAAAAGGTGAGTAAGAGGTGGCATAGTGGAAGTGAATCAAAGTATACATGGTATGGAGAAAGTGGGTGGTGATACCATGCCCCAGGAGGGACTTAATACTGGGAACGATCTATCGTCCCCCTGATCAAAATGCTCAGGGAGACCTTGAGATGAGATATGAAATTGAGGAAGCATCCAAACTAGGAAATGTGGTAGTAATGGGTGACTTCAACTACCCGGACATAGACTGGCCGCATATGTGTTCCAGTCATGACAAAGAAGCAAAGTTTCTAGATATTCTAAATGACTATTCCCTAGACCAGTTGGTCATGGAACCGACCAGAGGGACGGCAACCCTGGACTTAATCCTCAGTGGGGACCGGGACCTGGTGCGAGATGTAAGTGTTGTTGAACCGATTGGGAGCAGTGACCACAGTGCTATTAAATTAAACATACATGTAAATGGCCAATTGCCAAGAAAATCCAACACGGTCACATTTGACTTCAAAAGAGGAAACTTCACAAAAATGAGGGGATTGGTAAAAAGAAAGCTGAAAAACAAAGTCCAGAGGGTCACATCACTCGAAAATGCTTGGAAGTTGTTTAAAAACACTATATTAGAAGCTCAACTGGAGTGCATACCGCAGATCAGAAAAGGTACCGCCAGGGCCAAGAAGATGCCAGCATGGTTAACGAGCAAAGTCAAGGAAGCTCTTAGAGGCAAAAAGTCTTCCTTCAAAAAATGGAAGTCTTGTCCAAATGAAGAAAATAAGAAAGAACACAAACTCTGGCAAAAGAAATGCAAGAAGACAATAAGGGATGCTAAAAAAGAATTTGAGGAGCACATTGCTAAGAACATAAAAACCAACAACAAAAAATTCTATAAATACATTCAAAGCAGGAGACCATCTAGGGAGACAATTGGACCCTTGGATGATAAGGGAGTCAAAGGTGTACTAAAGAACGATAAGGAGATTGCAGAGAAGCTAAATGAATTCTTTGCATCTGTCTTCACAGTGGAAGATATAGGGCAGATCCCTGAACCTGAACTAACATTTGCAGGAAGGGATTCTGAGGAACTGAGACAAATAGTGGTAACGAGAGAGGAAGTTCTAAGCTTAATGGACAATATAAAAACTGACAAATCACTGGGCCCGGATGGCATCCACCCTAGAGTTCTCAAAGAACTCAAAGGTGAAATTGCTGATCTGCTAACTAAAATATGTAACTTGTCCCTTGGGTCCTTCTCCGTGCCTGAGGACTGGAAAGTGGCAAATGTAACGCCAATCTTCAAAAAGGGATCCAGAGGGGATCCCGGAAATTACAGGCCAGTTAGCTTAACTTCTGTCCCTGGAAAACTGGTAGAAAGTATTATTAAAGCTAGATTAACTAAGCACATAGAAGAACAAGCCTTGCTGAAGCAGAGCCACCATGGCTTCTGCAAGGGAAAGTCCTGTCTCAGTAACCTATTAGAATTCTTTGAGAGTGTCAACAAGCATATAGATAGAGGTGATCCAGTGGACATAGTGTACTTAGACTTTCAAAAAGCGTTTGACAAGGTACCTCACCAAAGGCTTCTGAGGAAGCTTAGCAGTCATGGAATAAGAGGAGAGGTCCTCTTGTGGATAAGAAATTGGTTAAGAAGCAGAAAGCAGAGAGTAGGAATAAACGGACAGTTCTCCCAATGGAGGGCTGTAGAAAGTGGAGTCCCTCAAGGATCGGTATTGGGACCTGTACTTTTCAACTTGTTCATTAATGACCTAGAATTAGGAGTGAGCAGTGAAGTGGCCAAGTTTGCTGATGACACTAAATTGTTCAGGGTTGTTAAAACAAAAAGGGATTGCGAAGAGCTCCAAAAAGACCTCTCCAAACTGAGTAAATGGGCAGAAAAATGGCAAATGCAATTCAATATAAACAAGTGTAAAATTATGCATATTGGAGCAAAAAATCTTAATTTCACATATACGCTCATGGGGTCTGAACTGGCGGTGACCGACCAGGAGAGAGACCTCAGGGTTGTAGTGGACAGCACGATGAAAATGTTGACCCAGTGTGCGGCAGCTGTGAAAAAGGCAAATTCCATGCTAGCGATAATTAGGAAAGGTATTGAAAATAAAACAGCCGATATCATAATGCCGTTGTATAAATCTATGGTGCGGCCGCATTTGGAATACTGTGTACAGTTCTGGTCACCTCATCTCAAAAAGGATATTATCGAGTTGGAAAAGGTTCAGAAGAGGGCAACCAGAATGATCAAGGGGATGGAGCGACTCCCTTACGAGGAAAGGTTGCAGCATTTGGGGCTTTTTAGTTTAGAGAAAAGGCGGGTCAGAGGAGACATGATAGAAGTGTATAAAATTATGCATGGCCTTGAGAAAGTGGATAGAGAAAAGTTCTTCTCCCTCTCTCATAATACTAGAACTCGTGGACATTCAAAGAAGCTGAATGTTGGAAGATTCAGGACAGACAAAAGGAAGTACTTCTTTACTCAGCGCATAGTTAAACTATGGAATTTGCTCCCACAAGATGCAGTAATGGCCACCAGCTTGGACGGCTTTAAAAGAAGATTAGACAAATTCATGGAGGACAGGGCTATCAATGGCTACTAGCCATGATGGCTGTGCTCTGCCACCCTAGTCAGAGGCAGCATGCTTCTGAAAACCAGTTGCCGGAAGCCTCAGGAGGGGAGAGTGTTCTTGCACTCGGGTCCTGCTTGCGGGCTTCCCCCAGGCACCTGGTTGGCCACTGTGAGAACAGGATGCTGGACTAGACGGGCCACTGGCCTGATCCAGCAGGCTCTTCTTATGTTCTTATTAACATAGGTTTTCTCCCTTTCTCATAACATTGGAATTTGGGGACATCTGATGAAGCTGAATGTTGGGAGATTCAGGACAGCCAAAAGAAAGTATGCCTTCACACAGCGCACAGTGAAACTGTGGAATTCACTCCCACAAAAAGGCAGTGATGGCCACCAACGTGGGTGGCTTTAAAAGAGGGTTCTTCATCAGATGTCAACCCAGAGGGGCCCCCAATGGAATTCATGGATCTCTACTTGCTCCTCAAGGTCCTTGACCTGTGGGGTGCCTGGTTCATCCTCCAATGACTCCATGTCTGGTACCAGGTCAGAACTATGCAGGACAGTAGGGTGGCCAGACAAGGACAGGGCTCTGGCACCTTATAGTGGCTGTGTTGGAGAGGAAATTTCATCAGGTGTGACTTGTTATGCAAGCTGTGCCCGCTGAAATTCCCTCTTCTGCACAATCAGCTGCAAGACTCCTGTCCTCTTATGACTCTGGTTACCCTAGTTGAAGGAATGCTTGGCACCTTTGGCTCAAAAAACAGGTTGAAGAAAATCATGTCGGCCAGATTTCAAGAGAGTCTACAGGAATGACTAAGTTGACAACAACTTGACTTGAATGTGGGCCTTGACAAACAGCTTTTGTGAACTTTACAGCCGAGAAAATATATGCCTTCATAAAAAGCCCTAACAGCAGGTAGGCGCAAGGCCATGGGAAACAGTCAGACCAGTAATGGTCTTTTGAAAGCATTTCCTTTCAAGCATAAAACCAAGTTTTGATGAAGATGGTAAGGCCTGCAACAGAGCAGCCTGGTAGGATATTAACATAAACACTTAACATAGCAGTGGCAGCTTTTGAAACCAGCATGCATTTGGGCAATTAACAGCCCAGACAGTGGTCAGGATGGCTGCCATGCAAAGTGCTGGTCACATAAGGAAGGGTGGTGGTTGCTTTTAATAAATATCAAATTAATTTTGGTGCCACTGGAAGCCAAGAGCAGCTCCATGTGCAGAAGCAAAAGGTACTGACAAAGCACCTTAACATTTCAACTCCCAGGGAGACAGATGAACTTGACAGTACTAGAAGGAAACCCCAAGGCTACCCTCAAACACATCAGAACACCATCTCCTTTAGTTAAAAAATGGAAATGCTTTTTTTTCTTTGCCAGTTATAAATGCATTGTAAGCTTCCAGGCTAGGGCAATTCTTCAGGATCTGATTTGGTTTGTTTTGGAAGTACCACAGCAGGGATCATTCAGTTAGTAACCTAAGGGTTAATTCAGTTTACAGTTAGTCAGCCAATCAAGGAGGAAGGGGGTGAAGGTATTGCCTAGCAAGGCATGATCCTTGTTGAGAAAACTCGTGCTCTGATCAGCTGTGCAGTTCTGAGGAAGTTTTCATTTGTATGTTAGTTGAATGTCTTCCCATTATGGACTAGGCCTGACCTAAGAAAGACAAACCCTCTCTGTTCCTTTGTCCTCATGTTAGACACTGTTTTTGTTCAGTTTCCCTCAATAAAGTTTTATCAGGATTTCTTTTCTCTGTAGACTCCATCTGCTTTATTCAAGTCACTCTGCTAGTTTGAATCAACTAGCTTCTTGAATGACAAATATGAATATAAAATGGTTACCATTCACAAGAACACCTGGCTGCTGACCGTCTATAACAGCCATGGTCTGCAGGGCTAATTAGGCCTGCCAGATCTCCAGCAAGGCCCACAATTTGGCCCGCAACTTGGCCTGCAAGATCATTTTGGCCAAGCCATGCCCATCTGCCCTACACCTCATACTATGTCTGGTTCGTCAGCTATGGCCATTCCTGGACAGGGATAACCTGACTGCTATAGAGAATGCATTGAGAACCAAGGCTAGATAACTGTAATGCACTCTATGTGGGGCTCCCCTTAGGCCTGTTTCAGAAGCTCCAGCTAGTGCAGAACATGACAGCCGGACTGCTGCCAACATGTGACACCATTGTTAAAACATCTGCACTGGCTGCCCATCTACTACTGAGCTAAATTCAAGGCCCTTATATTAATTTACAAAGCCCTGAACAACTTAGGCCCAGGGTACCTTAGGGGCTGCCTGAACCCTTATATCCCAGCTCGATCACTGAGATCATCTGCTGGAGCATCGTTGGCCATCCCCTGAGTTGAAGAGGCTCATTTGACAGCAACAAGAAATCAAACCTTTAGTGTCATCAGCCCAGTTCTGTGGAATGTTCTGCCAATGGAGACTCAGCAGGTACCTTCTATTCTGACTTTCAAATGTCTGCTGAAAACTTTTCTATGTCACCGGGCTGATGCAGGCTATTAAGAAGATGTCTTTCTGCAGTATTTAGTTAATGATTTCTGATTTTAAAATTTTATATGGTTTTGTCGTGTGTTAATCTATATTGTACACCTTTTTTTAAAAAAATATGAATAGCTGTATAGAAATATTTTTATAAATAATAAAATAAATGAATACCAGGTGTGGGGTAGGTAAAGATGCAGCTAGGCCACAAGGGGGGTTGCAGGCAATGCCAATCAGCTGTGCCGTACACAGCCCTGTGCAAGCTCCGACAATCAGCTGCAGTTCCTCACCCCAATCTGTAAACATCAGTATTAGACCATAAGGCCTCTCAAAAATTCTTCTGGATGAGTCCCTCTAAAAGGGACACAGACATGGTAGTCGAGAGCCAATGAGGTCAATTTTTTTAGTGTTGGACTAGGACTGCAGAGACCTGGGCTCAGATCTCTGCTCAGCCATGAAACTCATTGGGTGATCTTGGGGTTATGCGTATGTCTCACCCTCATCTCTCATCCCATAGGATTATTGTGAAGACAAAATGGGGGAGCCATGTATACTGCCCTGAGATCCTGGAGGAAGGGTAGGATATAAATGCAATCAATAATAATTATATATACTTGGACATCTCTGATTCATTACTATGAGATGTGCCCAGGAAAACCTCCCAACAGATTATGCCCCATGTTTATTAATTGGAAATGAGGCTTTCAAGGTGTCAATGGGCTTGGAAACAAATCAGGGAGTCAATGCTGTTCAAATAATACTGGAGAGATATTCAGTTCTGGAGAAGCAAAGCCCATAGGAGGGTCAAGAAGGCAGGTTAAGTCACTGGTCTGGGACAGAGAAACAGGGCCAGCAGGAAACATACAGCAGGATTGCCAAAAACTGCAGGCAACTGAAGGCAGGTCTTTCAGGACACTGGACAGAGACAAGGAACTATGCAGGTGCCTTGTTCAAGCAGAGGTTCTTTCTTAACTGATTGCAATGCGCTTTACTTGGGGCTGCCTTTGAAAACAGTTCAGAAGCTTTAATTAGAGCAGAATGCAACTGCCCAATTGCTGACAGGTTTAAGGCGAACAGAGCATATAAAACATATCCTGTTCCAATTGCACTGGCTGTCTGTAAGCTTCCAACCCCAATTCAAAGTGCTGGTTTTGACCTATAAAGCTCTTTATAGCTCAGGACCCCAATATCTTTCGGAACACCTCTCCCAATATGAATCTACCAGGACCTTTAGATCTTCCTCTGAAGCTCTTCTCCAGGTCCCCCCTCTGATGGAGGCTTGGAGGGTGGTGACAAGGGAGAGGACCTTTTCATTGTGGCTCCCATCTGTGGAATATGCTCCCCAGTGAGGTCCGCCTGGCGCCGTCATTGACATCTTTTTGGCATTAGGTAAAGCTATACATTTTCTCCCAGGCATTTGATAGATTCAGATGATGTTTTGTTTAATATGCTGCCAAATCTTCCTGTGGCTATGTGGGAATGTTATTGCTATTATTTTGATGTTGTTTATTGTTATGTTTTTATAGTGTGTTTGTTTTTGTTTTAACATTATATAAGTCATTTGAGGACCTTCGGGTATCAAGTGACTAATAAATCTAATACATAAATAAATTGTTATTGTTATTTTATATCCCTGTGTTGACTGCCCTTGAGTGCAGAGTCTCAAAGGGGCATTCTTTCAGTACTTCGTTGTCTCTCCATGATTTTTCACCAGGTTCACTGCCTGCAATGGTGAGTCAGTTCAGTGGCTTACTTGGGGGAGAAGATGCTGCCCCTTCTACAGCTTGAGCTGCTATCTCTGGGAGGTCCAGAGTTGGGGATTTCAGGCCCTGATTGTTGGGCTTGGGGGCTCAAGCCCAGCACCCCCTCAATCTGCACCACCTTGTCTCCTGTGTCCATGTAACTGCTGGGTATCTAAATAACATGCCCCAGTCAACACCTGGGCGGCAGCAATCTGCAGTAGTGGAACACTCTTCAAAGGCAGCCCTATGTAGAGTACATTGTAGTAGTCTAACCTGGATGCAACTGGTGAAGGGCCATAGCTCAGTGGCAGAGGATCTGCTTTGCATGCAGAAGGTCCTAGGTTCAATCCCTGGCATCTCCTGGTAGGACTAGGAGAGTTACCTGAGTGAAACCCTGGAGAGCTGTTATCAGTCAGTGCAGAAAATACTGAGCTAGATGGATCAATGGTCTGATTCGGTATAAGGTAGCTTTCTATGTTACTATATTCGAACTAAAGCATGCATGAAGTATTATCAACCTATTGTAAACAGTGCTGAGATAGAAATGGTGGCTTACTTAAAGACACCTGGTAAGTTCATGGCAGATGAAAGGGCTGCTTTTGGGGGGTCAGGGGTGGTTGTTCTGACTTCTAGTTTAGCCATGACACTATAGTAGCACCAAAATGTATGGGAGCAGCCCAGACAAGGCTGATGCACTTTTCATTTTCAATTTATGGCAGCCCAAAGCATACTCACACTTCTTCATATCTGTTCTTAATTGGTCCTCTCTCCTTCAACAAAATGCTGAAGAAATTCTTACTCCCTTGTCCACAGCCCAGATACACAATCCCCAGGGAAGCATTTACTGTATTGTTAACATACATAGTGATACTTTTCTTGTCCCCAAAAGCTGACATCATCATGAGTTGGCATAGGAATGCAAGAAGACATGTGCTCATACAAATGGCTCACGAGTGCAACAATCTCCCAGCAACACACCCAGTGTGGGAAGGCTCTTTGTGAGGGGGAAAAAACAGCATTAATGGGGCCATTAGTTAGAAATATCAGCTTATGACAGATGAATGTGTAAAAATTTAAATGCCCTCCTGGAAAACTAATATTCCAGTTCACTGCCATCCCCAACTAAGAAGATGCTATTTGCTTGCACATGGTCTATTATGCTCCGCTATGTGAAAGGTCAGGTTTAAAAGTGATTTTTTTAAAAACAACAACTTTTTTTTAGTTTAAAAGTCACCTGTATGAATGACGTACTGTAAGGCTGAGTAGTACTTGTTTAAAAGAAGCCAAGATTACCCACAAAGCATTTTCTTGTTGTTTTGTGAAGGGGTAGTACAAAACAAATGTTAGGCTCCGGCATTTGACTTTTGCATAAGGCTACCTGTATGTTAAAAGTTTTTTTTGAGGGTGTTGTTATTTTCACCATTATATTTTACTCGCTTTTAACATAGCAAGTACAACAAAAAAGTATAACAACCAGAGCATAACTCTGGTCCTTAAAAGTTTCCATATGCCTATATGTTATCGGGCCAGGTTCAAGGTCCTTGTATTAATTTATAAGGCCCTTAACAACATGGGTCCAGGATATCTTAAGGACTGTCTGATCCTTTATATCCCAGCCCTATCAGTGAGACCTTTGGGGGAGTCTCTGTTGGTGGCCTCCCATGGCTCAGACGCATAGCACGTAAAACCTAGAAGCCGTGCATTTCAGTGCCGTGGGCCCAATCCCATGGCGCTCCCTCTCGACTAGGGAGAGATTAGGCAGGCACCCTCCTTGTTGAACTTCATGCTCATGACTGAGACTTTCTTGTTCCAGCAGGCGTTTAAGGCAGTGTTTGGTTTTATGATAGTTTTATTGTTTCATTTCATGTATCAATTGTTTTTATGTACACTGCTCAGAAATGTGAATGATGAATTGGTATATAAATGTCTTAATTCATTAAATAAGTCACATAAGTAACCCCCCCCTTTCCCCTGGAAACAGGTATCAAAGGCATATATGGAAATATACAGGTAAATGTCATTCAGGAAGAAAAGAAGACATTTATCCCTATACTTTTCCCTGTGACAGGAAGGCACCTGTCATGCCCACACTTTGTCTGCATGCACCATGATATATTCCATGTATAGGTTCCAATCCATGTACATCCATTGGTTTCATTTTGCCTTTGGCTAACTTTATGTTTAACACTGATTTCTCTGCTACAGCTAGGCTCCACAACATGTGGAGCCATGATCTGAATGATAACTTATCCATCAATTTCTAGCTTTTTGTTATTTCCATGGCTAGTACCATGAAAGATATCAACATATTCATTTCTCCCCTCCCAAATATTGAGAAGTGCCAGTTGTGGGGTGAGCACAACAGCTTGGTGACATGATTCAGTTGGTGTAGTGGTTAAGGTGTTGGACTATGACCTGGGAGAGCAGGGTTCAAATCTCCACATAGCCATGAAGCTCACTGGGTGACCTTGGGCCAGTCACTGCCTCTCAGCCTCATGAAAACCCTATTCATAGGGTCACATTAAGTCGGAATCGACTTGAAGGCAGTACATCTCTGAAAACCACAGATCAAAAGGAGACAATCCTGGGACAGTTCCAGCACATGTTTTACTGTCATTGCTACTGCCACCCACCCACCCAGAGAGCCTTGGGCAGTGCTGAGCAGTGGGCGAGCCTTAGCCTACCTCACAAAACTATAGCTCTCTAGGGAAAGAAAACCAACTTAAATAAATATTTATATGCTCCCTTTTTTGCCACACAACTATCCCGTTTGAGACAGAGTCTGCAGGGGCACTGGAGAAAGTGAGACAAATGTTCAGGCAAAGTGACAAGACCACGGACAGCTCCCCGTGGCAATGGAACAGGCTCAACCTGGATGGTGGCACAGAAGAGCAGCAGGTTATGCTGGGCAAACAAAACTCTGGAGTAAAGTAAGGACTTAAATTAGGGATGCAAGGAGGGAATGATTTCCATCCCATGCTGTGCTTGTCACAATTAGCGCTGTTTCCATGCTGCTACAGTTTGACGTCTGCTAAAACTCACATTATTGGTCTCGCTAGCCACTATGGCCAAAGCTTAACATAATTAATTGCATAATTAATTTCAACGGAGAGCAAACATCAAAAACAATGTGGAAAATAACGTGATTATTTCTATAACATCTGCCAACTAAGCAAACAGTGATAGCGAATATTGCTTGCACTCACTGGCGTGATTTCCATTCCTGACCTCGGATGAACATGCATACTGTAGCAACTTCTGCTCCCATTTCTGGTTTTGGTGGGATTTTCCAGCCTTCCTAGTTTAAATAGTCTGTAGGCAAGTCAGGATATCTGGCTCCCCCCTCCAAAAAAAACCAAACACCTTTCTGGCTTAAGAGGGCCATGCTTGATTCTTCAGTCATTGGCTTTAGTGGACCTGCCTGGAGTCAGGGGTGGATCTGCTCAACTCAGAAGCAGAGTCTTAAGAGTCAAAGCCAAAGCAACCATTTCAGACCATGGAAGTGGCAGCAGCACCTGATGGATCAGAGCAAAGGCCCATCTAGTCCAGCATCCTGTTCTCAGTGGCCAACCACATGCCTCTTATAGGAAGCCCACAAGCAGGCCCTAAGAGCAACAGCACTCTTCCCACTTGTGATTCCCAGTAACTGGCATTCAGAGGCATACTACCTGATACCGGAGATAAAACATAACCATCTATTGATAGTCTTGTCCTCCATAAATTTGTCTAATCCTCTTTTAAAGCCATCCAAGTTGGTGGCCATCACTGCCTCTGGGGAAGAGCCGTATTTCAGTGGTACAGCATCTGCTTTGCACGCAGAAGGTCCCAGGTTTAATCTCTGGCATCTCCAGCTAGGACTGTTGGAGACTCCTGCCTGAGCCCTTGGAGAGCCTCTGACATTCAGTGTAGACAGTACTGAGCTAGATGGACCAATGGTTTGATTCAGAATAAGGCAGCTTCCTATGTTCCTTTCTTGTGGGAGCAGATTCCATAGTTTAACTATGTGCTGTGTAAAGAAGCACCTCCTTTTGTTTATCCTGAATCTCATGATTCCTGGTCTTATGGAAGTGTCTGGTGACAGGTGCCTTCCAGGATTCATTCTTGGTGATGTCTGCACTCAGTCTTCCCCTTGTCCTACTTCTGGGTCAGACCACCGGGACATTAAAACAACAGGTGAAGGGGGGACCACAGTAAGCATAAGATTTTCTAGAGGCAGTGGTGACAGATGAAGACACTGATGCAAAAACATTGTCATCCCAGTCCTTCAATATAACTGCTATATGATGCAACTGCATTGCTTCTCGGCCTTTGGGCTAAGATCAAAGTATATGATGCAACTGCTGCTCCTTAAGAGTTCTGCAGTGGTCATAGGAAAACACCCCCCTCCCCGAGGGATGAGAAGCACACGGGTGGGAAAAGAGATTTTATGTTGTGCAACTGCAGTTTCTTCCTCTGCAAGAAGTCCAAAGCAGAGGAGAAAATGTCTCAGCAGAGAGGTAGCCTTGCACTTCTTGCAAATCATCAAAAAGGTGTCCATGCATTTTGCAACTGCAAGCATGCCATTTGGGGGGGATGCAATTGCATTTTGAAGTCTGAGGCTTTGAATAGGCATAAGGTAAGGCCTGCAGTTCAGCTGCACATTTACTTTGTCTGCTTTCTTATGTTGAGATCACACAGTTCTTTTTGCCTCTTGCACAGTCTGAAAAGATAAACATTGTTGGAGAAGGTAAGTATTATTTTCTTTCTTTACAAAATTTGTAGCAAAAAAAAGTCTATGAGGAAAATGAAGGTGAACCTTAAGTGAGGTTACTAAGAATTAAATATATGCCTCTTTTTCCATGGGAAATAGCTGTCTCTGTCTGTCTGAGACCATAGTCTTCCTGCTTTGAGCTTCACAGAAACATCTAGTTGTTCACTGATGGAAGCAAGACACTAGACTAGTTGGCCTAATCCAATAGTGCTCTTCTTATGTTCTTAATATATCCTATTATAAATATAATGAGCAATTAAAAAGAAAAATCAGTATTTATAAGCACACTCTGCATAGAAATAACATAGCTGTGGAATACATTTCCTTTTAAAAACATAGAGGGTATTTTTTTAAAAAAAAAATCAACCTACCATTGACTTTTTACCCTCAGGGTACATACATTATAGATGGATAAATCTTGACCTGAATAAATCTGAACAGCACTTTAAAAACACCAGTCGGGTTAGAATCTATTACGCAAGCCTTCCGACAGTAAGACACAATGCATAGTTAATGTATGGAATTCACTGCCACCAGATGCGATGAAGAACACTTGCTTAGATGGCTTCTAAAAGGGGATAGACAAATTCACAGTGGATAGGTCTGTTGCCAGCAGGTATCTAACTCTGATAGTTTAGCAAAACTTCTATATTCAGAGGCAGTATACCTCAGAGTGCAGGATGTTCAGGGCATACAACAGGGAGGGCTTTTTCTGCCCTGCTTTTAGGCTTCTCAGAAACTAGTTCTGATGGCTATATGCAACCCACAGGTTCAGAAACAGTGTCTCTGAGTAACAGTTGCTGGGATTAAACAATGGCAGAGAGCTATGCTCTTCCTGCCCTGCTTGGGGGCTTCCTGGAAGCATCTGGCTGGCCACTGTGGGAAACAGGGAGCTAAACCAGATAGATCTTTGACCTGATCCAGCAAGGTTCTTTTTACGTTCTTATGAAAGTGGTGAGACCAAGACATCTTTGCCCTTGACAGGCATGCACATTTCTTTAACCAGAGACTGCAAAGAGGCAAAACAGGCATTGTAGGTTTTCCAAAGACTACAGAGACCTCAAAACAATGTTTATCTAAGGCAGTAGTGGGATGAGTGTACACACCAAGGACAATGATACCTTCTATGCCATATTTAAAACTTGTAGTCAGGAGGAAGGGACCTACCATTTCCCCCCCCCCCCCAGCTAGGGAATCGCCATTATTCCATGCAAACAAAAATCATACAACCTTAAGAGGAGGGCAATAGCATACCACAAAATAAAGGCATACTTTTTTCATAGCTTCAGAACTACTGCTCCATTTTTATTTTTTTAAAGCACAGACATTTAAACAATGAGCAAGGCTAAAGGGTTAAAGAGCCTCATTCATCTTCCCTTTTACAACTCTGCTGACTCAGAACCTCGTCAAACCAGTTTAATTCTTCTTTCTTTTGCAAGAACAAAAAAACCCCACACACATATAGAATGGAAAGAAGCTGATCTGAATGGCGGGGGGGGGAGAGAGAGCACATCTATGTATAGCAACCTAAAAAGGCAATTATATAAATTGTCCTTCCCATATAGTGCTAATTTCTGAATTAACAGCATTGCCACATGAACTGCACATGCATGCACAGAGAGAGAGAGAGAGAGAATGAGGCTGTGTACACACCATACCATTCAAAGCACACACACCCAAAGAATCCTGGGAAGTGTAGTTTATCCCTCACAGAGATACAATTCATAGCACCCTTAACACACTACAGCTCCCAGGATTCTTTTTGGAGCAATGTGCTTTGAATGTGCCTTCAAGAATACGAGAAAAGCCTGCTGGATCAGGCTCATGGCTGATCTAGTCGAGCATCCTGCTCTCACAGCAGCCAACCAGATGGCAGAAGAGCATGCTCCCCTCCTGAAGTTTCCAGGAAGTGGTATTCAGAAGCATACTGCCTCCAACGATGGAGGAGGAGCATAGCCATCATAGCTGGTAGCCATTGATAGCTTTATCCTCTATGAATTTGTCTAATCCTCTTTTAAAGACATCCATGATGTGATGTATGCACACAGCCAGAGAGAGAGAGAGAGAAAGAGTGCTTTTGGCAGTCACCATGCTGTTCCTGCTGCAATTGCCAGTTCATCTTCCTATCCTGGCGTTGACTTGTCCTTTGGCAAAATATTATCAGGCAAGTTGCACATAGAGGCATCAGGACTCTAGCATCCCAAAGCCCCAAGACCCATGGGACAGAGTAAACAATGGCTGTGTACACACCATACATTGAAAGTGCATGTAAAGCACATGACTTCCCCCAAAGAATCCTGGGCACTGTAGTTTGCTAAGGATGCTGGGAACTGTTGGGCTATGAGGAGTAAAGTACAGTTCCTATGATTCTTTGGAGCAAGCCATGTGCTTTAAATTTATTTATTATTTATTTATTATTTCAATTTATATACCGCCCTTAGCAAAATAGCTCTCAGGGCGGTGAACAAACAAGATAAAATACAATATATCATAGTAAAAATACAAAAACATATACAAACAAACAACAAAAAGCACAGCAAAAACAAAATAAATACTACAAAAATTAAAAATACAGATTAAAAGATTAAAAAGATTAAGAAGATTAAAATGCCTGGGAGCATAAAAAGGTCTTTACCTGGCGCCGAAAAGATGGAAGTGTAGGCGCCAGGTGTACCTCTTCAGGGAGGCTGTTCCACAACTCAGGGGCCACCACAGAAAAGGCCCTTGATCTCGTAACCACCCTCCGGGCTTCCCGATGGGTTGGTACCTGGAGGAGGGCCTTAGATTCTGAACGAAGTGAGCGGGTAGGTTCATAGCGAGAGAGGCGTTCCACAAGGTATTGAGGTCCCACACTGTGTAAGGCTTTATAGGTCAAAACCAGCACCTTGAATCTCGCCTGGAAGCAAATAGGAAGCCAGTGCAGACGCGCCAGGACATATGCGAAGACCGACTGGTCCTCGTCAATAATCTGGCAGCTGCGTTCTGCACCAGCTGAAGCTTCCGAACTGTCTTCAAGGGCAGCCCTACGTAGAGCGCATTACAGTAATCCAATCTTGAAGTTAGCAGAGCGTGGACAACGGAGGCGAGGTCGTCCCTGTCCAGATAGGGGCATAGTTGGGCTACCAGACGAAGATGGTAAAACGCATTCCGTGCCACCGAGGCCACTTGGGCCTCGAGAGACAAGGAAGAGTCAAGAAGAACCCCCAAACTACATACCTGTTCTTTCAGGGGGAGTGTAACCCCATCCAGAACAGGGTAAGCATCCACCATCTGAGCAGGGAAGGCGTTCACCAACAATGTCTCGGTCTTGTCTGGATTGAGTCTCAGTTTATTAGCTCTCATCCAGTCCATTATCGCGGTCAGGCAACGGTTCAGCACATCAACAGACTCACCTGAGGAAGATGAAAAGGAGAAATAGAGCTGCGTGTCATCAGCGTACTGATGGCAACGCACTCCAAAACTCCTGATGACCACACCCAGCGGCTGCATGTAGATGTTGAAAAGCATGGGGGACAAGACCGATCCCTGGGGGACTCCACAATGGAGAGTCCATGGTGTCGAGTGATGTTCCCCAAGCACTACCTTCTGGTGATGATCCGCGAAGTAGGAGCGGAACCACTGCCAAGCAGTGCCCCCAACACCCAACTCCGTGAGTCTCCCCAGGAGGATACCATGGTCGATGGTATCAAACGCCGCTGAGAGATCAAGGAGAATCAACAGAGTCACATTCCTCCTGTCCCTCTCCCGACAAAGGTCATCATACAGGGCGACCAAGGCTGTTTCGGTGCCAAAACCGGGCCTGAAACCGGATTGAAACGGATCTAGATAATCGGTTTCATCCAAGAGCGCCTGGAGTTGGCTGGCAACCACCCGCTCCAAAACCTTGCCCAAAAAAGGGACATTCGCCACCGGTCTATAGTTATTCAAATTATCTGGGTCCAAGGAGGGTTTCTTTAAAAGAGGTCTCACTACTGCCTCCTTGAGGCTACCAGGGACTACTCCCTCCCTCAAGGAGGCGTTAACCACTTCCTTGGCCCAACCGGTGGGCCCAGCCCTGCTAGCTTTCATTAGCCAAGATGGGCAAGGATCCAGAACAGACGTGGTTGCCCGAACCATTCCAAGCACCTTGTCCACTTCCTCGAGCTGCACCAACTGAAACTCATCCAATAAAGAAGGACAAGGCCGTGCTCCGGACACTTCAATGGATTCATCTGTCACAACATCAGAGTCAAGGTCCCTGCGGATACATGCGATCTTATCTTGAAAGTGTCCAGCAATTTCGTTGCAGCGGGTCTCAGATGTTTCCATAGTATCGTGGGGGCCAGAGTGTAAGAGCCCTCGCACGACTTTAAAAAGCTCCGCTGGGCGGCATAATGATGATCTAATAGAGGCAGCAAAATAGAGCTTCTTTGCTGTCCTTACCGCTTTTGTATACAACTTATTGGTGGCACTTACCAAAGCATAGTTGTATCCGCTGGGAGTTTTCCTCCATCTGCACTCCAGCCTCCTCCTCTTTTGTTTCATCGCTCTTAGCTCCGGAGTATACCACGGAGCTGTATGAGCTCTACACCGGAGGGGGCGCGCGGGAGCGATCGTGTCAATAGCCCGGGTCAGTTCCGTATTCCACAGTGCGACCAAGGCCTTAACAGGAGCACCAGTCCTATCTGCCGGAAAATCTCCCAGAGCCCTCTGAAAACCTACGGGATCCATCCGGCTCCGGGAGCGGATCAACTTAATAGATCCTCCACCTTTGCAGAGGGAAAGAGCCGCTGTGAGTCTAAATCTCAACAAGCGGTGATCTGTCCATGACAATGGGGTAGATGAAAAACACCCCACCACCAGATCACCATCTCCATGTCCAGTGGCGAAGATCAGATCAAGAGTATGTCCCGACACATGCGTTGGGCCAGTAGAAAATTGAGACAGCCCCATTGTTGTCATGGAGGCAATGAAGTCCTGAGCTGCGCCAGATAAGACAGCCTCGACATGGACGTTGAAATCCCCCAGTACCAAAAGTCTAGGGGATCTCAAGAGCACCTCCGAGACTATCTCTGTCAGCTCAGCTAAGGAAGCTGTTGGGCAGCAAGGTGGACGGTACACCAACAGTATTCCTAGTCTGTCTCCCTGGCCCAATACAAGGTGGAGACATTCCAGACCAGTCGCCGTCTGTACAGGGTGCTTGGTATGTATGTGTGCACACAGCCAGGGTCATGGGATGGGGCTACAGATGCTTGAGGCATATGAACTGACCTGATCCCCATCTCCCAGACTAAATGTGCAGATTGGAATGCAGTTATCTATCAGATTTTGCACTTCTTCAAAAATTGCACCATGAGATTCTCGGCTCAAATGCGCCGACACAGGTATAACAACATGCATTTTAGGATAAAACCCATTTAGAAAGTTATGCTTTAAGAAATGAATATTCTGCAACAAAAATAACATTTAAATAAGAATGTTCGTGCAGATTTTTAAAAAATACAGATTGATGTAGAAATAAGAGAGAACTGTTATGTGAAATTAACACAGACTGGAAATAGATGACATGACATGATGTCATGGACTGGGGCTGTGTGATGTCATGGCATTGCCAACATTTAAAAGACAAAAACTTAGCTAGAGTCCAGGGATGAAGCTATGTGATAAGATGGGGAAACTAGAACAGTGAAAGCACAATAGAATTGTACTATTCAAGAGGGGAACACATATTTTTTTCTACAACGGGGAGCAGAAGTCTCCAAGATTTAAGGGTCTTCTCTATGGTGACCCCACATTTATGGAATTTCGTTTCCTAGGAGGTCGGCTAAGCTCCATCCCTTAATATCATCAAATAGTCCCTGAAGACCCACCTCTGTTCTGGAATTTTTAGAGGATGATGTAAACTGGGCTGCTGAAATGGTGTTTATGGTGTGGCTAGTTTATGGTTTATCCTGGAGTTTGTTGTTCTTGTGCTTTCTTTTAAAAGAGTATTATGGACTGTGGGTGCTTTATATGTTTCTAAATCCTATTTTGTACTATTTTGTTGGTGGGTTTGCTCATTGGTATCTATCTGCCGCTTTGTGAATTTTTTTTTTTTACAAATCAGGTTATACAGTTACTTACGCATGCATTTAGGCATTTAATTAATTCAGTTTAAATGTGATGCCCTGAGAATGGATCTCCTGGAGTGGGAAGGGCGGGGAAAATCTCTAAATGAGGTCCAAAAATTCATCACCTGCAAATGTGGTAGTGAATTTGGAGTGGGCATGGGCCATTATTCCCTATAAACTGGAGAAACGAATACTGATTACCTATCTTGCAAGTGACAGCCAGTGTGGTATAGTGGTTAGAGTGTTGGACTATGACCTGGGAGACCAGGGTTCGAATCCCCACACAGCCATGAAACTCACTGGGTGATCTTGAGCCAGTCACTGCCTCTCAGCCTCAGAGGAAGGAAATGGTAAACCCCCTCTGAATACCGCTTACCATGAAAACCCTATTCATAGGGTCGCCATAAGTTGGGATCGACTTGAAGGCAGTCCATTTCCATTTGATCTTACAAGTATTATTGCCAAATGGCCTATGCCGCTCCTATGCCTTTTGCAGTGGTTTCAAATGAAGAAATCAATTGATGAAGCTTTTTTTATGGAATGGATACATTGTTGACTACCCTACAAAAATTGAGGGGGGGAATGACTTAGGAACATAGGAAACTGCCTTATACCAAGTCAGGCCATTGGCCCATCTAGTTCAGTATCATCTACCCCAGCCTTTCCCAACCAGTGTGCCTCCAGATGTTGTTGGACCACAACTCCCATCTTCCTGACCATTGGCAATGCTGGCTGAGGCTGATGGGAGTTGTGGTCCAACAACATCTGGAGGCACACTGGTTGCGAAAGGCTGATCTACCCTAACTGGCAGTGGCTCTTCAGGGTTTCTTATAGAGATGCTGCGGACTGAGCCTGGGACCTTCTGAATGCAAATACTCTACCATTGGACTATTTTAGGCTATTTTAGAGTAATCCTATCAAATCCAGCAGGGCTTTCTTCTGAGTAGACTTGTACAGGAGTCAGAATTCTGTTCTGAAATAGCTATGGTAAAAAATGAAGAAGAATCTTTATTCCAGTTTAGTTAATCCAGACCACTTTTGTCAGTGACCCTGCTCTCTGACCACCACTGGCAAGCAACCTCTGAGATAATAAGGCCCATAAGAGGAAAAAAAGGATACCTAAATCTGTGTTAAAGGGACAGCTCTACCAAGAACCAGTGATGATACTGGCAACCCTAGCTACTTGTAGGGATGTAAGAAAGCATCCAGTTCTGTATTCGCCGCATTGTTTCTGTTCCACTGCAGCTTGCCTTCTGCCAAAAACTATGTTATTAGTCTCACTGTTCTCTGTGACAAAATGACATGCTTTACATAAGTTACATTGTCATGACATTGTTGGAATTGCTTTTTAATATGTTTTTAAAGCTTTTTTTAAAAGTTTTTAAAGCTTTTTTTAAAAAAAGATGTTTTTAAAGATGTTTTGTTTTAATATATTTTTAAGGATGTTTTGTTGTAATATATTTTAAAGTCTGTTTTTATGATGTGTTAGAGTGTTTTTAGTGCTTTTATTTGCCACCCTGGGCTCCTACTGGGAGGAAGGGAGGGATATAAATCGAATAAATAAATAAATAAATAAATACATTATTCCTCTCTAATTAATTTCAGTGTAAAGGAAATGCAAATGGAGGGGAAACCTAATCAATTGTATATCATTTGCAGACTGAAAGCAACAACAGCAAATATTGATCATATTCACTGGGTTGATTTCCATTCCAGACATGGGATGAATCAGCAGACATTGGCAATTTCTGTTCCCATATCTGTTTTCAGCTAGATTCTCCAATGCCCCTGCCTAAAAGGTTGTTGTAAGTCTGGGGTGGGGAGCCTGCAGTCCTCAGCCTAATTCCATGTGGCTCTAATTCTGTGCAGCCTCCAGAGATGGGATGACACAAAGAGCGTGCGCGAGAGAGAGATCTATACATTCATACTTGGCTCCAGCTCCATCCCACCATCAACTGCAACCCCAAGTGACCTTTCCAGTGGGTCTATGGCCATTCATAGGAAAAAGGTTTACCCCTCCCTTTTGTAAGCCCAAGCCCATTTATATATGAAGGACTTTGAGAGCTCAGAAACATGCTGCATATGTACCAAGTATTACTGCAGTTCCTTCCACCTCTGGTTTTAAAAAGCACAGACAAAAAATCATAGGGAAGCCCTCAAATCATTCAGCTGAAGGTTTTACAGCTGTGCGGAACAGCACCTTTTGCCTCTCCATCCTGCAGAAGATCAATGAACATGCATGACTGTAACCTTCTAATCTGCTAACAGGCCTATTAGCCAGCAAAAAAGTCCTTTAAGGGAAAGATGTTGAAGCTTCATCAGTCACTGTGAAGATACCAAAAGCAAAAAATAATAAATCCTGCACTGTATGAAATAATCCCCCACACTGGCAGGCAGATGAGCAAATAGTCCTTTTTCCACCTCTAATTTCGCCAATCCTCAGTAATGCCGAGATGGATATGTCCTGATTTATTAGACTGTAGCTAGCAATTATTTCCAGAATCCCTTCATCTCGGTTGTAAAAATTCACTCCGGGCTGATAATTAAAGAGCAATTCCTTCACCTTGGCATCAGTTTTATAAAAGAAGAAGAAGCCATTCTCCCACTATTGAACTACACAAATATGAAATGAGAGTTTGATTCTCTAAGTGAAGATAATTATTCAGATCTAGATTTAAAAAAAAAAAAACCTGCAGTACAAATTTCCACCATAACTTTCTGAACCGAAATAGAAACAAAGATATCTGACACTGTTTTGGCCACATGCATCCACCTCGCTGAAGATAACTGTTTATTCAGTTTTCATCTAGATGTCCAAATATCTATGCTATTGTTGCTAACTCCATGATGTGCTATTGTTCAGTAATGGATTAGATTCACACCTGAAATCCATAAATGGCCACAAAAACATGTTGTTGCTCTGGAAACAGTTATCAAAACAGATCCTAGCAACTTGGGTGCTGAAATGAATTTAACATTCAGAAAGCAGATTCCAAAACTGGATAGCAGGACAGCAAACTCAAAGATCGGCGATCTGAGCCCTATTTGGACATGCAGTTAACATAACATAAGCCAGGAAGGCGAGGCTGAGCTTGCTTGCTTGACCCCTGTTCTCGTGTCCTGTCTCTGCTGCTCTCCAACACTACTCAACACAAGGATTCAGGACCAACAAAAGAAAGTGCTTCTTCACACAGCGCAAACTATGGAATTTGCTCCCACTAGAGGCAGTGACAGCCACCAACACACGGAGGAAAAGGCGATCAATGGCTACTAGCCATGATGGCTAGGCTCTCCCACCATAGTCAGAGGCAGTGTGCTTCTGAATAACAGTTGCTAGTAACCACCGGAGGGGAGAGTGCCCTTGCGCTCAGGTCCTGCTTGAGGGCTTCCTATGGACATGTAGTTGGCCACTGTGTGAACAAGATGCTGGCCTGATCAAGCAGGCTCTTCTTATGTTCTTATGTACCCATGCATTTTGGAAGGATTTCTGCTGCTGAGCAATATTATTAGCAGTAGGGATGGGGTTCGCAGCATAGTGCCGATGCGCATGCATTTCAGTAGTCCGTTGTTTCTTTACTGGTCTGTTCTTCTTTTGTTTCTGCTTTCTCTGGTGCTTGCCGATTCGATCTGCTGCGTACATTTTGGGGTGATTCGATCCGCAGGTGGGTTTTTTTTCTGAGTTGCAAAAATTACGTCATTGTTTTCGTAGATACTTATGTAAATGACAGCATTCCGCGTAGTTTTTTAGCGGCGGAGAAAAATATTGTGACACAGGCAGGCAGATGGTGGTGGCACCCCACTGCACTGCATAGACACTGTCTGTCACTGTCAGTCACACAGTGACACATACACATTTAGCACAGAGAGAGAGAGCAAGAAAGAGAAAGCCCTTGGTTAGCTCAGGACAGCAGCAATGAAAGAGGGCAGGGGTGAGGCGAGGCAGGTAGTGTGGGTCAGTTCCATCATCGTAATTTTTCCCACACAAGAGATTCAGAATGCTCTGAGATATCTTGTTTGAAACACATAACATTGCAGGATGATTTAACAATTAACATTGAAGACACATATAGCCTTTTTTGTTGTTGCATTATATTGCGATAATAATCAACTTTTTTTCAAAATATATAATGGACAAATGGAAATCCTGTGGTTGATACAACATCTTAATTATGAAAAAATGTGTAAAACAGGGGGAGGATTTTAAAAAAAATCTTGCCTATTGCAATCGCGGCCGCAAAATCCATGCCGATTACAGCCGCGGCCCGCTGCAAGAGATCAGTGCCACTCCGAAGGGATAGTGAACTAGCGAATTCAGTTGGGATCCAGCACCAGGTTTGATTTTGTCAGATATCCTCCCCATCCCAAATTAGCAGTAATATCAGTATTAGAGAGCCATTGGGGTGTAGTGGTTAGAATGTTAGACTAGGACCTGGGAGACATGGATTCAGATCCCCACTCAGCCATGAAGCTCACTGGGTGTCCTTGAGCCAGTCACTTTCTCTCAACCTAGCCTACCTCACAGGGTTGCTGTGGGGATAAACTGGGGTGCAGGAGAACCATGTACACCACCTGAGTTTCTTGGAGGAAAGGTGGGATATGAATGAAATAAATAGATAATATCATAATGATCATTTATGAATTGCTTCCCATAAGGCATCCTGAAGCGATTTATAATGTTCTGGCACATATAAAAGCAGTTTAAACAACTGCATATATAAAAACAATTATAAACATAAAAACAGTTTAAAACAGCAACAGCACATGCATAAAATCGGTTCAAATCCAGGACAGATGCCAAAAGGGATAAAGTTTTTAGAAGGTATGTTGAGAGAGGAAGATCTTTAGCAGACGCCCACAAGCCAGTAGAGAGAAGGTGCCTGTCCGATATGCATTGGGAGGGCATTCCAAAGGGTTGGATTCTGACACTGTGTGGAACAGACCTCTGATAGGATGGTATCTGCAGGATTCCCTCTCCTATAGAATGGAGTGACAGTTGGTATGTAGGGAAAGAGACAATATTTTTGGTATCTTAGTCCCAAGCTGCATAGGGCTTTGTACACCAACACCTTGAACCTAACCTGGTAGCTAATTGGCAGCCAATGCAATTCTTTCAGCAGTGGCATAACATATTCTGCCCCAGTGAGCAGTCAAGCCACTACATTTTGCACTAGCTGCAGCTTCCGGGTCAGCCTCAAAGGCAGCCCCGGAAAGTGTTGAGGAGAGCATGGTATGGCATGCATAGGCAGGCACAGTGCAAATGTGTGTGATCCCCCTCTCCCTAGGCCACATCCCTCACTGGTCCTGCTTTGTACCCTCCTTGAGTGTTTTTGCCTGGCTAGAATCATAGAATAGTAGAGTTGGAAGGGGGCTATAAGGGCATCAAGTCCAACCCCCTGCTCAATGCAGAAATCCAAATCAAAGCATTCCTGACAGATGGCTGTCCAGCTGCCTCTTGAATGCCTCCAGTGTCGGACAGCCCACTACCTCTCTCGGGAATTGGTTCCATTGTTGTACGGCTCTAACAGGTAGGAAGTTTTCCTGATGTTCAGTCAAAATCTGGCTTCCTGCAACTTGAGCCGATTATTCCATGTCCTGCACTCTGGGACGAATGAGAAGAGATCTCGACCCTCCTCTGTGTGAACATGTCCTTGAATGCTGATCATGCTTCTTAATTGTCTGGATGGAGAAGGGTGTGTGGATGTATGTAAAATCTAGCCTACTGTACAAAACTAAAATTCACATTTGTTGCTTAGCCCACTTTTGCCTCTGGCTACACCCACCACTGACATGTGACCCTTGGAAGGTTGCCGAGAAGGCAGTGTGGCCCTTGACCTAAAATAGGTGCCCTCCGGTGTTAATGTATGAATGAGGTATTCATGTATGAACTGGCCCTTATTCTCAAATCCCTGATGAATCCTCTTTTCCATAAGTCAATACGAATGGGTACATCTTGTCATTAAATAACATCCATTTATAAAGCATCCAATTACCAGTGCATCATTTACAAAATTATTTTGCATATACATCTTTGTAACTATGATGTGCTGCTCCAATTCATGCAGTCGGGACAATGAAGTGTGGCGTTCCAACCAAGAGGTTTTGATGGATTTTATCAGCACAGGGTGTATCCATGATAAACTGACACTCCCTGTGCTCAGCAGGAGCATTCCAGGAAATGGACAAGGAGTTGACAGTGGAAAATACCTACAGATGGCTATTGGAAAATTACAGATAAGAGAAAACCCCAGGAATATCCCAGGCGCAGATGCCTATATATGTTTGAAAATCCAAAGAAGAAAGGCAGATAGTTTGATCCCAAGGACTTCAATACTGCTTACTTCCAGCTACCATATGCTTAAGACTGCAGCATTAAGATTGCTGGTTTAGCATAGTGGCTCAGAGACGGCAGTGAATCAGACAGGCCCCAATTCAAATCTTCTCTCTGCCATGAACTCACTAGGTCATCAGTTCCCAAACTCCTCCCTCCCCAAGTGGACCACTTGAAAATCACTGTGGGTCTTACTGGACCATTATTTTTCATCCTGTTAAGAACATAAGAAGAGCCTGCTGGATCAGGCCAGTGGCCCATTTAGTCCAGCATCCTGTTCTCA
Source organism: Rhineura floridana (assembly GCF_030035675.1). Classification (NCBI taxonomy): domain Eukaryota; kingdom Metazoa; phylum Chordata; class Lepidosauria; order Squamata; family Rhineuridae; genus Rhineura; species Rhineura floridana. Next base: position 21,328,248 of record NC_084495.1, on the reverse strand, counting down.
CAGTGGCCAACCAGATGCCTGGGGGAAGCCCACAAGCAGGACCCGAGTGCAAGAACACTCTCCCCTCCTGAGGCTTCCGGCAACTGGTTTTCAGAAGCATGCTGCCTCCGACTAGGGTGGCAGAGCACAGCCATCATGGCTAGTAGCCATTGATGGCCCTGTCCTCCATGAATTTGTCTAATCTTCTTTTAAACCCATCCAAGCTGGTGGCCATTACTGCGTCTTGTGGGAGCAAATTCCATAGTTTAACTATGCACTGAGTAAAGAAGTACTTCCTTTTGTCTGTCCTGAATCTTCCAACATTCAGCTTTGTTGTAGCAATTGCAATACACTGGACTAGATGCTGTATGATCTTTAATTGCATTTTTACAGTCATGCCACAGACCACCTGAATGACGCTCATGGACCACTGGTAGTCCACAGACCACAGTTTGGGCACCCTTGCACTAGGTGGTCTTAGGCAAGCCACTCTCACTCTGCCTCAGTCTCCCCATCTCCAACATGGGAAATTATAATACTGACTTAATTTACAGGTTTGTTGTAGGGATTACAACTAGATCATGCGCCCTGCATGCTTGAAAGTACTATACAAGTTATCATTAAGATTGAGATTGATTCAGCACAACCTGATGATTCAGGTGTGCTGGACTTCACAACATCTCTATAAGAAGGCATTATCTAATTCAGATAGATGCTGGAGGTATAATACTGGCAGTACTGTAGTGGCAAATTTAGACATGCATGGTCCCTTCATGAGTCACCAGGATTGGCCTCACAGGCCAAACTTGATGGATGGTACCACCCACCTTTTAATCACAAGACATGATAGTGGTGTCAAATGATTGATAGGTGGGCTCACCAACCCACCTATCAAAACCCCTTGCAGAGGGTCCCCAAGCCACAACAGCCTACTGGCAATCAGGTGCCTGTGAACCGCTACATGTGGGGCTTTTCTAGTCCTGTCCTTCGGACTTCCAAAGCACCAAGCATGGTGCTAAAGCATAGGGCTATGCACCAAGCATAGGGCCCTAAGGGGGTAGTGTGATGTTCCTGCTTATAGCGTAAATATGGTAAGTGCTGTTTATATAGAAGACATATGGTAAGTGGAGTGAAAGAGGACGGGGGAGTACATGAGCAGTAGAATGCTGGATGATTGGCTGAGCGTTTGAATGGCTGGGAGTATAAATGGAAGAATGACAGGTGAATCTGGGTGGATGTTGGGAGTGTGGAGAAAGAGGTGTTTGAGGGTGGATGTTGGGAGTGTGGAGAAAGAGGTGTTTGAGGGTGGAGGTCAGGAGTGTGGAGAAAGAGGGAGTTGGAGTTCTGATTAATAATAAGTCAAGTACAAAACAGGAATAGATGAAACCATACGCTTGTGAAACATTCTAAAACTAATCTTGTTATTTCTGATATTTAATAAATACTTATTTGGTTTACCAAAGGCCTGATCCTTGGCTGGGGGATATACATACCAGAAGGGAGGGCAAGGTAATTACCAAGGCTGAACAGAAACAGTATCTAATGGTGGCAGCGGTGAAGGGAGGAATAATAACAATTCAAGTATCCAGAGCAACCCAGAGTTGTATGCGTTATCTATAAAGATACAAGGGGGTTGGGAACAGCATAAGCACGCAGTCACAAAAGTAACCAGCTAGAGAGAGACTCAGGCAAAGTCTCTGGGAGTATTGGTTATAGGACGTGACTGGTGGTGCTGCCTAGCAGGGGGATCTAGTGAGATCTGTGCTAGAGCGGAGTGAGAAACCATATAAAGGACAGTCCGGACTGGTGGTATGCCTGGTGGTGCCTAGTGAAAGGCAGTAGCCACAAGCAGGTGGGAACCTGACAGGGAGAACCAGGGAAGGAGGTCACAGGTAGGGACAAAGAAACTGGTATTTTACAGGTATTGCTGCACACAAGAGAGATCCCTCTCCCAGCTGATTTGCAAAAAGTCAGGTTCTTCCCTCTGCCTTTTGCGTATCAGCTGACAGAAGGATTCCTTTCTTGCACACGATGTCTGCAAAATACAAGGGGCATTGCTCGACAAGCAGTTCTTTCTCCTTGCACAGACTCACTGCAGCCATCACAGAGGGTGCATGGGGAGAGAGGGAAAGAGAAAAGTGCTAAGAAGAGTGAGTGGAAAGTGAGGTGAGGTGGCATTTCCTCACAAAGAAGGGGGCAAACGAGGGAAACCTGAAGAAAGGAAGAAGGAAGGCTGCCAGGGAATTGATTGTAAAGCAGTTCTTTTCCCCTCAATTGTACTTTTTACAGTTTGTCTGTGAGAAACGGGGGGGGGAGCCTCACAGGCGGTGAGGGAAGACAGAAAGAGCAAAGGGTGAAGTGGGCAAAGAGCAAGGCTGCTTGTATTTTACAAGGGGAAGAAAACTGCTTTTGGTAGATCAGCTGTGAGGAGTTTCTCATGTGCAGTGATTTCTGTAAAATACCCCCACTATTCTTAGCCCTTTGCCTCCCTCCCATCCACTTTCTCACAGACAATCTGCAAAAGGCACCACTGAGAGAGAGAGAAAATGTTTTACAAGCAACACGCCATGTATTTTACCAGCAGCCTTCCTTCTTTCAGCTTGGCTTCCTTTGTGCCCCTACTCTGAGAGAAAACACTGCTTTGCCTGACTGTTAGCCCAATGCTCCCTTCACCCACTCTCCACATTGGCTGCTGTCAGTCTGCGTTGGACTGTTTGAAAGCCCTTCATTTTAGTAAGATTCCGAGGCAAACCCCCTCTCAGATTGGGCTTGGCTGTCCCTCCTCTTCTCTCTCTTAACTCCTGTTGACTCTTCTCGTGTTTCTCTCCTCCCCACAACAAGGAGATTCATACTGACTGCTAATTGACTGTAGCGACTGCTAACCTTGCTGGATTCTCCTTGTCTCTCCTAAGGCAAGAGGAAAGGGCATAGCTTTTAAAAGCAAGCACACGGCAGCTTGGTTGGCTGTGGAGACAGACAGAGAGATGCCTGGAGGGGGCCAGAAGGGGGCCGCCTGCAAAAAAATGTAATGGATCTTCATCCCAGAGCATCCCCCCTCCAATACACACCTGAATACTGGAAATGCCTCATTGAGGAATATAATGTGGGCGTGTCCAATGATATTTTCTTTTTGGTCTGAAGTTGTGGTCTGTATTAACTTTGTACTGGCAAAATACTTGGTATTTGCTGACATTCATGTATTTTTAAATTATATTCCCCTGGTGTGGGGATTAACAGCAGGACAATAAAAATGGACAAGCCCTTATGGTCACTAAGAGACATTCTATGAGCCAGGGAGGATAGATACCCACTGTCTATTACACAATGGTCCAAAGTCCTTAATGTCCTTGCTACATCCGAATGTACTTTTTATGAACTCCAATTTCACTTGGATACCTCTTTGGACATTTTGATGACATATATCAGTCTGTATGTGTAAATTAAGATGGATGTATTGATGTTTATTGTGTTGTTAACATGCTCACGGTTGTTGCTGCTTTTTCTTGTGTTGTTTATTTTCCTCCCTTTCCCCCCTTTTTTCCCCTCAATAAACTTGCATTTTTTTTTAGAAAAAAGCAGTAGGAGTATTGCTGAGCCCCACCCTCTGATCTTAAAATGGCCAGCTCTGTGTCTCAAGTGTCTCACCCCTAATGAAAATGAAAATAAGAAAACTTGGGGAGTTATTTAATATTTGTAGTCATTCCAGTGACATTCCCAAGTGTGCTACAAGTGAAGCCAGTGGGGGAATGAGGGTCAGACCATGTGTGTTGCAGCAGATCTGTCTGCTGCCAGTCAGCATAGATCAAGGATAAGGACCCCAAGCCCAGGGGCCACATATGGCCCTCCACATCTCTCTATCTGACCCTTGAGACTCCCCTAGGCCACCGCCCTCACAGGCCCTACTTCATACACTCCTCAAATGTTTTTGCCTGGCTGCAATGTCTCCTTGAACTCTGATGATGCCTGTCGCTTGGCAGGTGAAGAGGCAGAAGTATAGAAACCTCCGACTTTGCCTGGAATGTAGCCTGTCATGTAAAGTTAGGAGCTGCATCCATTGCTCCACCTACTTTTGTTTCTGATCCCACCCACTATCGGCATGCGGCCCCTGCAAAGTTACCCAGGAGGGAGTGTGGCCCTTGGGCAGAAGACAAGGTTCCCCATCCTTGTAGCCAACCATGCTGGAGTCTAGATTGTGACCAAATGGTCTGACCTGGTATAAGCCGTCTCCCTATGACTGCTTTTAAGTTTTAAAAAGAATGGAAGATCCAATCACAGAATTGCCACATCCCATGTAATTTTGTCATACGCTGCTCCAGTGACAGCCCAGCTATCAGGCGGAACAACAGTGAAGTGTGATGGTTCCATGGTATGTGGCAAGTACTTCTCGTGTGCTTCCTGCTTGCCTTGCAGCAAATGAGCTAATTGAGAGCCAAAGTCTCTTTAACAGAAGACTTGGGGCACAGGCACAGGACACAAATTTGCATAAAATATATGTGTGCTAATTTATACATATAGATGCCTCTGAGCAAATCAAGTGGGGGCGGAGCCTTCAGTGCACCTAGCAAACCTTTAAGCAAAATTAAGTTTTAAAACAGGAGGCAAAGGGAGCAGGAGATTTGGGGACCAGAACAAAAGGTCCCTTCCCCAGGCAACCCACACACACACAGCACCCGAGCCGGAGATGCCAGTGAGTTGAAATCTAAAACACTGCAAATTTGTGAGCTGCTCTGATTTGGGGGCCCTCCAAGCTGGTGCTTTTTTTTTTGCAGGTACAATCTGCAACATGTCATTGATGCAATAAAAGTGCATTAGTGATAGATTTATACTGGATTGTCCATAAATCATTTTGCTTTATTAGTAGTTTGGCAATGCTTCCAATGTTATTATTGCATTATTGCCGTCTGGAGGGAAACTGTTGGACTACAGCACAACAAAGGCCACATCTGCACTATACATTTAAAGCAGTATCATACCACTTTAAACAGTCATGACTTCCCCAACGAAGCCTGAGAGCTGTAGTTTGTGAAGAGTGCTAAGAGTTGTTGGGAGACCCCAATTCCCCCCAGAGGGCTACAAATCCCAGAGTTCCCTGGGAACAGCAATTGATTGTTAAACCACATGGGGAATTGCAGTTCTCTGAAGGAAAGAGGGTTCTCCTAACAACACTCAGCACCCTTCACACGCTACAGGTCTCAGGATTCTTTGTGGGGAAGCCATGACTATCGCAGTGCTTTAAATGTATGGTGTGGATGTAACCAAAAGCAGGACAAAAAATAATTCAGAACATCTATGGTTTGAGAAGTGACAGGATTTCCAGAGGAAGTGATAGGACATGCATGGATTGGAAGGGAAGCAAATATGTCCATCCCAAAACTTTTGCAAGCACAAACAATTTTGAAAGCTCCTGCTGGGAGGAAGGGCGGGATATAAATCAAATAATAAATAAATAAAATAAAGCAAGATCACATGTAACTGCCCCGATACCATAATCAGCAGTGTAGTGGCAAATTCAAAAGTATAGGATCTCTTCATGATAGTCACAACCACACCCCTCCCATCCCATTGTTTTGTTTTGCTGCTGGGTTGAGAATGAAATCCTCGTTAATGCTTTCTTCCACAACAACAGACATCCCTAGGAGCCAATCACCATGAAATAAGAGAGTGTTAGCTACTGAGAAGAGTCTTCTAGTGGCTGACTCACCTCCTTTCACTCTGATCGGTTCCAATCAGCAGGAAAGGACAAGGAAGCATGTTAGAAGAGTCTTCTCAGTGGCTAATGCTGATTAGCCTGTAGGATCCTGGAGACATAGGGACCCTGCTGGGACTCTGGTCCCAAAAAAGCAAGGGGTCTAAAACCTCCCCCCAAGTCCCTGGACAACTACACCACTGACCATAATGAGAACAAACCATCATGGATGCACAATAAAACGGATATCTAGAGGGGCCCTTAATAAAGTTAGTGAAATGAAGATGAACATGATCTGAACAACAGCAGGAGAATTGGGCTGGGTGGGCATTCCCCCTCTCTGACCCCACCTGAGAGCAAAGCTATTGATTAGGAAACCACAGCAAAGGTAAAAATGCCAAAGGGCCACAGGAGCCAGAGCCAGGCAGCTGCCATTGGACGCAGAAGGGAGGGCAAGATTATCCTGACAAATCAGGCACCTCCTGCCGGAAAAAAAAAAGAGTTGGCCAAAGGTTTCCAGGGTATGAATGACAAAGCTGGCCACTGTGGAGGCCAGTGGACAAGGCCTCATAAATAGACAAGCTATAGACAAGCCCACGAGGCCCCACATCCACCGTTCCAATAGAAAATAGGATTGTAAAAGCTGTGCCGGCAGCTGGGAAAATCCGAGATCAGCTAAAGCACCAGGTCCCTGGAGAATATGCTACTTTAAGCCATGAGGAAGTAGCTATCATCCTATCATCTCCCGTGGGCTTGGGTGTTAAAGGAAAGGACTAAGTGTATAATTTTCTGCCGCATTTTTTGGTGGGTGTGGATCTACTTTGGTTTGTACAAAGGACTGGATTTCCTCCCCTGCCCTCTAAACACACACACGCATAGATAGTTTCCCCTTGTAGAGGTGAATTACAAGGCAACCTTTCTGCACAGTCTAATGCTTTCCACTGATTACCCTTGCTTCAACAGCGACAGTGAGCAGCTCTGCACTAGATCCAAACACAATGCAAATTCAGGTTCCAGGATGGGGTGGTGGAATTAGGAGCAAGCTATCCCAATCAGAGAAACTACTTAAGGCACCTGCCTGCTATTCTGAAAACATTTGTTTTGGACTTGTCTCAATGTATCTGCATGTACCCTGTGTCTGGGAAATCACTTGGGTTTTGAACCAGAAAAAAAAAAAAGCTTTTGAAGGATAGATATTCTGATAATCAAGGATACAGTAGCAAAAGTAGATGTGAAGAGGGGAGGGGGCACCAAGAAAGCCTTTTGATGTCTCATTTCAAAGAACAAAGAAGCAGGAAGAGGAATTTTTGCAAGATGAATTCTTTGGAGGAAAGTATCTTACTACTCACACTCAGAAATTATTGCTCAGCCATTTGAGAAAGAAAGAGAGACTTCCACCAACGAATTACTATTACTATTACTATTTATTACCCACCCTTCACCCAGAGGTCCCAGGGCAGGTTACAACAATTTTAAAACAACCTAAATAACTTCACAGAAAATAGGGTGGGTCCTAAAAATATATCATTTTGGGGAAACAACAATACCTAGAGCAAAAAGCTACATGAGAAGCAACATGTGTGAGCCAGCAGAACCTCAAGCACTACATGGAGAGAGAGAGAATGTCATAGAATTGTGAGATCATCTAGATCAACCCATTGCTGGTGCAGGAAATTGACTGCTACAGCATCACTCAAAAGATAAAAAGGTTACCTGCTGTGAAAGTAATAGGTCTTTCCTGTTGTCTGTCTTCAGTATATGCTACTCCAAGTTATATGGCTTCTGTACGTGGAAGATCCATTTTTATTATCAGTTAATAGCTGTCAATATATTTTTCCTGTATGACTGTTTCTCTGTGAACTTCTATGCATGTTACTTCTTAACAAATAGGTGTGCAGGAGAGGACCAGCTGTCAGGTTAGATTTGGAACCTGGACCACCAATTTGGCCATGAGTACAAGAAAATAATCCAGGTCACAAAAACCCTTATCACACGTCCAGGGAATGTACAGAAATTAGGATTTCTGTCTTGACCTCGACATGTTTGGCTGAAGTTATGAATAGACCCTATGTGCGTCGAAGTATGGAGGCTGTATTTGTACAATTGGGAGACCTGCAAAAGGCTCCATTCCGACATACAGAGTCGGGCTCCATTCATACCTTTGGCTGAGGAAACAGAGGTCAAGACAAGGAGACCAGGCACAAGCCTACCTCTTGCTCCCGCATATCCAGTGTACAGTAGGGCCCCGCTTTACAGCGCTTTGCTTTACAGCATTCCGCTAATACAGCGGCTGTGAATTGTAGAAAGGCCCCGCTTTACAGCGCTTGTTCCGCTTTTACGGTGGTTTTTTGCCGCCAGGCACCATTTTGGTCAATGTAAGTCAATGGGATCCGCTTTACAGCAGGAGTCCACAACGTAACCCGCTGTATGAGCGGGGCCCTACTGTAAACATCAATGTCATGCAGGAAACGTTCTTTTAGTTGCTAGCCACATGCAAAGCTCGGGGTGGAGCCAACATTCAGTAGTAGAACACTTGCTTTCCTGCAGAAAGTTCAGTCCCCGCCATCTCCAAGAAGGACTGGGAAAGATCCCTGCTGCCAATCGGTGTAGGAAAAAAACTAAGCCAGGTGGGCCAACGGTCTGACTTGGTGTAAGGCAGCTTCCAGTGTTTAATGGGAAAGCCATAGCTCAGTGCTACAGCTAGGGCTGGGGGAGCAACTCCATGTAAAGTTTACCTTTAAAGACAAGCTTACCTAATTTGCACTTTCCAAAACTCTATGTGAACCAAAACACAGCCATCCTTTGACATTCGCTCTTCTCTGAATCATGCAATGCAGTTCTCCAGCCAAGTAATGCTTACAAAAACACATAGACTAGGTGAAACTGTCCGTTTAAATGCATCTATCAGTGAAAAGAACATATACAAATGCTTTACATTAGGGGAAATTGCTTTGCAGAAATGTGTGTATTAGTAAAAACTGCATACTAACCTGTGTATATTAGAAGAAATTCACGCAAAAATGCTGATGATTGTTCATAAGAACATTTTTTTTTTAAAAAATGCAAAGTGATGTGGAAATGTGGAGAACGGAACTTAGTTTTGGAAATATGAGAAACCAACATTGGCAAATTCACCCATCCTTAGGTACAACTAGAGGTGCGAAGGACCGGGGGGGCAGAAAAAAATTGGGGAAATTGTTTTTTCATTGTTTTCCAACTTATTCCAGGTGTGTGTTTTTTCTGAAAAAAATGGGGGAAAGACAGGGGAAAAGAGGTTTTTTCCCCTGAATTTTTCAGGGCCTTCACATCTCTAGATACAACACATGCTTGTCATGCAGGAGGTCCCAGGTGCAGTCTCTGGCATTTCAAGGTTGGACTGTGAAATATTCCCTGTCTCAAGACATGGAGAGTCAATTAGACAATACTGAGCTAGATGAACCAATGTTCTGATTTGGTATAAGGCGGCTTCTTTTTTAGGTTACGTACTTCTCCCCGATCAGATGCTGAAAACCAGGGACCTGGATATGAGCGCACGGCTGGTGATGCTGATATGTACTGTAATCTTTGCTACACAGTCACTTGGGCTTCAGAAAGCCCTGCAGCATACGAGGGAAAAGTAATGCAGTTGTCATAGAGCTAGAAGCAGCAGGAAGGTGGTGAGACAGCATGTCTTTTTGTCAAGGCTCAGAGCAAAATTTGTAGCCACTGTGAGTGACAAAGTGCAGCTACAGAAGTCTCTGACCTAGATTCCATGGGGTTTCTTGTTCAAGATTACTTGGTTAGCGATGACCATGTCTCCAGTTGTCCATTGCTTGCTTTGCATGGAGTCCCTCCTATATTGTCCTGTAAATGCTGGGCTGTGAGTGCATGGCACAATTCCATGGGAGGACAGGAAAAAAAATATCCTAAGGATGTGGCTAATGGAAAGCAAAATTCCATCTCCTGAAAATCCTAGCTGTTAGGAGACTCCTATTCCTCCAGCAGAATTCCAGTCCTGGTTTTGTCGTTATATATTGTATTTAAATACAATGGGGCCCGCTTTTGAGCGGCCCACTTTTCAGCGTTCCGCTAATATGGCGGCTTTCAATTAGAGTAAGGCCCCACTCATACGGCGCTTGTTCCACTTTTATGGCATTTTTCAGGCATCGGGCGCCATTCTATTGAATGAGCTCCTCTTTTCAGCGGGTTTCGCTTTTAGGTGGGGGTCTGGAACGTAACCCACTGTATGAGTGGGGCCCTACTGTAAATGGTTGAAAATTGAACAAAATTCCTTTCACATAGAAAACTAGCTGTTGGGAAGAAGAAATCTAGCCTAGCCTTCTCCTATGCACAAGGATACTTATTTACTGCATGGAAAAGCATTCTGTGCCATCACGTGAGAAATGACTCTGAAATGGCATAGTCCAGCTGTTGGATCAACGTGACCCAGGCCTATACCACACCTAAGCCAAATGTGGTATAGTGGACTAGCACCTGGGAGACCAGGGTTCAAATCCCCACTTAGCCATGAAACTTGCTAGGTGACCTAAGGACAGTCACTGACTCTCAGCCGGATCAACCACACAGGGTTGTTGTGAGGAAAAAATAGAGAGGGAGAAGAACCATGCATGTCACCTTGAGCTCCTTGGATGAAATAAATGGGATATAAACATAAAAATAAATAATTTGGTGCCTCCGTTGCTCTGTTGTTTTTTACCCTTTCTAGAAGGAACATGTGATAAAACAAGAGCAAAACAGCTGGATTTCTGGTTTCATAAAATATATTGCAAAGATCCACTTTCTGTTTCCTAGGGGGGCCGCTTTGGAGGTCTATGGATCCAAGCCAAAATTAGACAATGAGCACTGGGTGCCAATGGAAATGTAGCAGAGTCCAACAGATATGTTCTGGCAGGGCCGGTGCCAGGCATGACTGGGCCCTTGGGCACCAGCCTGCCCCAGGTCTGCAGCACCATAGCTCAACACCTCCCCATACAGGCAGCTCAGGGCTAATAAGCCCGCCCATGCACCCCACCTACCTCTTGTGTTGTGTGAATCACTTGCGTGCATGCCTGCCCTAAACCAAGATGGCAGCAGGGCATCAGCCCCTTAGGGAAGCCTCTGCCATCATCTTGGGTGATGGCAGGCATGTGCACACAGAGCACACAACATTCACACTGATGGGAGAGTTAGGTGGGGTGTGCAGGCAGGCTTATTGAAGCCCACGCTGTCTGTATTGGGGGGGTTCCTGGGAGCGCCTTCTCTGCGATCTACAGCAAGGACGGGTGGAAGGACCTGACACTGCTGCAGATCACAGTATGCACCCTAATGTGGAACCCTTCAGCGGCCCCCAGCCACGACCCAACCTGGCCACCCTCTGGTGCCAGCCCTGTGTTCTAGGCCGGTCACCACAGTATGAACCATCTGTCATCACCATAAAATAATCACAGCATCTAAGAAGACCCCAAGAGATTTTGACAGAAAACTCCCCCCCACCGCCAAACAACTGCACAAAAGAGCTAAGCAACAGCAGCAGCGAGAATCTGCTTTCAAAGGAGAGGGTGTGAATCTTCCAAAGTAGTTAAGGCACGTAGAGAGCAGAGCAAAATTGGAGATCACCGACGTGAAGCCAGGGGCTTTTTCAGTCCAGTGAGTTGGAACATAGTAAGCATGAATATATTTTTTAAAAACCAGGATTGCATGAAAGCAATCTTCATTTGCTACTAGGACTCTAATTGCAATCAATTCAGAAACCATTTGCGCCATGGAACGTAGGTGAAAAAAAGGACCCAGACATGCTGCATCAAGGCTTCCGAGGACAAGGAGCAGGAGCAGACAGCATGGTGGGTGGTGCAGCTCACCTGGACTCAGTAGGTTTTATGGCTGCTGCTTACTAGGAGGTAGAGGGGGAGAGGCGAGGTGGCCATGAGGTCAGAGTAGTGCAAAAGGGACACAATCAGTAGTGTAGTGGCAATTTCAGAAGTGCAGGGTCCCTTTCCTGATCATCACAGCCCCTTACCCCCTTTTTTTGCTACTGGGTTGAGAATGAAATCCTTGTCAATGCCTTCTCTCATGACATCAGGTATCTCTAGGAGCCAATAAGGGGGAGAGTGTTAGATGCTGAAGAGAGTCTTCTCAGTGGATGGCTCGCCTCCTTTCACTCTGATTGGCTCCAATCAGTAAATAAGGACAAGGAAGCAAGTTAGAAAACTCTTCTCAGTGGCAAACATGCTCTCCTTCCATGCTGATTATCTCGCAGGTCACTGGAGACACAGGGACGCTGCAGGGACCCTGCTTCCAATAACGTAAGGGGCCTGAGACCCCAGAGACCCTGGATGATTACATCATCTGGGCACAGTAAGAGGTAGGGACACTACTGACCAGAGATCAGGTGAGCTGTGCTGGCCCACCACGCCATCCGCTACTGCACATATGCTTTTTTTAAAAAAGACATTTTCCCATGAGGTCCAGCCTCAGAGAACTATGGTGTGTTTAAACTCTGGTTAGGAGGAGAGAGAACAAGACAGGGTCAACCCATGGTTACATTCCTAACTTGCTCTGAAACTAGGAGTTAAAACAAAGCAGATTTTACCCTAGTTATCCAGATTTATCTCAAATTTGTTTTATCTCAAAATTCAGTAACACCAAAACACCTCTGAGAACATATGCTAATTTTATCTACATATGCAGCACAACAGGGTAGAAAAGGGGTTGGTGCTATTTCTGAAAACTCCATCAAGTAAAAACTCTTTGCAAGGTTTTTTAAAAAAAAGCACGTAAGAGAAACAGCTGGAATTTCCCTTCCTGATGTGCTAGATTTCTACTTACATATGGTCTCTTATGTGATTGAAGCATCCCAACATGTGATTCCTCCCGTTGTCAAAAATACTGCTGTCCATTTTACCACCCCGTCCCACCTAATTCTGTTGCATTTGTTGCATTTGTTGCATAGGCCTCTTTGTTCAGCCCTTTGGACTTCCCCTTGGCCATACCCAGGGCTGGCACCAGGCATTACTGCACCCTTGGGCACCAGCTCCTGCCTGTTTACCTACCTCTCTCCAGTCTCCTACTACTGTGGAAGCTGCATGCGCAGGGCTGCCATCAACCAAGATGGTGGCAGAGACTTCTCTAAGCGACTAACGGCCCTGCCACCATCTTGGTTGATGGCACGCAAGTGCAGTACGCACAGGCCTGCCATCAACCAAGATGGCAGTAGGGGCATTAGCCCCTTAAAGAAGCCTTCAACGCCATCCTGATTGATGGCAGCCCTGCACGCACAGCGCATGCAGCAGCAGAAGACAGGAGAGCGAGGTAGGTGGAGCAAGCGAATGTGTGGATAGCCAGAAGCTCCCTCCCTGCGAGCCGTGGCAGGGGAGTGCTTCTCTCCCATCCGTATGAGGGGCCCTTCAGGGACCCCTCTGGGCCACAAGGGCCCTTGGCCAGGGCCTGACCTAGCCACCCTTTGGCACCGGCCCTGGCCACATCCCTTCCCCAGACCACACCCCTCACTGGCTCTGTTCAGTATCCTCCTTGAGTGTCTTTGCCTTGACATGACAGGGATGCATGAGATTACGCACAGGGTGCAGAAAGCAGTCAGAGAACCATTCTCTCCCTCTCTGATAATACTAGAAATCAGGAACATCCAACAAAGCTTGAAGGGTGGAAGATTCAAGACAAAAGGCAGCACTTCTGCACACAGTGCATAGATAAATGATGGAATTTGCTCCCACAAACAGTAATGATGGCCACCAACTTGGACAGCTTTAAAAGAGGATTATTTTATTTATTTATTTTATTTTATTCAATTTTTATACCGCCCATAGCAAAGCTCTCAGGGCGGTGTACAACAAATTAGACAAATTCCTAGAGGATAAGGCTATTGATAGATACTAGCCAAGCTGCTATGCTCTGCCTCCACAATCAGAGGCAATTTGCCTCTTAATGCCAGTTGCTAGGAAGTGCAGGCGAGGAGATTGCTCTTGCACTCAGGTTGTGCTTGCCGGCTTCCCATGGGCATCTGGCTGGCCACTCTGAGGAGAGGGTGCTGGAGTCCAGAGCTTGGAAAAGTTACTTTTTTGAACTACAACTCCCATCAGCCCAATCCAGTGGCCATGCTGGCTGGGGCTGATGGGAGTTGTAGTTTCAAAAAGTAACTTTCCCAAGCTCTGCCTGGACTAGATAAGTCTTTGGGATGATCCAGCAGGGCCCTCCTTATGTTCTTGAGCGGTGACAATGCCTTTTGCGTGCTGGGATGGATTTGACAATCTTGAGCAAACTCTTACCTGAAGCGACCTCACAGGATTGTTGTGATTTTTTAAAAAGGGGGGACACCCTATGTATGCTCCCCTGAGTTCCTTAGAGAAAGGGTGGGATACAAGTGTGTGTGTGTTTATTATTGTTTTTAAATCCTTCAGGCCCTTCACATTTCCTCCCTTCTGGATAGTACCTTCATGCTTAACTACTTCAGCCCCATCCTGCCTGAGAGAGCCACTGTGCGCCAAACAAATGTTAAGCCCTGCAATTTTAATCCATTCTTGCTGAGGCGTCAGATCAATGCTCCATGAATGCTGCAGAGCACAGAAGCCGGAGGCAGGGAGGAGGAGGTCAAGGAGAACATGTGAACCTTCAGCCCACAATGCGGGAACCACTAAATCAAAGACTAATATTCCTGAGTGATAGAGAAGTGAGGAATTTGTTCCACAAGATCCATTCACTATTCATTGCTGACAGGTGTAAGGACCAAAATGTACAGCAGAAAAATGACGCCTGCAATGACCCAGAATATTTTGCTAGCAGTCTTGACTCTTTCAGAATTGCCTTGCTCCCCTGCATTCTTACCTAACTGCCTAGAGCACTGAGGTATAGGGCCCATCCATACCTAATCATAAAATCTGCGTTTTCCATATTCGGTTGATGTAAAATACATGTGTTTGTGGTCAGATTATTGTGAAAACCCGATTATCAAGCATCCATACGTGTGGGCTTTTTTTTTTTTTGGTCTAAATTGCTTTAGCATTGGCCACTCCCTTCTTTTCAGTGATTGGTCCATAACAGTTGTTTGTTTGTTGCATGCTTTTTCAGAAAAACACAGAAACATATATACTTTTTTAAAATCCCCATGCATGCGCTGGTTTGTGGGTGTGCTATTGGGCGGAAAGGAGCCGAGGGGCTTGGCATACGACAGAGGAATGCTCATGGACCACCTGTTGCAGGAAAGTCTGCAGCATTGCATCCGAGCACACAGACGTTAATGCAATTGATTATCGGTTTAGGAAAGCATATTGGTTTTTTTGGTGGTATTTCTAATGCAGATTTGTGAACACGAAAATCCGTAGTAGCTTGCAATGGCGTACGGACGACGGTGAATTAATGAAGACACAAAACGATAACACTGCAGATTATACAGTCGTATGGACAGGCCCATAAACTGAAGATTGACTGAGTGCCTTCAGAGCAAGGCTTTGGGGCAGACTTTCAGGGGCCCACTGAGCAGGAGGGTTGCCCAGTGCAGCAAAACTGGCTAACCACATTTACACATTGCTATTTAATGCAGCGGGCAGATTGGTAACAGGGACCAGACGGTTCGAACACATAAAACCGATTCTGGCCCGCTTGCATTGGCTGCCTGTATGTTTCCGAGCTCGATTCAAGGTGCTGGTTTTAACCTATAAAGCCTTACACAGCTTAGGACCACAATACCTGATGGACCGCCTTTCCCGACATGAACCCACCTGTACACTACGCTCAACATCTAAGGCCCTCCTCCAGGTGCCTACTCCGAGGGAAGCTGGGAGGATGGCAACAAGGGAGAGGGCTTTCTCAGTGGTGGCCCCCAAATTATGGAATGATCCCCCTGACAAGGTGTGCCTGGCACCAACACTGTTATCTTTTCAGTGCCTGGTCAACTCTTGCCTCTTCTCCCAGCCATTTTAGCATGTGTTTTTAAATTGTTTTTAATTTTTTAAAAACATTATGTTTTTAAATTGTTTTTGTGTTTTAAAATTTGTATATTCGTTTTTATTGCTTTTAATTGCTGTAAATGGCCTAGAGAGCTTCGGCTATGGGCGGTATATAAAAGAAAGAAAGAAAGAAAGAAAGAAAGAAAGAAAGAAAGAAAGAAAGAAAGAAAGAAAGAAAGAAAGAAAGAAAGAAAGAAAGAAAGAAAGAAAGAAAGAAAGAAAGAAAGAAAGAAAGAAAGAAAGGGGCTGGGGAGTCATGTAAGACCTTAAGTAATCCACATTACCATCTAAAGATGGCAGGGCCATTGAGTCCAGAGACTTGTGGGGAAGGACCTTAAGAAACTACCTTAAACTGAGTCAGGCAGTTGGTCTAGTAACCCAATATTGTCCACACTCATTGTCAGTGGCCCTCCAGGGTTTCAGGCAGGGAGTCCTTCCCAGCTCTACCCAGAGATTCTGGGGATTGAACCTGGGACCTTCTGCATGCAAAGCAGGCTCTCCACCACTGTGCTATGGCCCTTCCCGAGCCCCAACAGCGGCTGAGGGCAACAGACTAGCTTAGGGTAACACATGGCACACACTGCTCTGTCCTCCAACAGAGGAAAACGCTGCTCCTCTGCATTTGCCACTAAGGATGGAGCAGAAATTTGAATCAGTTGACATTTAAAGGCAAACCTGCTTAATTTTATTTTATTTATTTATTTATTTATTAGATTTATTAGTCGCCCATCTGGACACTGGACACGAACTGAAACACAGCCACCTCTGAAAATTTGCACTTCTCCAAATTTTGCAATGCAGTTCTCCAGCCAAGTAATGGGCTCCAAAAAAAATGCATATACTAGGGTAAAATATGCATATACATGTGCACATTAATGAACAAATATGCTTTGTAGAAATGTGAGCATTAGGCAAAACTGCTTTGCAAATGTGTGTACGTTAGGAGAAACCTGCACTAAAACGCTGATGAATTTTCATGAGGACTTTTAAAAAATCACAAGCTGCTATGGAAGTGTAGAGAACTGAATTTAAGATTAGAAAAATAAGAAACTGAAATAAACAGATTTGGTCACTCTACCTAATGACAGGGCCAGAGCTAATAAGGTATATGCACATCACTTTTTTGGCTATTTAAAGGGACAGAATCTATCTCCCATGCCTTCCATGGCACCCTACTGGAAACAGTTGACCAGAAAAAGACACCTATCATTTGCAAATTAATCACTGTTGCCCTTGGGTAAGGAACACACGCAACTACAGCATGGTGCTGGCAACTGGCTGGATCACCTGTAAAATACATTTCAAAGTTATTCAACAAGCCTAACATCAAAGTCATCAAACAGAAAGCCCCTCTCTTTCTCTGACTATTATCTGCCCATGCCACACAGAAAGGTTCAGAGATGGCAAAGAAAACAAATTGTTCTCCCTGAACGTGTTCAATTTTCAAAGGGGAAAAAAGAAGAACCCCAATATTGTTGCTGTTGTTGTCTCCCCAGAAAGTTCACCTCCTGTTTGGACAATAACAGCATCCTCCAACAAGAAACGGAGAGACTGGGAAACCAGATGGGATATCCCCGTGTTCTATTTACAAGCCTCAGCAACACCAACAACAAAAAGACTCAAAGGGAGAGATCAAAATTGAGCATTTGCTTTTGATCTCTCTCCCTGTCCCTCCATCCCCTGTCTACTCTCTCAAATTAATTTAATGTGTTAATTAATAAAGTTCCTTTGCACTTCTGAAGTGCCTTTAATCCAAACGTCTCAAGGCACTCCTGAAAATGTTTTCTTCTCATACCACACACACACACACACAGAGAGAGAGAGAGAGAGAGAGAGAAAGCCAGGCTAGGTTTTTCAGAACTGCTCCCAAAATGTGTCAAGTGAGGCTGCAAAGAGGCTGCCATCAACAATATCTAGGATGCTACCCGTGACCACAAAAGGAGCAAAGGTGCGGCAAAGTGGGTCCCTACCCAAAGGGCTACCAGGAGATGGCTCCTCCACCCTTCCCTCCCAAGAATAAAGCCAAGGCAAGAATAATGATCATAAATAATAACAAATTTAATTTTTGTGTCGCCTATCTGGCCGAAACCACTCTAGGCGACGTACAACATTAAAATTCAACAATACAATATAGATACATAATAAAATACAGCGCAGTCAACAATAACCATTTTAAAAAGCGGCAGTACAGGGCCATCAATAGACAATTTTAAAACAATATAAAGAAATTAGCCCACCCCGGGGACCCCAAAGGCCTGTCCAAAGAGCCATGTTTTTAAGGCTCGGCGGAATACATTCAGGGAAGGGGCATGGCGAAGATCATACGGGAGGGAGTTCCAGAGAGTGGGGGCCGCCACTGAGAAGGCCCTCTCTCTAGTCCCCACCAACCTAGTTGTTTTCGTTGGTGGGACGGAGAGAAGGCCCTGTGTGGCTTAGTTGGTGGTACTGGAGGTGCTCCTTCAGGTAAACTGGGCCGAGACCGTATAGGGATTTAAAGGTTAAGACCAACACCTTGAATTGGGCCCGGAAAACAGCTGGAAGCCAATGTAGATGAAATAACACCGGCGTGATGTGATCACGGCGGCGGCTGTTTGTAAGCAGGCGTGCCACCGCATTCTGCACCAGTTGTCGTTTCCGGACCGTTTTCAAGGGTAACCCCATGTAGAGCGCATTGCAGTAGTCTAATCGAGAGGTGACCAGGGCATGTACCACCTGTGGGAGCTGATTAATAGGAAGGGAGGGTTGCAACCTCCGTATGAGGTGTAATTGATACCAAGCTGCCCGGCTCACTGCCGAAATCTGAGCCTCCATGGACAGCTTGGAATCAAGAACAACCCCGAGGCTGCGGACCTGATCCTTCAGGGGTAATTTTACCCCATTAAGATTCAGGTCAGCAACACCCAACCTTCCCCTGTCACCCACAAGTAGCACCTCGGTCTTATCAGGATTGAGCTTCAGCCTGTTTCTTCCCATCCACCCACTCACGGATTCCAGGCACTTGGACAAGGTCTCTACAGCCAACTCCGGTGAAGATTTAAAGGAGAGATAGAGCTGCGTGTCATCAGCATATTGGTGACACCGCAGCCCAAAACCCCTGATGATAGCTCCCAGCGGTTTTACATAGATGTTAAATAGCATGGGAGAGAGGATAGAACCCTGTGGTACTCCACAAGTGAGGGGCCAAGGGTCTGAAACCTCATCTCCCAATGCTACCTGTTGATGCCTGTCAGAGAGAAAGGAACGGAACCACTGTAAAACAGTGCCTCCTATTCCTAATCCCTCCAGGCGATCTAACAGGATACCGTGGTCGACGGTATCAAAAGCCGCTGAGAGATCCAGGAGGACAAGAAAGGTGAATTCTCCCCTGTCTAGTGCCCTCCTCATATCATCTACCAGAGCGATCAAGGCTGTTTCAGTACCATGTCCAGTCCTGAAACCCGATTGGTATGGATCTAAATAATCCGTTTCATCCAAGTGTGCTGACAACTGGTTAGCCACCACTCGCTCAATGATCTTGCCCAAAAATGGCAAATTCGAAATGGGGCGAAAGTTGTTCAAAACTTGGGGATCCAAGGAGGACTTTTTTAGAATGGGTTTTATAATTGCCTCCTTGAGGGCCGGTGGCATTACACCCTCCTTCAAGGATGCATTTACCACCACCCTGATCCCTTCGCCCAATTTCTCCTTGCAGTTCATAAGAAACCATGATGGGCAAGGATCAATCAGACAGGTGGTAGGCTTCACCGTTGAAAGTACCTTGTCCACATCCTCAGAAGGAAGAGGCCGGAACTGATCCCACTGAACCGGATTGCAACTGGTCAACTCTGGATCCTCTACTGCATCCACAGCGTACGGAATTGAGTTCTTCAGGTGTTCGACTTTATCGGCAAAGTGCCTTGCCAATTTGTCACAGGAAGCCTTTGAATGCTCCAAGGGTTCCTGAGCGACTGGACCGACCAGGCTTCGGACCACTTGGAACAGCTTCCTGGGACAGCACTCTGCGGATGCAATAGAGGCAGCAAAGAAATCTTTCTTTGTTCCCTTTATTGCCACCTGGTAGGCAGCTATTGCTGCTCTAACCTGTGTGTCAGCTCTACACTGCATCAGCAGTGTCAGGGGGGGCTGGAAATTCCTGGGTCTTTGGCAGGGAAGGAAAGTCCTTAGCCAGCAGTCGGGTTGTAAATCTGCCAGGCCTATCCGAAGTGTACTTGCCGAGTCAGAAGTCCAGAAGCGAGGTCAGTGGAGGTCCGGGATCAATTGCCAAGGAGGTCAGTCAAAGAGATGCTGCAGGGAAACTAGGTCTACACAAAGCCACGCCTGACGTTGCAGTCAGCAACAAGCTGCAGCCAAGGTGTGCCTTATAAAGAGCAGGATGGACAGCAGGTGTGAGCCCTCAGCGTTTGGGCCTTAAGGAGACAGGCCTGCCTCTCTTCTGCCTGACCTTCTGCTGTCTACGTTCTGCAGGTGAGGGGGAGTATTCTGTTCACTGTCTGTGTCTGGCTGCAGGGCCTCTGCTGTCCCTGGGGTGCTCTGCAGCTGAGGGGCAGAAGGAGCTGGATTCTCAGGAGGCTCCTCCGTGTCTCCTGCTGCTCCTGGGTCTGCTGCTGTTACTCC
The DNA here is from genome assembly GCF_030035675.1 of Rhineura floridana. Lineage (NCBI taxonomy): Eukaryota > Metazoa > Chordata > Lepidosauria > Squamata > Rhineuridae > Rhineura > Rhineura floridana. The sequence goes on along the minus strand of NC_084495.1, from coordinate 21,308,034 downwards.
CGAGTCGTCCTCATCTGAGGAGTCCTCTGACGGGGCCATGACACTGTGTTCAAGCATCTTCAGAGCAGGATTTCCGCCACCGGCGTTCTAGTCGTCTCACCTCCTGTCTCAGACTTCGCAACCGAGGTGTATACCATGGTGCTGTCTGAGTTCTGTTCAGGGGGAGAGGACGTTTCGGAGCCACCCGGTCTAATGCCCTGGTGATTCCCTCGTTCCACTCCGTCACCAGGGTTTCGACCGGACGACCTTCAGCAGGTTCCAAATCCCCCAGCGCAGTCAGGAATCCATCCGGATCCATCAGGCGCCTGGGGCGGACCATTCTAATAGGTCCTTTACCCCTGCGGAGGGTGTGTGGCATTGAGAAGTCAAAATTCACCAGATAGTGATCTGACCATGACACGGGGGTAAAAGAAATGGCCCCCAACTTCAGAACACTCCCCACCACTCCCAGGACAAATACAAGGTCGAGAGCATGACCGGCTACATGGGTGGGCTCAGTGTTACTAAGGTGCAGTTCCCAGGAAGCCATGGTTTCCAGGAAATCCTGAGGGGCTCCAATGAGAGTCGTCTCAGCGTGTACGTTAAAATCCCCCAGTACTAACAGTTCTGGGGTCAACGTTCACACATCCAAGACCACCTCCAGCACCTTGGTCAGGGAGTCTGTCGTGCAGCGGGGCGGGCAGTACACAAGCAGGATCCCCAGACTGCCCTTCGGGCCCAACCTCCAGTACATGCAATCAACAAACTTGGTCCTTGGGAGCGGAGGCCTGGTGAACATCAAGGACTCCCGATAGATGACTGCCACTCCCTCTCCCAGGCCTTCCCACCCTCGGTTACTGCGCATAGCGGAAACCTGGCGGACACATGGCCTCAAGAGTGGGAGCTGAGGCCTCGTCCAGCCAGGTCTCCGTAATACATACCAGGTCTGCGCACTCATCCACTCATGGATGACAGATTTTTTTTTGTCACAGACCTGGCATTACAAGAAGGAGGCCAGGCCAGCTCCAGCTACCGAGCAGAGAAACTACCTAAAACTGCCTAACTGTATCACCAGCGGTGTAGCATGCCACTGAATTCCTGATGCTGGTATTCATGGAGGATAAGGCTATCAGTGACTAATAGAACAGGACCACGTTCACACCGTGCATTTATCCCACTATGATTCCACTTCAAATGTCATGGCTTCCCCCCCCCCGAATATCGGGAAGTGTAGTTTGTGAAGAGTGCTGAGAGTTCTTAGGAGACCCCTCTTCCCCTCAAAGAGTTGCAATTTCAAGAGTTGTCTGGGAAGAGGAACTGACTGTTAACCCATTCTGGGAATTGTAGCTCCAGTATTGTAGTGGCAATTTCAGAAGGGCAAGGGCCCTTCATGATAGTCACAGCCATGCCCCTCCCCCCTTTTGAGGCAACTTCTCAATGGCTCCAATCAGCAAGAAAGGATAAGGAAGCATGTTAGAAGACTCTTCTCAGTGGCTAAAATGCTCCCCTTTCATACTGATTGAATCATAGAATGCTGGAGACATAGGGACCCTGCTCCCAAAAAAGGAAAGGGTCTAAGAACACACATCCCTGAGACCCCAGATGACTACACCCCTGTGAAGCTCCATAAGTGGAATAAGAGTCTACTGACAACTCTCAGTACCCTTCACAAATTACCCTTGCCAAGATTCTTTGGGGGAAGCCATGACTATTTAAAGTGGAACAATACTGGAATAAATGTATGGTGCGAATGTGGCCTAAGTTGTATCTAATGTAGCACTAAGTAAAAGTCACTTAGTGTCATACTTGTCCCACTGGCAAAATGTTTTTTTGCCAGTGGACTGTTGTTGTACAAAGAAATTAAGAATGCATAAGCAGTTTGCCAGTAGCTTTGTTGCACAATGGATTGCATAATCCGTTGGTAAATGAGTTTCCACTAGTGCAACTGTTGCATTGGATTCCGTGGTTGTGCAACACTAAAACTCACCCATCCTCTAGTGTAAGAGCTCTTGCACTAGCTGACAAAGAAATTGGATACAGCCCAATGATTTTAGGTTGTGATCATCTGTTGTAGCACTAAAACACCTCAGAAGAGCTAAATGCATACATCAGTGCCATGTAATTCTAGAAAAGTTAAGATCATCCTCCTTTGTACAAAATCGAGAGGTATTGTGGTTTTAAACTGGCATGCATTCTCAGGATGAACAGGGCAAACAAAAGCCAAAGCACAGATATGTCACATCCACCAAGGCATCCCCAAAAGCTCTGCCAACATTGACGGTTTTCTATTTAACATGTTCACATGTTAAAGGACATTTTGCAATTGCAAGGATCTTCATTTACAAAGGATTTTGTGTCTCACGCTCTGTCGAGATGGAAAGTGTAACAAAGCTTGAGACAAGCTTCTGGACTCTAATGCAATGTGATGAGTTTTATGCTTTGGAAGAAAGTCTCTTTCTTCCACCCTGAACATCTGCTGTAAGCAAGGAACGGAGGAAGTTGACAAAGGCTGCTAGCAGGCGGAAGAAAGCAAGTGGCTTTTTTTACCCCAGAACACCTAGAAACTAAAGCATCACTCCAAAGCCTACAAACGCTCCACTGTCCATGGAACATCCCAAAATGTAGCTCACACCACATGGAGCAGTGGCACATAGATCTGTGGGTTCCAGCCCAACACGGTTTTAAACCAGCCTTCAGGGCTCAGGATTAAGTCTGGAAAGAGTGGAGGAATTAAATTCATTTTTTTAAAAAACATATTGACTTGGTTCCTAATATAAATAAACATCAGCTGTAATTCTACACGTGCTACGTGGGAGTAAGCCACACTAAAACAAATGGTACTTACTCGTAGGGATGGAAAAACCTGTCTATTTGGGTTCTCTCACTTTCTCATTTTTCCAATCTGAAATTCAGCGTCTCACATTTCTGCAGCAAGTTGCAATTTAAAAAAACTTATGAAAACTCTCCAGCATTTTAGTGCAAATTTCTCATTTTTGTAGGCAGTTTTGACTGATCTACACATTTTTGCAAGCCATTTCTCATCATATGAGTTATTTACACTCATATATTCAATTTTATGCACACTTTCACCTAATATATGCATTTTTGTAAACACTGGTTGGCGAACTGCATCGCAAAATTTGAATATGGGCTAATTTTGAAGGATGGTTGTGTTTTGGTCCTCACATTGTTTCAGAAAGTGCAAAAATGATAGATTTGGCTTGAAATGTGAACTGAATCAAAATTCTTGCCCATCCTTACTTCTGAGAATTCACAGATAGGCTTGTACTAGTACAGAAGGTCATGGATAGAAAATTCCTGGTCTCCTCTTCCCCCTGAAGCCACTTCTACCCTCCAAAAAGTGTCTCTGATGACTGATGGTCCTCCTGAGCAATGTGTGGTGTGGTGTCTGCAGGAGGGGAAGAGAAGTCGAGAACCGTTCCTTAAACATCCATGCTCAATTTTGGATGATTTTTCCTTCCCCCGGCATACCCCTGCACTCTATCCCACATTGTTCAGGGAGGCCACTAACATTTTCAGAGATGCTTTTCCAGGTGCAGAAGGAAGATACAGGAACTTTTCCTTCTTTGAACTTCCTTAACAAGTTGTGTCTCTTAATACTTGAACTCTGGGTTTAAATAGACGGGATTGAAGCAGATTCAGGAAATAGAGCATAAGTAGACCCTTGTCAGATCAGGCCAGAGGCCTATCTAATCCAGTATCCTGATTCTCCAGCATCCCTGACCATCGGCCATGCTGACTGGGTTTGATGAGAGTTGGAGTCGAGCAGCAGCTGGAGGTGCCAAAGGTTCCCTCATCCCTGGTCTAAAGTGAAGGTCTGTATAGTTCAGCATCCTGTTTCCCACAGAGGCCTCCCAGAAGCCCACAAATAGGACATGAGGGCAGTGGTTGTCTCCAGTGTTGTTCCCCAAGCAGTTGGTCTTCAGTGGCATATTGTCCCTGATATGAGAGGTCATATTTGGCCGCAACAACTAGCAGCCTTCAATGACCTTCTCCTTCCTGAAAAGGCCTCATCTCCTTTTAAAGCCCTATGAGTTGGTGGTTATCGCCACATTTTGGGATTCTGAATCCCATAGTTTAACTATGTGTCATGCATGTATGGACCTCACTGCTAAAAGATGTGGAGATAGCCACTGGCTTAGATGGTTTTAAAGGGGGATTGGACAAATTTGTGGAAAGAAGGCTCCATCTATATCAGGGACGGAGAAAGAGGCCTTTCAAGTGAGGCCCTCCAAGCCTCTTTATCTGGCCTTCAGGGCTCTTCCCATCCACACTTCTTCTTCACAGGCCATGCCCCTCACCGCCCCTCCTTTGAGTGTTCTGGCCTGGCTGGAATACACCCTTGACCTCCAATCATGCTTCTTGTTTGCCTGGATGGAGAATATAGAGGGATGCGTGAATAAATTAACGTTATTTACTCCACCCGCTTTTGCTTCTGGCCCCAACTACCACTGGCATATGGCTCCTGGAAGGTTGTCTAGAAGGGAATGCAGCCCTCAAGCTGAACAATTGTGGAAGGAATCTCCAGTCAATTGTTTGTGCTCCAAAGGACAGCGTTTATTAGAAATACAAAGACCAATGATCATTGGGAAAGGGCCCATCAAGACCTTCTCTGCTCAAAATATGCCAAGCAGAGCTTTATAAATGGGTTACACGTCATGCATTTGTCATAGTCAAAAAGCATACCTTATAACCATGCATAGCAATATCTTACACATTCTGGGTGGTCACTTTTACACGTTTTTGCCCTGCCCATCCATGTGCCAGAAAGGAAAGCACCGGTCTCAAAGCTGCTGTCCACGGATGGGTATTGTACTTGTTTACTTAAACTGACTTTCCTGATGTGAAATCTTTCTGTAACCACAACTTCCCTAACCTGCTTCTTAGAGCGTTTCCAGATTACTTTCGCTTTTTGGCAGTGCTAAGCTGCATCTTAATATTTCAGGCTTCCGATTTCTAGTAGAGGCCTTCCTGGTTTGATGAGTTTATAAGTCATTTCTCACAAGTCTTCCCACCCCAGATCTATATCAATGGTTGCTGGCTGATCACTAAATGGAACCTCCAGGTTCGGAAGCAGTATGCTTCTGAATACTTGTTGCTGGGGGCTGAGGCAAGGATGGGGAAGGTTGTTGCCTTCATGCCCTGCTTGCGGGCCTCCTGAACATCTGTGGTTGGCCAGTATGAGAAACAAGATGCTTGACTATACCGGCTTTGGCTGCTATTCAACTAAATTTCACTCATTGAAATTGACAGACCTAACTTTGTCATCTTCTTCGTAGCATTTATTGCCTGCCCATCACCCAGAGGTCCCAGTTACAGGTTGCAGCAGCATCAAAATACAGTGTTAAAAACAATTAAGAACAACCAAAATCACAGTGAGTCCCTAAAAGATATGCCTTGGGTGTCAAAGGCCAGGGTAATGTTCATTAATTGATAGGTTTGCACTATTGCATTGGTAATCTTGATTCATTTCAATGGGTCTGCTCTGAGTAAAACTTAGTTGCCTACCGCCCTTTCATTCTAGACCAGGGATGGAGGAACCTGTGGCTCTCCAGATGTTGTTAGACTCCAATTCCCATCAGCCCCAGCCAGCATGGCCAATGGTCAGGGATGATGAGCATTATAGTCTGAAGGGCCAAAGGTTCCCCCTCCCTAGTTTAGACTGCACAGAGTTGGTTCTCATCTTCCTTCTAATCCTGTTCTTATTTGTGATGTATTTACCTTATCTGCTGCTTACAAAGGACCAGTAGTGGCTAGCAAGGCTGAGTGGGATGGGGTGACATTGCTCACAGGGGGAGAGGTGGCAGGGAGGTCAGCATAATGTGGATGCAACAGCAGGCACATCAGAGCACACAGTGCCAACCTCCCTGCCACCTCACTCCAGCCCCTCAGTTACCAGCAGTGACCTCCAGGTTGGGAAGCCAGTGAGCACCACCACCCATAAAACACAGAACCATAAGATCAAAGAATCATAGAGTTGGAAGGGGCCCATAAGGCCATGGAGTCTAACCCCCTGCTCATTGCAGGAATCCAACTTAAAGCATCCCCGACAGGTGGCTGTCCAGCTGCCTCTTGAAGGCCTCCAGTTCTGGAGACCCCATCACCTCCCTAGATGCTCCATTGTCGTACCACTCTAACAGTGAGGAAGTTTTTCCTGATGTTCAGCCAAAATTTGGCTTCCTGTAACCTGAGCCCATGATTTTGTGTCCTGCACTCTGGGACGATGAAGAAGAGATGCTGGCCCTCCTCTGTGTGACAATCTTTCAAGTACTTAAGGAGTGCTGTCATATCTCCCCTCGGTCTTCTCTTCCCGAGGCTAAACATGCTTAGTTCTTTCAGTCTCTTCTCATAGCTCTGGGTATGCTTAACCTTGAGATGAGAAGACTGAGAGAAAATAAGACAGCACTAAAAACAATTGCACCACTTGACAACCAATGTGTAAACAAGAGAAGATGCTAAGAAATGGCACCAAGTTAGGAATGGAAAGTTCTCAGTTTTGGTTCTCTCTTTTTCTCATTTTTTCCATCTTAAATTCAGTTCTCCAAATTTCTGCAGCAATTTGCCCATTTAAAACAAATCCTCATAAAAATTCTCCAGCATTTTAGAGCTAATTCCTCCTAATAAACACATTTTTGTTGGCAGTTTTTGACTAATGTACGCATTTTTGCAAGCCATTCCTCAGCATATAATCATATGTTATTTTCACTCATATATTCATTTGTATGTCCACTTTCCCCTAATGTATGCATTTTTGCAAACATTGTTTAGTTGGCAAACCACATCACAAATTTTGAATATGTGCAAACTTTGAAGGACAGCTGTGTTTCAGCTCTCATATTGTTTCAGAAAGTGTGAATTTGATGGATTCACCTTTAAATGCAAACAATCTAATTTCTCCCCACCACCACCACCACCATCCCTACATGAATTTATGCATGCACCATGTGTTTTCAAAGGAAGAGTGCAGGACAAAAGCAGACTCTTGTAAAACGAGATGCACAAACAAACGGGAGTCACATCATCTGGAATATTTAAAAGTGGACCAGAGAAAAAAGGACTGAAAAATCATGCAATCTTAGATAACAGGACTTAGGCGATTTCTCCCCCTCTGCCTTTTTATAAGTTCATGAATAAAGTTACCAGAAGGACTTCGTCTCTGCCCTGTTGAAAATGAAAAGAAATGCCTGTGCCTTCTCTCACCAAATGCTATTATCCTTTGGATTGCTGTATGCTGCTTTTTATGAATAATAAAAGCCTTCCTGAGCTAAATTGTTACCTCTAAAAAAAGAAAGAAAAGGGAGAGATCTAAAAGTCTAATCTCATTCTCCTCTGACATGGAGGTGCTGGTACAGAAGGAGGATTCTGTTAGTGATATGTGGTTGCATTGTATTACCTTTGTACTTTAAGGAGAGAGGCTGCTTCTGAGTTATATGGGGATTCTTCCAAATGAGCTCTGTATGTGGATTTCTAGCGGTGGAGTAGCCCATTATGGTAGGAAACATCTTTGTACAAATCTGAATGCATTGAAATGGTAGGCCTTGGAATTGACAAGCATCTGGAATGTTATTCAGGTTCTGGGGGAGGGTGAAATTGGCTCTGCTCACTTTGATCCTGGTGCTTTAGAGTCACAGAAACAATGCCAAGAGTCATCTAGTCTAGCTGCTGCCCTAGGGAGAAAATCCTATGACTACAAACCACAGCTGGAATTAGAAAGAGCCCCTAATCTAGAGTAGGAATGGGCAAATCTATTTATTTATTTATTATTTATTTATTTATTTATTTCTGGTAACCTTCCCACATTTTTACAATAATTCATTTTTTTCATTAATCTGCATTTTTTTTTAAAAATGCTCCAAATACATATTTAAATTGCATTTATGCATTTTTTTTAAAAAAATCTTTATTATTGTGTATAAATACCATAAAATGTCTTCCTAGAAATCCAAAAAAGTTAGATACAACCACAAATACAAAAAGCTACATTTAAATATTCTTCTAAATGCTATATAGAAATATATCAATCAATAGTCACCTAATCAAAAAAAACCCACCATTTCCTACTCTTATTTAATATAGGAATATATAGGAATTCCACTGAGGAATTTTAATATGAATTTAAAAATGCTTTTTAATGCATATTGAAATGTGTGTTTCGACACATTTAAATACATGTGAAATCCAATGGATATCTAAGTTCTGATTCAGACATTAGTCTGAATTCAAATTAGGTCATTTAGGATATGAATCTGCAATGATTGCGTCCTTCAAGCATCCTAAATGCGAAGATGTTGCATATGACTAATTACACATAGGTCATCACTGCATGCAGTAATGGAAGATAATGCAAGGCTGGGAAGGTAAATTCTTTTCTACACAGTGCAGTGACAATAGAGGTGTGAGTGCATCAGATTCACTTGTTTCTGCAGCCTGCAGAATCTAGAGCAAAGGTAAGGAATCTTTCTCAGCCCGAGAGCCGTATTCCCTCCTGGAGAACCTTTGCGGGGCCACATGCTAGTAGTGGACAGGGCCAGAGGCAAGAGTGAGTGGGACGTTGGAGGCTACCTTTGTATGGTAGGCTTACATTCCAGCTACACAAAAATAGGGATGGTGTAGAATATTTGCAAAATTGGATTTGGTATCAAATTCTGGGATAATATGCAAGTTTATCTCATCATCGAACAGGCTCCCACTCTTTGTGTGCATTCGCGGCTGTTAGCGACACCGTAATTTTTTTGAAAAATCCACCACGAGAATTATGTAATTATTTGCATAATTATTTTTGTCATGTGCTGCTGCTGAATACATTATATAAATATACAGCAGCATAAGGAATAATGGAGAAAATTACATACTTTTTGGAAAAAGTAACGGGGGAGAAAGGGAGAACTGGGAATCGCAACAGCTAGTGGAACACAATTTATAATGAATAGGAACTGGCAGCCCATTTGATGAATTGAAAAATGGAATGGAATTGATAGTGAACCCCATCCCTACACAAAAGTCAGATATTTCTACACCCAGCTCACATCTCTCCCCTCAAACAAGCAAGAGGCATTATCCCCGTTCATAAGGACACATTTTAGCCAGGCAAAAACTCTTGAGGAGGGCGCAGAACAGGGCTTGTGAAGGATGAGGCCTGCGAAGAGATGATGTAGCCTAGTGAGTGGACACAAGGCCAGATACAGAGGTCTGGAGGGACACATTCAGTTCCTGGGCTTAAAGTTCATCACTCTGATCTAGGGCAACCAATGGACCAAGGACATCGAGCTAAACTAGATGTGACTTTAATTACATGGTTAGAAATGTAAATGTACTGCCTTCAAGTCGATTCCAACTTATGGTGACCCTACGAATAGGGTTTTCATGAGGCTGAGAGGCAGTGACTGGCCCAAGGTCACCCAGTGAGCTTCATGGCTATGCGGGGATTCAAACCCTGGTCTCCCAGGTCATAGTCCAACACCTTAACCACTACACCACACTGGATTAGAGAAAGGATTAATACTAAAGTGTGAGAGATTTTTATTGGGGCTGTAGTATACAGGTGGAGGTTGTTAATTTTTTTCCCTTGCCTTCCACGATCCTGGCAAAAATGCCCCCCCCCCAAGCAGCCATTAGCATTAGGGGAGAAAAAACCTATTGGAACCAACAGCAGCATTTTTTTTCTAATGTTAGTTCAAGGTGGAGGAAGGCAACTTTCATCAGCATTGGCAGAGGGGAGGAAAAAGTGAAACCTTCCCTCTCCGTATGCTGCACTCCTGATGGAAATCAACCCCCATTAGTATTATTGTTGTAGTTAAAAAAAACAAGTATGGTTGCCAACCAGACACTTAAAGTAATGTCTAGTTTGGCCCATAACAGTACCTTTTATCTCTATCTACTAGTGCTGAAGCCATCAAGATGCAAGCTATGGAGTTATACAAAACTCTTCATCATCCTGGATTTGGTTTTGGGGAGGCTGGGAGGAGGAAATCCACACCTGACATGGAGCCTTCATTCAGATCTAAATTTTGCATTCTGATATAACACTTCCCATAGATCTTTATCAACTAGAACCTCTACTTAGGTCAGAACCGGCTCTTACTTTTTGTATGAACCTTCATGCCAGGAATGGCATCACCAGTTGAATGTTTGCCTAACACATACCTAATAAACCCTGCCAGGGGTGAAAGAGGAGGTAAGTCTGGGTCTTTACACCAGTTGTCACATGAAATTCTTCAACATGACATTAGATACAGAAATTCAGTTGGAGGCTACTATGTAGCCCTTCAGAACTGTTCAAAGCACTTTGCAAATATCATCTTCTCACAATCCTTGTAGCAACCCCATAAGGTAGACCAGTATTAACATTATTATCCCACACACACAGACACGCACACCCATATTGCAGCTGAGGCTGACTGTAGCTGGTCTAAGCCCATTTGCAGCAAACTAAATGTAATGTGGGTAACCCATAATTAGAACCTCTGGCAGGTTTTCAAAGTGCTGATAATAGACCCAAGAGTGAAGTAGATATGGGTCAGAAGTACAGCACTGGGAGAGAGATTTTTTTAAACCCTTTGGACTAGGGACCAGGTGGGCAGAAGACAGAGATCTACCAGGAAATCCCAGACTAAGGGATTTGAAGTAGATCATCAAGGATTTCTGACTCACACTTTTAAAAAATTCAGTGACTCCCTAATGACCCATATTCAGCCTGAGGGCCGCATTCTCTTCTGGACAACCTTCCGAGGGCCACATGCCAGTGGTAGGCAGGGCCAGAGGCAAAAGCGAACAGAGCAATGGATGCAAATTTGACCTTTGTACAGCAGGCTGCTTTCTACACAGACTCCTGTCTATCCTCCAGCCAGACAAGCAAAAGACATCAGAGAGCAAGGACACGTTCCACCCAGGCAAGGACACTCCAGGTGCGAAGGTGAGCTAATGTGGGATGGGAAGAGCAGGTATAGCATTCTTAGAGCCAGACAGGGAGCCCTGGATGCTATGTTAGACCCTCAGGCCTGAGATTCCCCACCCTGACCTAAACTACACTTCTGAAATGGGCAGCAGGGAACTCAGGAGTGGGTTTTTCTACAGAAGGATTGTGAGTTCTGTTTGGTTCTGGTACTCAGAATAAATTCCTCAGTTCGGAATTCTTTCTGTCTAACTGTGTGTCTTTTGCACCAGGCTCTGGTTAGTGGATCTCAAAGTTGCAATTTAAAAAAAAGACAAAAAAGAACCCACCTGTTTTGACTCATGCTGCTTTCCAAAGTAAAATCCTCCTCCCCAGGAGATGCTTTGTGCCCCACAAAGCAAGTGGGTACCTCTATGATTGACGCAGGGAACATTTGGCCCTCCAGATGTTGCTGGACTACAACTCCCATCAGCCCTAGCCAGCACGGTCAATAGCCAGGGATGATGGGAGTTGTAGGTCATCAACATCTGGAGGGCCAAAGGTTCCCCACACCAAAACAGGATTTGAACCAGGCACTTATCACCACTCAGCTGCTTCACTCCTATACTCTACCAGCGGTTCTGCCATACTAGCCTATAAAAAAAAAAATCACCATATGGTAAAGATTTTCTTCACTTCCCGCTGGTCAAAACACTGACACTTTAGGTGTGAAAAGCAATATGTAGCTCTCTTGGAAGTTTCTGCTAAAATTAAATGAAAGAGGTAATAACAAGCCTGTTTTTTCCATAGTTGGCCTAATGGTAACAAATATGGAGGCATGTTAAAGCCAGCCTGAATTGCACCTCTCTGAGACACAATAAATTTTGCAATAAAATCTGCTTAGAGGGCTTTGACGAAATCAACGCTCAAGGTGCGCTCAGAAGAACCTGGCTCAGGCAGGGGGGGAGCTGTGAGGAGAAGCAAAAAGCAGCATTTAAAAAACACTATCCAACCTGTCAAGTGTTTTCCTTTCAGATGCAGTACCTCAAGGATATAAAACAGTCTTTACCAAAGCACAAAATCACTTGTTCAGATCACAAGCATGAAAGAAAGGTAGCCGGGAGTAACGTGGCTATTCAGGTGTCAGGGTCTGAACTTCCCATCCAAAGAGATTCTAATTCGCATGCGCACAGCCCTTTAATAGCCTTAAAAATGAAGGACAATCTTATTTACTTGCTAAACTTCAGCATCAGATTTTTCTCAGTACTAGGGTGACCACTTATGCATCACCAAAAACCACATACACACACACACACACACACACACGAGGCCAATGGAAGACACTGATCTGCATACATTTGCATGTGCAAATGCATAGATGCAAGTGTAGAAAATATTATTTTGCATTTATTTGTCCCTTTATACAAAAAGATGTCTCAAAGCAACTTACAACATAAAATACAAAAACAGCTTTAAAAATCAGATAAGAAGAAACCAAAGTACATCAAACAAAATTTGCTGAAGTGCCCATCCGACAATTCTATAAAAAGGACAAATCCTATCCTACCCCATGTAAGATGAGCTCCACAACAGAGATCAAAAGTTAACAAACAGAAACTGGGCAAACCTGACAGGAAAGCTGCTTGCAAAGCAACACCACACAGGATTAGTGCCTCCGTTCAACAGTTGTTGAACGGAGGCATCAGTCCTGCAGGGTGATAGTTTGGAAGCAGCTTTCCTGCCAGAAAGCCCCTTGTGAAACAGCACCCTGCAGAATTGAGCCCTCCCCTTGGTCAGGATGGGGAGGAGGAGATGCAGTGGCTCCATCGCCCTCCTGACTCCTGGTCATATGTTTAATTACTTTTTTTTACTCTCATTAAACATTAGCTCTGCCCCCAAACTTATTCAGGATTTACTATGAGGTGGGGCAGGTGGCCCCTGGGTTCACCAAGGGTGGGTTGGCCTAATGCCACTCCCCCAGATTGGAGCCATGGGGCAGATTGGGGGCTGTGCACTGTCATTGTTAGGGGGCATCAGCCGACTCTGTGTGGCCTATTGGTGTTAAGATGCTTCCTTACTGATTTGGCTTGCTCAGTGGTCTCTTTAGCTTGTTTCTTCTCCTAGGATGCCTCCAGACTGTCACGATTTTGCCAGAGGGATTCAGGCACATACTGGAACTTTAGATTTGTGCAATTATAGTGGATTAAAGCACATTGTCTCCCTATAAACCCACTTTAAAAAAAAGAAAGGGACTTCTTGCAGTTTGGAAAACGACAGAGAAATGCATGGAAAAGTGTGGGCTGAATGCATGATTAACAGGAAGACGTATGCATACTGCAAGCAAAACAGAATGAATGCTCATTGTCATAACTGTTCTGCTCAGTCACATCCATACTACACCTTTAAAGCACTTGGTTTCCCTCAAATAATCCTGGGTACTATACTTTACCCCTCACAGAGCTACAATTTCCAACACCCTTAACAAACTACAGTTCTCAGGATTCTTTGGGGGAAGCCACATGCATTAAATGTGCTTTAGTGTATGGTGTGGATGTGACACAAATCAGAATGAATGCTCAATAAAGACCAGGCATAGTCTGACCAAAATGGGAGCTTTGTGCAAGCAAAGCAGGATGAATGCTTAATGAGCAGGTCATTTGCAAGAGTCCCTAGTTTCTGTAGCTAGGTGGTGATGCATGATAGTACTTATTCCTAAATTTGCATCTATGCGTGCAAATTAGCATGAGCAAATTTTATGCAAATGCGTGCCCTCTTTGTTGGTGATGCATTTCTTCTTCATCATCTTCTTAATACGGTATAAGTGGCCAGCCTAACGTCTCCATCTCTTTTATTATCACCATTGGAATTCGGACTCCCGCTTCGCCATAATTTGTTTTACACCATTTTTAATATTGTATTTTAAAATTGCTGTGACCCATTCTGGGGGCAGCTAATAAATCAAAATGATCATCATCATCATCGGGCAGGATACAGCAATGTAAAAATACAATAAATTGTAGCAAGGTTTACTCAGAGTACACCCATTGAAATTAATGGACCCAAGTTAGTCATATTCATTAACTTCGATGGGTCTACAAGTAGGACTAAGCATTGGCTACAAACCAATATTAAAAATCAATTAGAAGCATTTCTAGTGGCCCAGTTGTAGATGTTTAGGAATTTAAGATAAACAAGAGTGACACCCCTTTCTAAAGAAAAAAAAGCACAACAGCTGACGGACTGAGAAACAGAGAGTATAATTGCTTTGCAACATGCCAATCAAGGCTGTGCCATCATTACCATTCCCTTTGGGGCTCTTTTTCTACCCTGTGGAGGGTTTCAGATTGCAGAGAAGGGATAGAAGGCCTTGCTCTGTGGTCCCACGCTGCCTAGGCATGGCATCCTATGAAGCAGATTTTTTTGTCATCTGTTTTAATAAGCATCCAGTATTCTTTCTGAACTGGATGCACGACACGTCTTGATTATAAAACCTCAATCCATTGCTTTCATTGAGTCGCTTAGCGGGATGCCCATTATATTTTAACAGAGGGGGGAGGTAGTGCTGACTTTGTGAAAAAACTCATAAATGTAGATGGGCCCAGAATCTTTAAATAATGCCTTTGGTGGCTTCTGCTGTCAGGTTGATCTATGGTTCAAAGGCTGCTCTGCAAACAGCATGATGGCTTCATCCCTGAAAACAGCTCTAGTTCCTGCTCCCCGCCCATATTACAAAGGCAGAGCAACACACACTGGAATAGGGCTTAAAAATAAACAGTGTGCAGCCGAAACTCAACAACCAACAACTCCTCATAACTATCTCCAACTGCGAAGTTGGCATTGCCATCCCCACAGTCTTGGGATGCAAGTTTCCCTCTATAACAGATATAAGATTTATGCCTTTGCTTCTCAGTACAAGATTCCATCCTGTGGTTAATTGCGAGCTAACAGCAGTCACAATGACTTATTTAAGAGGAGATCAAAGTATACTTCAGTGCTTTTTATTTTTGAGATTTCAAAAGAGGGATAAGTTATCTAAGCACCCTTCAATGATGCTACAGTTTGAGATGCACTACTCCCTCCGTGGCGCAGAGTGGTAAGCAGCGGTAACGTATCTGAAGCTCTGCTCATGGCCGGAGTTCAATTCCAATGGAAGGAGGAAGTCCAATCTCTGGTAAAAGGGGTCGAGGTCCACTCAGCCTTCCATCCATCCGTGGTCGGTAAAATGAGTACCTGGCATATGCTGGGGGGTAAAGAAAGGCCAGGGAAGAAACTGGCAATCCCACTCCATATATACGGTCTGCCTAGCAAACATCGCAAGACGTCACCCTAAGAGTTGAAAACAACTTGCACTACAAGTGCAGGGACACCTTTACTTTACTCCCTCCAAACAGCTCAGTCCCCAAAACCCGCCAGTGCTTTCCAGGGATAGGATTTCTTGATTTTCATGGGCTAATACAGATGTGGGAAATCTTTGGCCCTCCATATGTTGCTGAAACACAACTCCCATTATCCTTGGCCATTCTCTGGGCTTGCTGGAGCTAATGGAAGCTGTAGCTCAGAAACATCCTGAGAGTCAAAGGTTCCCCACACCTGGGCTATTACATCTTCCATCCCTTTATGGGAAGTCAATTCTCTAGATGCTTTGCAGTTAAGGGCTCTTCACAGATTTGGGGCAAAAACAGGTTCTTGCATTTCCGGGGCATGTCAAGCCTGTCCTTTCTGCAAGATTTTATGTTATTTGCTTTTTCACATATATACCCTGTCTATCTTCCAACATGGAAGCCAAAGTGGCACATATGTGGTTCCCAGGTAGGGATGGATGATCTGTCAGTTTTGGATCTCTCAATTTCTCATTCTTCCAATCTTAAATTCAGTTCTCCACATTTCTGCAGCAATTTTGCAATTATGAACTGCATCACAAAATGCAAAGAAGTGTGAATTTCGAAAGATTCCTGTGTCATGGTTCCTGTAATTTTTTTCAAGTGCTCGTATAGCACGGTGGGGAGGAGAGCCTGGCTGGGAATCCACTGTCTGCGAGTTCAAATCCCTGCTTGTGTCTCCTGGGTGTCAAGGACCAGCTAAAGATCACCCCCACAGTGAGTGGCTCAGGGGTTACATGCCCTGCCACCTGCGCAGCCATGGGCAAGCTGCATAGCCCAAGGAGCCCAGTTGCCCCCCAGCTGGCAGTTTCAGACAAGGAAGGGGTTGGCTTGTGCAGCTGTGGCAAGCTGAGCAGGCCCTAGCCAGCTGGGGAGGACTAGCCTCAGAGGGAGGCAATGGGAAACCCCCTCTGAATACCACTTACCATGAACACCCTATTCATAGGGTCGCCATAAGTCGGGATCGACTTGAAGGCAGTCCATTTCCATTTTTTCCCCAAAAAATGCACGTTTAATAGATTTGGCTTTAAATGCAAACTGAACTGAATTTCTCCCTCTTCCTTGTTCCCAGGCAGTCCCCCATCGAGGCACTAACCAGACACAGGCCTGCATCAGAAAGGTAGTGGCCCAATATGCCGTCAGGCCTTACAGTTGTGTCTGATCAGTCACAAGGAGACACCAGTTCTGGTTCACAAACAATTCAGTCCAATCAAATAGTTCACTATCGCCAACCTCCTCTGTAGGGCAGGAATGGGTAACCTGACACCCTCCAGATCTTGTTGGATTCCAGATCCCATCAGCCCCAGACAGCCTGGCCAGTCTTCAGGGACCATGGTAATTGTAATCATGCAACATATGGATGGCCACACATCCCCAATCCTGCTGTAAGGGGTTGTGGCACCAGCGCCATAGCTACAGATGAGCTGTGGTGGCCTGATTCCCTTTTGGCTATTCCAGCCCCCTCCCTGAACATTCAGCTTTCACATCAAAGAGGGGTGGAGAGCTATAGATGTTGGTGGATTCTAACTTCCACCATCGTGACCATTGACCATTCTGGCTGGAGAATGATGGGAGTTGAAGTCTAACAACATCTGGGGATGGCCACAGTTGCCTCACCCCAATTTCAACCTTTTACTTTTAACATTTATGACAACACATGCAAGTGGCATGGAGCCCAGTTGCTCACTAATAATGCAATGAAATACAGGACAGAATATAAAATTATTTATGTTCTTGACGCTCTGCTATTATTATTATTATATTTATATCCCATCCTTCCTCCCAGCAATGATTCCCTGCCCCTTTAAACTCCCTCCCCAAAAATATTCTGGCTTACAGGCCTGAGCAACCATAGCAATACAAGTCAGTCCTTGACCTAGGAAAGCAGGCAAGACCTTCATTTGGGTCTACCAACCATGACAGTAAGCGACAACGGTCTCACAGCTAAAATTCTCAGAGTTCCCTGGGAAGAGAGGTTGTTGGTTAAATCACTCTGGGGATTGTAGCTCTGTGAGGGGAAGAGGGGTCTCCTGAGCTCTCAGCACCCTTCATAAACTACATTTCCCAGGACTCTTTGGGGCAGCTATGACAGTTTAAAGTGGCATAATATTGCTTTAAATATCTACTGCAGGTGAGGCCACAGTCTCATTCCACTGTGGGACTAGATGCAAGTGATCCACGTCAGCAGGCAAAAAAAATCCAAACAAATTAAATATTGACATATGGCATCGTTTCAAAAACAGGTATAACACCGGATAACTATGAAGTGCACAGCAGTGTGGAACGGCTAAGTCTGCATGTGCTGAGGATGGTGGCTAGTCCTGCAGAAGTACATTAAAGAGTTAGCACTGGGATGCGACAGTGCACTCAGTCATTTGAAAATTGCATTTTCATTGCACCATCACAGAAAGCCCCACTTCCAGTGCATTCTATTAATACGGATTTTTTTTAAAAAAGAGACACATGCCAAACAATATTAACCCCATCACCAATCAAGCTTAAAAGCTTCTCCTTGAAAAAAAACATTAGGAGATTGCTGTTAAATAATGGCCGCGCGGCTCAGAGCTCCGGAGGGCAACAGCAAGATTGCTTCGGCAACAGCAAAAGGCCAGCTGCCAAAAGGGAGGGGAGGAAAGGAAAAGAAAAGGCTTGGCTCCCACATTCTGCTCAGTACCTGGTGCTACCTATAAAACCTTCCCCCGATCTCTAGAGGAGAACAGAGCCATATGGCAGAGGAAGGTCAAAGCTATGTGCTCTACCTACTCCTTGCAAGGCCTTACAAGTCAATAGAATAATTTTCAACATGGTGCCTAGCATTTTATGGGAAATCTGAGCCACCCCTGAAAAGGAGACAAGCCTGATTTTAAATGAAAGGAACAAAAACAGCAGCTCTAACACGGCTTATTGCCGTGGCCAAAGGCACAGGACTAGTTTCTGAGGCTCCAAATTTATTTTTAAAGAGTTGTGATCATGAAATCCTGAATGAGGCTGCAGGGTTTCCAATTTTTGGAAAAAAATTAATCTCATTCGATCTCCTACCCTCTGGGGCAACAGAGAACTAGTATTTGCCTTCTTTTGTATGACAACCCTTTTAGATATTTGAAGAACACTATCAAGTTGAAGTCCTTGCTTGCTATATTGCTTGTTACCTCTGTTTGTTGGGCCAGTCTACAAGTCAATCTTTTTTCCATGGCAACTCTTGACTCTCTCTCCTAACAACTCTGGCCTTCCAGCTTGCATAAGGTCTTGGCTTTGCATCTTCACCATCAAAAGCTCTGCAGATCTTCTGTCTACTCACCTTGATGAGATTACCTGCATGTGCTTGTTCTGTTTAATGTGCAGGTTAGGTGGCCTCCTCCTCTTGAAACAGGGCCTAGCATAGAGTTAGCAGGTCTCTGGTTTTTGCCCAGAAATTCTGGATGTTTGGGGTCCTCTCTGGGTACCTGGGTGAGTCCCCTCAATCTCTGGACTCTCAGTTTTCATATATAAAAAAAAAGCTTCTGGGTGGTCTGGTTCACAAGATATATACCAAAAAGTCAGCCTCTCCCTCAACTTCTGTTAAATGAGCTCCTAGCCAGCTGTTCTAACCCTGCCCTTTCAGCTTTGTAGCCAGTAAGTGAAGTCAGGGTTGTGATTGACAAGGCAGTAGCTAGACCCCATCACAAGGTCAGAAAACTGTTTTTTCTTCCTGCTTCTCTGAAAATCTCATAAATTGAGTAAGTATATAGCTTTCAGTCTTTTACTGTCTTGTGTAGAGCAGTCAAACAAGTTTAAATTTTCCTGGGCTGTTGAAGAGGGCAGTGTTTTGAAAACCTTCCCAATATGCAGCTTTAATCCTATACTTGCTTTTCTGAGAGTAAAGCTTCAGGACTGGTTCAATGCAATAGGCAGCACAGCCCTTTCTCTGGGGAAATAAAATTCTTAAGGCATCTGGCTGATTGGGAACTCCTGCAAGAATAATGTTCATCTTACCAGATCAGCACACGCAGGAGCAGGAGATACAAGAGCCTGAGCGTTCAATGCAAAACTGCAGCTTCAGTCTCTCCAGCCTTTATAAATGATCCCTAAAGTCCCCAAGGCCCATTTAGCAAGAGTCTCTTCAACAACATCCTGAAGTTTTCCCACCCCCTGTGTGGCCACATCTTCTCAACCCACTTTATGAGAAGCTGTGATGCACATTGTTTGTATACTTTGAGGAAGGGTGTGCGCTCCTTTGCAGTTGAGATGCAGCCACCTTCTCACTTGCAATGTATTAGTGTGTACAGACCCAGCTTCCCTGGGAAGCCCTTGGAAAAAAAGAATCCTTTTCCTAATGTCCTACTATAACTCAGCCTCTGTATGTGAAATGATTGTTGCGATCCTCCCTGGGACCTCATGGCCATTAATAGATAATTAATTAATTAATTAATACTGGCAATTAATTAATTACTTAATTAATACGGGCAAAGGCTTTCTCTGCTGTCTCTGGCAAGGCTCCATGAACAATACTTGAGGCTGAACTGGCAATGATCACTGCCTCATAGCGACAGGAGAAGCTTGGCCTGCTGGGAACGTCTGAGAATTTTGTGACTGATACACTCAGGGCCGCTGAGAGGCACATCTCATTGCCCTGGAATGCATGGCCCTCTGCCTCTCAGTGTCACAAGGTTGCCATTGCTTCAGCATTTTATCCTAAAATGCCCCTGACTTAGGGGGCTGTATAAATATGCGCAAGCAGAGGCATCCACCCAATCTCCTTTGGACTGAAACCTGGCCATTATCCCAAACTTTCCACTTTGGAGAGGGCAGGCACATCTCTTCCACAGCTTAGCTTATTTTCCAGTAAAGCCCCATGACCCTTTCCCCTCCTCAGGCTCCAGCCCGATTGCTGGGGAATGTGGGGTGTCAGAGCAGGTTGTCACTGGGCCCCACAGGCCACTGGCTGAGTGGAATCTGATTATAACGAGTCGTTTGCCCTCTGCACCGTAAGCCTCACCTGGAAAAGAAGAAAGGGGAGAGGGAATAAATAAAGGCCGTTTGGGTCCAGAGCATTTTGCTGATACTTTCGGTTTGCTAGACAGAGGGAAAGCAAGCAGGCAGGCAAACGCACTCGCTCTCATTGTGCAAGGTGTCAAGAGTTTTTCAAACTCATGATTGGTAACTCATCATAGGGATGCTGTGCATTTAAATGAATCCAGTGTGTGTAAGCACATTTGCAATCCCCCGTGATCATCAGACACTTTGTGTGTGTGTGCTGCCTTGGAGAAGGGTTTAGATTTACAAACAAGCACAAACTTTCTCCAGGTGTTTGCGGCTGAACAATACTTTTCCTACACGCAGGTTTTCCATAGATCCTGCCATTCTAAAAATGAAGCATGGAACATCACGAACACCTGAAAAAGACTATGGGGCCAACCATCATAGGCT
Organism: Rhineura floridana; assembly: GCF_030035675.1. Classification (NCBI taxonomy): domain Eukaryota; kingdom Metazoa; phylum Chordata; class Lepidosauria; order Squamata; family Rhineuridae; genus Rhineura; species Rhineura floridana. The sequence goes on along the minus strand of NC_084495.1, from coordinate 21,287,379 downwards.
TTTCCAGATGTACACAGCTAAAGTATAGAGACAAAATCCAACAGTTTCATCTTAGAACATAAGAGCCCTTCTGGATCGGACCAAAAGCCTGTCTAGTCCAGCATCCTGTTCTCACATTGGCCAACCAAGTGCCCATGGGAAGCCTGCAAGCAGGACCTGAGCATAAGAGCACTCTCCTCTCCTGCAGGTTCCAGCAACTGGAATTCAAAAGCATACTGCCTCTGACCATGGAGGTAGAGCATAGCCATCATGGCTAGTAGCCACTGATAGCCTTCTCCTCTATGGGTTTCATAGAATAGTAGAGTTGGAAGAGGCCTATAAGGCAATTGAGTCCAACCCCCTGCTCAATGCAGGAATCTAACTTAAAGTATACCTGACAGGTGGCTGTCCAGCTGCCTCTTGAATGCCTCCAGTGTTGGAGAGCCCACCATCTCCCTAGGTCATTGATTCCATTATCATACTGCTCTAACAGTTAGGAAGTTTTTGCTTCCTGTAACATGAGCCCATTATTCTCTTTTTAAAGCCATCCAAGTTATCATTACTAAATCGGGTGGTAGTGAATTCCATAATTTAACTATGCACTGTGAGAAGAAGTACTCATTTTGTCCTGAATCTTCCAACATTCAGATTCATTGCTGGGTTCTAGTATTATAAGAGAGGGAGAAAATCTTCTATCCACTTTCTCCACAACGTGTATGATTTTATAATCTTCTGTCACATCCCACCTTACGTGCCTTTTTTTCTAAATGAAAAAGTCCCAGATGTGATCGTCATTCTTCATAGCAAAGCGGCTCTACTTTCTCGATTGTTTTGGTTGCCTTTTCCTGAAACATTTCCAGCTCTACCAGATCATTTTTGAGTTGTGGTGGCCAGAACTGTACATAGTATGCCAAGTGTGGTTACACCATAGGTTTATTATAAAATCATTGTGATACTGGAAGTTTTATTAAATAAATAGCAGGCTTTTGGGGTGAGTTAGGTTTTATTATTGTTGTTGAGATTTTTAATGTATTTGTATGTTTTTATTTTGTACGTCGCCCAGAGTGGCTGGACAGCCAGCCAGATGGGCGACTAATAAATTTAATAAATAAATAAATAAATAAAATTATTTTCAGTTTATTTCCTAACGATCCCTAACATAGAATTCACCTTATTCACAGCTGACACACACTGGGTTGACATTTTCATTGAGATTTCCAACATGACCCAAAGATCTCTCTTCTGGTCAGTCACAACCAGTTCAGACCCCATAAGTATATATGTGAAGTTAGGATTTATTGCCCCAAAGTGCATCATTTTATGCTTAATTAGATTGAAATGCATTTGCCATTTAATGCCCATTCACTCAATTTGGAGAGATCTTGTTGGGGCTCCCCACAGCTCCTTTCTGTTCTTACCATCGTGAACAATTTGGTGTCATTAGCAGACTTGGCCACCTCTCTGCTCACCCCTAATTCAAGGTCATTTATGAACAAGTTGAAAAGCACATTAGGATGGATCGGTAACTGGTTTTATAGATCATTAACTGGTTAAAGAACAGGAAGTGGAGAGTAAGAATATATAGACAGTTCTCACAATGGAAGGATGTACAAAGCCCTCTATTTTAAGACCTGTCTATTTATTCCTATTCGTTTCGTAACCTTTAACCAGTTACTGATCCATAACACCAGTTACTAATCCATCCTGATCCTCTTATCCCATGACTGCTATGCTTACTCAGGGTGAGGGACTTTACTGAAAGCTTTTTCAAAGTCTAAGTACATAAGATCTACAGGATCACCCCATCTCTATACTTATTGACACTCCCAAAGAACTCTAAAATAATAGACAGAACTTACTCTTAAGGAAACAGCACTGGTTCTTCTTCTGCAGCCTTATTCTTCTGTATGCTAGGAAACTGTATGCTTGGTAATTTTATATTTAATAATGCTTTCCACCAATTTTCCCAGAACAGATATTAAGCCAGATCTTCCTTAGGTCCTTTTTTTTTTTAAATGATGTTACATTGACCATTTTCCAGGCTTCAAGTGTAGAGACTGAACTTAGGAACAAATCATACATATTTTGTTGAAAGATCAGCAATTTTGCATCATTTAAGAATTCGGAGGGGAGGGTGCAATCTGGACCAACTGATTTGTTTGTTCTTAATTTGTCAGTAAAGGCTGCAAATCCGTCGCCCATCATCACTATTTGCCTCGGTTCCTCAAGCTCCCTTCCTAAGAAAGTTAGTTCAGGTACAGAGATCTGATGCACATTGTCCTCATCGTCCTTGTTTTTAGCAATGTGCTCTTTATTTTATATTTTTAATTCCTTATTGTCTACTTGCATTTCTTTTGTCAAAGTTAGTGGTCCTTTTTGATCTCATTTGGACAAAACTTCCATTTTCTGAATGAAGCCTTCTTGCCTCTAGTGGGTTCCTTGACTCTGCTAGTTAACCAGGCTGGCCTTGGCGATACCTTCCCTGATCTGCGGCATACATTTGCACTCAGTTTCTATTTTTGTGGTTTCGAATAACCCTCAAGCATTCTGAAAAGATATGACCCTCTTGACATTCCCTTTCAACTTTCTTTTTACCAGTCCCCTTGCTTCTGAGAAGTTTCCTCTTTTGAAGTCAATTGTGACCAGGTTGGATTTGTCAGTAATTGTCCACTTAGATATATATTGAATGTAATAGTACTGTGGTCACTGTTTCTAACCAGTTCGGCAAACATCTCACACCAGATTGTGGATGCCACTCAAGATTAAGTCCAGGGTCCCTTCTCCTCTGGTCAGTTCCATGACAAACTGTACTAGGGCAAAACCATTTAGGGTAACTAGAAAACTTACCTCTTTGCTGTGACTGCAGCCTGCATTTATTCAGTCTGCGTAAGAGCAACTCATGTTACTACATTTCCTCGTTTGGGCGCGTCTTTGATTTCATTCTCCATCTCAAGATCACCCTGGACATTTTGGGCAGAAAGGCAATAGTATGTCCCCAGAACTAAATTACCCTTGGGGGCAGGTATTGCCACCCACAGTAATTCTGTGCAGGAATATACCCTTTTGGGAGATTTCTTACTTGTTAGACTCGGTCTCTTCGGGCATACAGAATGATACCACCTCTAGTACAGCCTTCCCTCTCCTTCCTATTTAATTTGTATCCAGGGAAAACTGCCTCTCACTGGTTTTCTCTATTCCACCTCCATTGCTGTCTATTGCTCCTTTAAAACCAAGTAGTCCAGGTCACCCATCTTGGCTCGGAGGTTCTAGTATCCACATGTAAACACCTGCACAGTGGTCATATGCACACCATACACGTAAAACATATTATTTCCCCCAAAGAATCACAGTTCCCAGCACCCTTTACAAACTACAGTTCCCAGGATTCTTTTGTGAAAGTCATGTGCTATACATGTGCTTTAAATGTATGGTTTGTACATAGCCAGTGTCTCCCTCCAGGTGTCCCTGGCATGTGCCTTTGATACTTCAGCATTTTGGCCTCTGAATTGTTGTCATTTCCCCCTACAGTTTCTTCGCCTAATTCTGACCCATTTGGACAATCAGAAATATTTCTACCCTCATCCCCTGTCCGTATTTTGCAGGACAGATTCAAGCACATAGGGGATGGGCCATAGCGCAGTGGTAGAGCATCGGTTTCACATGTAGAAGGTCCAAGGTTCAATCCCCAACATCCCCAGGTAGGGCTGAGAGAGACCCCTGTCTGAAACCATGGGGAGCTGCCAGTCAGTGCAGACAATACTGAGCTAGATGGATCATTGGTCCAACTCCGTGTAAGACAGCTTTCTACATTCCTATGGCCTCCCCTCCCCCATATCATAACTCTAGGTTTGTGCATTAATTGGAGATTAAAGCACCCTGTCACCCTCAACGGTCTTGAATCCTTCATGCAAAATAGTGGCAAGCATGAGGCACCCTGTGTCTCTGCAGCTTCCTTGCTCTCTGTCACAAATTGCAATCTATTATTCTTTTTGCACACAGCCCCTTCCTCTGACTAAGGGGGAGATCCAGGTGTGTTCTTTCTTCTGACCATCACCTAGCCTTCTTAGCTCCCAGAGAGACATATTCCTGGAACATCATGAGCTATCAAACACTCCTTGGCCAAGTCCAGGCGTTACCCGAGGGCAACCTGCACTGATAGCTCTACTCACAGAAATCTGCTGGGAATCCCATAACATTAATCTGTTGCTCATTGCTTTGGTAGCATTTGCCCCCCGCATCACAATCACAAGTATACACATAAGATCATTGCAATCCGGGAGGCAATTTCAGACATAGCATTTAAATGCCTGCACATATACAGCCGTGGACTCCCATCATTATGGAAATGGACTGCTTCAAAAAAGGACTGGACAAATTCATGGAGGGTCTGGCTATCAAAGGCTAGCCACAATGATTATCTTCTACCTCCACTGTCAGAAGCAGTATGCCTCTGAATGCCAGTTGTTGGGAATCACAAGGGCATCTGGTTGGCCACTGAGAATGGGATGATGGATAAAGATGGGCCATTGACCTGATCCAGCAGGCTTTTCTTGGCTTGCCTGGTGCCTCCATTTTGATGCTTATGGCACTAGGTGAAGACCTTTGTTATTCTCTCAGGCAGCTTAGATTTGGGCCCTTGAGACAGATGATTTCTGCTAGGTTTTAAACCCTTTGCTGCTCTTGCTGTTTTTGTTAGGCAGGACACTGAGTTGATTATTTTGTGCAAACCATTTTGTGCTGGCCCACATGGACTTTTATCTAGGTATGAGTACCGGCACCTAATTTTTTCTACCAAGGAAAGCACCATGTAGGATAGTCTTGTTCCCAAGAACAAACTGCACACTCACTGCTGCAGATGTGCAGGACTGCATTGTGTGTGTGTCCCTTTAAAATAGATGTGACGGGAAGGAGGCTGCTCCCTGATTGCTACTCATATGCAGGAGGGAACCACGAGGACAAAATCAACAGCAGCCCTTCAGGACAGTGGTACCTCCTTTTAAAAAATCACCCCTAGAATGCAAAAGTGAAAAATGGCATTCATGGCAGCGCACTCTCCACCTTTACATATGCTCTGGCACCTTGTAGAACCTTGATGGATCTGAGGATGTAATTGAAAATATGAAATCTAAAGATTTTCCAGTAAACATCGACTGTGTTTCTATGCACTAGTGAGCTGTGGATGTGCTTTGTACACAAGATATAGATCATGAGCCCATTAGAAGCCATGGTTACAATCCTCACCTGGCACAAATTGGCATGATGCTCTAGCTTGTAATGGAATCGAGCTGCCTTAACTCCGGCATCAGGATCACGCCCTCGTTGTTTATGTGCCCGCCGTCCTTGAAAGGAATAACATTTAGCACATTACTTCTAGCCAGAGCGTGACTCTGGGATTCTTTTGTTTGTGGGGGTTTATAAATCACCCGCCTCACCTAAGTCGTATCCCACAGGCCTGTTATTTATGCAAACTTCAATACCGATATGATTATCATCTAATCACACTGAGGTTTTAAGACACTGTGAGCTCCCAACATGCGCCGGAAGAGGCAGAGGCTGTTAACAGCTGGCTAGAAGCCGGGAGGGGGAAAGATATCATAGTGCTGACATTTCAGACAGCTCTGCCCTAACAACAAGCAGAGGCTTCATAGGATGCAGAATGTAACGATTCTGGGCTAACAAGCATTTGAAGATTGCCAGCCTGATCCATCTTAGCTGCATCTCTCCCTTCAATACCAATGATATACCGAGGAAACTGGATGCTATGTTTTGCTTTGTTTTTTTCCCCTGGCTTTTTTCAAACCATTCCACAATCCGCCATTGGGCCACACCTTGATTAGGACCAACCAACCTGTTGCAAAAAAATGGGCAAGCGTTTGAGTTCTCCAGAACTCTTCATTAGGCAAGATGTTACACAAAGCAGGAGGCAAGAGGATGAAGGCAAGTTTAAAAAGTAGGCAGATTTGGCTGGATGGCGAAGTCATAAGGCCTGCTTTTTGGCCCCATCTGCACTATACATTTCAAGCAGTATCATAGCACTTGAAACTGTCATGGCTTTCCCTCAAAGCATCCTGGGAACTGTAGTTTGTTAACAGTGCTGAGTGTTGTTAGAAGATCCCTATGCCCTTCATGTTTGCATGCATGTGTGTTGATTCATCCTCATAGGGTGGGCTTTTGAATACTGGCATTAATTCTCTTTTCTTCATGCACCATGAAAGTTCTGAGAGTAAGCAATAGAAAATGTGCATCAAAGAAAAGGCAGGTTGTGGATCAAAGAAAAGACAGGTTGACAGAGCAATCCTTATGTATCAGAAGTAAGGCCCCATCTGCATTATGCATTTAAAGCAGCATCAGAGTAGTTTAACAAGCTCCTTGGTATACTCCAGAGCTAAGAGCGATGAAGTAAGATAGGAGATGGCTTGAGCGAAGTTGGAGACGAACTCCCGACGAATGCAATTATGCGCTGGTTTGTGCTTCTACCAAGCGGTATGTAGGTGCGGTGAGGGCGGCGAAGAAACAACATTTCGCCGCCACTATTAAGTCATCTCTCTCCCGCCCAGCGGAGCTTTTTAGAGTTGTCCGAGGGCTACTCCACCCTGGCCCACAGGACATGGTACATACATCGGTAGCCTGCTGTAATGAGTTTGCTAAGCACTTCCAGCATAAGATCTTATGCATTCGTCGGGACCTAGATTCCCATTTTATGACAGTTAGTCCTAATGAGGTGTCTGGAACACAGTCTAGTCATGTTTTGTTGGATGAGTTTCAGTCGGTTCAGTTCGATGACGTGGACAAGGTGCTTGGACAGGTACGTGCAACCACTTCGGTACTTGATCCTTGCCCCTCTTGGCTTATAAAAACTAGCAAGGATGGAACAGCTGGCTGGGCCAAGGAAGTGATAAATGCCTCTTTACGAGAGGGTGTGGTCCCTGGCTGTCTGAAAGAAGCGGCGGTGAGACCACTCCTGAAAAAACCTTCCTTGGACCCAGAGGACTTTAACAACTATAGACCAGTGGCAAATGTTCCATTCTTGGGCAAGGTCTTGGAACGAGTGGTTGCTGACCAGCTCCAGGCGCTATTGGATGAAACCGATTATCTAGATCCATTTCAGTCGGGTTTCAGACCTGGTTTTGGCACTGAGACGGCCTTGGTCGCCCTGTGTGATGACCTATATCGGGAGAGAGACAGAGGGAGTGTAACTCTGTTGATTCTCCTTGATCTCTCAGCGGCTTTTGATACCATCGACCATGGTATCCTTCTGGAGAGACTTGCGGAGTTGGGTGTTGGAGGCACTGCTTGGCAGTGGTTCCGCTCCTACTTGGCGGGCCGTCTCCAGAAGATAATACTTGGGGAACATTGCTCGACCCCGTGGGTTCTCCAATATGGGGTCCCGCAGGGTTCGGTCTTGTCTCCCATGCTTTTTAATATCTATATGAAGCCGTTGGGTGCAGTCATCCGGAGTTTTGGAGTGCATTGTCATCAGTACGCTGATGACACGCAGCTCTACTTCTCCTTTTCATCTTCTTCAGGTGAGGCGGTCGATGTGCTGAACTGTTGTCTGGACGCGACAATGGACTGGATGAGAACTAACAAACTGAGACTCAATCCTGATAAGACTGAGATGCTGCTGGTGGATAGTTTCTCTGGTCAGATGGTGGATACATACCCTGTCCTGGACGGGGTTACACTCCCCCTAAAGGATCAGGTTCGTAGTTTGGGAGTCGTTTTAGACTCTTCCCTATCACTCGAGACCCATGTAGCCTCGGTGGCACAGAATGCGTTCTACCAACTTCGGTTGGTAGCCCAACTACATCCCTATTTGAGTAAGGAGGACCTCACATCAGTGGTACATGCTCTGGTAACCTCGCGTTTGGACTACTGCAACGCGCTCTACGTAGGGCTACCTCTGAAGATGGTTCGGAAGCTACAGCTAGTGCAAAATACGGCGGCCAGACTGCTAACAAGAACTAAGCGGTCTGAGCATATAACACCTGTTCTGGCTCGCCTGCACTGGCTTCCAATATGCTACCGGGCCAGATTCAAAGTGTTGGTATTAACCTATAAAGCCTTATACGGCGCGGGACCACGATACCTGCAGGAACGCCTCTCCCGTTATGAACCGGCTCGTACACTACGGTCTACTACGAAGGCCCTCCTCCGGGTCCCGACCCATAGGGAGGCCCGGAGGGTAGTAACAAGATCTAGGGCCTTCTCAGTGGTGGCCCCCGAATTGTGGAATAGTCTCCCCGAGGAGGTACGCCTGGCGCCGACACTATTATCTTTTTGGTGCCAGGTTAAAACCTTTCTCTTCTCTGAGGCATTTTAATCTAAGTTATTTATGTAAATGTTGTAATTGGTATTTTAGATGATGTACTTTTATATTTGTTATATTGATCTTGTAATTTTATTATTGTATATGTTTCTATGTTTGCCGCCCAGAGAGCTGTTTGCTAGTCGGGCGGGATATAAGCTGAATAAAATAAATAAATAAATAAATAAACAATCTGTCAGTGGCGGCTGGTGGCTCCGTGTCAGTTTTAGTCCATACCTTCAAGGAGCTGTCCAAGGTGCTGAAATGTATCCCCAAACTAGGTTCAGCACCTTGGACAACTCCTTGGTAGTTCACATTAAAGCCTGGTGTCATGAGCCCCGAAGCAAGCCCTTAGCAAGTTGCTTCTGACCAGGTGGAGGAATAGGATCTAGAGGACAGACCCAGGGATCAGCAAGAGGGGGCTGTGAGGCTAGATGGGGATAGCCATGAGTTGTCAGATGACGGTGTGAGTTCAAAGCAGCAGACTTCTGAAGAAAGGGTTAATCAGACAAGCTGTTGTCCCTCGTCCCCATTCCTGTCAAGTCAGCCATTGCCCCCTGCTCTCTCCAAAGGAGAAGTGAGCCAGCTGCAGCCAGAATGCTTGGAGGGGGAGCTCTCCCTTTCCCTATTGGGCCAGCCACCAGCCACTCCTCCTTCCAAAGGAGATGAGAGCCATCTGCAGCCAGAGTGCTAAGCTGTGCAGGTGTGAATGATGGAACCCCCCATTCAGCCCCCCCGGGAGAACTGCCAAATTGTTTGCTAAGTCCCGACTTGAAAGACAGTTCCCACACAAGTAGGATGACCGGTCTGATCCTATCTAAGAGGATTTTGGAGGCATGACTAACTGTTGCAACAACGTCTGATTTTGTGTAATAACGCTTGCTGAGGTCCTTGCGAGCCACAGCAATCTGTATAACCTGTAGTTTGTCCTATGTCTCAAAGTCCTTTTAAGGGGTGCAATAAACCTTTAAACAAAAAGACTTCCAGAGCCTCCAAATCTGAATCTGAGAGTGACAGGCAGGACACCCAGAACAGATTCCACTCCCCCACTGACATGGAGCCACCAGCCATCTCTGGAATCAATCCATCTTCCCAAGGAACTCTATGACTTGTAGTCCTGTGAGAGGGATGGTTGTCTCCTAAGAACTCTCAGCATTCTTCACAAACTACACTTCCCAGGATTCTTTGTGGGAACCCATGAAGTTCAGAAGACATGCTAAGTCAAACCTTGGTTTAGCTGCTGTCCCATGCTGACCTAAAAGGCCCAGGGAGAAGCAAAGAAGCTGCAAGCTCCTGGCCAGGTATTAACATATTTGTTCAGTCATGGTAAACCATAGTCTGTTTTACCATGATGTGAAAACTAGGCCAATGGCAGCAGCAGCAGAAAAAAAAAAGTAACTCCATATTGAGTCCCTGTGATATGACTAGAGATGGAGGAGGCATTTGATTCAGTTCACATTTAAAAGCAAACCTAATTTGCACTTTCTAAAACAATACATGAACCAAAATGCAGCAACTTTTCAAAAAGTGCACTTCTAATTTTGCAATGCAGTAATGAGTAAAAAAAAAGCATATATAGCAGGGTCAAGTCTGCAAAAAATGGGAATGCTACTGGAAATAACATGCAAAAATGCATTATAGTAAGGAAACTTGCTTTGCAAAAATGCTTATAATAGGCAAAATGGTATAAAAATGATATTAGGACAAAGTTGCACTAAAATGCTGATGAATTTTTATGAGCTTTGTTTTTTAAAAAATTGCAAATGGATGTGTAAATGTAGAGAACTGAACTTAAGATTGGGAAAATGAGAAACTGAGGGTGCTTCTAGACAGCCGTTTATTCCATCTTTCTTATTTTTTTCTCCCTTTTTTCCCCAGAGCTTTCAGACAACGTAACATCCAGTCCCAGAATTTTAGTGCAAGTTTAGCAACCAATTGCATGTTTTCTGATTCCAGGAAAAAATCACATTTCAGTCACAAGAAGCACAACTTTCTGATGTAAATTGCCCGAGGTTTCAAATTTCATGCCCCTGCACCACCCACCTAACATGTCGCATCTGCAGTGGGTGTGATTTTTCAGCATATTGCACCTCTACTCCACTCACTGCCTTGATCTGCTTAGGCATATTGCAAGTACAGATGGAAGAATCTGTCAATTTCAGTTCTCTCACTTCCTCATCTTCCCAATTTTAAATTCAGTCTTCCACATGTCTACAGCGATTCGCGAAGATAATCCTCATGAAAATTCTTCAACATTTTAGTGCTAATTTCTCCTAATAAACACAGTTTTATATGCAGTTTTGACAACTGAACACATTTTTGCAAGCCGTTTCTTCTAATATGAGGCATTTTTATATGTATTTTCATGAACATACTCATTTTTAAGCACTTTCCTCTAATGTATGCTTTTCTTTCCTTTCTTATTTTTTTTGGTAAGCGTTTGTTGATTGGAGAACTGCATCACAAAATTCAGATAAGTGCAAATTTCTAAAGATTGCTGTGTTTTGGTTCTCACACCGTTTCAGAAAGTGCAGCTTTGATAGATTCGGCTATGGACTGAATGGAATTTCTGCCCCATCCCTAGTTATGGGTGATGTTACCTTGGAGACTGGGGAGCCGTTGTTGCAAAAGGAGAAGGAAGGGGTGGAAGAAAAAGTCATCCCAAAGTGGGAAGGAGGTGCCAAGAAAGAGAACTCAGGATGCCCCCTCTCCCCCCTTTTATAAAAACATGAGCTTTGTTGCGTACGTAAGTGGGTGCAGAAAAGAGGAAGGGGATGGGAAAGGCTACAGCCCAAGTCCTGTACATGCTCTGCCATGTGTCTTCCACTGAAAATGAAATGGACTGCCTTCATGTCGATCCCGACTTATGGTGACCCTATGAATAGGGTTTTCATGGTAAGCGATATTGGTTTACCATTGCCTTCCTCTGAGGCTGAGAGGCAGTGACTGGCCCAAGGTCACCCAGTGAGCTTCATCGCTATGTGGGGATTCGAATCCTGGTCTTCCAGGTCATAGTCCAACACCTTAACCACTACACCACACTGGCTCTTGTCCATACTTACAATAATCTTTTAATGCTACTGAGATACGTGTTTAAATATTTAGCCATTTTCTGAACCACATGAAATTTCTAAGCTACGTTCAAATGCAGCCCCGCTCAGGGTTACTGTAGCATGGGGCCAGCCTATCTGGTAAGGAATGACTACTTGCTATGCACCAGCCTAAGCAAAGGAAAAGGTGCTTTGAGTTACAGCCAAACTTGAGCATCCATACTTACATCTGGGTCCAGCATACTAGTTACTGGGAACAATACAAATCAGTAACATCTATATGAAAATGGAAATGGACTGCCTTCAAGTCGATGCCGACTTATGGGTGATCCTATGAACTGGGTTTTCATGGTAAGCGGTATTCAGAGATGGTTTTACCATTGCCTTCCTCTGAGGCTGAGAGGCAGTGACTGGTCCAAGGTCACCCAGTGAGCTTCACGGCTGTGTGGGGATTTGAACCCTGGTCTCCCAGGTCGTGGTCCAACACTCTCACCATTATGCCACTACTTTGAACCAAAAAGAGCAGAAAGATGTGCAATCTCATAGGAACGTAGGAAGTTGCCTTATACTGAGTCAGGCCATTGGCCTATCTAGCTCAGCATTGTCTACATTGACTAGCAGCAGCTCTCCAGCATTTGAGGTGGGAGTCTCTCCCAGCCATATCTGGAGATGCTGGGGATTGAACTTGGGATCTTCGGCATGCCAGGCAGATGCTCTGCCACTGAGTCACGACGGCCTTTCCCCTAAATATCAGGATTGTTAAAGCTAGATAGCAAGAAAACCAGCAAAAGTTGTCCACTAAGAAGAACCCCGAGAGAATCCAAAATTGACAGATTCATCCATCCCTAGATATGACAAGGTAATCATAAGAAACCTCCCGGTGTATAGAGGAGTCCATCCCAGGCTGGCTTATGCCTTGCCAGTGCAGACCCTTGAAAAGCTATATTTGTCCTGCTGAAAGCTGGCCCAGGCTCGTACTTGAGTGCACCAGCATGATTCAGCTGGAACAGCTAAAATGGGCCACTGTTACCTGTGGCTGCCAGGGATGATTGTGTGAAGATGCCTTTATTGATTAATTTCCCCCTTACAGCCTTAAGTCCCCCTTTCTCTATCACTTTGGATAGCAGTTACTGTCTGGATGTGTGAATATTCAGCACTGCACTATTTTTCATTCAGCGTTTTGACATCCAAAGATTTTGTGCTGCAGCAAGTCAATGTTTGACAGTACCTGTCACCCGGCATTTTACTAAATTCTATTGCAAGTCGTCTATCAGATACTGTCAAATGCTGGCTGCATCATTTGACAGCATATGATAAATGACTTGCAATAGAATTTAGCAAATGGGAAGGTGATTCCACCACAAGCAACAAATTTCTAATCTTTATGGCAAGTTTTAGTTTTGGCATTTGAGGTCCTGTACTGAATTTTCCAACATTTGCAGAATTTTCAAATTCTTACAGAATCTTGCTTCAGCCCCACGTGTGCTTCATCCAAGCCTTTTGTGACTCAGCTGAGCATCGTCACACCATCCACCAAACCACCCTCTCTAGCCCAACCACTTTTTGTTACCTTTGGCTTCTCTTCCGTGTACCGTCCTTTCTTGCCCTAATGCTGGTGTGGGGAATCAGGTGGGCCAGATTTTTGTCTCCCCACCCCCACTCCAAGGGTCACCTTTGACAGGTGGGTGGGGCCATCCACCTGTCAAAGTTGACCCACGGGGGTAGAGGGAGGGGTCTGCTTTGTCAGCGTGTTCCTCACAGTGAATGTGCTAATGAAGCAGCAACAAGCATGGCTGACCCCTCCGCTCACTAGCTGATGAGAGGAGAGTGCAATCCTGTTGGCTGCAGGAGTCTGCTGCACCACTGTGCTCCCTGCAGGGCTCCACACAATATATGAGATTGGGGGACCACAGAGCGATACACTAATATGCCCATACAAAGGAAGGGAGAAGAACATGCAATGATAGTGGCGCTCCTTCTTTGAGCACTCCTTGCACATTTCAAAACACTGAACTGATTAAAAAAAAGCCTACAGACACAAATCTACTTCAGCTGATAAGCAAACCCACACAGGCAGATTTAACCAAACACTTATTTTCCATTTTTATTCAATAATTGCCTTTAATACTAAAATGCATTAAATTCTTGAAGCAGAGAAATAAAAATCACATCAAAGTGGGGAAAACAAAGTTTGCATCAGTTTTTTTTAAAGGGGAAAAAACATGGCAGGTACACCATTCCTTTGAAACAGAGTTGTAATAATTTAATAAAGCTGCTTTATCATCTTCATAAAATAGACAGCATGGTGATTCTTCCCCCCCCCATTTTCCCGTTTACAATGATTCAATCACTGTGAAAATGTACATAACATACATATCAGCATATACAACATTTTGTTCTTCATATTATCAGCAGCAGAGACACTGTGAGGAAGCAAGAGAGAACTCAAGTCCCGCTGAAATCTTTCCACTGTTAAGCGGGCAACACAGCGTTGATGGCAACAAGGCGCGTCTCTTTTTCTCCTTTGCTGCTGCTGTAGACTTCCAACATTTCCGCAACTTTAGACCTTGGCATTTGATTAGCGCCAGGTGGCATCCATTGCTGAAAACACACACTTGTGCCAGGTTAGCTCTTTGTCATAAAGATTACAAGATCCCAGCTTGAATCAGCTGAACGTCAGCTGATGCCAGTAACAAATCCATTTTCACCAATGCGCGGTGAACATTTGGCCAGGTTCCTTTGCTAAAGTGAACGCAACTTCTACGTTGGGTCAATGATTATCTAAAGCTGCAAAGGCAGCCGTACCAATGTGATAATCAATTTTCCCCATTGATCAACAAATGAAGTTTCCATTTGTGATTAGTTTCTTCTCTCTCTTTCTCTCTCTCTCTCACTCTCCTCTCTCCAAGAGAACTTTCAACATATTAATTGGGTAACATGTTCTTTACAACTTGTTTCCTATTTGGAAAAAAAAAGAGCAAAACAATATCCACTTTTGCACAATGTGTGTGATCCACAGGCCATCTCCAGCTTCACAGTATAGCAGGGGAAATGGCCACAGCCTCATCTTGACAATATAGTTCAATGTTCGTGTTCATTCCAGCCATGAATTGTGTTTTACTGACTCTTCCCACACTCCTGCTTTTGCTAAATTTCATTCAAACAACAAAAATGGATGCTCCTGAGAGGAAAAAAGTATAATTTGACTCAAGAGAGGAACTGCCTGAAGGCTAGTCTAGCAAATAGAGGCATAGGGTGTCCCCCCGCCTGAAAGCAAGCAACCCATAAATTCACTCATGTTATGGTATCTTTGGAGCCAGATATTCTGAGAATAAGCATTGATTAAATTACATCTGTGAATAAAAAGGCATTGCTGGAAATCACCATCTGTATTAAACCTGACAGAAAAATACTAAGCTGATTCAAGAGGGAAGCAAAGCAACTTTGACAGCGGGAAACTTTTTGCAGAGTGGAGGAGGAGGAAGACGCAGAATGTTAATATGACTTTCCTGAATGGGAATTATGGCAAAATGGTGGCAGTGAAAAATATTTATAATCCTATCTTTGATGCGATGGCTCAAGTGCAACAGCGATCCCACAAGCTGGAGCTTTGCATACTCTACAACGAGCATGGGCAGCCCTTGCATCTGCATATTGGCCCATTCATTTCAAAGGAATGGAAATGGAAATGGACTGCCTTCAAGTCGATCCCGACTTATGGCGACCCTATGAATAGGGTTTTCATGGTAAGCGGTATTCAGAGGGGGTTTACCATTGCCATCCTCTGAGGCTGAGAGGCAGTGACTGGCCCAAGGTCACCCAGTGAGCTTCAGGGCTGTGTGGGGATTCAAACCCTGGTCTCCCAGGTCGTAGTCCAGCACCTTAACCATTATACCACACTGGCTCTCACCATTTCAAAGGAATTAGCCCACTAATCTGAACCCTTCATTGAAATGAATGAAGCTTTCATGGAAAGAGCTGTAGCTCACTGCTAGAGTGCACGCTTTACATGCAAACGGTCCCTGGTTCGATCCTAGACATCTCAGGGCTGGGAAATACTCCTGTACAAAACCCTAGAAAGCTACTACCAGTCACAAGAATGTAAGAAAGAGCCTTGCTGGATCAGACCAATCACCCATCTAGTCCAGCATCCTGTTCCCACAGTAGCCAACCAGGTGCCTGTGGGAAGTCTGCAAACAGGACCTGAGCACAAGAGCACTCTTCCCTTCTGCATTTTCCAGTAACTGATACTCACAAGCATACTGCCTCTGTCCTTGGAAGCAGAGTACAGCCATCATGGCTAGAAACCATTAATAGCCTTATCCTCCATGTATTTGTGTCATCCTCTTTTAAAGCCAACCAAGTTGGTGGCCATCATGGTGTATATCAGTTTCCTATGAGTTCACATAGCAATACAAACGCACCCGCTAATCCACTTGCGTCTGGATGTGCTGACACATGCATGCTGCAGAATCATCTTCAAGAACCACCAATGGACAGAAGCCAATGATTTCTAGATGTGTCCTTTCTCCCCACACAGAGGAGCTGCTCCACGTGTACAAGGTTTCAATGCGGGTGAAGCATGAAAGAGGCCAGTATTAGGCTGCATACATACCATACATTTAAAGCACCTTTCAACCACATGGCTTCCCCCAAATAATCCTGGGAACTGTAGCTTGTTTTGAGTCCTGGGACCTACAGCTCTGTGAGCCGTAAACTACAGTTCCCAGGATTTCTTGGGGAAAGTTATGTGCTTTAGATGCGCTATATATGTATGGTGTGTACGCAGCCTAAGGGCAATCAAGTGCAATGTTTTTGCCAACAAAAGTACAAAGTTCCAACTGCTATGAATCTCAAACCAGGACTTCTATGAAATCATCGCTGGTTGGAGGTAGAAAGCACAGTAAGTTCAAGCTGGGATATTAACTCTACAGATCAGAACCATGGGAAGTCCGTGATCCAGGAAAGCCAATCTCTTACCACTGGTGGCATTATAGCTCAAAAGACTTCTGCACTCCCCTAGTCTTGACCATTTGTGAAAGTGAGGCACTGAGCTATCCCTTCTATTCTTCCCAGGTGCTGGCTGGAATCTTGTCCCTGCTATTCTAGATACATACTGCAGTGGCAGCTGGTGACCACTGCAACTACTGGAGCGGAAGGAAAAGAGCCCGACAGTAGGTGGATCCAGGGCCAATGAGAGGCGGAGCCAGCTAATTCTAGTTTTGTCTCTATCCTCCTCCCTGCTGAGTTCTACAAGAGCTACCCAAGAATGAGAAGGAGGGAGAAGGTGACAGGCAAGGCCACCCCTTGGACTAGTTGTAAGAAAGAAGGTTGGCAGGTGGGGGCTAGCTGAGGGCAGACTGAAGTTGATGGGGCAACGTGCCATTTGCCCTTATAGACCAGCCACCCCTGACCTACAGCATGCAGGCTTGAACTTGCCAGCACTCGGATCTGGGTGCCTGTCACAAATGTGGAGGGGTCTTTTTACTCTGGCAGCGTCTATGGATCAGGCCTGTCAAGGGGTCATGTTTCCAAGAGCGAGCAATAAGCTAACAGCAATTAAAGCAGGTGTGATTTCATTACAAATTCCTTCTTTAAAATAAAAAAGGGTTTCAAATTACTGGGCAAACAAAACACTGCAGCAGTCTATAAATTAGAGAACTGCATAAAAAAAAAAGCAGAATGCCAAGCCCTATCCATTTTCTCCACCTTTTTCTAAAGAAAAGAAATTACTCCAGCTTATTTGATTTCCAGGGCGATAAAGATTGGAGGCTGTTTTCCTGTAGCCATTTTTTAATTTAAATAAATCAAAAGTGACTACGTTTTTGTTTTGTTTTTTATCAAGATAGGTTAGAGCCGGGAAGATTGTTTCTCTAGAAACCATTATTTTCTGTTGATTGGCAGAGTAAGTGTTGAAACAGCAATATATTTCCTTCCCTTTGATCTCTAGGCTCTGAGGAGCATGTTGTAGGGCAGAAAATTCTATCAAATGTAGGGTTCATAACAAGAACAACAGCCCATACCAACCACCCAATAGGGAACAAAATAAGATTCAGTTCAATGACATTTGCCCCTCCCTTTGTACAAAAAGTTTCTTAACGGAGATGGAGAGGGTATCACCTTATCTTTGTGGTAGGACAAACTCGCCATTTCACATGTTCAAATTTTGTTGCCACACAAAATAAGTAAATAGTTTGCAGGGGGAAGGGAAATCGTTATTCACTGATGTTCTTGCTTCCAATGAAAAGCACATTCCTAATGATCCGCACTATTCTTTCATTTTGGCTGCAATCCTAAAACACACTTACTAACCGAATACAATGGGACTTAGGCCCCATCTGTGTTATGCACTTAAAGCAGTATAATAGCACTTGAGTAGAAACACTCATGGCTTCCTCCAAAGAATCCTGGGAACTATAGTTTGTTAAGGGGGCTGAGCATTGTTAGGAGACCGCTATTCCTCTCAAGGGCTACAAGTCTCAGATCTCCCTGGGAACAAGGATTGACTGTTAAACCACTGTGCGAATTATAGCTCTATGAGGAGAACATGGGTCTCCTAACAACTCTCAGTATTCTTAACAAACTACAGATATCAGGATTCTTTTGGGGAAGCTATGACTATTTAAAAGAGCATAACGCTGCTTTAAATGTATAGTGCAGATGGGGCTTACTTCTGATGCGTAAGGAGTGCTCTGCCAACCTATCTTTTCTTTGATGTACATTTTCTATTGCTTACTCTCACTATTTTCATGGTGCATGAAGAAAAGAGAATTAATGCTGGTATTCAAAAGCCCATCCCATGAGGATGAATAAACACATGCATGCAACCACACAGATGGACTAGCATTTTTGCGCTCACTTTGATTGATTAATTCACACAAATGCTCTGCTTCTGGGTGGTTGCTTCCTACCTCCCCCACGCCACCTCCTCCCCCCCCCAATGCCCTTGGCCTGACTCACAATAAATGGGCTATCTGAAAAGTTTAGAAAATCCAAGACGGTGTGCTGAACACACTGTGATGTGCCATGACAGTACCCATCCAGACATGGAGGAGGCTCCTCTGCTGTGTCTCTGCATGCTGTACTGAACGAACTTCCTCCAATATCCTTCTAACCAGTTTCTCCTGGGGACAGATAATTGTGCCATGCCTTTGCCACAGGCATGATTAGATCAATCAGTCACTGCCAATACAGGCAGAAAACACAATCCTGTTCCTTCCTAGAAGGTTCACCGTTGAGTCTCTGGGGGACTCTCTCCCCCGTGCTTCCTTGCTTCCAATCAGGAGGCACTTCTAGAGGAGGGATTCTTACTAATGCTAATTAAAATGGGTGACATCCTGTTTTCTTCCTTTTACACACACTAAAAGTAAACCTTTGGGGCCCTAAACAAAAAAATGTAAGTCCAATTTAATGCCCAGGGAGGAGGGTAGGGAGGAAGAGTACTTCATATATCAAAATTTTAGAAAAAATTGTAGTTGTCATGAATGAGCAAGGGCCACAATTTCTGGAGCTATCGCAAACTTCCTACATGCAGTTATAGTTTATGCTTGCAATAAAACAATTCAGACCTCATCCACCTGAAGTATAGACCATCCCAGGAAAGTGAATGGTCAGCTGAGCCATGCCCATGTGATTAGGATTAGAAAAAAGCTGGTTTAGGAACAACAGATTTATGCAAAATGGTAACTTAAAGAGATATATAAACAGGGCCTCAGCACAGTAAACCTCAAGGCAGTTACCCATGTAAGCACGACATGTTGTCACATTTAATTGGACATACCACATTCACTGGCCTGTTCCCACGCAATGTTAAGATGCCAGCAATATAACTGCCTAGGCCACTGATGGCTGTCATGCCAACTCTGCAGCAGATGGGATGATGCATGTGCTAAGTGCATTTAAACATTATGGAAATATGAACTGAATGCTCACATGGGTAATGATTTAACCTGCGGCCCATCACACACATAAAATAGGCTTCAAAGTCATTCAATTGATAAATAAAAAAAAATAAGGAAGACTCATAGCTGGAAACCAACAACCAAGTTTTGGAGAAATAATGTCACATTGTTCCTTGAGACTGCAAGAAAAGGGTGAAGGGAAAGAAATTGATCTCATAAAAATTTCAAGACAGTGCATCTAACAATTGCAAATGAGATGCTAGAAATAACCCTTAAAAGACCTGGGGAAGAAACGTCACACGCTGGTGGAGAAAGAATGTAGGAGAATCATCTGGCAAAATGACGAGGAGTGTGACAAGACTGGCTCTAAATTTTGCAGTTTCCCCGAGTCTTAGATTGTTTGTTTGTTTGTTTGTAGAAAAGAAAACGAAAACAGTAAACTTGAAAGTCTTTTCCATCACTAGACATACAGGAATTTGCAATATCAAATACAAGAATAGTACAGAGAAGCATGTGGCAGCTAAAGGTTTCCAAAGGCAGGGGTGTTCACAGCAAAAGAGCAACATCTCAAAAGTACAAACTGGGCTCTGCGTGCAGGATGAGTCAGAAAACACACTGGCTGCAGCTCATAGCTCCATAGGGCTCAGATGTACAACTGGAGATAATGAACCCAGAGCTTCCTCCAGCACTGAGCACACTAGAGTGGCCCCATCTTACGCATCAGAGCTTCCACAAGTGCACCAAAACTGCCAAATCAGGGCAACCATATCCCCAGTATGCTCTCGCACCATGAGAAATAAGCACCCCATTGCCTAAGTCAGACATGACAAGGAGAGTATTAGAGATTATCCCAAATGGAGGTGTGGGGTGGGGTTTTTTTTTTTTCATTTTTGTTTTTTTTAGATTTCATTCTTCATTTAGAGTTCTTGAGCTACAAAAATATATCATTTCAAAATACTTCATAGATAATACTTCCATTGACCGAAATGCCAGTATGCCACCACCTCTGCTGTTTGAGGAGGGGGGACTGAAGAATGGTACTACTTTTGTTTAGACAAACACCCCTGCTGCCTGTTGAACCAAGTGGGATTGTCACATTAACAATAGCTTCATTTTTATATATATAAACAATACATTTAGGGAAAGCTTTTAAATACAGCGAATTTGTGAACCGTCAGCAAGCCATTAAAAAGAATACACACGTTCCATTCCGTACTGTCATTCTCCTTCCTTTACAGCACCGCTTAGAGTACTATGTCTTTTAGCCTCTTCATGCCAGGTGAGTCCTCTCTACATTCTTGCAGAAGAGGGTTAATCTCATGCATGATATTTGCACTGTCTGCACCCCTCGGCTCTGCCTCCGTGGGCCGAGAAGGGCCATTGTTTACAAATGGCTCCAGGTCACGACTTCCTGGGCAGTGCATTATGTTGTAGGACACTGACGGTTTGCTAGACAAGGGGCTCTTCAAGTGGATGGGCGACGTGATGGGGCTGATGGCTTCACAACCATTCCCCGCCTCCCGGACTGCACCATTTACCTTTGGGCTACAGACAGGCGGATCTACTGTTCTTTTACCTTTCGGGTTGACTGGGCCCCGCTCCTCAGAGACAGGCTCACTCCCATCTTTGCCAAATGTCGCAAAAGTTCTTTTTGCGCTACAGTCTTCGTAAAGCTCTGTATCCACAGTGGTAGCTTCTATAGAGAGAGACATGACATTCCTTCCATGCTCGGGAGATTTTGCTCGGCTAGGGACAGGGTTCCGGGGCATCCAGCATCGGTCAGAATGGCCAAGGATACGACACTCTTCCTGACAATGAAATCCTTCACTCTGATCTGTCGAGAGAAGACAAAAAGGGCTGGTGATATATCATGAGATGTTGCACCCAATCCAAAAGGTTCACTTGACGAGGCTCAGCTCTGAGACCTATTGACAAATGAAACCACAAGAAATAATGCAAACAAGAGAAACTTGTTCTCAAAAGTGCCAGCTAGTCAGAAATTTGATTCAGTTCACATTTAAACCTGCATCTATCCAATTCACATTTTCCAAAGTAATATGAGAACTGAAACACAGCCATCCTTTCAAACATTCACACTTATCTGAATTTCGAGGGACAGTTCTCCAACTAAGCAATGTTTACAAAGATGTATGTATTGGGGAAGTGTGCATAAAAAATAATATATTGTTGAAAATAACATACAAAAATGTATTATATCAGAAGAAATCACTTGCAAAAATGTGTACATTAGTCAGAACTACATACAAAAATGCATGTGTTAGGAGAAACTCGCACTAAAGGGGTCAAGAAATTTATTTATTTACTTATTTATTACATTTATATACCGCCCCATAAAACAAATATACAAATTTTAAAACACAAAAAGCAATTTAAAAACACAATTTTTTAAAAAAATTTAAAATTTAAAAACACATGCTAAAATGCCTGGGTTTTTTTAAAAAAGAGGTTTTTTTTTTTTTTTTTTAAGCAAAATGCTGCAGAAATGTGGAGAACTGAATTTAAGACTGGAAAAAATGAGAAACTAAGAGAACTGAAATGGACAGATCCTTCCATCCCTAATTTTAATGGGTCTACTTTAAGTAGGACCAGCATGGACTGCAACACACAGCCTCTCACTTGCCTGGATGAAGGATGCAGGAGTATGTGTGCGTATAGAAATACCTGTCTTTTGCATGGCTGGAATGCAGTCTACGTACTGTACAAAGGGAAGAGTGACATCTACTGCCAGCATGTGACCCCCTAGAAAGAAGGTTGCTCTTGAAGCAATGTGGTCCTGGAACTGAAAACGGCTCCCCTAACCCTGCTCTAAGGGATGGGATACACAACTCAAAAAGAAAAAAGAAAGAATTATCGGCATTATCAAGCTACCGTACAAATCCCAGGACACGTGGGAAGGGGATCCTTACCAGTTACATTGGCATAGATTTGCAGCATAGATTCCCAGGAGAACTGAGGTCCTGCCTGTTTTTATCCCCCTATAAACCCCACTCGTTCCTATAACAAGTAGTAGGTATTTGCAAAGTGACATGTTAAAGGGCTGTGTTTATCACAGTGGGTTTCTCTCTCCCGCCCCCACTTTCATTATTATTTTAACAGGTTGAAGTTCAATGTCAGACAGGCTAGGTGTCGTTTAGAATTGCTGCTGCTGCTGCTGCCAGAACAAAAAGCTGAAGGGAAACAAGTTACGATGGGAAATAAATGAAACCACGTTCCGCCTGTGTGCCTGGCTGCGTGGGAGTCAGCGTTTTCCTCTTCCTATTGCCAGTGCTAAAAGGCACAGTGCTTTGAACCTTGCTCGACAAGAGACAGCCAAGTACAAACTCCACATTAGGCGATGAATTGGGATGGCTTCTCTTTTTATATTTTAGTTGGCTTCCTACAGAACTGCAGACGTGTTTGCAGATGCTGAGCTGCCAGTGAGGGGCTATCAACAAGTATTCTGTTCATATTTAGAATGTGGCCAGATATTTACTCATGACAGCTAGAGATGGAGGAGAATCAATTCAGTTCTCACTGAAAGCTGAATCTGTCAAATTCACACTTTCTAAAGCAACATGAGAACCAAAACACAGCCATCCTTTGAAATTTGCGCTTATCCAAATTTTGCAGTGCAGTTCTCCAACCAGCCAAGGTTTACAAAAATGTATGTATTAGGGGAAAGTATGCATAAAAAATAATGTATTGGTGAAAATAACATACAAATGTGCATTATATTAGTGAAAATTGCTTGCACAAATGTGTACGTTCATCAAAGCTGCATTGAAAATGTGTTTTATCAGAAATGAAAACTAAAATGCTGAAGATTTTTCATGAGGACTTTTTTCAAAAATCCGCAAATTGTTGCAGAAATTTGGAGAACTTAATTTAAGATGGGAAAAATGAGTAATGGAGAGAAACAAACTTGACAGATCCTTCCATCCCCAATGACAATTGATGTAGCACAGCAAGTTGGGGCAATGGGATGATATTTGTTTTATTACCTGACCATCTAACTGCAGATGCTGGCGATTGAACCTGGGCTCCTGCATCAGGGACAGGGAACCTGTGGCCCTCCAAAGATTGTTGGACTATTATTCCCATCATCCCTGATTATTGGCCACGCTGACTGTATCGTGAGTAATAGAATTAAGTAGACAGACTCAGGAAACAGAAAGTGCTGGGACAGGAATTTAGGTAGAGGGCCCCACCCATGCTCTCTCTGCAGCTAGCAGCAGTTCTGACTAGGGTTGTCAGGTCAGAATCACCCAAAACCCTGAGATTTTGGGGGCAGGCCCTAGTGATGTCATGGGTGGGCCCTAGTGATGTCAGTAAGCATAATACGTTAAGCATCAACTACAGTTGCCTGGTGCATACAATTCAAACAAAAACATTTTTCTGATTGGAAATTAAGATAGAAATCTTAGTTAAAAGATGGAGCATGGGTAGGGAACATTTAATCTAACTAACTTGCTTCTGGTAAAAAGGGTTTCAGTGCCTTCTGGCCAGGCCAGTCGCCAGAAGGCCATTATAGGAAGAAAGGAGCTTAGTGTTGTGGAACTGGTAGATGGGAGCACTCAGGAGTAAAGATGGATGCCCCCAAAGGGCTGCAATTCTAAACACACTTACTAAGGGACTAAGCCCCATAGAACTCAATACGACTTACTTCTCAGTAGATATGGTTTGGATTATGTTGTTGGTCAAGCTTGACTAGGGATCCTCTGCAAAGATATCCATATCCAAGTAGGGTTGGCAACCCCCTGCCTGGAATGCCCTGCCCCTACCTTTTAACATGGCTGCTCCAAATTTCTTTACAGATTTGACCCTTCACTTTAGAAAGAGGTCTGAAAAATGAGTAAGAGTAAGAAGATTCTCTACTCTTTTCTGTCTCCCCTGTGGGCTGCTATAAACTCACTTTGACAGCCAATCCAATTCCAGTGAATAATAATTGACAGAGAGAAAACACACATGGTTTGGTCTACCTTCATAGGCAAGAAGCCGGGGAACAACATCAATTGCAGCCACGCTGCCCAGTATATGAATTCTCTTTTACCACTACTGGGCAAGAAACAAATAAGGTGCATCAACAGTGGGTTTAAGGGGGTTGAGCGGAGCGCATGGATCCACTGTTGTTGATTCTATGGATGAAAGGGAGTGAGGATAAAGGTAAATGAAATGCAAATAGAAAAAGAAAAGACGAGTGATTTCCAAAATGCAATGCCATACCAACAAGAAGATTCCTATGAGTAAGGCGGAAAACTCTGCATCCCACAACCAGTCAGGATTCCTAAACAAAACCCAAAACTAAAAAAAAATTCTGTCCGCCAGTTACCCAAGGTCACAGAGATCCCCATGCAGCACAACCTGACCCAGGGGCTGCAGTTAGTGCAGAATGCTATGGCACGATTGCTGATATGAGTGAGACCCTATCAGCACATAATACCTCTGCTCTGAAATCTGTACTGGTTGCTGATTTACTACCAGGCCAAGTTCAAGGTGTGCTTTCCATGTTACAGGTGCTACATAGTACTTGTTCTGTTCTTGTAAGAAATCAGTCCTTTAGTGTGGCACCACATACGCTTTGGAACTCCCTGCCTACTGTCATTAGCAAGTGCCTTCATTGAAGTCTTTTCGGCACCTGCCAAAAACATTTTTGTTTAGCCTACCCAGGCATGTAGAAACTATTAAGTTTTTTATCTGTTTTTAACTCATTGTTGATTTTATTATTTTAAATGTTTTTAAATACTACCTGTCTTTACCAATAATTTTATTGTTTTAATTTTTCTGTAAACTGCTTTCAGATTTTTTACAATGAAGTGGTATATAAATGTTGTAAATAAAATACACAAATACATTTTAGAGTCACTGTGGCCATTCGGTCTCTTTTCATTTTTTAAGAACAAAGGAATCTGCCATCTAGCGGAGTACTGATGACATGGACTAGCATTGGCTCTCCAGGATTTTTGGCAATAGTCTTTTCCAGAAATTGAATTTTGGACCTTTGCATGCAAAGAATATGCCCTACCAATGAGCTATAACCCTTACCCTGCTTAAAAAAGTATCTTTTAAAATTGTTCTTTTTAATTCACTAATGAATGCACAGCATACGTAGGGCAGATCCACACCATTCATTTAAAGCACATTCAACACACATTTGAAGCACATGAATCACACCACAGAATCATGGGAACTGCGGTTTGTTAAGGGTGGTGGGAACTATAACTGTGAGGGGGAAACTACACTTCCCAGGATTCTTTAGGGAAAGTCATGTGCTTTAAAAGCAAGTTGGATGTGCTTTAAATGTATTGTGTGGATCAACTTCATAAACTTTGCCTGCACGTAAATTGTTTTAATTAATTTTTAAAAACAGAAATCAGCTATAAAGTTTACTGGTGACCATGGGCTACTCACCATCTCTAAGCCTAATCTGCCCCTCAGGATGAAAGCAACAGAGGGGAACCATGAACACCCCAAGGAAGAAGGGCACACTGAAAATGTAGAGGAAATAATACTGTACAACCGTAGTGTGAAAACAGATATTTATCGGGACATAGTATGAAGAAATATTTATATAAGCATGACTATCAAATATGTTTATTATTTACACAACCTGTAAAGATATTTATAGTTCAATCCCATGTTTGTTTACTCAGAAGCAAGTCCCAATGTATTCAGTGGGGCTTATTCAAACAGGGAAGCGTGCACAGAACTGCAGCCTCAAGTGATCAGGAGCTTTATTCACCCAATCCAAAATTCAGAATCATGCCACTAAGCTGTTTTGCAGCTGTTTGTACTTGTTTATGTGGTTATTTGATTTTAAAGGGATTTATTTCTTATTGTGAGCTGCCTTGGTTTCCTGTCTACAACCCTACCTCACAGGGATGTTGGAAAGACTCCATATACACATAGATACTGGAGATGTAAAAATACATACACCCCATATAATAGTTTATTGTCAAAACCAGTTGGTCATTGTAGAACATTAAAAAAAAAATCAGTATTCGTTTCCTGTAAAATAATAGCAAACTATCCAGAGGCCTTCAAGAGCTGGACAGCCACCTGTCAAGTATGCTTTAATATAGATTCCTGCGTTGAGCAGGGGCTTGGACTTGATGGTCTTATAGGCCCCTTCCAACTCTACAATTCAATAAATAAATAAATTCAGTAGCCTCTTTTAGTAAAAGCTCTCACCTCTACATAGCCACTTTCTAGCTCCATCTGGGCAGATCCACACCATACATTTAAAGCACACCCAACACACATTTCAATCACATGACTTCTCCCAAAGAATCCTGGGGTTTCCCTCTCACAGAGCTACAAATTCCCAGCAACCTTAACAAACCATAATTCCCATGATTATTTGGGGGAAGTCATGTGATTGAAATGTGTGTTTGATGTGCTTTAAATGTACAGTGTGGATTCCCCCGTTAATCCTTCTTTTCACAAGCAAGACAAAGCAGGCCCAAACGCTAACCAAACAACAATGGAATCACACCTTCAGGGTTTGAATGTGATGAATCCTACACACACACAACACACACACACACACACACACACACAACACACACACACACACACACACACACAACACACAACACACACACACACACACACAACACACACACACACACACAACACACACACACACACACAACACACACACACACAACACACACACACACACAACACACACACACACACACAACACACACACACACACACACAACACACACACACACACACAACACACACACACACAACACACACACAACACACACACACACACAACACACACACACACAACACACACACACACACAACACACACACACACACACAACACACACACACACACACACACACACACACCCCTTAGTGCCGACTCAGCCAAGGTTTTGCATCCTGACACTGAGGATTGTTCATGTGGATGCTTTGTTCATCTGTGTATATAACCTCTGCTTTTCAGCTCCATTTGTATTTCTACCACATTGTAGCACAAAAAGGGGGGCTGATAAAAATTCTCAGCACATAACACAATGCAGCAAAAAAAGAAAAAAAAAAGAACAGCTTTAGCACTTACAGGGAATCGGCTCATAAAGAAGCAAGCCTTAAAGAAACCAAGTAGCTGGCATCCTGCATCTTTAACGTTCCTCTCTCCATCACAGCAGCCACCCCATAGTGCAAATGGCAATAGCAAGTGCCGGTGCCAGAGGCCTGGGTGCTGCTGACCCTGCTCATTCTCCGCACATGGAGCTCGAAGACACATATACACATACCCCAGCCTGTGCTGGGAGGTGTTTAAACACTGGTGCCCATTAACATTTTGGCTTTGCTCCTTTCAGCTCTTTGAGTGAAAATATTAAGTCTTCCTGTTCATCCCCAACTAAAAACCTGAGGTCAAGACCGTGTGTATTCTAGCATTTTGCACAAGTTTAGGACTTGGCATTGTATGCAGAAATCAGCATCTTAATAGTAATTAATTTAATGAACACACCTAGTCCTTATGACTCTGAACACCTGTGTGTATTCTAGCATTTTGCATAAGTATGACACTGCATGCAGAAATCAGCATCTTGATAATATTTATATCTATCTGTCCATATAATGCACACACCTAGTCCTTATAATTGTGGAGACCTGTGTGTACGCTAGCATTTCACATAAGCATGAAACTTGGCATTGCATGCAGAAATCAGCATCTTGATCATCTTATTTATAAAGAAAGCTCCTAGTCCTTATGACTACAAAGAGAGGCTTAAAAATGGGCAAATCTACAAAGCTAAGGGCAAAGCCGTTCCCAACAGTTAGGAGGTTGTTGTGCAGTGCTCTGCACTGCCCTTCCCCATAACTAGTAGAAGCCGAGAAAATTATGCAAAATGCTGATTAATGCTCCACTCATACTTATTTGCATAATCTATGCAAGTTGCAGAAATCCACTTGTTTTCTGCTACATAATTTGAGCTACCTCCGTGCAGCACATTCAGGTTTTTAGGGCAACACGCATAGCCCAGATCGAAGACTGCTAGCAACATCCAGTTGTACCGAACAGGAGACCAAAGGCTTGGGGCACAAGGACAGAATACTACAGCATGAGCTTCTACTGGGAGGAAGGATGGGATACAAATCTAATTAATAAATAAAGTAAATACAACATGCCTGTGCTTTCAATCACACAAGGAAGAGTGACTAAAAACTCTACTCATATTGCCTAGCCATTACTAGGACTCTTTCAACCACTTTCTGTTGCCAACCCATATCGGGAATTATCTCCAAGTGACAGATCCTAGGCTTAAAGTACACATGAAAGCAGCTGGTTAAAGCTCACCGCTCGGTTAAAGGGAGGGCAGAAGGTTGATCACTGCCTACTGGTTGGCCACTTATTGGTTTTCTGCTGGGATTCCTGGGGGTGGAAATGGACTAGGTGAACCCTGATCTAATCCTGCAAAGCTCAGAACACACCCCTGCAACCGCACTGCATGATGCCTTAGTGGGGGTGCCAGGTCCATGGCCTGATCCTGATCCTGTATCTTTAGGAGAAGAGAAAGTCAGCCAAGTGCAGGTGTTCTTGCAATGCTGTAATGGGAAAAACCACAAGGTGGAATTTCCCTTCCACTGCACAACTTTCAAAGATACAGAAGGCCTCTTGGAGGCTGGACCTGGCAACCAAGAGGTCTTTTGTATCTTTAAAAGTTGTGCAGGGGGAAGGGAGAATTCTACCTTGTGGTTTTTCCCATTACACTGTTGCCAGAACGCTTGCACTTGGCTGACTTTCTCTTCTCCTAAAGATACAGGATCAGAATCAGGCCCTGAACCTGGCAACCCTATGCCTTAGTGCTCATGCATCAATGAATATTCATGCATATCAGAGACAAACTACATCCACTCCCCACTCCAAGGTCCAGAGACCCTGGGGAAGGAGCTGAACCCTGAAGAATGGCGGTGTTAGCAACTCGCACTGACAAGGTTTTAACAAGACAGCCCCCAAAGGCAAACCTCCCCCCCAAAAAAAACAGAGACAGCAAATTACCAGGGACAGGGATTAGGAAATACGGATTGTTCTTGGGAAGCAGGGGCAAGTTGGAGCATCTGTAACGGTACTCCTAAGCTTTCTGCGAAATCAGCATGCCAATACATACCACAATAGCGAGAAGCAGCTTGATTTCTGCTTGTCTAACAGGTGTACCGCTGCTGAATACAACCCTAGAAGCACGCTCTCCTAGCAACTGCGAGGCAGTCAATCTCTCCCTACCCTCCAGTCAGACATATGCAAGCTCTGGTACTCATCCTCTTTCCCCATGACAGCTCACCCAGAGCCCTCACAGCATTTATTCCGGTTTGCTTGCTCTCAGCCTACTGCAGCACGATGGCTGTTAGCTATCAGAAACGGCAATGATGAGAGAAAATTCCTAGCTCCACCAAAGGGATCCTTTGCCGCCATCATCCTGTTCAGGGCTGGCTCTGGATGGCCGCTGTCATAGGGAAGGCGAGGATCCTATTTGTTGCAGGATGAGCACAGAGCCTGAATGGTCAAACTCTCAACGCAATACTATGGACGATCACAATGGCCGCTCAAATGCACAATAAAGCCTGAAGGCCTGCAGTAATCAGTACTGTAGTAATGCAGTAATCAAAGTAGCCAAAAGGATTCTGTTCCCTCTCTTCCACCCCCCACATCCCGTGGATTCCGGGCCACATTCCTCAATGTACAGCTTCCATTAAAAAAAATAATGGGGGGGTGTCATCAAAGTAAGCATTCTTCATGCATTGTCGGAGCATGGAGATTTCAGAAGTGCTGTTTTTGTATTTTTGTTTTTGCACAGTTGATGGCGGATAATAAAGAAAGACTTTGACTTTCATTTCCAGTGGTCTGGTCAGTTAGCACAAAGGCATAACTGATAAGCACTTGATACTTACTTAAAATGTATAAAACTTAAGTTGTACATTGTTTTTATTTAAGTTCCTTTCAAAGTAGGGCTGCTGCAAAATGCCATACACACACACACACACACACAACTCCATTTGCAGGCTGCAAAAGTGACAGGGGGCATTTCAGAGGGCAAATTGGGGGGAGCAAGACTCCTACCCTCCCCTTTCGCTGCGAACAACTATTATTTCTCTCCCAGAAAAACGCTACATATGTAGCATTGTTCTGGGGCATTCTCGGAAATTAAAAATGGTGGCTGGCAGGACCATAGATTTGCATTGCTCCTGTAACCCCAAAATTCCCCAACACCATTCAAAAGGTGAATGGGAGGAGACAGGTCCACTCTCTCTTTTATTCAACCCACCCAGCCCCCCCCAAAAAAAAATCATGCCAAACCTTCAACATGTCAGATATTCAGTCCAGCACTGCTTGAAGCATATTTGAAACAGATCTGGAGAAGTGCAAATTTTGAAAGATGTCTGTGTTTCGGTTAATATATTGTTTCAGAAAAATTAAGTAGGTCTGCCGTTAAGTACAAACTGAGTTTAATTTGTCCCCCATCACTTAGAGAGAGACACAGCCCACAATCACACTATACCTTCATTCCATTATTATTCCACTTGAAACAGTCATAGCTTTCCCCAAAGAATCCTGGGAAGGGTAGTATATTAAGGGCACTGAGAGTTGTCAGGAGACCCCTACTCCCCTCTCAGAGCTGCAATTCCCAGAGTTCTCTGGGAGTGACCGTTAAACCACTCTGAGAATTGCAGCTCTGTGAGAGGAACAGGGGTCTCCTGATGACTCTCAGCACCCTTCACAAACTACCCTTCCCAGGATTCTTTGGGGGAAGCCATGACTGTTGGAAGTGGAGCAATGGTGGAATAAACGTATGATGTGAATGTGGCCATCATCAAAGCTGAAAACAATCCCCAGCCTGTATGAAAACACCTCTGTTCAGCTATATCTGGCATAAATAGCCTTCTCGTGGAGAAGGAGAACCAACAGCCCCAAGGGAGCGCTGGTTTTTCAAACCCCATCAGTTCCAACCTCCAGGGACTGTCAGCAAAGCTGCTGATAATGATCTCCGACCACAGACACGTGTCTGCATTGATTCAAAAAGGTCTGAGCCGTGAAGCTTTCAGACAGGTGGGCTGGCTGTAGAGCCGCCAAATTGCTTCAAAAAAGTCTGAGGTAAAAAGGACGAACGAGAAATCCTGGTGCTTTCTCGCCAGCCTAAGAACAGAACGGTGCCCAGGTCGTTGAAAGAAAGGAGGCGAGAGGAGAAGGCAGGCATGGGGAGAGAGCAGCTTAGAGAAGCCCGGAGATGGAATTGTGGTGATTTGCTGGGAAGAGGCTGGTGCAGCAAAGAGAGGAAGCAGCAAGCAAACGGTCCCTGGCAGGAGCAAAAGAAAATCACGACGGAACTGCCCACGGTTAGGCCCACAGCGTGCGCTGAGCTCGGCTGCCTGACGACTGTGGCTCTCCTTGGTTTCCCTGCGTTTGCAGAAGGCTATTACAGAAACACATTACTAACTTCCTGGGTAAGCAGTGAAAGCCTCCTTTGCCAACCAAACACTGCACCTGCCTGAGCTTTAGCTGTTGCTTTTTTAAAGCCTCTAATTCACCCAGGCAGAGATGGATTTCAACAGGAGCCAGGACTGGTTTCAGGACAAGGCCATGTGTTTCCTGGAGCATGTTAGCAGAGAGATACTACATATTTATTCCACTATTATTCCACTTTAAACAGTCATGGCTTCCCCCAAAGAATCCTGGGAAGTGCAGTTTGTGAAGGATGTTGAGACCTGTTAGAAGATTCCTATTCTCCTCACAGAATTACAATTCTCAGTGTGGTTTAACAGTCATTTCCTCATCCCAGAGGACTCTGGGAATTGTAGCTCTGTGAGGGGAATAGGGATCTCCTAACAATTCTCAGCGCTCTTCACAAACTACACTTCCCAGGATTCTTGGGGGAAAACCATGTCTGTTTAAAGTGGAATAATAGTGGAATAAATGTGTGGTGTGAATGTGGCCTTGGGGTGGGTCAGCTGGAGAGGAGAATAACCCTGTGTGTGTAGGGTGCTCTTTTGTCGGTTGCATTACTATCGCTGAAGATAACTGGGGAGGCCCGTAGCTTAGTGGCAGAGCAACTGCTTTGTATGCAGAAGGTCCCAGGCTCAATGCCCAGCACCTCCAAGTAGGGGTGCCTGAAACCTGGAATGCTGCTGCCAATCAGTGTAGATGACACTGAACCAGATTGATCAACAGTCTTAGTATAAGACACATTCTTATGATCTGAAGGAGCATGCGTCCTGATCCTATGTGCATTTGGTTAACCCGAGTTTAATGGGCCTGAAGCTGCATACATACTATGCATTTAAAGAATCTTCTCTCCCCTCTGAGAATCCTGGAAACTGCAGTTCACCCCTCACAGAGATAAAATTTCCAGCCCCCTTAACAAACTACAGTTCCCAGGATCAGGGGGGGTGCTGTAAATATATGGTTTGTACTAGGGTTGTGCTAGAATTCAGGTTTGGTACCAATTTTTCCATTAATTTGCTTATTCTCAATTGCAAAGGATCAGATTTTAATGTAGCGAATTTCCATGGCTATTTTTGAAAATGGACTTTAAAAAAAATCTGCCTCTAAAACATCAGTTGTAAGAATGAGAATTTATCAATATTTCCTTTAAAATATCAATATTAATATCAATATTTTTTCCGAGAGAAAAAAAACACACAGATCAGTAAAAACAGTGGCTAGCAGATACAGAACGAACTCAAATAAATGCCAGCCTGTTAGGTCGACAGAATGCTTTCACACCAGCACAAGCCAACAGATCCCATCCCTAGTTTGTACACAGCCTTACTCCCAAGTAAATGTGTACAGGATTGCTGCCTTAGGGTGGCATAAATGGTTGTCCCTCGCCTTTCATCCTCCCAGCAAACTCATGAGGTAGGCTACTACTGAGTAAGTGCAGATAGTTTGAACATATTTGGAAAACATGACAGAGCTTCTAAGATCTAGGAGAGTTTTGCTTCCAGAGTGCTCAAAGGGAGCTGCTTAAAAATAGGTCTCAGAGATCACCTTGAAAGTAAGAGAAATGAACATGAAACATTACGGGAGGGTCAGGGTCTCCTCGGCACTGCAGCTGGTATCTGGTAAGTTGGGATGGGAAACAGAAGAGCAGTGGAGAGGGAGGGATAAGGATATCAGTGGCTACTTGGCCCAATGGCTAAGTTCTCCCTCCCCCATCAGAGGCAGTTGTGTTTCTGGATACCAGTTGCTGGGAATCAAGTGAGGAGAGTGTTCTTACGCTCAGGTCCTTCTGATGCCCTTCCCATTGGGGCATCTGGTTGGCCACTGTGAGAACAGGGTGCTGGACTAGATGGGCCTTTGGCCTGACCCAGCAGGACTCTGCTTCTGATTTTTCAGCTGTGGCTCTCCACTCGTGGAATGCTCTCCCCAGTGCTCTGGCACCATCATTAACATCTCTTCCACACCTGGTAAAACTTATCTTTTCTCCCAAGTATTTGACAGATTATGTTATTTGTTCTGATGCTTACTGATGAAATTATATTACGCAGCTGAAGATTTCTGCTGTTGCTGGGTCTTTTTTTATGGATTGCATCCTAAGGCCACAGTCCTGACTCACTTCCCTAGAAGAAAGCCCCAGTGAATCCAATAGGACTTACTTTTGAACAGAGATGGTTAGGATTGTGCTATAGCAAGTTAAATAAATAAGTAAATACGTCTTGCCATACAGAAGGCTGGAGGAATCGCTACCTGAGGCTCCCTCTGCAACTTGAAGGACACGTCACTGTGAATTCTCATTTCATCTTACATCTGACTTTGCCCTGAAATTGAAAGGGAGAGGCAAGTGCACAGGTGCATGCATGTAAAATATGCATCAGCTGGCATTTGGGTGCCATATGACCATATATTTCCCATTCAAATTCACAAATACACTGTAGCCCGGCACAATAAGAAAACAGATTGAAACGGACTGACCCATTCAGCTCGCCGAGCAATTGAATGATCAG